>NC_090929.1:495138987-495741154 GCF_040938575.1 Ambystoma mexicanum
GTGGGAAGACAACGGGAGTGGGGAAGGTGGGTTGACACTCAATTCCACGGGTGGTTAATTCCTCTTCTCCTTTGCAGAAGAATATTCTTGCGAGCCAGACAAACTAGGCTGAGCGGGCCAGTCCAGTCAGTCATCTCGGCGCTACACGTCACGCTGGTGGAAAGAACAGCGGCCCAGTTCCGGTCGACGCCCCCGTGGGAACCAGGTGAGCGTAACATCCTTGCCCTCAAGCCCAGGGATCGTATCTCTCCAGGACTGAAATCTCTGCGCTGGCTCCTGTGGCTGCGAGGATTAAGTTCATAACCCTCTGCATCGTCCACAAGGCCTTCTGGGGACTAGGGCCACAATACCTTCAACTCTCTCTTCCTAAATACCTTCCTTCTCGATCTCTTCGCTCATCTGCCTCCAATTCCCTCAGGGTCCGTCGCTTCTCCAAGCAACAAGTTGGTGGTAGATCTCCCTCTTCGGCTGGGGCCTCCTTCTGGAACAGCCTCCCTACCTCCTTGAAACTTAAGGAGAATCATCTTCGGTTCCGTAAGCATCTGAAAACCTCTCTCTTTGCGTCTGCTTTTTCTCCTCCTCTCCTTTCTTGATTTTCCGGCTGACACTGAAACTGCACTGATTACCTGGCCACCCTCTGATGTCGGGCCAAGGTCCACTCCCCCGCCAGGCGCACTCCTGCACTGCCCTCCTGGCAACCCCCGCACTTGGTGACATTTTTCTGTATCCTTCGGTCCCACTTCCAGCACTTGATACCGGACGTCTGCACTTACCCTCTCACATTCCACCTGCTAGCTGTCCTTTTACTTATTTATTGTCTTATCCCCATGTACTGCACTTCTCCCCCTTCCCCTGCCCTTCTCCCCTTCCCCTTCACTTGAGCAATCTAAAGGACACCTGGCATAGCAGGATCGTTGTCGGCCTTCCCTCTGTTCCCCCTCCCTTGCCTCGTCGTGCATTGAAACACTTGTGTATAGGCGCGTTATAATTGCCATATCATAACCTCTGTGTAACTCCCCTACAGCTGACAATGACCCCTCTTGAGATAAGCCTGGTTGCTCAACACACTACCAACCTGTGTAGTACAGACTTATACCAAAGGTTGGGTTCCTATTGGCAGGTGGTCAGGGTTGTTGTAGTGCACCCAAAGGGTACTGCATACAATCTTGTTTAACAGATCAACTCTAGAAAACACAGCTACTGCGGGGATTCCAAGATGGCCGCCATACCCTGAAGTCGCACAGTCCCCGCTCTCTGCCCGGGCGGCGAAATAAAGGTGAAATAACAGCTTAAATACCCAATAAAATTGTCGGCGGTTCCTGTGAAGCTGATCGGAACCCTAACGCAACACTCTCCGGAAGATACAAATCTCAACAGACGAGCCGAGAGGAGTTGGCGCCTTTGCGAAAGCAGCCCGCTGCGGAGACACCACAGCGACCCGAGGCCGGATAGTGACAGCGCGTTGGAGGCCCGGGGATACTTCCCCCGCTCTTGGTCCCCGCTTATCGGGCACACCGCGGTGGCACTGAAGACATCCTCGCGGAGGCTCCAGAAATCGCAGCGAGAGCCGCCATGTAGCTGACCAGCGGCTCCTGCGCGCCGAGGCCGTTGGGAACCAGCCTGCTCCGGAGACTCTGCAGCGACCGAGGGTCTGAACCCGTGGGTCGCGGAGCGCCAGGGGCCCGGAGACACTGTTCTCACTCCCGGACCCCACGCCGGCTCCGTCGTACCGAGGACAGAGCAGCTGGGCGAGGCCCCCCGAAACTGGCGCGGCCCGCCACGTATCCGCCGGAGTGGACGAACGCCCACCTCTCTCACAACCCCCTCCCCCCTCCCGCAGGGCCCGGAACACGGGGCGAGCAGCAAACCCCATTGGAAGCGGCCCGGACCCTGAGAAGCGGCGGAACGTGCCCGGCCTCAACCACTACCGGGCACTGCACAGCCCGGAGAAGCTCCCTCCCCACCCACACGGCTGCGCGGCACTGGAGGAGCTGCAGGGTGGTATGCTCCAGATATCCAGGAGCGTTAAGAGAGCTCGCGGCACCAACCCCAAACCAGGAGATTGGCCCTCCCCTGCACCGGAGAACCTGAGCCATAGCCCCTCAGAATCACGAACACACGGATAGTCGCAAAACACATCGGAGCCAAACAAAGGGATTTGACAGAATTCTAAACCACCGCCATCTCCACCCATGAACCACAACTCAACAGTCCCTTTCGGTGGAGCGCCTGTCGCCGGCGTGGAGCCCACACCACGCACCAACGCTGTCTTAAGGTGAGTGGAAGCCCCAACGGCAGGCCCGGCCCCCACCCCGCATGACACTAAGAAAGGCACAGCTCAATCACGCAGGCCAACAATGCCCCCAGGGACGGGCCAGAACGCAGTTTAAGACATACTGGTCTGTACTCGGACCCTACCATCCCCCAAACTTGAGCTGCTATACACACTGCTGGCCGACAGACAGCGATCCCTTCCGCAGGTAGGAGAAAACACTCGGGGGCTCACCCCAGAAATACCTATACTTGACAGCTGCCCAGCGCGGAGGGCTCCACCTCGGAACGCCTGCCTGCCCACACGGCCCCGATCCCGCAGGACTCGAACGCAAAGGCGGGCGGGGGCCCCTGAACTCTCGCCATCACATCTAAGTTCGGGCTGGGATACCCCCCCTACCTCCCCAGGAAACAGATGCCAGGCGCTAAACAAAGAAACACCCCCGCAAGAGTCAGATCCACGACAAAAGCACGAAGCAGACAGCTGGAGCTATACTGGGGGCAAGCTCAGGAAGCAATCCAACACGAGGACACAGAAGACCCGAGCACTGAACCAGAAACAGACACACCAGCCACCAGCTCGATGGCACGAAGCAAGGAGGACCTGCAAGACTGTGAGAAACATGGAAAACAGAATGATGGAATCCCTCCAGAATCAACTAGGCACGATCCGGGAAGAACTGAAGTCCTCCCTCCAAGAGGTAAAAAAGGATATGGTGGAACTGAGAAACAGTTGACACCGCGGAAAGAGGCCTCTCAGACACAACAGAAGAAGTAAAACAGAACAGCATCCTCCTAGAACAGATCGCCAGAGCAACACATAATCTAGAACTACAGGCAGAGTACCTTGAGAATCGCCCACGGAGGTCCAATATACGGGTCAAAGGACTGGCAGAAACTATTGGAGACAAGGACCTCAAAGACACGTTCCAGCTATGCTTCAGCAGTATGCTCAACGACATCCCACCAGAAAGCATAGCCATCGACAGAATACACAGAGTGGGACCCAAACAGAGTGACCCTGGCACCAGGCCGAGAGACGTGGTCATGGCAATGTCTTCATACTTGATTAAGGAGGACATTTTACGGGCAGCCCGTAAGCAACAGACGATCACCATCAATGGTAACCAAATCCGACTCTTTCAGGACCTAGCCTTATCTACCCTGCACAAAAGGAGACTGATGCAACCAGTCACGAGAGCCCTGAAGGCCCAAAACATTGCATACAGGTGGGCATACCCCTTCGTACTACAATTCACATGGGAAGGTAAACCACAGAGGATCTCTACATGTGAAGAAGGGATGGCTCTGATGCAACTAGAAGACGACGAACCTCGGGGGAATACCGAAACACACCACCCAAGAAAGGGGGGAGGACCCAGAGGTTGGGAACAGTCCCCCAGCACCAGGCATCGTCATACAAGAGAATTCACACCAGAGGGCCCCACATTACCGAAAACCCCAAAGGAGTGGACCCTGCACACTGGCGAACGGAACACATGACACGTTAGAAACTCCGGGACCGGAATGGAGGTGAGGCTGATGATAGCAGAGGGAACACAACGAAAGGTAAAATCAGAGAAAGGACTGAACAAGTCCGGGCGGAGAGGGGAGGGGATTGGGGGAATCTTTTAATTCTTAACAAGCCCAGGAATGCCCTGGCGATTGGAACACCGGGTGAACCAAGGGACCCATCGCTCCGGGGGGAACCCGGAGAAGGCGCAGAGACTCCTTGTTCCCACCACCACGAGGGAAGGGGGGAGTAAAACCAGGGGAGTCGCAATCCTACTAAACACCAACCTGCCATTCAAGAAAAAGTCTGTATATAGGGACCCAGAGGGCAGATTTCTTCTACTCAAAGGGACCCCGCACGAACAAACATACACCCTAATAGTACTATACGGGCCAAATGACAGGCCAGACATCATTTTAGGCGAAAATCTGCGAAACCTGGGTAGCCGATGCGAGGGACAAATCATTATAGGGGGAGACTTTAACTGCATAATGGACCCCACTCTTGCTAAGACCCTCCCTCATACAGTGGCAGGCGGCAGGAACAGACAAGCATTAGGTAAACTGTTTAGAGACCTAGGGGTAATAGAAACCTGGAGATTCTTTCACAGCACAGAAAGGGAATTCACCCATTACTCACCGGTACACAGGGGCTACTCGAGGATAGACATGATCCTGACCTCTTCCACACTCGTCCCGCAAATTGAAGAGGTGCAAATAGGAGTACAATACCTCACAGACCACGCCCAGTTATCCTAAAAATGGCCCCGATAAAAAAGAGAGACCGCGCCCTCACAGAACCTGGAAATTGAACGAGATCATACTCAGAGACATCGCCCTTAGAGCCCACATGGAAGCAGCGCTGAACAACTACTTTCGGGACAATACTAAAGGGGAATCAAACTAGGGGGTAATATGGGACGCAGGGAAAGCAGTCATGAGGGGTGAGTTCATATCACAAACCGCAGCATACACGCGGGAAAGAAAGCTTATCAAACAGAAACTGGAGCTAGAACTGAAGGAGGCGGAAACACAACACAAGGCCAAGCAAACACACAAAACAGTGAGGAACCTCCGAAAAGTGAGAGCCCAATTAGAAACCCACATGGCAGAACACACCGCACAATCCATACTACGCACTAAACAATCCTACTACGCACACGGTGGCAAAGCCAACAGTTTCCTAGCAGCTAAACTTAATAAACAAAAAACCCGAAATTACATAGTCAGTCTCAAGAATCCTAAAGGGGGGGGGGGGGCAAGTACATTGGAAGAGGCAAAATTAAATATCATGGAAGAATTCCATCGAGACCTCCTAGGAAAAGAGGACCTATCCCCGCAGCTTCAAATAGACTATATGGCCAAAATAACCCTCCCATAGATATCAGAAGACGACAATCTAAATCTCCAAGCCCCCATAACAACCGAAGAAATAAGCGATGCCATAACACACCTTCCACATAATAAAACACCTGGGCCAGACGGATTCGGGAATGGGTATTTCAAAACCTTCAGGAACCAGCTGCTGGGGCCGTTAACGAACCTTTTCAATTACATTAGGGAAACCGGGACAATTTCACCAGACATGGGCAAATCAACCACAGTTCTCATCTTGAAGCCAGGGAGAGACCCCACAGATTGCACAAGTTATAGGCCAATATCATTACTCAATAGCGACGCCAGGTTATACGCAGAGATCCTGGCAAACAGGCTAGCAAGGGTCCTACCCCGTATAATTCACGAAGACCAAGCGGGATTCATCATAGGTAGACACACGCAGGACAACATTAGGCGGGCGGTGGATGTCATAGACATAGGGAACAAAACAGAAATTCTCTGTAGCGGCCTTGGACGCACGCAGGGCCTTCGATAGCCTAGACTGGGCATACCTGGAGTTAACCCTGAAGAAATACGGTTGTGACCCCACCTTCACAAGGATGGTCCTGGCAAACTCCCCTCAACACATTCATAATCAACGGCAAACCCACCACAAATATACAAATCCGTAGAGGTACACGGCAGGGCTGCCCATTGTCCCCCCTCATATTCGCAATGGCTATGGAGCCAGTAGCGCAAACCATAAGACAGGACAGAGACATAAAAGGGGTACTAGCAGGGGGGGTAGAAAAAGTCGCCCTATACGCAGATGATATCCTCCTGTTCCTAAGGGACACTGCCGAGTCACTACCTAAGGCCCTAGGGATTCTCCAGGAATTCGCTAAAGCATGAAGGTTCACCATTAACTATACAAAATCAAAAGCCCTTAACATAACTGAAGAAGAAACGATACCCCTAAGAATGTCAGCCCAGTACCCACTGATCTGGGAGCCTAAGGCCATAGACTATCTAGGAATCCACCTAACACGGGAATACAAACACTTATACGGGGAAAACATAGTCCCACTGTGGAAACAACTAAAGGAGGAACTTGTGAGATGGGGTGCCCAAGAACTCTCATGGTTCGTGCGCATCATCGCACTCAAGATGACCCTCCTGCCTCACCTCCTCTATGTCATTAGCGCTCTTCCGATAGAAATCCCCCTCCAAATGTGTACAAAGCTACAGAAGGATCTGGTGACCTTCGTATGGAACGGGAAAAAGCCCAGGATACAGAAAAACCAGACCCTTACTGGGAAGGCTAGGACTCCCTGATATCGAAAGATACGCTCTGGCATCCCGGATAGCCCCCATGCTGGCATGGATGGGAGGAAACCTTCACAAGGGATGGGTGGGAATAGAACAGGGAGAAACTAATATCCCTATCGGGACCTTACATGCCCTACGGACTGGGGCCAGAGAGGCGGAGGGACAACTACTGGAATCCACCCGCTCCTCACTAAAAACATGGGATACAGCACTTAGAAAACATCACATAACCCCCGGATTGGGACCCTTCACACCGATGGCACACAACCAAGACTTCACCCCGGGGAGACGAGACACTTATTGGGCAAATTGAGGGCGAACACACCCGATCTTTCTAAAAGATCTCTACCATGAAGGAGCCCTATTGCAATTTGAGGAGTGCAAGTGGAGATTCGGCATAGGGGAAAGGGAAAGATTCAAGTACATACAAGTCAGGCACTGGATCTCCCAGGGAGGGGTAAAAAAGGCGGCCACTAGGACTCCCACAGGCCTCAAACTCACCCTACAGGAAGGCCAGACCTACAAAGCAATAACGCGGATATAGAAGCTCCTAGACAGTGCCCAAATGGAGGACCGAATATCTTACAGAGATAACTGGGAGAAGCACCTGGGGACCCCTATCACGGAGGAAGAATGGGGTCAGATTTGGAAAAGGGCCCAGAAAGCATCCAAATGTACCACGATCAGAGAGACATCATATAAAGTATATACAAGATGGTACCTGACCCCACACAGACTAAACAAAATGAACCCAGCCTATCCCCCTAACTGTTGGAGACAGTGCGGCAACCGTGGGAACCTATACCACATGTGGTGGACCTGCCCCAAGGCCGAAATATATTGGAAAGAGATACTGGGACACAAGGGAAATCACGGTGAAACAACTCCCATACGATCCAAAGGTAATTCTCTTGGGGACCGCAGTGGAAGGCGTTTACGCAGAGACAGGCAATAATGCTACCTTGATTACTCAACTGCTAAACGCGGCAAAAATAACTTTGGCCCAAGGATGGAAAAATCCCGAAGGACCAGTGGTCGCGTGGTGGTGGGTCAAAATATGGCACGTACTGGCAATGGAGAAAGTAGGGGCCTTAAATGACAACAAATACCTGAAATTCAGGGAAGTGTGGGACACGTTCATAGACTATGTCACAGACAGGGAAGCCTACTTTCATAGACCTAACCTGCTGAGATCGATTTTAAACTAAAGCCCCTTGGCAAGGGGAAACTCGGAAGGGCCCACACCACCTACCAACACAGGCAGACAAGGCCCGAACCGTAACAGCACAATCCAACGGTGGATAACTGCGGAACCAGCCCAGTCTTTTGGGGGGGGGGGGGTTGAGAGGGGAAACATGTTGAAGTTCAAAAGAGGAGGGGGTGTGGGGGGGTTATAAATGTTAAAACTCATGGACGCACTACAGGTTTGAAAACGAACCGGAGGGAGGGAGGGAGGGAGGGAAGGGGGAAAAGTACAATATTAAGACTTAAGTATACCACTCCTCACTTGAATGTCTAAGTATGAATCCATGAGAAGAAAATAAAGTTGGTAAAAAAAACAAGAAAACACAGCTACTGCAAGTCTCAACTGAGAAGAGCAAGCTACAGACAATGAGGGAAGTATCGCAAAGTCAGAACAGTACCTTTGGTTAGAAGAGGGTCCAGCTGGCTTCTGTCTGGTTGCAGCGATGCAGATCCTTTGTTCCTGGGCCTCCATCATGGGGACAAGAGGGACGACGTCTGGGGACTCCTGCAGTAGCAATTCGATGGCCAGCGGCAGCTACAGGCTCTTTTCAGGCCAGCAGCACTTCACGGTTTCAGTGCTCGGTAAACAACACCACTGAGGATCTTGAACACTGGTTGGGTTTCCTTTATCCTCAAGTCCTGCACTTTGGTGAGGGTACTCCATCTCTGGTCGTCCTGCTTCTGGAGGGTCCTGCTGAGCTTCCTGGGAGGATTTGGCCAGTTTACAGACGTTGCACTCCACTACGGATTTCTCAACCCCTGGCACTCGGTTCCTGCAGCAGCAAAGAAGTTAGCCAGTAGGGGGGAAGGTCCTCCTCCAGCAAAGTTTGTTTCGGGTTAGTTGGTCCCACTAACCCAAGGGAAGAAGTTGTCCCTTCTGGAGCTTCTTTTGTAGATCAGAAAAAAGAGGTTCAACACAGCAGCAGGGCTTCACCAGGCAGTTCAACGGTCCAGGAGGATGCAAGCAAGCTTTGGGGTTTCTTCATCAGGCTCTTCCCAGTGGTTGACTCTCCCTCCAGTCCCAAAACCCTTGCCTTTTAAGCAGGTTTGTCCCACTCATACACAGCCTAGCTGTCACTCAAACAGCAGTGTGGCTGTCCTCCAAGGACAGTGTTAATCACGATTGTGTGCAGTATCCTTTGGAAGACTACAGCAACCTTGACCTCCTGGCAATAAGAACCCATACTTTGGTATACGTGTGTACTACACCGGTTGGTAGTGTGGCTGAGCAGCCTGGCTTATCTCAAGAGGGGTCAATGTGAGCAGTAGGGTTGTAACAGTTTCACAGTGACAGTTATTCAAATAAACACTTACACTCAAGGTTTCTTGATTAAACAAGGATTAATTTATTTAACAGTTATATAAGCCTTCTTCAGAAGGGAGCAAAACATGTAACAATTATAATACAGTTCAAAACACACTCTTCTTTTCTCCAAATAAGATGATACCCATTGGGGATGGCACACAGACGCTTCTTACACCCTCAGGTGACTTAAATAGCTAGGACAGTGTAGACATTAATTTATCACTTGTACATTTAGAGCAATACTGAGTTTGGTGCAAAGGTTAGATTGGGTAATAAAACAAAGGTTAACAAATAATTCATAAACAGGTAAGTACTTTAAAAACCTTCCAATGTCAAGTAAATGTCACCCTCTCCTGGGGGAAAGTAAAGGCACAGTCAGGAGAAAGAAGAGTCTCTCAGGGAGCCAGGACAGCCAATGTTAGTTGAGCAAAGTCTAGGGAGGCTGAAGATCTTCTTTGCAGGTAAGTAAAAGTCTTGCACAATGTTTTTAGAAAGGTTTGTAGAAATGAGATTCACTTGAAGGGCCACAAACTGGGAGGCTTGCGAGGGGCAGAGCTGTAAGCCACTCTGCAAGGGCAACCAAGACAAGTCTCAACTGAGAGCAAGTAAGGCTACATAATAAGAGGTAAGTCTTATTAGGTTTACAGTACCTTTGGTTAGTAGAAATGGTTCCAGCTGGCTTCTGTTTCTGTACATCTCTGCAGATCCTGGTGTTCCTGGGCCTCAGTCGTGGGGACAAGAGGGAGGACGTCTGGGGACTCCTGCACTGCAATGGGAAGGTCGGCGCCAGCAAAGGACAAACTTCAATTCAGCTGCACTTTGCTGTTTAAGCTCCTCGCGTCGGACAGCAAATGGCAACACAGCGGTTCTCGGACACCACTTTAGACTTTCCTCGCATCTGGGGACCAGCACTCTGAGGTGGCTCACGCTTGGTCAGTCCTGCTTCCGGGAAATCCGGAGGATCTTCCTGGCACTCAGGTCCGACTTAAAAGCGATCCACTCAGTTTGGTGTTCCACTCCCTGGCACTTCGGTTCCAGCAGCAGTGGAAGTACAGCCAGCTCTGAGAGGATGTCCAAACAAGTTCACTTTGGAGTTGATTGGTCCCACCAACCCAAGGGGAGACGTTGTCCTTTGCAGGGCTTCTCTAGTCTAAACAAATTTGTAGCTTCAGCACAGCAGCAGGGCTTCACTGGGCAAATCAACGGTCAAGGAGTTGCAGAAGGCGTCTCTTCCAAGTTCTTTGGATTCCTTTGTCCAGTGGTCGACTCTGGCCTCCAAACCAAAAAGCATTGCCTTGTATGCAGGTTTCTCCCATTCATACCAGCCTAGCTGTCAATCAAACAGCAGGGTGACAGTCCTTCCAGGACAGCCAGCCGGCCAATCATCTTTGGGTGCATTCCTGTAACCAAGGGGATTAAACACAGGATGTTTCGGGAACCTCCCTCACTTCCTGCCCCTACCTGACTTACTGGAGCCAGAGGCGGGCTTCACTCTTGAATCCCACCAAAGGCAAAACAAACAAAGGGACCAAACCTGGTTTGGCGTGCAGAGTAAATCTCAAGAAGGACCTTTGACAAGAAATGGCGAAAAAAGACGACCGGGGGCTTTTTGACAAAATGGGCTACCACAGTTGCCTTACTGCAGCTGCGAACGCAGCTCGCGGTAAAAACAAACACAATGGTAGTCAAAAGTAAATCACTGCCACCAGCCATCAAATGTAGAAAGGGTAAAACAAAAATCTTACATGAGAAACTAAACAAAGGGGATACTAAGTAACCCCTCCACCACCCTATGGTAAGATAGTGTGCGACGGGTCTAGAAAGTTACAAAATGTAATTAACGTCAATTTCACTTCACTGCGGAAAAGGCCGTCTCCGTATCCGCCTTGATGGCCTGCAGGGACTCAAAGACATGTCCAAAATCTTCGCCTGGACATCCTACCGGAAATTCGTGGCCTTCATCCAGCCTTGTTGACAAAGGCAGACACACTGGCCTTGATCTGCCGGAATCCTGTGTCTGTGATGTCAAACACCACTGTAATGGAGTGATCAGACGCTACTTCCCCCCCTTGGAAAAGAGCGATTGCCTCCATCCTCTTATTGTCGGGGAGGCACTCCAGAATAGGCCCCAGCTCGTACCACAGCTCCCTGTCATACATGGATAAGATTGCCAGTGCGTTGGCCACCTTGATAGTGGACGCTGCGGTGTAAATCACCTTCCTTCCCATGGCGTCCATCTTACCCTCGCTGTGCGGAGGGAACGAAGATGACGGGTTAGCCGACCGTTTCCTTGCTGCCGCCGATACCACCGAATCCAGCGATGGTTGCAAACTCAGGCACTTAGAAGTAGAGCCAGGCGCCAGATTCTTCTTCTCCAGCCTATCCCTTTTGGCCGGAGCCGTGCAAGGGTTTTTCATGAGGGCCAGGCCCTCTTCCGACACGTTTAGAAGTGGCACCACCATGATTTGTCTTCCTCTTGGTCTTGCGCATCTGGTACAAGAAAACCTCCTGCCTGGTTTCTTTGGGCCCAAGCTGAAATAGCTTGGAGGCTCTGGCAATCATGGAGTGGAAAAACCCGACCTCGTCCAGTGGGGACGCCCTAGGTGGCACATCCAAATGCAGAGACTAGCCGTCTGCTGCAACGGTATCCTCCTTCTCCATAGTCGTGGCTGTATCCGTCCCTGTACCAGTACCAGTGTCTGAGTATGCTGGAGGAGAAGGGGCCCGACACGGATGTGGAGACAGAAATGGGGCATCAAATGATGCATCCTCTTTGTTGGAGGCTGAACGAGGGCCTGGGGGCCCACCGGGGCCGGTGGCATCCTCTTCTGGATCTCTGACATCAAGGTGTGAAGGGTCAACAGAATGTCCAGAGACACATCCCGCAGCTGAGCTGGTGGTATTGGAAAACTAGGCCCTGCACACTCGTCGTCAGCTTCCACGTCCTCGTGGACCATATATAAGGACTCTTGATCCTCGTCGTCCGGGGGCTGGGCCAGTTTCCCTCCCGCCCCCCCTTCTGGCGTGCCAGCAGACATTGTGGCGGTGTCACGCCTTGGAGGCAGGGATACTTTTTGTGCTGCGGGGGCTACCTTCACAGGGTCAGCTCGCTTAGCCGTCCTGATAGCAGCTGCCACCAACTTTATCGTCGACAAAGTCTTATCCTGTGCCGATTGGAACTGCTTGGGATTTTTGGCCTTCTCCGTCCGTGGCTTCTCTAACTTTTCCGAGCAGTTTAGCCGTGTTAGAATTATTTTTCGAGGAGGAGCTTGATTGCCAGCTGGCATGGAGGTGGAGGGTGTCGTCGATCACGCCCTGTCCACCTTGGGACCCGCTTCCACGGCAAACCCGGTGGACTCAATTGCGGTTCTTGGCCTTGTCTTGGCCACCCACGGATGAGGTTCCCACAAAGAACTTAGAAAAACGATCCGTGAACTGACAGGTACTGCGTGAGGCATGACCCTGCTCGGAGCACGGGACAGAGGCCTTCGCGTTAAGCCACGCCGCCAGTTGACTGTGCCTTTCCCTAGTCATCTACTTGGAGAACCTGAGGCATATAACGCACTCCACCTCCTTATGGTCTGGGTGCAGGCAGTAGAGGCATTGCAGGTGCTTGTCTTCCACAAACACATTCCATAGCCCGCACTTGGCGCAGGGCTTGAAGAGGGACCTTCCCTCCTCCTACGTCAAGGTCGGAGGACGCGAAGTAGACCCGATGGCCTTCTGGAATCTTCAACAAGGTTTGCCCTTGAGGGGCGCTGCAATTCACCGTCAACAGATCCCCACTGTCGGCAGATGGAGAAAAGAGCACACAGGCTCTTTTGGAACAAAAATAGAACCTTAGTCCATCAAAAACACAAAAAACGTAGAAGTAGTTTGCAGAGTGTTAGGGAGAAATTTCCTTTCGGTGCTACATCCCTTCAACCTTAGAGATCCCCAGCTCTTTTTTTGGACTTGTGACTTTTTACTCCTGAGTGGGACTTTTTTCCCACGCGTGTATTTTTCCTGACTGGGATTTTTGTGATTTTCTGTTTTATGGAGTTTGACAAACTCCATAGGCATCTGCTTTTTGCTCTGCTCTCTCCCTACTCTTCTTCAAACATCAATGGAGGCACCCGCTGGGAGGTCCTTCTTGCCGTCTACTCGACCTCCAGGGTCATCATGAATGTATCGAAATGGTACCATCTTGGTACAAGGGTTTCAACCCAACCTCCTTTTTGATAGGCTCCTCCATCGCTGTATCAACGTTCCACCTGCCTCCTCACTGGGTTCCTTGCCAACTGCATTTAAGGCCTCCCTGGCTCGCTTGTCTGCAAGGCACACCTTGGCTACCTTGCCCCCCACCTAATCACACTGCCTCTCTTACCATGGTGTCTTTGTCACTTCTACCATCCTGGTTCCCTTGCCCACACTCGGCACAGACAACCTCATCAGCCTGTCCCACAGCGGTGCCTTTGCCACCCACTGCCGATGCATATGGGGCTCCTTTGCCCCCTGTGGCAACTCCATTCACTGGCTCACTTGCCATCTACCACTGTCCTGGCTCCCTTGCCTGCACTCCCTTCGGCCCCTCTGCCTTCTCTTGCCTCTTTCAGGCGCCTGCGCCGCTTTCCTCCATACTGTATGGGCGTCCCTTCCAAGTAACCCTTTTCACCAGAAAAAACCTTCCCCATTAAATTTAGAGGCGCGCGGGGGTGTGGCCCAGGGAGCATGCACTGCCCTGACTTCGCCCTCCAGCGCCACACTTCAGTCCCCGTTGACGCGTCGAAAAATAGATTTAACATTGCCTAATGACACCAGTATTAGGGGGGAGTTTAGTGGGACGTATGGAGAAAAGGGGGGCTATGGACTAAGAGTACGTTAGTCACTACAGTGAGTAATTTATAATTAATCTCACGTCCCGTCCCCTTTCCTCCATACTGTATGGGCGATTACAACTGACTGTAGCCCCAGGGTGGAGAGGAGACCCTCCTTAAGCAAATAGGTAACGAAGAACCCCCTGTCCGAAAGCCGCATCGGACCTAGAGCCGGCATCCAAACAGTAATGCTTGCAGATAGCCAAGGGAGAGGCCCAAGTGGCCGCACTGCTCATGACTTGCCAAGGGACATGGCGTTGGAATGCGATGGCCGTTGCCTTGGCCCTGACTGCGTGGGCATGCATGTTGGCCGGAAGCGGCTTGTGCTGGCCCTCATACGCTTCCTTGATGGCAGAGACCATCCAGCGGGATACGAAAGCCTAGGAGGCCTGATAGCCTGATCTTGCGCCTCCGAAAGGGGTAAGGAGAGGTTGAGAGTGGAAAGGTCTAGCACAACTCTCAGGACCGCTTGGTTCTTTTTTTGAATGGCAAAAATCCTGGAGTAAAAGCCAAATCCTCGCTGGGAGGCTGTGATTTCCTCCACTGTCTGGCTCTCTACCAGCGACTGGATCTCCGCCAAAAGAGTTGCTGTCTCAAACTGTGGGAGGGGAGGAGAGGCTGGGACAGGGAGGCAGTACCCCGTGGATATGAGAGGATCCAGGGGTCCGTGAAATTCTGGCACCAGAAATGTGCATGGAGAGCAAGCCTGCCCCCCACCAGAGACACATGGACTCGAAGGGGCGTGCCATGCCTTCTTTCATTCAGAGGCTGTTGCGGAAAAGGGGGACTTGAAAAAGCCCTTACTCTCCCCCCTCTACTCCACCAACCTTTTTGTTGCTTGCGCCGGCTCTGAGACGGCAAGCGGCCCGGCTGCCTGGATCTACGCTCCAGGAAGCCTTGGAACCATCCGTACGTACGACCCCTATCGGAGCACTGCTGAGATTGGGTGTACGATTTGGGTGTGGTCTTTGTCAAGATGGATAAAGACTTGGCCGTTTGTGAGCTTTTTTTTCTTTTTGCCTAGCTCTTCGTCCGTGGATGAGTGGAAAAGGCCACTCCCCCTCCATCCCCCCCCCCCCCTCGAACGGTAGATCTAATATGCGTTCCTGGACATCCAGGTTGAACTTTGTTGCCCGGAGCCAGGCTGTCCTTCTCATGTCCGTGGCGATACAGATGGCACGGCCAGAGGTGTCAATATGGGCCTCTGTGGATTCCATGAGACCATGCGCCACAAGCTTAGCCTCGGCTAGCCCCGCCTTAAAGCGTGATTGGCTCTTGGTAGGGAGTTCCGGAAGAAAGTCCGCAATTTCCTGCCATGATCTTTGTTTGGTGGCAGCTAACATGACATCTGCGTTGGCCTGAAAAAGATGCAAGGACGCATTGGAATAGACTTTCTTGCTGTACGCCCCCAAGATCTTCTACTTGCCTAGCAGCGCCGCAGAGGAAGCAGCTGAGGATGACTGAGGCTTGAAGTATAGTGATGCTGCAGCGATCACCGAGGAGTGTGGCTGAGGATGGCCCGAGAGCAAGAGTGGATCCCACTCCATCTGCCTGTACTTGGCGTCCAGGCGTCGATTGACCGGCTGGGCTGAGTGGGGTTTGAGCCAGCCCTTCTTGGCCAGGGACACTACATCGGTCTGCAGAGGAATCCCTGATTTGGCAAAGGGGGGTTGTGTGAGGACTTCCACCAGAACCCCCTCTGCCGGCTGCTCGACCTCAGGTTGGGGTAGGCCCAGATACTCATCCAGCACAGGATGACGTTTGTGGAAGGCCCTGGCTAAGGATGGCGCATCCGGATCCTCCTCCTCAGCCGTATCCTGTAGATCTGGGGGAATCCTGTGGAGGAGGAGGAGGAGTAGTAGGAGTAGTTGGCGCCGGAGGCTGGGTTACAGGGACCGTGCTCGGAGGCTGAGGAGGTGGCGGAGGCTGGTATGGAGCCGCCTGAGGAGTCGGCTGGGGAGCCGGAGGAGGCGGCTGCGCCAGGGCCTGGGGCGCCGGAGTAGTCTGTGGTGTTGCTAGCATTGAGGGAAGGACTTCCCTGATGCCGTCTTTGAGGGTAACCCCCATCCGAGGGGACTTCATGAGGCAGAGGAACCTCTCGAAGAAGACCTCTTCACTGACCGAGGCGGTGGCAGGGGGTGCTGATGGGTTAGCGGGGAGCTGCTGGAGCCGCTGCATCCCCTGCCCATATGGACGCAAAGGAAAGCTGCCCTGTTCAAAAGAGGGGTAGGCTGTAGGCCACATACCTGGTTGAGGCCAGTCCCACCTGGACACTCGTTCTTCGCCGAACTCCTGGAATGGAGTCAGACGGGTGCCTCTGTCTGGCGCGGCAGCCATTTTGTCGAGCTGCCTGCCACGTGCCAAGACGTGCCTTGTCCAAGACTCTTGCGTGTGGATCACAAGCCCTACCCTGCTCCTCGGGCCTAGACCCGGTAGGTGTGGCACCCTCGATCCGGGGATCGGTAGAGCTGCGTTTAGGTGCCCCATTGGACGTATTGCCAGTATTAGGGCATAGCCCCTCGGCCATGGTGCCGGTACAAGTTTGGAGCCCCTCGGGTGAAGACCCGGTAAAAGAACCTTCCGGTCCCGCAACACTGTCACCGGGAGGATCAGAGGATCCCTCGGTCCGGAGGCCGGTAGTTGCAGCAGCCTCGGTGCACATGCTGGTAGAAGGACCTGACCAGTCCCTGCCGCGCGGGAGAGTCCCTGGGAAGGAGTCTCCCTTACGGGGTGTGATGGGGAATATCTGCCCTACCTTGGTTCGATGTTTCACAAAGTTCTTGAGGTCCTCTGGAGGAGACTTCTGGAAGAGCTCCCTCCACCTGCCTAGTCTGTTTTTCAGCGCTTTCGAAGACAGCGAGCCGTGGTCTGTGCCAAGGCAACGTAGGCAGAGGGCGTGGGGGTCTGAAGTTGGGAAGAGCCTGTTGCTCCTGGACACCTGCTGAACCCTGTAGAAGTCGACGCCTGAGGACCGAGTACCTGAATTACAAAAAGACAAAAAAGAAGACCAAGAGAAGAAGTATCCGTGCATGGCCAAAGCCAAACCCAGGAGCGCTGGTGAATTTGGCCCGTTCCCGTCGACGCAGGAAAGGGGACTGAGGTGTGGCGCTGGAGGGCGGAGTCCGGGCAGTGCATGCTCCCTGGGCCGCGCCACTAGATTTTATGGGGGAAGAAGGTTTTTTCTGGTGAAAAAGGTTCAGTCTCCAGTCCCTTGGAAGGAACACCCATTCAGTATGGAGGAAAGGGGACGTGACGTTAGAGTATGGCAATCTGTTCGACGTTGCCACGCTTAACTCGCGCTCCACAGTCGAGCACTCCTGCGACATCTGCCACCACCTGGAACACCTGGACCTTTATGTTCTTGCTCGCACTGAGACCTGGTTTGAGGACAGCTCTGTCTTTGAGTTTTGACACTCTTCTCCCTGAAGGCTACAAGATCCTCTCTGAACCCAGGCTCAACAGGCCAGGAGGGAGAGTTGTCCTTATCTTTCCAAAGTGGATGCCTGTTTCCACCATTCCCACTCAGGCCTAACACTCTTTCGAAAGCCTTGTCTGCAGGCTCTTTCTCTCTCCTCTCTTACACTGGCCACCTATCGGCCGCCGGGCATGTCCACCCTCTTCCTCACGGAATGGGCTGACCTGGCATTTTCTCTCCTTTCATCCTCCTCCCAACTCCTGCTGCTGGGGAATCTCAACATCAGTTTTGACTCTCCCAACTCTTCAGGAGCTTTCTTCAACTCATGCAACTCGCTCGCTCTCTCCATTCTAACCTCTGGTCCAACGCACAGTGCTGGCCACACCTTAGACGCTCTTTTCTCCATGGACATCCCTCTCTCTATCCCTCTCCCCACTCTCATGGACTGATCACTCCTCTCACTTGAAGATTTCCTCTCCTTCAGCACTGACACCCTGCCACCCACCTTCGAGGTCATCCAACCCATGAAAAAAGTGTTGTCGCTGCCTTTGCCACCACCTACTCTTTTCCTCCTACTCTTGCGGCTGACTCCCACCCTGACACAGCCCTCTCTAACTTTCACCTTTCCATTTCCAATACACTCAACATTCTTGCTGCCGCCATGAGGGTATGACTGAAGCCTGCCAAAAAAGTAGAACTCCTGGTATGACTCTGACCTGGCTGACCTTAAACAGAAGTGCAGGGCAGCGGAACGGAAATGGGGATCTTCAGGTGCACCCTCTGACGGAAATGGGGATCTTCAGGTGCACCCTCTGACAAACTGGCCTGCCGCCTTCTGCAAAGACAATATAGACTCTGCATCCGGTGCAACAAAAGTGTCTATATTCAAGCCCACCTCTACAAAACAGCCAACAACATGGCCAAACTTTTCAAAGTCTGTAAGGAACTGGTCAACCCTACTGCAGCCTCATCCTCTAGTGCACCCACCCAGACCCTCTGTGGGGCCCTGGCTACACACTTCACCACCAAAGCACAGGACATTTTGTCCTCTCTCCTCCGCACCCACTCATGCACCATCCTCTCTTGGGCCGCCCCCACCACGCCGCCTCTCCTAACCTCCATTGCCCCCGTCACACCTGAGGAGGTCTCTAGACAAGTCCGGTCTATGAAAGCTTCTTCAAAACAGGTGGGACTCTTGCCCTACCAAACCAAGGACACCATAGACTCTAGCTCCAGCCTTGGCAGACCTCTGCAACCTCTCCTTCACCACTGGACTTTTCCCCACTTCCCTCAAGCATTCTCTTGTGCACCCTCTGTTCAAAAAACCCTCTGCCGACCCTACTATTCCGGCAAATTATCGTCCGATCGCCACCACTCCGTTCCTGGGCAAACTCCTGGGGAAAATAGCCATTTCTCAGTTTACCATCCACACTGAATCTGTTGGATGCCTCCATGACCATCAGTCTGGCTTTAGAGCATCCAGAGGCATGGAAACTGCTCTTCTGAAAACCTGTTAAGACCTGCTTTCAAACCTCGACTAACCCTCCCCTCTGTCCTCATTCTTTTTGGCCTCTCCTCTGCGTTCGATACGGTAAACCACAACATCCTGATCTCCCGTCTCTGTGATACCCTGGGTATCACTGATCATGTCCTGGTGCGACAAGCATCCTCTCTCTATGACCGTCCTTCTCAGGTGGAACCTGGGTCCTTTCTCTCAGCTTTCACTCCACTTGTGGTGTCCCCCAGGGATCTAATCTATCCCCCTGTTTTTTTCAACGGTCTGCATGGCCCCTTTGGCCCACAAGATCTCTGCTTTCGCCTCCAACTTTGTGTTCTGCAGATGACGCACAGCTCTCCTTCAGGCTTCCCTCGGCCTCTTCCTACTTCGCTCATTCCTGACTGGCTGTCTGTAATTAAGTCTTGGTGTGCTGCTAATGATCTCTGCCTTAATGCCATAAGACCGATAATCCTCATTGGGACCCCTGCTCCCGCTTTCACTCTGGCCAGCCACCCTTGGTCCTGCGCAATCACCCAATAGTGAGGCAACAAATCTGGGGGCCATAATCGACTCTACTCTCTCCTTCTCTTCTCACATCTCAGACATGTCCAAAATGTCCCACTACCAGCTGCACCTCCTCAGAGGTATTGTACATTTTCTCACCTTCCCACAGAGGCTCACTGTCTCCAGAGCCCTGGTTCTCTCCAGACTGGACTACTGCAACCGTCTTTTTCTCAATATGTATACTTCTACTCTCCGACCGCTTCAACTTATCCAGAACAGAACCGCAAGACTAATCCTTGGCCTCAAGCACAGGGACTGCATCTCTCCGGCGCTGAAATCCCTCCACTGGCTCTACGGCTCTACGTGGCTGCAAGGATCAATTTCAAGTCCCTCTGCGGAGTCCACAAGGCTTTCTGGGGCCAGCGCCCTTAATATCTTCAACGCACTCTTCCTAAATACTCTCCTTCCAGAGCCCTCCGCTCGGCCGCCTTCAACCCTCTGCAGGTGTCTCCCTCTGGAAGAGCCTCCCTTCCTCTCTCCGTCTTGAGCCAGACCTCCTTAAGTTCTGGAAATTCTTCAAGACCTTCCTCTTCTCTTCCTCCTCTCTCCCTCTCCCCTGCTAACCTTCTTTCTCTTCTCTCCTGCTTCCCTCATTCACTCTCTTCCCAACCTGCTCAGTTCGCTGACTGGTTGCCTGGTGCACCTCCAGAGCATCACAGGTCCCAGGCTCCCCCGCCATTCCTGCACTTGCCAGGACTCGGAATATGTTCCACAGCAACCACTCTGCACTTAACACAGGCCCCTGCTGGACTTGGCGCACCTGTCCCCCTCTCATTCCCTCCTACTTCCTATCTGCGTGCTTGCACGCCATTGAATGTACTACGCCTATCAGGTTTGTCTGTCCGGTCCTCCCTCTGTCGCTCCTCCCTAGCTTGGTTGTATTTGAACTACTCATGCATAGGCGCATTGATGACCAGCCTTTTTGTCTCTGTATGTCCTTCTCCCTCTCTCCCCTGCCTCACTCTGTCACGCACTTATACCAGTAAAAATGCCTATGGCCCAGTATGCTTATTATTGTTGTTAGATCATTCTGAATCAAGGCCTAAGAATGACAACGATATCCCCTTGTTCCCTTCCCGCTTTGAAGCACTTCACTTGTGTATACGCGTTTTACAAATAAACAATTATAATAGTGACACAGCACCTGAGGTGCGGTGCCACTGAGAGGTCCCTTGGACTTCTCAGAATGATAAAAAGAATTTCTTGGGTGAACTACCGTTCCCAAGAATAGTAAGATGATCCTGGTCTTACACATTTAGTTAAAATTGTGAACATTAGCGTGCATCACATCTAGATCGGATTGTAAATGTTAGCAAGTGCCACACTTGGATAGAATTGTGAATGATAGATAGCAAGTACCACAATATTTAGAATTGTGAACATTAGCATGCGTCACATCTAGAAAGGATTGTGAATGTCGGCAAGTGCCACATCTAGATAGAATTGTGAATGTTAGCCATTGCCACGTCTAGACTGCATTGGGAATATTACCAACGCCACATTTAGATAGAATTGTGAATGCTAGCTTGCTTCACATCTAGACAGGATTTTGAAGGTGGGCCAGTGCCACATTCGGATATAATTATGAATATTGGCATGTGTTATATATAGACAGGATTGTGAATATTAGCCAGTGCCTGATCTAGATAGAAATGCAGAGATATTCACGCACCACATCTAGCTAGAATGTGTAATTTAGCACATATCACTTCTAGCTAGCGAGGCCATTAACCAACCGACTAACAATATCACCCCTCTGCATACAGCTCTCAAACTCTAACCAAACACAACCACAACAAACCGCACCAACTTCACATCTGAACAACAAAACAAACCACAAATAGCTTGAACAGCACACAACGGATACTGACCGGAAAGCACCCCCAAGCTCAGCGAACGGTGTTAGCCGAACTGAAGCTGCCAACAGCACATTAGTGCTCTCTTGCACTTTTCCCGCTCCTCCCCACTAACTCACCCCCCCACCACCTTTCCTTTCCAGATCCCCAGGGGACCACGCCGGTGGCGATAGTGTGTGGTACAAATATCCTTTAACATTAACGTACCTTTCTTTTTGTGGGACCAGCACACACCATCCTATGTGGAGTGCTGGAGGTTTGGGGGGTTACTTAGTAATTCCATATCCCACTTGCCATGTAACATTTTTTGTTACACTTACATACATTTAAATGGCTGGTGGAAGTGGTTTAGTTTTACTACCAGTGTGCACTTTTACCACATGCTGAACCATCAGCTGCAGTACAGCACCCACGGGTGACCATTTTCCTAAAATGGCCCGGTATCTTTTTTCGTCATTTTCTGTTTGTTAGTTTCTTGTTGGCTTTTACTCTGTTAGTTGAAGTGGTGAGTCCTTTGTGTGTTTTGCTTTTGGCCGGCTTCAGCCCCGAAGCACTCCCAGGCTCCAGTGTGCCTGGAAAGGCAGGAAGTGAGGGAGGGTCCCCAAATTCCCCTGTCCTTTGTCTCTAGGTGTGCCTGAGCGAAACCAGTTCCTACCGGTCAGCTGGCTGTCGTGAAAAGACAGCCACCCTGCTGTGTGATTGACAGCATAGGCTGTGAATGAATGGGAAATTGCATAAAATGCGAGGTCTTTGGGAATAGGGGCAGAGTTGACAACTGGAGAGGAACATCCGAAGACGACGAAGTGACGAGACGCCAGCAGCAACATCCTGGCCAACAAAGTGCCTGATGAAGCCCTGCAGCTGTGCTAACCCAGTTTTCGAATCGACGGGGGAAGACCTGTACGGGACGACTTCCTCCCTTAAGCTTGTGGGACCAACTAGCCACAAGACAAACTATTTTGGCGCATCCCCCGACTTGCCCAATACCCGGGGTTCCTCAACCACCTGCAAGTGCATGGTCTTCCAAAATGCGAATCCAGCCAAATCTTCTTGGGCATCCAGAGGACCGTACAGAAGGAGGTTATCTGCATCCAGAGTCCCCTCACCAGAGTCCAGGACAAAGGGATCAAGAAACCTCTAACCAGAGCAGTGTGTTCTTTGGAATTGAGAAAAAGGCACCAAAACCACAAAGTCGCTGAATCGACAGAAATTCATTGCTGCCGCGTCCCTCTCTCGAGTGCTGCACTGTAGCCTGCCAGACGTCCTCCCTTTTGTCACCATGACCAAGAACAAGGGTCTGCTGCATTGCATCCAGAAGGCATCCAGCTGGAACAACTTCTTCAGTTCAAACGTACTGTGCAGCTTTCGGGTATAATATCTGTTTGCCATTTAGAAGTGCTATTTAACCGTACTGTGAGTTGACCTCAACTCACTTAGACTGGCCTTTCAGCTTGTGCTTCTTGAAAGCAATTCCTCTTGAGTTGCTGTGATTTCTTTTTGAACACTGATCTATTTAAGAACATTTCTAAGAATCAGAGCGTCAGAACTTTGACTTTGTCCATTGACTTTGGCTGTCCTGGCTCCCTAAAGGCCTCCCTTCTGAACCTATTGGCTTTGGCAGTGCTTGTTCTCTTACATGTCTTAAAAGTTGAACACTTTAATGCTGGGATAATAGACTGCCTGCAACCCTTTGGTAGAATCTAACTGTTTTGATAGAATATCAGTCTGTTCTGATCTAACCCTAACCTGTGCCTCCTTAACTCAAAATTGCAAATGTGATTCAAAAGAAGTGTTATACGAACCTCAAATGGAGTTTCCTTTGGGTGCTGGAACATGTGTAACATATGAAAGAATTACTCAGCTGCTTTGTTTACTTTTTGAATTGAACCCTAACTTGGGATTAATGTTAGAGCCAATTATTGCTTTTTAAAAATGCTTTAAATATCTGTGTATAAATAAAATGTGTGAGTGTTTACTTGGATACCTGTATTTACTGATTTCATTTTACAGCTCTACAGCTCACACTACCCATCTTAAGATAAGCCTGGCTGCTCAGTCACACTACCAACTTGTGTAGTACAGGCCTATATTAAAAGGTGGGTTACTGAATACCAAGAGTTGAGTTTTGTGTAGTCCAATACCAGTTGGACTGCACTTATTCTAAACCAACAATCACATGCTCTGATATTGAATAAATATAACTCAACTGAAGAGCAAAAATAGTACGATCCAATGTTCAGCGGTATTTCAGGGTGTAAAAATAGCATGCCAACAGACTACATGCCAGGAGCACATGCATCTCACGAAACCGTTGTTGCTCCAATGAAAAAGCAGTCTGTTCTTACCAACTGGACGCCGGTTTCCATTTTCTTGCTCATCGTCATCCGTCATCTCTTCGTCACTGACTTCTTCTACATACCAAGAGAAGAAAGTCAACCAGTCAGAACTATCCATGGCTCACAGGCAGTTCTGGCTTGAATTATTGCATGCAGTGCTTCTAAGGACAACTGAAAAGTATCAACAGCGTTGTAATCACTGGCCTGGTCTACTAAAGGTTCATTTCCACCCATGCAGGCAGCAGCAGAGTAATCAAGCTGCAAAGTGGCAAAATAATATTGCAACAGAAATTGCTGGGCAACCTAACGACACTCAAAAAGCTGCAGACTGCATATATGGAAATGCAGCTGTTGCCAGTGAATTATCTCTTCTCATCACAGCTTCGATCACAGTTAAAAAATGGACTATCCCCCTTTAATTACTGCCACAATCTCGATTCCATACCTCACTGCGGATTTCTTTTTTTTAGTTGTTCATGCTGCACAAGTAACAGTTGTTTGAAAATTCCTGATTTAGCCTACAATAATTTGTTTTCTCATACAGATAAGACCACCTACAGTAAGCAGCCCATTTGAAACACTTTGAAATCATACCTAATGAGTGCATAAACCACAATTTTCAAAAACGTGATCCATATTAAAAAACAAACCGTATGTTTGACAAAAATGAATGGTATGACCAGTCATCCTTTTTGCAGTAATGCTCTCCATAGACAACTATACTTCAGAAGGATCCTTCTTCCATGTCAATGAATCATGGTTGCTTACATTTTACCACTTTATCCAACCACTTCCTGCTTGAAGGACGCGAAGGGACCACACAACTATTCTATGACAGTAAAATACTTAAGTTTCTCTGAGTTTTAATCTGCAAGACTGTTAAATGGGTTTTACAGAAACACTAATGGGGTAGGATCCTGGTATGCCAACCTTAGTGGACCGCAAAGGTAAAAACACAAGTCTAACGAAAAACTTACTTGAAATTTTGACTGAGACTTAAGGATTACAGGGTAAGAGGTAGTGGAATGTTGTAATATGCAATTGGCAAACGCAGGGTTTTACCTAATGCCTTGTTCACACAGGAAAGTACAAAATATACTTATTTCTTAACCAAAAAATTGCATTAAGATAAGTAAAGCTCCAAAGGAAAGGAAAGACACTATGTACTGTGACGAAGCAGAGGATGTTGTCCATTCGTCCATAGGGTGAGACCTTTCCCATGGGGCCACAGAGGTGCATCCAAAGTACATTGGGGAAGAAATCCCTTAGATTAGGGATGAGTTAGGTAGGATTTTTATTTCTATGCTAAATCTTCCAGACCTGTGAGACCCCCAGAACTTTTAGCTGGACTTGATGTTTCTTTTTCCATGTTCCTGGGTGATTGGGAATCTTTTTCCCCAATCACCGAATCGTTAACTCTTTTTAATGGGTGTTAGGACTGATTTTCTATACGCTGGCCTGGTGCACAGATGTATAGAAGGCCATCCCAGTATTGTAACCTAGTACTGTGACAGGGACAACTCTGGGAGCTGTAGCAAAACCAGTTAAAGGTAGCAAGGTGAGCGATCTAGGCTAAATCTCAAGAGGTGGTGAGCTTGTAAGGGGTCCACAATGAGCACAAACCATGCAGCAGTCAAGTAACACACTTAGACAAACCGGTATAAAAATACTTTACTTATGGCCAAAACACAGTGGAAAATGACTACAAACCAGTAATGTCACTCAATACTAAAAATTAGATACATATGACATGCATTACTTAACGTAATAGCATTTCTGATGATTCTAACTTCTTACAATCACATGCTGTGCATATAGTCCGACAACTAGTGGTAACCGCTGAGTATTGAATCTGGTCTTTCAAGGACTGAAAGGGGGACGTTGACATGGGTGTGCCTCTAACACTATCCCTAACGTGACGTGTAGCCTTTTGACTATCATGAGAGTACAGAAAAGAGAATAGTAGTAAAATGTCCA
The DNA here is from genome assembly GCF_040938575.1 of Ambystoma mexicanum. Lineage (NCBI taxonomy): Eukaryota > Metazoa > Chordata > Amphibia > Caudata > Ambystomatidae > Ambystoma > Ambystoma mexicanum. The sequence continues at coordinate 495,164,470 of NC_090929.1, forward strand.
TGTTCCCTCCATCCGAGCGGTGAGGAAGGGTGGGCGCATGTGATTCTAAGCAGATACAATGTTAATGTTAAAGGATATTTGTACGCGCACTATGACCACCAGAGTGGTCACCTGGCGGTTCTGAAAGAGAGGAGGGGGAGGGGTTAGTGGGGAATGAGCTGGAGAAGTGCAAGAGAGCAGTGATGTGCTGTTGGCGGCCTCAACACAGAATTCCGTTGGCTGGGCTTGGGGTGTTATACTGTCAGAGGGCGTCATGTGCTGTTGTGCGGGTCTATGCGTGCTTTGTTGTTGCAGTGTGGTGAAGTTTGTGCGGATTGCTGTGTTGTAAGTTTGTGGTTGGGTTTGGTTAGAATTTGAGAGGTGTATGCAGAGGGTGAAGTGGTTAGTGGGTTGGTTAGTTGGCATGCATGGCTTGAAGTGAGGCGCAAATCTCATGTTTCCAATCAGGTCGGGTGTTAGGGATCTCTGTGTCTATGTCCAGCTCGGGGCTGTATGACACTCACGGTCCCTTTCCCATATGGTATCCGTTCATATGCATACCTTGCCCAGGTTGGGCAACCGGCTGCCTACTTGGCCCCTGTTTGTATGCGTGGCGGGTCGGTGTTAGTGCGTCCCTTGAAGTCTAGCCCAGAAAGCATTCCTAATCTAGTGGGAGAAAGCATTCCTAATCTAGTGGGAAGTTGGCATCAGTAGGCCGGGTTTTACTCCCATGTGTTGAGGCCTGCTCGGCATTCATCTTATCGGTTGCTCATTCAAGTTATCGCTTCTACCCCCTTTGGTGTGTCGAAATGCTAACGCTTGCATTTATGTCCAGGGGCGGCGTCTGCCTGCGTTTACCACTCTCTTTGGTCCATGTCTCTGCCAATATCTATAGCTTAATAAGTGTGGCAAGTGCTAATCTTCATCCAACTTTATAGAGGTATGATCTATTGTAGCATTTATCGAGCAAGTGAAGGTTGTTCGCTGGGAGTTGGCTAGGGACGTTGGATTCTGTCTTTATGGGTGTTGCCTCTCTTGTTGTAGTAAGAGTTTCTTTATTTGGTTGTAGATGTTGTCATTGTCGTCTTAGATTTGTTCGCTGGGAGTTGGCCGGGGACGCTGGATTCTGTCCTTATGCATGTCGTTTGTGTCCTATTAGACATAGTGTTGCCTCTTTTGTAGCAGGAGTTTATTTATTTATTTATTTTTTATGTCATTGTCGTCCTATATTTGTCATCATTTCCAATGTGTTTCTCATTTGTTGTTTTTGGTTTTTCAGTTTGTATCTGTGGTGTTGAAGAGCCAGGTTTTTATTAATTTCCTGAATTGTAGGTGGTCTGTGATGTTTCTTATTTCTTTCGGGATGTTGTTGCAGGTTTTTGCGGCTAAGTGGGAGAATGAGGAACCCCCAAGTTTTTTCTTTAGGTATGGTTTTTCTTCCAGACGATTTCGTTGCTTGATCCGAGGAGCCTCGTTGGCTTGTAGATTATTTACTTTTGTAGGACTTCAGCTCCTTGTCCACTGATTGCCCTGTGTGTTATGCACATTCTTTTGAAGGTGATGCGATGTTTGACTGGGAGCCAGTGCAGTGTTTTTAGGGCTGGAGTGATGTGGTCTCTTCTGGATAGTTTGAGGAGTCGTCTGGCTGCTGCATTTTGGATCCGTTGTAGTTTCCTCAGGAGGTATTCTGGTATTCCGAGATCGAGGCTCTTTGCATAGTCGATGCTTGACATGATTAGGGCGACGATTGTTGAGTGTTTTGTGGGTGAAGGAAAGGTAAGATTCTTCTTGCTGTGTGAATGAGGAAGAAGCATTTCTTGGTTATTGCATTGATTTGTGGTTCTAAGGTTAGGGTATTGTCCATCAGGACTCCCAGATTTGTTACTACCTTAGAAGGAGTTGATGCGGTGTCATGATGCCTACCCCCGGGCATCAGGACCAAGCCCATCAGCTCCAGAAGCAGGCATCCAGACACTTATTAAAACACCAACAGCCCCGGCTGGGGGCTGTTTGGGTTCAGTCCTGGCGCCTTAGGCGCCAGGCTCATCATAGAAATTAGTCCCGGCACCATAGGCGCCAGGCTCAAACTTTACTTACCTGATGCAGACCATGCTGCTAGTGAGTCCAAGCCAACGTGAGGCCTGGATGGGACTATTTTATTACAGGGACTATTTTTTACTCGGGCGTGGTTCTAGGTAACCTCTTACCTGGAACTACTTTGGAGGCTATTTAAACCACGCCCGAACAACAGCACACGCTTTGCGTTATTCTGCATCCAGCAGCGTAACGCTCACCGTGCCTGCAGTCTGCATCCAGTCTTCTGCCATGCCCGCCTCGAATCAGTAGCTCCTAAAACAAAGAGGAAAGAAAAGGACAAAGTTAGAAAACAAACTATTTTCGAATTCCTCACCTGATTCCGGATCCATCTCGCCTCCGGACCTGGAAAGAACATTTCTGTACGCGTCGCATTTCCAGCTGCAGCGCCACGCTATACTCACCAGTCCTCGCAGCATCTTTCGATTCGGTGCAGCCTCCATCATTTCTTCGCCGAACTCCGGCACCTGAGGGACAAAAGAAAACAACAAGGTGAGCCGAGAAAATCAACAAATATAACTCTTATCACCATAGACTTAGCTGATTTACCACCGGAGGCATTATCCCATAACTCTCCACATCTTCATGTGCCGCACCTGCAAAGAGAGAAAACAACACGTTAAACACGTGCAACATTTACCAGACAGCGTCGGGTAATACAGACTCTTACCTGAGCTCCACCAGCTGCTACAAGAGCATCTTCTCACGATCTCAGTTGCAAGACAAGGAAGGAAAGGGGGAAAAGAGTGAAGCATCGGATATATTGAACTCTATGAACTTGATACTTACTGGACCTTGCCAGGAACCTCAGAGTCAATACGCTCCGGAACTCTCCCACGCCTTCAAACCAGTGAAGTAACTGGCATCAACGCGCCCCTGCAATCCATGCAGGATGGAGAGCTCATCTTTCAAGAATATAAGGTGAGATTGCTGAGAGAGAACCTCGGAGGTGATTAGTTGGGAGGACTGTGGGGGGGGGAGGCATCACTTGAATCCATGGTGGCTAAATCCATCTCTCCACTTGCAGGAGAATACTTCTACGGGTCACGCAGACAAGATTAGGAGGGCAAGTCCAGTCCAGTTCTGTCTGCTAGGAAGGATTTAGTCCAGAGTAGTGCTATGTCTGTTATGCCTATGTCTTCTAGTCTTTTGGTTAGGGTGTCATGGCTAACTGTCAAATGCTGTGGAGAGGTCGAGTAGAATCAGGGCTGAGGTTGTGTCAGAGTTTGTTTTTAGGCCGTCCCAGATGGACAATAGTGCTGTTTGTTCCTCTTGTGGGTCTGAAGACTTGTGCTGGGTCCAGTAGGTGGTGTTTTTCTACATGTTCTGTTCTTGTGTTCATTTGTAGACTTAGATTTCCAGGAGTTTTGCTGGGTAGGGAATGTTTGCGATCGGCCTGTAGTTGGAGGTCTTCTACGTCGCCACTTGTGTTTAAGAGTGGTTTGATATATGCTGATTTTAATGTTTTTGGTATGGTTCCTGTTGCTAGTGAGAGGTTTAGCAGGTTTCTGTAATATTCTGATGTTGTTCCTTGTGCAAGGATTGATTTGTAGATGTCAGGCAGGCATCTATCCATGGGAGAACCAGATTTCTTGCTGTGTTTTACCAGCAAGAAAAAAGCCTCTGCCGATATTTCAGGAATGTTTTGGAGTTTGTGTTGTGGTTCTGTGTTAGGTTAGGTTTGTTGGAGGTTGTGGTTAATTGGTCTGTTTTGTAGGATTTGTCGGATGTCATTGATTTTGTTCTTGAAATGGTCTGGCAGGTCGTTGCAGAATTTCTCAGAGGGAGTTGGGGTGTTGCCGCGGCCTGGTGGGTTTCTCATTTCTTTAATGATTTTGAACATTTCTTTTTGTGAGTTTGTTATATTGGTGATTGTCGTCCTAGTGTTTTCTCTTTGCTTTTTGTATATCCTTCTTGTATGCTCGGATTTGTTTCTGTAACTTTTTTCTTCTCTGGGCCGTATTCTTTCCTCCATTCCAGCTCAATTTTCTTGTTGACCTTTTTCATGGTGCTTAGTAGCAGTGTGAACCATTTTGCCATTGCTCTTTTTTTTGATGGGGTGAATGGTTTTTCCGGGATTATTTTTTCGATTGTATTAGCAATCCATTTGTGTAACAGCTCCGCTTTCCCATCTAGGTCAGCCAGCTCTAATTGAGGGTTTGTTCATCTCCAGTTGTTCGAAGAGGTTGTTTGTTTTGACGGTTTTCCAGTTTCTTTTTGTGGTGGTTGCGGTTCTGGATGCAGAGTGGAGTTGGTAGTCCGATTATGAAAGGGATGATGAGATGGTCGCTCCACAGTATTTGTATCGGTGGTGCCGTGGTGATGAGTCTTTCCAGGGCGAAGATTGTGTCGAGGGTGTGTCCTGCCATATGTGTTGCTCTCTTGACCAGCTGTCGTAGTTTCATGGTTGTCGGTTGTCCGGTCAGTGAGTTTTGGGAGTTGGCGTATCTTGCTTCAAACCAGATGTTGAAATCTCGCAGGATAATTAGATGTTCATGCTTGATGGCTATGTTGGTGATGGCTTCTATGAAGTTATCGACGAAGGTTGCATCATATGAAGGTGGTCTGTAAACCAGGATGAATGTGATGTTGGTTTTTGGGTTCGCTGATGGGTGTATGACCATGGTTTTGCAGTTGATGTTGAGAGGGTTGTCTGTTTTTATTTTTAGGTGTTCTTTGAATGCTATCACGAGACGACCTCTTTTTTTATGTTTCCTGTTTATTTGAAGGCATTTTAAGTTGGCTGCTAGGCAGCTTTGGAGTGTGATTTTGTTGTTGTCATCCAGCCAGGTTTCTGTGATGAATAGGATGTCAATGCCATTGTCATCGAGGAGGTTAAAGATCTCTGTTGAATGTTTTGACATGGATCTTGCATTTAATAGATTGCAGTGGAGTTTAGAGGTGTGGTTTGCTCTTTATTCTTCGGGTCATCTTCTGATCAGTGTTGGGGTTTCCTTTATGGTTGATCTCTATTTAAGGTGTTGGTATAGGTGCGTCTGTGTCGAAGTGTTCTTCTAGGTTCAGTCTTTGGTTTTTGTTTTTCTCAGGTGGTTCTTCCAAGAATTGTGGGCGTCGAGTGAAAGTTACTCTTGATTTGGTGATGTCAGGTGTTATTGCGTCGATTATGTTTTTTTTTTATTTCTGGCGTTGTCTGACCTTCTGCGTGGTTGTGTTTGGTTGTCTGCCGTTGCTGATTCTCGCGTTGGGTTGGTTTGTTCTGGTGACTGGTTGTTTGCGAGAAATGGAGTTAAGTAGAGGGATTTTTCTCTTCTGTCAGCATTGGTTTGAGTGTTGTTCCTGTGATTGAGTGTTTTCTGCAGTTGAGTGTCTGTTGTTGTTGCTCCGGTGTGTTAGTTCTTTCTGCTCTTTTTCTTCCACTCAGTAAAGGTCGTTTGCGTGGCATTTTGGGTCGTTTTACTTTGGTCTGGCGGTCTTGTGGTGTAGTACTGGGTGAGGGCGACTGTCCGCTATAAGTTACTTACCAACTGGTAACGTCCTTTCGAATGGATTTCCTCCAACGTATTCCACATCTTTGACATGTAATGTCCACAACGGTCCTGCTTCGGAAAATTTTCAGCAGAGGGAGTCCTGCATCAATGGCGTTGAGTTCATGTCCCTCGAAGGCTTCTGCCGACGGCAACGCATCGTATGTTATAAGTAGCACGCACGGCGCCCGTAGCCTCAGTACATGTTTTTTCCCTCCACAAGGTGTGACATACCCGCACACAATGCATCCTTGACTGCACATAGCCTTGTGGGAACGCAAGCTGCAATAGCATAGGACATTTTTTAGAGGGGCAGGCTGGGAAAGCGATGAGGAATACGTTGGAGGAACATCCAGTCGAAAGAACGTTACACAATGGTAAATAACTTGTTCTTTGAATGGATTGTTTCCTCCAACGTATTCCACATCTTTGACAGACTCCCAAAGCAGTATCAGTAATTGGAGGAGGGAGAAGAATTTAGATATACCCAATCAGATGGCACAGTAAAGCACTGCTTTACCAAAGGTCATATCTTGACCATGGAAAGTATCCAGGGAGTAATTCATGACAACGGTGTGGATGGAAGACCACGTTGCAGCATCACAAATGTTTTTCACAGGAATTCTCTGTTGCAGGGATGTGGATGTAGCCACGCCCCTGGTGGAGTGAGCTCGCAAAACCTCAGGAGAGTCCTTGCCAGCCAATCTGTAACATTCAGGATAATCCACCTCGACAAGGCCTGTTTGTTAACAGCCTGGCCCAATCTGTGTCCAGTACACCCCACAAAATGTTGGTTGTCCACTCTGACCCTAGACATCCTAGAAATATAAAAGCTGAAAGTTCTCCTAGGGACCAACCTATGGAGCCTCCCCTCTTCCTTACTAGGATGAGGAGGAGGAGGAGGATAGAAAGCAGGACAAACCACCTTCTGGCTCAAATGAAACTCAGACACTACCTTAGGTAGGAAGGAAGGACGTACTCTCAGTACAACCCTATCCTTGTGGAACAAAGTAAAGGGTGGCTTAGACGAAAGTGCCTGCATCTCGTTCACCCTGCGAGCAGATGTAACTATCAAGAAAACCATCTTGAAGGTCAACAGTCTTAAAAGACAAGAGAGCAAAGTTTGAAACGGAGCACCCATGAAGAATTTGCGCCTGAAAAGGGGACGGCCGGAACAAAGTTGTGAGCCCTTTTAGAAATTGGGTAATCAAAGGAATCTTAAAATAAGAACATTCTTCAGACGAGCGCTTGAAAATAGATAGCGCTGCCAGGTAACCTTTAATGGTACCCACTTGAAGACCCTTCTGGACCAAAGAAAGCAAGAAAGAACCATCGGAATGGAACACTGAAAAGGATTAACAATGTGCCTTCTGCACCAGTCGTAAAACTTGCGCGAGAGAGATATATATATATATCTATCTATCTCTGGGGAAGACGGCATGGAGGACAGATGGACATTTCTGGAAGGTCCGGGTATCACACTCTCCTGGCCCAATCCAAAGCAATTAGGATCATGCAGGACCCGAACCTCCGCAACCTCCTTAGAACGTGAAGAATGACAGGGATCGGAGGAAACACATACAGAAGTGGGAATGAACAATCCACGATGAATGCATCCCCTAAAGGTCCTCTCGGAGGAAATTCCCTTGAGCAATATGTCTCGCACTTTCAGTTGTCACCGGTCACGAACAGATCCACTTGAGGGGTTCCCCAAAGGGCGAAGATCTCTTGAAGGACTTCCTGAGACCGCGCTCTGCCTGCTCAGGCCGTCCGCCGCCACAGTCACCTCTCCGGCCAGATGAACTGCAGAGAGTTAGATTCGTTGTTGTATTGCCAAGAACCAGAGCTGCGTCGCCTCTGTGCACAGCAGAAGTGACCATACACCTCCCTTTTTGTTGAGGTAATGAATGGCCACTGTGTTGTCAGTCATACGGGGAATACCAGCCCTTGTTCCTCTCCGCCACAGGCACTAGTTCTATAGCACCTTTCTTCAGCAGGGTCAAGATTTCCTGCAGAAGGAGCGGATCCGGAATCTTCAAAGAGATCTTCCGCGGTGGATTGTCGTGAGGCCGACTCAGGAAGGGTAGGCAGTAGCTGTGGGCTATTGTTTCCAGAACCCACGCATCTGAAGTAATGGCTTACCACTCTGAGATGTCGAGACAGTCTGCCCCCAACCGGCGAACAATGAGACCTGGCCTCATAGCTGTTTTGGAGCGGCTGTAGCAGTGCCTGAAGGCAAAGAGAAAGCTTCTTGGTACCTTTTCCCTGTCCAACCCCAAGGAACTTTAAATTGGCCCCCTTTGACTGGCTGCTCCGCTCGCTATACCGAAGAGGAGTAGTAACGAAAGGAATCACCCCTCCACTGCTGTCCACTAGGACGAAAAGGCAGAGGTTAACGCACAGCTGCGCCCTAAGATTTAGCAGCTTCGTTGGAGGTCTGCAACCTCTCAAGGCTCTAGTCAGCCTTGCCGCCAAAAAAATTGTGTATCGTCAAAGGGCATTTTGAGAAGACCGGCCTGCACATCCGGTGCAAACCCCGACTTCCGCAACCATGCAAACCTGCGTATCACGGTGCTCGCAGCCATGGACCGGCTGACACTATCAGCAGTGTCCAACCCAGACTGAAGGGATTCACACATGGCATCCTTGCCATCCTGCACATTAGCAAGAAACCCATCCCTTTCTTCCCCTTTGGGAATATGCTCAGCCGCCAGAGAGACAATTCCACAGAGTGTGCTAAAATTTCGCTAAGGTACAGGTGGTGTTGGCCGATTTCAGTGCCATACTCCCAGCCGAAAAGACCTTGCTTGCCCATCCATCGAAGCGCTTGTCGTCCCTATCAGGAGGGATTGTAGGGTACGCCGCCTGCCTCGAGGTGGCCATGGCTTCATGCCTCGAGGTGGCCATGGCCACCTGAACCACCAAACTCTCAGGAGTGGGGTGTGTGGATGGGTAGCTGGGATCGCTACTGTATAGGCAGTATTTCTTAGTCAACGGCTTGTTGACTGCCGGAAGAGACACTGGGGTGTTCCAAATAGCAGCCACCCTTTTCTGTAACGCCATGTGAAAAGGCAACACTGGGTCAGTGGACGGACCCTGATCTAAAATGTCTGTCAGGTCATCCTGGTCGTATTCAACTGCAGGGCCGGACCAACGTAGGTACTCCGTAACTCCCAACATCAATCGCCTATAGGATGATTCAGCATGAGCCCCAAACTCCATTTCAGGAGATGTGTCAAGGCCACTGGCATTATGTAAAGACTGACGCATATCCTCCATCTGACTGTCTCCAGAAAAGACAATGTCAGGAGATTCAGGTGTTTCACCAGTAATATCAAAAGGCTCCAACTCAACATCAAACCACTCCTCATATGTTCTGTAGAGAATGAAAGAACCCTTTCCTAGGGACAGGAGTGGACCTGGATTAACGAATAGGCTTCACAGTCTTAGACACAGCGTCTGAGAGGATCCACAGCCACAGGGGCTTCCAACAGCAAATTCTGGCCCATAGGCCCGAGGGCAAAGCCCCGACAGCCGCACTATATGGACGCAGTGCCGACGGTGTCAACGTCTTCCTCGACCCCTTAACAGACTTCGACGGTTTCGTTGGCGACGAAGACCGCGACCTGGCACGTCTCTGGCGATCTTCCGGATCCTTGTCCGAATGGAACCTTAATGGTTCCCGATGTTTATTGTGCCGACTGCCCAGGACAGAGAGCATGCAAGCGTCGGACCGAGACTGTTCCCTGCCGGCTTCAACCAAAGGCGTGGACGGAACAGTGCTTTGAGATTGAAAAATCTCCAGCATTTTCTCCCTGACTGCCTCCCATTCGTCCAGAGTAGAGGATTTAATGAGACAAGCCACTTTCCTCGCGGCGCCATCATCCGAGGACGGGGAAGGCGAACAGTGACGCCGCTTCCAGGCGTGCCTCGACAAGGAGGAGTGGCGGGAACCACTCCGGGACCGAGATCCCCTGGACTCCCGCCAATGGGGAGAGTCCCCACTCGAGTCGTCAGTGGAACGACCAGTAGTCTTTTTGGATTTACAGGGTTTGGAAACCCAACCTACCTGCAATTTCCCCTTACGCTCCCTCAAGGCCTTGGCAGTCAATGACTGGCACTTCGAGCAGTCGTCCGTGTCATGGCTCTCGCCCAGACACCACAAGCAGATACAGTGCGGGTCAGTGATGGACATCTGGAACTTACAGTCCCACCATTTCTTTAAGCCAGACTGCGGCGTCGTCGGGGTAGAAGACATTATCGAAGTAGTTAACACGAGGCGCGCAGAGTTATCTAAGCAAACACGTTTGTGGAAAAAACTGAACTGAGGCTACGGGCGCTGTGTGTGCTACTTATAACGTCCAATGACGGAGTCCTTCGAGGGACATCGACCCGACGCCAATGACACAGGACGCCCTCTGCCGAAAAATTTCCCCAAAGCAGCACAGCTGTGGACATTACATGTCAAAGATTTGGAATACGTTGGAGGACACAATCCATTCAAAATGCTATTAAGGTAAGTAATGCATTTCTTCTGATGCTTGTTAATCTGCTTAGACTCACATGTGCATGGACTAGCGAGCAGTACCCGGAGTTGGCGGTGCAGGTGGGATGTGAGAAGGAACAGTAGTGATAAGATGTCTTTTAGTACTGCTTGTCCCACCTGAGAATCAGACCTAGAGTGAGTATCTAGGCAATAGTGTTTTGTAAAGGTGTGTACAGAACTCCAGGTTGCCACTTTGAAAATGGACTCGAGAGGAACATTTGCCAGGAACGCTATGGAAACCCCAGTGCCCTGAGTAGAATGTGCTCTAGGCTCGAAGGGCAGATCTCTCTTGGCAAGAGAGAAGCAGAGTGTGATGCAATAGACAATCCACCTTGAGATGGCTGATTTAGAGACAGTATCCGCTTCTCTACCAGCTGCCACTGAAACGAAAAACTGGTTTGTCTTTCTTAGTGGTTTAGTTCTTTCCAGGTAGTACATGACTGCCCTGTGCACATCTAGTGTGTGTAGGCTTCTTTCTGCCACGTTAGTGGGGTTCTGGAAGAAGGTTGGCAGTTCTATAGACTGATTCACATGGAACTTAGAAATAAATGTGGGCACAAACCGAGGGTGGGTGCGCAGAACCACCTTATCTCTGAATTGTAACAAAAGGGTCTAGAATTGAAAGGGCCTGTAGTTCACTGACTCTCCTTATTGAAGCGACTGCCACTAGGAAGGCGGTCTTTTAAGTAAGAGCCTTGAGACTTGCCTTATGCACAGGCTCAAAAGCAGACCCCAGAGGTCTGGTTAATACCACATGTAGGTCCCATCCGGGAGCCGCCTTAGAAATGGGGAGATGAATTCTCTTTACCCCTTCCATGAAAGCCTTAATAACTGGGATCTTCCACCACAACCCCATCTTGTTGGGACATAGTGTAGGCTGAGAGTGCAGCTAAGTGAACCTTCAGGGAATTAAAAACCAGGCCTTGAAACTTGAGGAGAACCATCTACAGTTCTGGAAACTCCTCAAGACCTTCCTCTTCGCCTCTGCCTTTGCCCCTTTTCTCCCCTGCTGATCTGCTTTCTCAGCAATGCTGCACCAGGCCAACCTCTGCCCATCGGGCCCAGGTACCTGCTTAGCCTGCCACCCTCCTGCACTGCCCCCTGGGCACCCCTTGCACTGGGGCCTGTATCTGTACCCATACAGCCCCCCCAATCTTTGTCTGCACTGATCAGATACTCCCATCCGACTAACCTTGCACTTGGCCCTCACAGGCTGCACTACCACCGTTTTGGATCACTATTTATTTATTTACTTATTTTTTATCTTGTCCTCTCTTATGCTCTGCACTTTCCATTTTCTGCCCCCTCCCATGCACGTTCCCCCTTTTCCCTTCCCCATGCGCTTGCACGTTCTCAAGGTCACTGGGTAAGATCGTTGCGTTTGTTCTCTCCCCTATTCCCCTCCCTTTGCCTGGTCGCACTCTGAAACACCTGTGTATGAGCACAATATAAATAAAACATCATATATCATAGTGAGTGAGTAAAGTACAACACAATATGGGTAGGTGAGCAGTCAATGGGACTGATGCTCTTGGAATTGCACCAGATGACTAAGCATTTCCATTTATTGGAGTAGAAATGATGGTCTTAGGCTTTCTTGCTTCTCTAACTACGTCCATGAATCTCTGAGGAAGTTGGAGGAGCCCAAACTCTATGACTGCAGTGCCAGGCCGCTAAATTCAGAGTTTGCGAGCATGGATGTAGTGTCCCCCCCCGCCCGAGATAACATGTTGTATGGGAAAGGAAGTTGCAATTGGAGGAGAGAGCGACCTCTCCATCAGATGGGTGAACCAGGGTTTGGCAGGCCAACAGCGGGGCCACCAATATCATGGTGACTGGTTCCTGGTGCATCTTTTAGGGAAGTCGGGGGCGAAAGCGTAAACAAATCTCCCTGACCATGTTATCCAGAGACCGTTCCCCTTGGATCGGTTCTGAGGGTACATGGAGGCATAATCATGGCATTGTGAGTTCTCTAGAGTTGCGAACAAGTCGATCTCTGGGAACCCCCATTCTGCAAAGATGTTGGAGACGATTTCTTCATGTAGTCGACATTCGTACTCTAAGGACAGTGGGAAGTCTCCGCCGAGCGCATCCGCTAGCAGATTGAGTTCCCCTGGAACGTGTTGAGACAACAGAACAATTGAGTCTGAGAGCCCATTTCCAAATATTCTGTGACAGTTTGGATAGCCCTGGAGAGTGAGTGCACCCTTGCTTGTTCAGGTAGTACATGGCCGTGGTGCTGTCCGAGGATCAGGACTGTCTTCCCCTGCAACTGTGTTTGAAAGGCCTTCAGTGCTTTGAGCACTGCTAACAGCTCCAACAGGTTTATGTGGTTAGAAGCCACTGCTGGGGACCAAACGCGGTGCGCCGTCTGTTGAAGGAGGTGAGGGCCCCCCCCCCCGCCCGTGAGAGAAGCGTCCGTTGTGAGAGTGGCTTCTACTGCGGGGGTGGTGAAGGTTTCCCCTTCAAGAGGTTTTCCCCTCGACCACCACTAAAGAGAGAGAACGAGGGCTGCCGAGACAACCACTAGATCGTCCCATTGTCCGCTGGCCTGACGCTACTGGCTTTTGAGCTACTCTAGCATGGGACAAATGCGCAAACGTGCGTGAGGAACCAAGTAAATACATGATGCCATTATTTCTAACTGTCGCATTGCCTTGCGTACCGTCACCTCTCAAATGGCTACATACTGAGGGATCTGAAACAGCATGTTTTGGAGCCTCTCGTTGGAGGGGAAGACAAGGCCGTCTTCTGTCCAAATTAGGGCCCCCAGAAACTGCTCGACTTGGCTGGGGTCTAGGCTGGACTTCTCATTTATGGAGAATCCTCGACTGAATAAGAGGTCTATCGTCTTTTGGGGATTCAACAGGCATGTTCCGTAGGAATCCCGTTATGAGTCAGTCGTCGAGGTAAGGATGAACTCGGATGGAATGCCTGCACAGGTGTGCTGCTGCCACAGCCAGTACTTTTGTGAACACCCTTGGGGCTGAGGCAATGCCGAAGGGAAGAACCTTGAATTGGTAGTGCTTGTCCTCTATCATGAACCTTAGATATTTCCTGTGTGCCGGCAACATTGAAATAGGAAAGTATGCATCTTATGTCCAATGTTGCCATGTAATCCCCCTGTGTCAGCAAAGGAATTACCTCTTGCAGCGTTACCATTCGAAACTTTTGAGGTTTGACAAATTTGTTTGCTGGGTGCAAGTCTAGCACGGGGCACATGGTGACATCCTTTTTGGGTACAAGGAAGTACACGGACTAAATACCCTTGTTTACCTGCAGAAGAGGGACGACTTTGATAGCGCCCTTTTCCTGAAGGATCTCGACCTCCGTCAGCAGGATCCTCAGGTTTTCTGGTGGTAGGCGTCTTGATCTCGGAGGTCTGAATCGAGGTGGCCGGCTGAACTCTATGCAGTAACCGTGGGCGACGGTTTGTAATCCCCTCCCACGCATTCAGGAATGAAGTTGTACGTCCCCCGACCGGGGACGCAGATCTGAAGGTCATTTCTGACTGGAGGCCAGGGAGCCTCTGGGGGTGGAATTAAAACCCCTTCCTTTCCCACAGTGTTGTCCCCTAGGTGGACACGGGGTAGAGGAGGCAGGCCCCTGTCCTGAGGACCAATTGTTCCCGGAACCATATTGGTTGTAAGGGAAGCAAGAGTAAAACTAACCACGAAAGGAGCAGCGACAACCTCCCCCTCTGTTGAAAGGGTCTTTGAGTAATCTGGTTCAAAGTTTCAAAGTCTTGTGTTCCTTTATTGCTGTTTCCAGCCCCTCATCAACGGACTTGCCAAACAGGTTGGAGTCCTCCACCGGCTTGTTGATTAATGACACCCAAGTTTCTGGCTTGATCCCAGATTTTTTCAACCAGGCATGCACACTGGCGTAACAGGGGCCACCGCGGCCCCCACGGTGTGGGGGGCCCCACGACAACATGTCCTGGGAGGAGGCCCCCACTTGGAGTTAAAAAAATAAATAAATAAATTTCGATTTTTTTTTTTTCGATTCACTCTGCATTTATAAAGAAATTATTTCTGTAACAGAAATAATTTCTTTATGAAGACAGAGTGAATACAAAATGAAACTTTTTTTGGGAAGTCCGGGGGCTACCCCCCACCCAATGACATGAAAACCCTAGGCTGGAGGTCGCCATGTCATGGGGTGAGGGAAGCCCTATGTCTTCAAAAAGAAATAGTTTATTTTTGAAGTCACTCTGCCTTCATAAATAAATTATTTCCATTATGGTTCAGTCCTTAAGGTGTGTGTGTGTGTGTGTGTGTGTGTGTGTGTAAAGATGCACACTTAAATGTATGGGTGGCTGCCTGGGTGTGTTTGCCTGTATGGTGAAAGGTTTCTCACTTAAATGTACGGTCGACAGCCTGCGTGTGCCTATATGGTGAAAGAGTGCACACTTAAATGTATGGATGCCTGGGTGTGGGTGTATATATGGTGAGTGGTGTGTGGGCTTGTGTTCAGGGGTGCAGCAAAACCTAAATTTCAGGGGGGCTAACCCTTCAAATGTTGGGAGCGGTGCTAACTTCACATGTGGTGGGGAGGAGCAAACTTATTTGTGTGGGGGCATCTAACCTCTTTACACATGTTTAATGACACTATTCTAGTGCAGTTTCAATGTTACAAGCAGTTAACTCCCTCCTTCAAGTCTAAAAGCACCCACATATGGACTGCTGTGAGAATGACTGGTCTCATGTTCCCTCTGTACACTTCCAATCTCTCCCCTGGCATGCAAGTACTAAACCCACATAATTATTGCTTTCGAAAATTGGCATTTGAATGCAGGTACTAAAAGTGAAATGCTGTACATTAGTAATTGCTGGGCCCTTGTTAACAGCGAAATCCAGGTGGCGTTTAACATCCGTGTCCTTTTCTGTCTGTCAACTGCTCTGTAGGTCAGCCAGGTCAAGTCAACATAGCCCACAATTTCTGGGCCAATTAGCTGATTTTGGAGGTTGGGGTAGGGGATGGGAGAGAGAGGGATGTGTGGTGGGGGTGGGATTGTGCAATAAATCATAATGGCCGTCCATGTCCATGCTACACAGGCATGATATGTGGTATTAGTGGCATTTTGGTGCAGCCCGTCTAGTCATTCCTCAGTTTGCTATGAATTTTTTTAACTGGGCATTTCTGATAAAGCAGTCCTCCTAAGTGTAATTACCTGACTAGACTGGCATTTGGATTCTGCCAGTCTAGCCGTTGCTTACTGCGCTACTGTATATTTTTCTGGGCATCCGTGATAAAAATTATATATATGATATGCTAAGTCATATATAACACTCCTGTACACAAGTGCTTTTAGGCACGACAAGGGAAGGGGAATAGAGGGAGGACAAGACAAATGATCTTACTAAGCATTGTGTCATTCAGATTGTGCAAGTGCGACAACAAGAAGTGCAAGGGGAAGGGGAGGGGAAAACAGGGCAGCAATGCTCTGAGTAAGTGCAGCGCGGCTCTGGGTAGTGCAGAGAGAACAAGGGACTAACTGTTAGGGTCTGTAACTGTAACCCTACAGTCACAGCCCCTAAGTGCATGGTAGGCCTGGAGGCAGTGCAAGGGTGACTGATCAAGAAAGAGCCTGAACTCAGTGAGACTGAGGGTAACCAAGCAACCAGTTGGTAGAACAGACAGGTAGGTCAGCAGGGTATGGAGAGAGAGAAAGCAGAGGAGAAGTAGAACGTTTTGAGCTGCTTCCGGAACTTCAGGTGGTCCGGCTCAGGTTTGGAAGGGGCAGGGAGGCCATTCCAGAGGGAAGCACCTGCAGGGGAGAGGGATCTACCCCCCCAATCCCCTCCGACTCTCTGCCTGAAGCATCATCTAACCCTTAGGGCTCGAGAAGGACAGTATTTTGGAAGAGAGCGTTGGATGTAGTGTGGATCCCAGCCCCAGAAAGCCTTGTGGACAATGCAAAGGGTCTTGAACTTGATCCTTGCAGTTACAGGGAGCCAGTGGAGAGATTTCATGGCTGGAGAGATACAGCCAGTGGGCTTGAGGCCAAGGATAAGTCTTGAAGTACTGTTCTGGATTAGCTGCAGAGGGGCGGAGAGTAGAGGAAGCTAGATTGAGAAAGTGGCTGTTGCAGTAGTCCAGCCTAGAGAGAACCAGAGCTCTATGGACAGTGAGCTTCTGGGGGAAAGTGAGAAAGGGAACAGTCCCTTTGAGGAGGTGCAGCTGGTAGTGGGACTTCTTGGCGACGTCCGAGATGCGAGGAGAGAAAGAGTGGAGTTGAAGATGACACCAGGAATGAGCGAGAGAGGGTTCCACGTAATAATGTCGCCACAAAAATCTCACCATGCAAAAAATATCGCCGAAAAATGGCAGTTTTTTGTGGCGACATTATTGCATGGAACATGCGGGGGACACCCCCGCAACCCCCAAACTTTTTTTTTTTTGCCCCTGTCCCCATATATATGGTCACCCATATAATATCACTCCAACCTTTTCCCGGCGATATTATTTACTGCGACCATATATATACATGGGGATAATTTTACCTGATACCCGAGAGAGGAGAGTAGGCTGAGGGGAGCCTGCATGAAGGCTGAGTGTCATCCGCATAACACTGAAAGTTAGAGAAGATAGAGATCAGGTGGGCCAAAGGGGCCAAAGTAGAGGTTGAAAAACCAGGGTGAGAGGATAGAGCCCTGGGGAACGCCACAGGTAGAGAGAGGTAGCAGAGTGAAAGGGACCAAGTTGGACCTGGGATGGGCGGTCCAAGTGGAAGGAGGTCAGCCACTCCAGGGCCTGATCCATGATGCCCAGGTTCTCACGGAGTCCATTGATCAGGATGGCGTGGCGGACAGTGTCAAAAGCAGAGGAAAGTTCAAGGAGGATGAGGACAGAAGGAATGCTGGAATCAAGGTTAGAGATCAGATCTTCACAGGTGTTCAGGAGACCAGTTTGCGTGACTCTGGCAGCTCTTAAGCCAGGCTTATGGTTATGGAGACAACCAACAGATTCAGTGTGGAGTGTAAGCTGGCAGTTGGCCAGCTTTTCCAAGAGTTTGGGAGAGGGAAAAGTTCCAATGGCAAAAGAATGATTACAGAAATCGGCCAAGGCTGGATCAAGGGTGTCATTGTGGTCCTTGGTGGTTCTGGAGGAGCAGGCGAGCACCTGTTTCGATGACACTTCCATAGATGGGGCTTGTCTAAAAACCTCGTCAGGTGTTAGAGAGAAAGAGGAGAAAGGAGGAGAGGGAGAGGGAGAGATGGCCAAAGGGGGCCGAGAGAGGGAGAGGAAGAGGAGATAGTGGACAGGATGTCCCGAGTTTTAGCAGAGAAGCGAGAGGCCAAAGCTGTACAGAGGGCCTGTTGAGGGAATAGGAGAGGTAGAGACTGCAACAGGATTGGCCAGTTCCTTGCAGATTTTAAAGAGTTTGGCTGTGTTGTTAGAGGCTTCTTCTTGATGAGTCTTATTGCTTCGACTGGCATTTTGTTGCAACCAGTCTAGGTATGTCTAAATGTGGCCTGGCATGCATTACTGTAATATTACGTGTCTACACTGGTCTACATTGTGCAGCCAGTTGGAAATGTTTCATTGTGGCATGGCATTTTTACTAGCAAAGCATTAATGTTCATGTGCACTGTTGGTGACTTGCATGTACTGGATTGGAGTTACCCTACAAAACAATAGCAAACTGTGGCTTTTTAGCCATTTTTCCCCCAGAAAATGTGCTGTATATTGCATTAAACGGGTAGTCCAGCTAAAAATGTTATTTAGCTTTCCTGCTCTGGTCTCCGGTCCCCGTCCTCCGCATATAGCACCAATGAAGGAAAAGCCACCCAGTGGTAGCTTTTGTTTACCACAGCTGGCTGGCTTTTCCTTCATTAGTGCCGCAAAAGCAAAAGCCAGCACAGGCGGGTATCCATTTTCACAAAATGGATGCGCCCATGTGCTTGCTTTTGCGAATTTTGAGCTTGAATAGGAAGTTTTAAAAAAAAAGTGCTAGTATTTTTTTTTTTTAATGTTGCCTATCTATTTTTTAAATAAAATGTTTAGCTGGACTACCCCTTTAACACACATATTTCTATCTTTTTCCTAGTGCCGTGCATGGTATATCCCTTCAGCAGCACGTTAGTGCGTTTTGCGCAAGCGTGGTAATCTAGGCCGGCCCAGAGTGTGGCGCGACTCACGATTTGTTGCTGAGTTGGGGGTGGGGGAGGCCCTCAGCATGGCTTGAAGGGGGGCCCCCAGATCTTGTGTTACACCACGGGGCATGACAGACGCCAACTGTTGACCGTTCAAAATGACCTGTTGGAGGCTGCGGCCAGAGGGAAGCTTACAGCGTTGCTAATGCTGGACCGGTCAGCGGCCTACGGCACATTGGACCATCAGATTGCAATCCAACACATAAGCGAAGTTGGGAGAGCATCGGAATTAGTGACACAGTGTTTCAGCTCCTTTCTAAAGGATAGAACACAACAGGTTGCCCTTGGAGGATTTGTCTCAGAGTTAATTTGGTTGAAATGGAGTCCTGGAGGGATCATCACTGTCTCCCTTCATTTTCAATCTCACTTTTAGCCCGGTATTTAACATCTTTGGGAGACATGGGCTGCAATTCCACTCCTATGCAGACGATACCCAAATTTACATCGAGATCGAGAATTTCAAAGATGCATTCAAAAAATGTATCAATGTATGAGAGAAATCAAGAGATGGATGGCAGGCAATCAATTGCAGTTAAATGCTTCAAAAACCAAACTTCTACTGTGCTCCAATTGACTTTGGCTGTCGTGGCTCTCTGCAGACTAGTCCATTCGTCCCTCAGAGGTGATAATTTGGTGTTAAACTATTAAAGCTGGGAAAGGTTGTCTAGACTTCATTGGAAGATTTAAGTGCTCACATGCACTGAGAACCCATTTAACCTTTTTCCTCCCCTTAACCTTTCCTTTCTACCAACCTCAGAATCTACAAAGTATACTAGTGCTATATAAATGCCATTACTGTCCAAGTTAGTGAAGTCACCTCAGGGTGTAGGAAGTGTGTAAAAGGCATCTCTAAAGAGGATCTACTAGCTTTGTGGTGATTCTGGCAAAGTATTTTAAAGTATATTTGATTGTAGGCAGAGTTTGCATGCAGAACCCTCAGGGACCACTACATAAAACTATGACTACAGGTGTAAGCAAAACCAACCTTTGGTATAAGTCTGTACCACACAGTTTTTGGTAGCGAGCTGAGCAGCCAGGCTTATCTCAAGAGGGAATGTGAGCTTGTAAGGGTGTTCCACTAAGGTCTACAATGGCAAGTATTCAGATAGACACTTTGACTCAAGGTTTCTTGGTAAAAACACTTAATTTATTACACAATCATTTATAAAGCATTCACTAAATGAGACAACCAATATCACACTAAAGTTATACTACAATACTGAATACTAAGCAGTTGAGCTCCCTTTAAGTAGGAGCAAAATAGCATTGAAGTAGACGATAAAAAGGCAGAAGTTAATAAAACTAATATTACATTTACTCTAAAAAACAGTGCAAATACTTTGAGTTCAACAGGAGTTGATTCAAAGCAATAGGTAGGCAAAAGTTAATGGACTAGTGTCTTGTATAGGTAAAAACGATTCTGGTATTTAAAACGGAAAAGTCTTTGCCGCGGTTCTTAGAAGTAGTTCACAGAAGAAAGGTTTGTATGTCAGGTCACAAGCTGACTAGGCCTGCAAGTTGCCAAAGTTGTACGCACTTTCGCAGTGAGATGCAAGTTCTCTCGGTCGGGTTTTCACAGTACCTTATATTGAAGAAAAAGATGCAGCTCAAGACTTCTGTTCCGGGCAATTTCTGCAGATCTCGCTGTTCCTGAGCCTCAGTCGCGGGGACAAGAGGGAGGACATTGGGGAATTCCTGCACTGCATGGGGACTGGTCACAAAGCTGGCAAATTAGCAATTCTTCGATTCCGGTTGCTGTTCTTCAAGCACACAAGCGGGTGTCCCTTCCCCCTGGTTAATCCTAACCAGCTCCGAGAATGGTATCCAGGTGGTTTACGAGTTGATTGGTCCTACCAACTCAAAGGAAGAAATCGTCCTTGAAGGGGCTTATCTGTCGAGATGAACTTGGAGATTCGGACCTGCAGCAGGACTCCATCGGGCAAACCAACAATCCAGTAGTTGCAGCAGCCGTCCTCTTCCAGCTCGTCTTCGGTTCTTTCGTTCCATTGGTCGACTGCCTTCCAAGCCAAGAGACTTGCCTTTAAAACAGTTTTCTTCCATTCATTCCAGCCTAGCTGGCACTCACCCAGCAGGGTGGCTGTCCTTGCCGGACGGTCAGTCAGCCAATCACGCCAGAGTGCATTTGGGTCTCCTAGGAGACGAAGCACAGGGAGGTTCGGGCACTTCCTTCACTTCCTGCCCACCCCAGACACTCGGGCTCCAGAGGCGGTCTTCAGTCCTGAAGCCCGCCAAAGGCGTAGGAACAAAGGGAACAAACCTGGTTTGGCACGCAGAGACAAACTCTAGAAGGACCTTTGCAAAAAGAAACTGCGTTAAAATACGACCGGGACCTGTTCATACAAAGTGGGCTTAGGCGCCATCTTGAAAAACATGGCTCCCGTGATTTTTACTTACCGGTGTTCGCGGTCGGGAAAAGTCATGGTAGTTCGTTGTAAAACCACTGCCACCAGCCATTTCGATAGGAAAGGTTAGCATTTGACTGCTACATGAGTTTGAGTTTCTAGAAACCGGGGATACTAGGTAACCCCTCCAGCACCCTATAGGAAGATAGTGTGTGCTGGGTCTAGGAATAAAAAAAAAAAACTAGTGAAGTCAATTTAACCTTACATTCTCTGGGAAACAGTAGTTTATCCCAGAGAAGGTATTTAGACCGTGGGACAGCCTAAAAAGCTTACCTGTGTCACTGCACTGAGGATGCTGTGTGACACATGAAAAGATAATGCCTATGGAGTTATCTAAAACCCCACAATCAAACAACACAAGAGTAAAAAACATCAAAATACATGAGTGGGAAAATAGGCTCACACTCTTTCCAGGTAAAAATAAATCAAGTCCTCAAAATCCAGCAGAGTTGCTGGGGGTCTCTAAGGTGAAGGGAATTAGCGCATTTATGATAATTCTCTTTAACATTGCCCTTTTTAAACAATGCTTATTTAAAAACTGCTGTTAAATAAATAACTATTTTAACTAAAACCTTGAGTGTGTTACTTGTATTTTTATTTTAATTTTATTATTGTGATAGTAGTCAAAATTTGACTTTTTACACAGACAAAATACATAATTAAAACTTTATCATGAAACAAAAACCCACCAGTACCTCCTTAAAGGAAATCTTCACTGGTCAGAAATAGAACAGAAT
The DNA here is from genome assembly GCF_040938575.1 of Ambystoma mexicanum. NCBI lineage: Eukaryota > Metazoa > Chordata > Amphibia > Caudata > Ambystomatidae > Ambystoma > Ambystoma mexicanum. Next base: position 495,185,893 of record NC_090929.1, read on the forward strand.
AATAAAAAATGCACATAGACATACAGATAGACATTTAATTATCCATCCTCCAAAATCGCAGGCTCATCTAGGTCACATTTACTAATAAACTCATATCAGTTAAGCAGCAGGTTACTTCATATGCAAGAAAAGTTTCTTGACCTTGCACACAAGTCTCTCCCAAAATAGAGTAGAGTTCAAGAATTCCGGATTATGCACGAATCTTTGAAATCTTTTCTGTCTCCCGGGCCATGTTCCCATACACTCTGAAAGCAAATGGGCCGTAGTTTGCTTTACACCTTCTTCATATTCATCACAGATGTTACACGGGTAAGCTATTGGGTCTCTAATATGCTGCAATTCTAGAGTGAGAACCAAATTTAGCCTAAATCTTAAAAAGTTTGATGATATTCTTTGGTTAAGCGATTTTGTTAAGATATGCAGGGAGGGATTGGATTATCAATATTCGTCCAGGATGCAGATAGTTTTGCCTCTCTCATCTTAGAGATGGTTCTAATACAATCCATTTGCCTTAGATATTTCTTGACCATTAGAGGGTTCTGGATTAGAGTATCAATAGTGGTATCTGCTGTTACTAGTATGTTTTTACAGTAGGAACTCAATCTATTTAGAAAGATGTCATCTTTCTTTTTCATCTGATCTGCTGCTGTTACTTGTATTTGTGTATTTCATTGCTACAGCTCCCATTTACCCCTCTTGAGATAGGCCTGGCTGCTCAGTCACACTACCAACTTGTGTAGTACAGGCATATACCAAAAAGTTGAGTTACCTAATGCCAAGAGGACAAGTGCTGTGTAGTGTCCCACAGGGTTACATCATCAATTCTTGCCTAACACCAACAATGTAAAAAGGATACAACATGGTGTAGATAAAATAAAAATACATAGCTGCCTTCTCAAAACCATTCTGGATGAGAATGCACACAGGGACAAAACGGTTGCTCTGGAAATACCCCTTCCCAAGCAGCCATATCTGTTATTAGGTGTAGCACACCTAAATGGCATTGCAGCTGCATGGGACTTCAGTTAGTGTGCCTATGAAAACAAAAAAGTTCAGAAACCAAAAAGCAAAACAAAAAGGGGAGTCCTCATGTTAGCAAGAGCAAAGTCCTAACACATTTTGGACAGAACCATGGCTAAACCCAAACACTTTCTGCTCAGATAATTCAACAGAAATACTGGCTTTTCAGCCTCCTGTTCCACGCCATGATCAACTCCTGATTATCGAAATGCAATCAATTAGGGGTTTAACCCCGCTGTCAGGCAAATTCCCTCTCAGAGCTTTCCTAGACTAAAACCAAACTCAGTAGAGTGCCTTGTTCATGTTGTACCCTGACTTGGCTGTGTGCATGATCATAACCAGAGTAAGTCAGATCTCTGATCGGCTCCGAATAGCTAGAGCTCTGGTACTAATTACCCAGGTTCACAAACATCTTTAAGATTAAATAGAAGTGAGATTTCATGCAATCAGACATTTGATCTTGATAATACAGATGTATAAATCTGTTTGGGATTATACTTGCATTCTTGAAGGTCCTTTTTTACTAAGACTCACTCGGTTCTGCTATCAATAATATCCAGGCTCTGGGCAATGGTCCAGATAACACTCAGACGAACCAAGCACTCTGATCCAACTTCTACCCAAGCACAGAGAGCTCTGTTGCTGGTTATACATTGTTACTAAGTTGTAAATGATTAAAGCATGATTCACTGAGCACCTCTCCCGATGAAAAACATTAACTTAGTACCCTGGTCCTGATCATATGAGACTCAATATGATCGCCTTTCTCTGTTCCTGAACAAACCAAGATCTTCTGAGATTAACTAAGAATAGAAGAGTTATCCAATTCCAGTTATTTTAAAAATATCTAAAATACAAACACAAAGAAATCCTACATTTCCTTAATTTTCGTTCTAGACTGCTCTATACCCACGTTGTGTCAGTACCAAATTATGCTTTTCCAGATTGTAAAGATTCAGTGCTCCTATTATCCACGTAAAATAATATTGAATAAACGTTGCTAATTGAGCCCAGCTCACATCATACTCACACAATGTAAACGTCAGCAAGTTTTCAGAGGCTTTAAGGTAACGGCATATAGCAGAAAATATAAGTTTGGATAATTGCTGCTTACCTGCAGACTGGTCAGATATTTCAGAATTACTTCCTGTTTCTTCCTCCTCCTCCTCCTCTTCCTCCTCCTCCTCCTCCTCCTCCTCCTCCTCTTCCTCCTCTTCTGATCCTTCACTGGTTGTCTCCTCTTCCTCCTCCGATTTGGACACTGACCCTGTAAGTTTTAAAGTGCAATTGAGTCACAAGCAATTTCAGTAACATGTTTTAACTGAAACAGAGGAATGCTACTATTGGACAGATCCTGGGAATTGTTTGATTTTGCTAAACTCGAAATGTGGAAGGCGATGTGCCAAGCACAGTTAAGGGTTGAGCTACAGAAGAGATACAAATTGCATTTATTCAGTGTGTTAGGCAAGATTGTATGCAGTACACCCTTTGTGTGCACTACAATAACCCTGACCTCCTAGCAATAGGGACCCAACCTTTGGTACAAGTCTGAACTACACGGGTTGGTAGTGTGGTCGAGCAGCCAGGCTTCTCAAGAGGGGTCAATGTGAGCAGTAAGGTTGTGACACAGATTTTCATAAGTAGCAGTTATTCAAATAAACACTTCCACACAAGGTTTCTTGATAAAACAATTATAAATTTATTTCACAGTCAGTTGTAAAGCCTTCTTCAGAAGGAAGCAATATATGTAACAATTAAAGTACACTTCAAAACTTAGTTTCTCTAAATTAGATGATACCCATTGGGGAAGGCACACAGACACTTCCTATACCCTCAGGTGACTTAAATAGCTAGGACACTGTGGACATTGATTTATCACTAGTACATTTAGAGCAATGCTGAGTTTGGTGCAAAAGATAGAATAGAGGAATAAAACAAAGGTTAACAAATAATTCATAAACAGGTAAGTACTTTTGAAAACCTTCCAATGTCAAATAAGAGTAACCCTTTTCAGGGGATTGGGGGGTGTCAAAGCAGAAAGTCAGAGGTAAAGAGGACAGCCAATGTTAATTGCACAATGTCAAGGGGGACTGGAGATCTTCTTTGCAGGTAGGTAAAAAGTCTTGCACAATGTTTTTACAATGTTTGTAGAAAATAAAACACTTTGAAGGGCCACAAGCTGGGAGGCTTGTGAGGGGCAAAGTTTCAGAAAACCTGCAAGGTAACCAGGACAGGTATCAACTGAGAGCAAGTAAGGCTACACAACAAGAGGTAAGTTCTCTTAGACTTTACAGTACCTCTGGTTAGAAGAAATGGTTCCAGCTGGCTTCAGTTCCTGAACAGCTCTGCAGATACTGGTGTTCCTGAGCCTCAGTCGTGGGGACAAGAGGGAGGACGACTGGGGACTCCTGCTCTGCAATGGGAAGGTTAGCGGCAGCAATGGGCAACTTCAATTCAGTGGTTCTTCAGTGTTTCAGCTCCTTGAGTCCGACTGCAAATAGCAACACCGCGGTTCAGACTTTCCTTGCTTCTGGGGTCCAGCACTCTGTTGAGGTGGCTCAGGCTTGGTCAGTCCTGCATCTAGGAAGTCCGGAGGATCTTCCTGGAGCTCGGGTCCGACTTAAAAGCAACGCACACAATCTGGTGTTCCTCTCCCTGGCTCTCCAGTTCCAGCAGCAGCAGTGGAAATGCAACCAGCTGCAAGAGGATGTCCCGATGGGCTTACTTTGGAGTTTATCAGTCCCACCAACGCAAAGGGAGAAGTCGTCCTTGCAGGGCTTCACTAGTCAAGGCAAATTCAGAGCTTCAGCACAGCAGCAGTTCTTCACCAGGCAAACCAACGGTCGAGGAGCTGCAGCATGCGTCTCTTCCAAGTTCCTCTGTTAGGGAGAATGCTCATAAATGTGCTAATTCCCTCTACCTTAGAGCCCTCCAGCTCCTTTGCTAAACTTTGGGGCTTTAAACTTTTTAACTCTGTTTTCTGTGTTTAGTTCTTTTGGTTATGGAGTTTTAGATAACTCCATAGGCATCTTTTCATTTGTGTCACACAGCACACTCAGTGCAGTGACACAAGGAAGCCTTTTTAGGCTGTCCCAAGGGTTAAATACCTTCTCTGGGACAAACTACTGTTTCTCAGAGAAGTCAAGGTTAAATTGACATTACTAGTCTTTTTAAATTCTTAGAACCAGCACACACTATCTTCCTATAGAGTGCTGGAGGGGTTACCCAAGATCCTGTGTCTAGAAACTAATGTTGCAGTCAAATGCTACCATTTCCTATTCAAATGGCTGGTGGCAGTGGTTTTACAACGAACTACCATGATTTTTCCCAACCGCGAACACCGGTAAGTAAAAATTGCGGGAGCCATGGTTTTCGAGATGGTGCCTTAAGCCCCTTTGTTTAAACAGGTCCCTGTCTTTTTTCGCCGTTTTTTTAGAAAGGTCCATCGAGTTTTTGTCTGCGCCCCAAACCAGATTTGGTCCCTTTGTTCGTATGCCTTTGGCGGGATTTCAGGACTGAAGACCGCCTCTGGCGCTTGAGTGTCTGGGGTGGGCAGGAAGTAAGGGAGGTGCCCAAAACTCCCTGTGCTTAGTCTCCTAGGAGACCCAAATGCACTCTGGCATGATTGGCTGGCAGACTGTCCGGCAAGGACAGCCACCCTGCTGGGTGAGTGGCAGCTGGGCTGGAATGAAAGGGAGAAAACTGTTTGAAAGGCGAGTCTCTTGGACTGGAAAGCAGAGTCGACCACTGGAACGAAAGAACAGGAGATGAGCCGGAAGAGGACGGCTGCTGCAACTCCTGGACCGATGGTCTGCCCGGTGAAGCCACGCTGCAGGCCCGAATTGCCAAGTTCATCTCGACAGATAAGCCCCTTCAAGGACTTCTTCCTTTGAGATGGTGGGACCAATCAACTCGTAAGCCACCTGGATACCATTCTCGGAGCTTGTTAGGTTTAACCAGGGGGAAGGACACCAGCTTGTGTGCTCGACTACAGCTATTCGAACGGAAGATCTTCCATTTGCCAGCTTGTTTGACCAGTCCTCGTGCAGTGCAGGAGTCCCCCCGACGTCCTCCCTCTTGTCCCCACGACTGAGGCTCGGGAACAGAGATCTGCAGGAACTGCCATGTACCAATGTCTTCAGCTGCATCTTTTCTTCATATTAAGGTACTGTGCCAACCCGATTGAGAGAACTTACCTCTCGCAGTGAAAGTTCGTGAAACTTTCCCAACGTGGAGGCCTAATCAGCATGTGACAACATATGATTCTTTTTTCGTACAAACTACTTCTGAGAACATTTGCAAAGACTTTACGGTTTACTACAAGAGCTGCTCTTTCCCATCCAAGACACTAGCCCATTGACTTTGGCCTAGGCCTATTGAACTGAATTGAGTCCTCTAGTGAACTGAAACTATTTGAACTGGCTAAGAAAGTATTTGTGATCTATTTTATTAACTTGTGCCTTTGTCCTACTATTTAAAGTGACTGAAATGCCATTTTGCTCCTATTTCAGGGGAGCCTAATTCACTCAGAAATGTTTGGTACTGAAGTGTGTGTGTATAATATTAAGTTGCCTCCTTCTAGTGAATGTTTTCTAAATGACTGTGTAATAAATTAAGTGTTTTACCAAGAAACCTTGAGTGTAACTGTCTACTTGAACCACTGTGATTGTAAGACATCTGTGTAACCTCATTTACTGCTCACATTCCCTCTTGAGATGAGCCTGGCTGCTCAGCTCGCTACCAAAAACTGTGTAGTACAGACTTCTACCAAAGGTTGGTTTTGCTTACACCGGTTGTCCTAATTGTATGTGGTGATCCCAGAGGGTACTACATGCAATTCTGCCTAACACAAGCCAAAATCCCTCGCCTTTTATGCAGGTTTCTCCCATTCATCCCATCCTAGCTGTCAATCACATCGCAGGGTGGCTGTGCTTGCCGGACAGCCAGCCGGCCAATCACCTTTAGGTGTATTCCTGTAACCATGGGAATTAAGCACAGGGAGTTTCGGGCACCTCCCTCACTTCCTGCCCCTGCCAGACATACTGGAGCCAGAGGCGGGCTTCACTCGTGAATCCCAAAGACAAAATGAACAAAAAGACCAAACCTGGTTTGGCACGCAGAGTAAATCTGAAGAAGGACCTTTCTGATAAAAAATTGCGAAAAAAGATGACCAGGGCCATTTTGACGAAATGGGCACCCATGGGTGCCTTTCCGTGGCTGGGAACGCAGCCCGCGGTAAAAACACAATGCTAGTCAAAAGTAAACCACTGCCACTAGCCATTAATTGTAGAAAGGGTAACATAAAAATGTTACATGAGAAACTAGACAAAGGGGATACTAAGTAACCCCTCCAGCAGCCTATGATAAGATAGTGTGTGCTGGGACTAGAAAGTTACAAAATTTAAGTAAAGTCAATTTCACGTCACTGATCTTGGAAACAGTTTCGCCAAAGGAAGTTATTTAAACAGTTGGGAAATCTAAGACTTCCCTGTGCCACTGCACGGAAGGTGCTGTGTGACGCAATGTAAAGATTATGCCTATGGAGTTTGTCATACTCCAAAGTCAGAAGAAACACAGAATAAATCACATAAAAATCATATGAGAGATTAAAAGTCCTAAAGTCCAGCAAAAAGAGCTGGGGGTCTGTGAGGAAGAAGGGAATTAACACATTTCTGAGAATTCTCCATAACAGTGCATATGGGTTTCATGTGAGTTTTATAGCGCAGGGTTGAATAATTTAAGGGTCGAGTCATGGTGAAGCACACACGCCAATGAGATATTTTAAACTATTTATAATATATACCCGCTCCTTCCGTCTCGAGTCCATTTTATAAGCCTCTAACCCCTCTGAACTGTGTCGTGTTTGTGCTTTGTTTAAAACAATGCCTTATTTTACTGTCCACGTCCAAATTAATTGACGTACAGTGGTGCTTAATATGTTCCATTGTAGATGCTCGATAAATAGCACTTTCTGGACATGTAATCAACAGTCTCAAGAGGGGGAGTCTTATTACAGTTTGAAACTTTTGCACCTTTCTTGAGAGGTTTATTGGGTACGTGCTTAACAAAAACAAAAAAAAATTGCAAAATGGTTTTATCAACTAAACCACAATGGACACGAGGTAGCAGAAAAGAGCTAGGTTTGTCTCTTAAAATTAAAGCATCCATACGCACAGAGGGCTCTCGCCCCACTGCTAACGTCTCACTTGCAAATGCTAATATTTGAGACCGTTTCCATCTACGGTGGCGGCAGAAAAAAAAAACTCTTGTGTTTTAGGACAAATGAGGCATATTAATATCCTGTGAATTCAACAGAGGTACAAACAGACATACCCTAAGTGTTTGTGTCCCTCATTACAGGCTGAGAGCGCTACGAGTAACACTCCAGTGGATGTGTTGCTGAAATTGGGCTGCTGTAGCTTTAAGGATTTTGGCTTTAAAACACCAGGGCTGTCGCAAAGCGATTGTGTGGTGGGAGGCCAACTGGCAACTGAGCAAATGACGTTGGCAGCGGTGGGGAAAAGCGCACCGTGAACTTTCAACGCTCACTACTGGAAAGTAAGTGAAGGCGAAAGTGCTATTTGGAGTTTTATTTTGAACTACATAAGTAAAAGAAAAAACAGTGTGGCTGGCCGCAGGCTAGCATGATTGTGACTGTGGTGAGATGGAGGGGTTAAAGCGCTAGAGTGAAGATCTTCTGTCAAAGTGCCTCACACACTTTATTTTATTTATTTAATTGGTCACTTATTAGGCGCTTATACAGTTAGCTGAAAACTGTTTCAAAGCGGCCACAGGGCAAACAGGGTGGGGACAGAGGAAGGTAGACAATGAATTACGGCAAGGATAAATAATCGCAAAAATAGTACAACAAGTAATGAGAATAAAGGGAACGGGAGATGTACCTACTATGCCTTGCGAGTGTTCAGAACGTGCAAGTGCAGAGGGGTGAGGGATAAGGTGCTTTGATGCTCATGGAGAAGTGCTAAGGAGAAGTGCTAAGGGGAGAAGTGCTAAGACTATAAAACAGCTATCACACATGCCAAAGCTGAATCCTACAACACAAGGATTAATAATGCAAACTCGGGGACTAAGGAAATCATTGAAATTTTCAGGGAACTGGAATCACCTTCAGCTCCACCATCCACCATTGTCAAAGACGAGAATTGGTGCAACCAAATTCAAGCAGCGATCTTGACAAACTCGACTCCCTGCACACCAAACTTCTAGCCCATCAACAAGCTCCCTCTTCCCTACTAGCCTCCCACACGGCACCCTCCACATGCAACACAGCCAACCAGGCACCACAATTTGAATTCTCTGCCATGAGCGAATCAGAAGTCACGTCACTTATAAAGTCCATTAAGCCTTCCAACTGTAAAGGGGACGCCTGACCAGCTCACATTATCAAAGATTGTGCGCCAGCCCTCACCCCCTTTGTTACTGCCTTCATCAACTCGTCCTTCCAATCGGCTCACGTAACCACTTCTCTTAAAGAAGCCTGGGTCAGACCACTACTACTAAAAAAAAAAAAAAACATCTCTCGACCCGCTGACACCTGGGAATTACAGACCAATTACCACCGTCCCGTTCCTCTTAAAGATCTTGGACAAAGCAGCTTACCTACAAGTTCAAAAATGTACCGAAGACGACAACCTTCTTGGACTTTGCCAGTCCGGCTTTCGACCGCGTCATGGCACCGAAACGGCACTACTTGACCTGAAAAATCAAATAGATGACCTTAGATACGCGGGCGAACCTGACCTCCTTCTGCTCCTAGACCTCTCTGCAGCCTTTGGCTTGGTAGAGCACAAAACCTTATGCCACCATCTCTCTTCCATGGCAAACTTCTCTCCAAAGGCATGTGAATGGATCAACTCGTTCCTCCAGGAGAGAGTAATGAAGGTCTTCTCGGAATCTTCTAATGCCCCCCAAGTCCTATTAAATGTGGAGTCCCACAGGGCTCGTGCATAGCCCCCACCATTTATAACCTCTTCAAAAGACCCCTGTTCAGAATCTTGGGATTCACAGGGCATCTCATATATCAATTATGCTGATGACACCCAGGTGCTCATACCTCTCTCTGGGGATTATCTAGCTGACACAAACACCCCCAACTTCATCTACTCCCCCATCCAATCCTGGATGGCAGACAATTGGCTCTGTCTAAACAGTGAAAGAACCAAACTCCTGTTGATTGGATCTCCATTCACACCGAGCAAACTCGACAAGGAGCATCACACCTTCACTATTGACAACATCCCCATCACAGTATCTCAAGCGATTAAGACACTGGACGTGTACCTCGAACCAAGCCTGACCATGGACAGGCAAGTCAATACCATCGCCTCCTCTGCAGCGTACCACTCCAAGCTGATCAATGCTGTCAGACCATTCTTGACCCAAAAGAACTGCATTACTATAGCCAGAGCCATCATCGGGTCCAGACTGGATTACTGCAATGCCCTCTTCATTGGTACCTCCCAAAGAAACCTGGCTAAACTCCAGATAGCCCAGAATAATGCCTTAAGAGCCGCAACAGGCATATCACGTAGGGAACACATCTCAGCGCTCAGGAGGCAGGTACATTGGCTACCTATCAAGGAAAGGGTTGTCTTCAAAACTCTAGCCCTAACCCACAAATGTCTTCATGATCTCGCTCCTAGGTATCTAGTGCAAAGAATCACCAGATAAACAGCGTCCAGACCTTCCAGGACCACCTATGCCAACCGCATCATGGTTCCTCACACGCATAGAGTGCGTGCTGGGGGCTCGAGTTTTCCAACAATGGCTGCCACTCTTTGGAACAAACTCCCAGACCAGATCAATCGAGTCTCATGCTGCCTTCCGCAAGGCCTTAAAAACGAAACTCTTTGTCTGAAAGGGCCTATCCCGCCATGTGCGATATTTTACAGATGCTACTTCACTGAACAGTACTGCACATACCATGCAATCTAGAATACTTTACTCTGTAACCAACATTGTAAGCAACTGTCTAAGCTTTCTTTTCCCTTGGGCCGCTTATTGTAACCCACAAGCCTGCCTTCTTAAGTATCCTTTATAGCGCCTCGATGCCTGTGGGCTGCAGTGCGCTCTACAAATCCAAAAAATAAAAAAATAAGGGGAGAAGTGCAACCACCCATGGGTAGGGTGAGCCCAATTAAGCGCAGCAGAAAGACAGCGGCGGGGATGAGAGATGTGGTGGGGGACAAGGCCCTAAGGACAGATAAGGGCCCTGCACATTAGTCACGCTGCTGTAAGATTAGCAGGGAAGAGAGGAGGAGAAGGAAGAGGTAAAGAGAAAGGTCTTGAGGCCTTTTCGGAACTTAAGGAGGTTTTGCTCAAGACACAGCCGGAGAGGGAGGCTGTTCCACAGGAGGAAGCCAGCCGATGAAAGTGATCGCCAACCAGCTCTGTTTAGCAAAGCGCTTAACATGCAGGGAGTTGGGGCCAGAGGAACTGAGGAGTCGGGGAGGAGAGTATTTGGTCAAGAAGCTTTGAAGATAGAGTGGTCCCCGGGCCCAAATAGCCTTGTGTATGATGGAGGGAATTGAATTTAATCCGTGCTGAGACTGGGAGCCAGTCAAGGCTTTGTAGGGCAGGAGGGATGCGGCCCCTGGGCTTGAGGCCAAGGTTAAGTCTTGCTGCCCTATTCTGGGATTAGCTGGAGAAAGGAAGATTAAGGAAGAGGCTATTGCAGTAGTCTAGCCTGTAGAGAACTAGAGCGCGGGTAACATGAGTCTCTGGGGAAAGGTGAGAAAGGGTAGAGTTCCTTTGTGAAGGAAGAGCTGAATGTGGGACTTCTTGACAATGTCATGAATATGAGGGATGAAGGAAAGGGAGGAGTCGAAGATGACGCCGAGATTCCAAGCTAGAGTGGAGGGGGTGGGGGGCCCATGGGGGAAGGCCAGAGTGCAGGGAAGAAGTATGGTGCAGGGACCCAATAGGGAGAAACTGTTTTGCTGGCAGACAGAGGTCATAGGTAGTGCACCGTCTTGGATGGCAGAGATGCAGTCAGGGATGAAGGTGGGGTGCAAGGGCGTCAGTGTGAAGTTTGAAGAAGAGTATCGTCAGCGTAGCACTGGAAAGAAGGAGGAAATGAGTCGTGCCAGCAGAGAAAGGTATATGTAAAAGAGCCAGGGCGAAAGAATGGAGCCCTGGGGGACGGCACAAGTAGCGGAAGGGGAGGAGAAAGGGGCCAGAATGGTTTTGGACAAACGGTCAGTTAGGAAGGAGGTGAATCAAACCAGTGCCTGCCCATAACCTACTGCATCTGACCAATCATACCATTGTTACCGAAAACGGTTACTAACATGAAGAAAAAGAAAGACAAGAGAAGGAGGAAGACGACCTTTCCACTGCATGTAAACCACCTCTTGCGGTTTTTGGTACAATCAGGTCCGGTGCACGTCAACCTTTCTAACTTTTTTGCTCGCTCCCTGTACTCCTAAAAGCACCCACCGGATTGGTACCATTTGCCATTAGACTGCACCCTTCTTCCGTCCTGCCAAAGCGTCGCGCATTAACCTCAATCAAAACGCACGCTGCTAAACATGTGGCAGTGGCTTTGCAAGACCTAGAGGAGAGCAGTTCCCACATTTTGCATATACCGCAGCTTCCTAAAACGAGCAGGGGGATGGGGTGTTAGGGAAATTTTTAATTTTAGTACTTAATTCCTCCCACCTTAGAGACCCCCCCCTCCCCCAGCTCTTTTGCTGGACTTTAGGACTTTTAAATTTTAATCTGGGATTGAGTGAGCCCTTTTTCTCACTCATGTGTTTTGACCTGATTTGGATCATGTTTCCTTTATTTCTGGAGTCTGAAAAACTCCATAGGCATCTACGTTTTGTATGGTGACACACAGCACCTTCAGTGCAGCGTTACAGAGAAATCCTTTAGATTTCTCATAAGGTTGAAAGACCTTTTCTTGGGTGAACTATTGTTCCAAAGAATAGTAAAGTGAAATTCACTTTACTTACATTTTCTCTTTGTAGGTCCAGCACACACCATCCTATGTGGAGTGCTGGGGGGTAGCCCCTTTTCCTACCTACTCATGTAACATTTTTTATGTTACCCCTCATTACTTTAAATGGCTGGTGGCAGTGGTTTAATTTTCCTACCATTGTTCTTCTACCGCAGGCTGAATCCTCAGCTGCAGTATAGCACCCATGGGTGACCATTTTGTGAAAATGGCCCGGTCTTTTTTTTTGCCATTTTATGACTGAGGTCTTTCTTGCCTTTTACTCTGCATGCTAAGCCAGGTTTGCGCCCTTTGTACATTTTGCCTTTGGCGGGCTTCAGTATTGAAACCGGCTCTGGCTCCAGTGTGTTTGGAAAAGCAGGAAATGAGGGAGGTTCCCGAAACTCACCTGTCCTTTATCTTTAGGAATGTCTGAAAGCACCCAGTCCCGATTGGCTGGCTGTCTGTGCTTTCAGGACAGCCACCCTGCTGTTTCAGTGACAGCTAGGCTGTGCATGAATGGGAGATACCTGCTTAAAAGGAGAGGGTTTTGGGACACAAGCCAGAGTCGACCAATCAGAAGAACAACCCGATGAAACCGTGAACCAAGGTTGCTGCATCCTCCTCGATCTTTGATTTGCCCGGTGAAGCCCTGCTGCTGTGCTGAAACTCTGTTTTCTGATTGACAAGAGAAGCTCTGGAAGGGACGACTTCTTCCCTTGGGTTAGTGGGACCAACTAACCCCGAGACGAACTCCACTGGACAACCTTCCCCGACTGGCTGTACTTCTTTGCTGCTGCAGGAACAGAGTGCCAGGGGTCGAGAAGGGAGTGGTTTCTTACCTGTAACTCCATTTCTCCAACGTTGGTCTCTTTCATGGATTCACATGCTGTGAATATTTCCCGTCAGGTTGGGAAACCTCGGTAACTAACTTAGCATTTTCTTATGGAAAACTTCGACACTTTAGTGTCCTACTGACGTTCTTTTTGGGTGCTTTAGGCTACAGGACATCTGATATAAATAGCCCTGCCCCAGTGGCTACCCTTCAGATTTCAACCGTCTCCAAACTGTTGGGATCACCTTGTGTTTCTCTTCGTGTTTTGCATGTGCGTTTTTTATCCGGCCAGTATGTCACCTGTGGCCCAGAAACAATCTCTGTTTAGGCCTTGTGCTACCTGCGGCCTAAAGGTGGTCTTCGAAGGGAATGGCCATACAGACTGTCTCTACTGTCCATACCCCCATCATTCAGCAGATACCTGCGAGATATGCCAGGGGTTTTCGCCGAAGACATTGAAAGACTAACCGCCAGCTAATCTGTTGGCCAAACGAGGGCACTTACCTGGCTTCTGAAGTGGGATTCGGCCCGGGTGAGCCAGGCTTCGGTGAGGGCATAGAAGGCCCCTGAGCACCAACGGTGGAACCCCCCACTAAGAAGCAGCGGGCAGAGTTGCCTACGTCGGAGGTGGGGAGAGGAAGCAAGTCTTCTACGTCCAGGCTGCATCATTCGACAGGGGCGAGTGGTTCCTCGCTATCCAAGTCAGATCGGCCTGACAAGTCCAAGGGGGTCTGGTGGTAGGCCCGAGAAGTCAAAGGTGTCGGACAAAGGGTAGGTGAAGCCTAAGGAGTCTTCAACTAAGCACTTGTTGTCTAAAGATCATCATAGGTCCTCGTCCAGCTGGGATTCTTCGAAGCACCATTCCGGTTCATCTTCCAGATAGTCCGGGTCACTGGTGAAGACTAAGACCGTGGAGACTGCGGTCCCGACGACGAGAGCGTCGACTGATGTTCCCTCGTCGACGGTGGGCGTACATTATGGTTTTCCGTCGTCGTCTGTGTCGTCGGCTCTGTGCACGACTGACTGACAGTTGTCAGCTATTATTGTTGTCGACGCAGATGGTTTCGGAAGGCTTGTTGCCAACCGGTGGGCCGTGGCAGTCTGCCAGCTTTGAGCCCATGTTTCCTGTGGACATTCTGCAACAAGAACTGGCTGGGTATTCTGTTTCCGAGTCGCTTTTTGATCCGTCAGCTCTGGGTCTGCAGAGTGCATTGCCGTCGACTTCGAGTGGGGTGGGGGCTGGGACGCCCCTTTACCTGTTGGTAAATCCTCAATCCCTGCTATCCTTACAGGTGCTGAACACGCTCCAGTCATTGTTGGGGAAACTGGATGCGAGGCTGCCACTGCCGCAGAGTCCGTTGGTTCCGGAGGTTGGAAGTATGCCTGGTGAGGCCCCTAGAAAGTCACCTCTGGTGCAGTTGCACTTGTCGGTGGGGTTGGACCGCTATAATTGGTTGGCACCTTCATGCCCCTCTGTAATATTCCACTCACGTAAGCAGCACGCAGGCTGCCACCAAGGTTCTGGTGGGCTGGTCATAACCATAGCTTCCCACCAATTAGCCTGTCATCTTTCATCACTCTTGCAGCCCGTTTAGTTAATTAGGCTTTGAACTTGGCCTTCGAAATGTTCTTTGCTCTGGAGAATATGAGGGAGTATAGGCATACTCTGTCTTCTTTGTTTCGATACAGTTCATCCCACTGTATTTTCATCTGACCACGTGACTGCAGACCATCTTTTCGAATCTTGCAGCATTTAAAATACTATTAAATGATGAACCTCTGACATCTTCAATGTTCGATTCTCACCCAAGACAGGAGTTTGTTCTTTTCACATGTTCTGTAACCACTGCTTGAACATTCAGGCTCGCAGTGGACTTCACATCCTGATCTTGGGGCAACCAAGCCTTTCTTTGATTCACCTCCATGGTTAAGTTATCAATTTCTAACTGCGACAACCTGAAAAAGTCTTTCTGCTCATGGGATCCAGCTCTGAAAAAGTACATTATGGATTCATCCATAGTCCTTACATATGCTATTCATATAGGTTGGTGCATCGCCGCAATCTATTCACTACATAGCCAGCCTTTACGAATACTTTGTCTGCTTGCGTTACTGCATCTGTACAATTATAAAATGACTTGATATCTTAATTATTTCTGAAGTATGAGCAGCTTCATCGAGCCCGAAATGTTGCTCATCTTTAACACCTCCTCTTTAGAGCCTATACAATATTTATGTTCTCTCGTCTTTGCATCTCTTCTGGGTGTGTCAGCTCTGCTTTTCATGACGTCACCAGTCTTCCCTTTTGCTCAGTTTTCACACTTCCTCCGGGATTTCATTCAAATGGAAATCATATTGTCATGAATGCATGTATGGCTTTCTCAATGGGAATCTTACTTCCAGGATTCTCTTTGGTATAGGTATTTTCACTGGTACTGCACGTGTCCCAAACTCTGGCTGCCAACATACAGGCAGAATGAGGGAGGAGCTTGGGTGGGGTACTTGGCTCCACCTCTACACAGCCTTCATGCAGGAGGAATGTGCTGCTGCATAAGACGGGGTCTATCACCAGAGGTCTTACAAAAAGGAACCAATGCTGCGACGCCTGATCTTTAAGTAAGGTTTAATTGTGCCTCAGACCACTGCATGTTAATGGCTATGTGGGTCTCCAATTAGGTTCCATTCGATAATTGCTGGTGGTGGTACATGTTAGGAACGATTTCCATTTACTGCAACTTTCCATCCATTTTTATGACCCCCCGTTAGGTAAGAATTGATGTAACACTGCGAGACTAAACACCCATCTGCTTGGTATTAGGTAAGCAACCTTTTGATATAGGTCTGTACTACACAAGTTGGTAGTGTGACTGAGCAGCCAGGAATATCTTAAGAGGGGTAAATGTGAGCTGTAGCAATGAAATTCGCATGGAAAATAAAGAATTCAGAAATTGAGTTAAAGCAATTGTGCGACACGGTTTGTGTTCCCTGCTATCAGCAATGACCACCAGGTATCGTTCACTTCGCTCTGGTAGTCTGTTAGCAAATGTCTAAAATGTTTGGTGCAGATCTTCACTAAAGCTCTGCACAAAGTCACCAAATGCTTATTAAACCCACAGCTAAAGTGTCTTTGCAGAATCTGCATTTATCGGTGACCGATTGCCTGCAGATTGCTTGAATCTTATTCATATGATAGGGATGAAGACCTGTACGAAGGAATTGCGGTCTCAATTTTCGATCCAGTGATTGATTTAAGTATCCACAAACCACAGAGTTTCCTTGGTTCAGCTGGAATGTGGCCGGTCCGTTTGCATTTCGCTGCCAAATCAAGAGTGGTGATCCAATCCAGCTAGCGCAGCTTACGTTTGACCATCATAGGGTTAGTAAGAAGAACATTGAATGAGCACTGAGTCTCTTCCAACAAACTACATGTTTTCTTTCTCCATTTCTGCAATAGGACAGTGTTAGAGGAAATGATCACTTTATGCAACATTTTTAGGATTTCTAGGCACTCAGATAGCAAACACTTCCGTAGAAATGCAAGGTTGTTCCAGTCAACAATAGATTTTAATGACAAACCCAACTCTCGCCATATTGTATGAATCAAAGTTGATGACAGAAGAATTCACACTTTAAAAAAAAAAACTTCTAGTTGTGGCCAAACCGTATGTGGAATATTTGGCATTGCGTCAGGTCCATAGGTGAGAGTTGGAACAGCCTTTGATTTGTAAAAGACATGCACCGGAAGGATGGAAATCGCCCATATTTAAGATTTTATGGCACGTCCTATGGGCATCTGATCTATTAGGACTATATCGTCGGCGTAGAGTATGCATGGTAGTAAGACTCCGCCAACAGTCGGAGGGAAGGCTCTGAGGGCAGGGTCTGAATTCTTGATGTAGGCCAAAAAGAAGTTAAAATAAGGCTGCAGCCATTGGGCACCCCTGTTTAACTCCTTTAGCTGTTGGAATTTCCTTGACAAGCAGGCCCGCTTTGTTTAGCCGCAAACTAAAGATTGTAGAGCAATGGGCCCAATAACGACTTTGGACACTTTTTTGCTTCCAAATTGCTCCACAACCTCGGCAGTCGATCTGGTCAAATGTTTGAACCAGATCTAAAAAGGGTAAAAAGATTTTAGCTTTGCCTTGCTTTGCTCGGCCTTTCAACATATTGAGAATGAAGATGTTGGCAGATGTCCCAACGCCTTTCACAAACCCAGTTTGAAATGGATTGTTTATTCTCTGGTTCCTGGCGCCAGATGCTGAAATTATCCAATATAATTGTACCATACAGCTTACCTATCACATTGAGGAGGGCGATGGGTCGATAGTTCTTTGCGTTATTAAGGTGCCCACTTTTGAAAATGGGGACCACAATCTCCCTTCTTCTGAGATCGGAATTGTGCAGGAGTTCGAGATCTGTTGCAGGAGTATGTGAATAAGGGGTGCCCATTTAGCCTGATGTTCCTTGAGGATAGGATTAGTGGGTCCATCAGGTCCCAGAGCTCTTGAGTTGTTTAACTTTGCAATCCGACACTGTATGTAATCGATGGACAGCGAGGAGACCCAAGGGACACTATCAACAGCACTGATGTTAGATGCAGTAATGTCGGAAGCAGAGGCATATAGAGTCTCGAAATATTCAATCCAAACAGATTCAATGATGGGATTCATCGGGTAGTCATGCATCTGTTGTCCCACAAATTTAATTAGGGACCAAAAGTCATTTGTTTTTTTTCCCACTAGAATTTTAAGCATGATTTACGAGCCTTGTTGGTATAGTGACCGTCTGAAAGCATAAAGCCAGTTCTTGTTTTTTCCTGTTTGAAGATTTTCAATGGCAGATGGTTCTCCTGATCTCTTGGCTACTTTGGAGAGCCTTCTCACCACTTTTCTACGTTCAACTAACTTGAAAACATGGATGTGGTTGAGACGCGATTTAGGTTTTTTTGGAGGAACTAGAAGTTTAAGGTTAAAGAAGTGGGGTATATTCAACCGGTTCGCCCTCTGACCTGAAGGATGCTGCGAGATTCGTCATGCTGGCATTCAGCAATTTTAGACGTGTACCTCCACCAGTGACATACTTTGGACGTGATTTTTTGTCGGGGATTCCGAGCAGATCCAGACCATTCCATATACAACGCATGGTGATCACTATTCTTTGTTTGTAGAATCTTGAATGAGGTCACCTGAGGTAATAAGTGACCGGATACAAAGATGTAGTCAATCACAGAAGAACAGCCCATGTTTTCCCAAGTCGCATTAGGGGGCATATCTTCTCTGGTGTTACAATTAAGCATGTGCATGTCTTACGTCGCCATTAGGGTGTTCCACATGCTAGATCTAGAGTTTTGAGCAAGGTGGTGTAAATTTAATTGGTCACTGTGTTTGCCGGGAATACATGGTGTTTAAATCGCAGCAGAGTATTACGTTCTGTGTTTGTTGAACAATATAAGAGTTGTCCATCAGGTCAGATATATGATTGATGAATCCTTAGTTGGTTGTAACAGCCGGATTGAAATAGACGTTGATTACAACCAGCTTAGCTGTTGATGTAGGGTCCAAACCATTTTTCAACATGTCCCAGGTTAATAGAGTTTCTTGGGACAAATGGGACATTGAAACAGATTTAATTGACGTCAGCGAACTTCCAGACTTAATGGCCGTTAACAAGCCCGACGTCGGGCGTCCCTTTGTGCTCTTTAAAAGGTACTTTTACCTCAGGATTGTCGCGTTTGATTTCTTTGTTAGCTGTTGTGGCCGGAAACTCTTTAGGCTTGTTGTTTGTGCGTAATACCAACCGCCTGACAAGGGGCTTATACACACTCAGAATCTTTTTATGTTGTTAAATCAAATCCCAGCATCAACATGCTTTCTACCGCGTTGATTACATACATTGATACATGTTCTTGATGACAGTGTAGATAGATTCGGTCCGTTCATTGGTCGTCCACAAATTCAATTAATCTTACGTCTTCTGAACTAAGTTGCCTCAAATTAGGAATACAATGAAAAAGATCTAATATGGTCCTCGGAGGATAAACTTATCTTTGTCCCAAATTCGCTCAAGTTTCAGGGTGCGATATTTCGGATCTTGCAGCGGCGGACCTTCAGTCTTTCTGTTCATAAAACCTCCACCCTGTCACATGGTCACCCGATTAGTAGACAGACATTCTTTTGCTATCTTTGATGTGTGGATTGGTGGTATTAGTGGCTCTGCTAACTGGTGGGTGCTCAACAATTTTTAAAGCTCCCTTCGGACCTAAAAGACACTGATCCTATCAAAGCGAAGCTGTTCTTGTCTGTTCCACATATAGTGTTGGAGGCGCGGGCGGTTTTAGGCATGTATTCCTAGAAGCATCTTCATGAAGCAGCTTGTCATAAATTGAACCATGGATGCTTTTTGTCCTTTTTTCTGCCTTAGTAAGAAAAGGAGGTGATGAAGGGCTTACCATTGCAGGGCTTGTGTTGACCTCATTCTCTATTGTGATCAGGAGAGGCACAGCTAGGTAACGCAGATCGTTACCTATGTGCGACTCATCAATAGTGTATGTTGAGACATCCAACAACGATTGCAACAACGGACTTGTTACACTAGTCAAGTTCTTGGTTACAAGCGCAGGTGCTTTTGGTGAAGTTCTTGAGACTACAGTCTTGGACATCTTTTGTTTTTGAGAGGAAAGGAGTTCTCTGTGGAGCTGGTTTAGGGACACCTTTCTTGTTCAGTTGCGATGTAGATGACACCTTAGCTCTTAATGATAACGTGTCTTGGGACGGGGTTTAGCTAAGGCCATTTTGTCTAGTCCATTCTGTTTGTTCGTGGTAAATATAACAAATGCCGGATTTACTTCATTTGGCAAGGTCTCATCTGTCGAGATTTCTTCAAGGCCCCGATCAGAGCCGACATATGGGTCCTTGCTTTGCTCGTATTGCTCTGAGGCTGGATCTTTGCTTAAAGCTGGCATGCAGCTTGTTTGAATGTGTCCTGGTTCGTCCGTTAAATCTACTTGTTGAGTCACAATGGTAGTCTGTGTTCCTTGTGATACACTTATGGTTGACCCAGATTTCGAGTGGGCTTTCATCGAATCACATTGTAACTGGTCACTTGGTCCCCGCAAACCATTAGCTGTAACATACCCCTCAAGGAAAACTAGCTTGGAATGGGTCATAGCCAGCAGAGTGGTGTGATCTTTAAGAGCATCATTAAGATGCTCATACAGTTTCATGAAAGGAACAAGGGCGATGGTAATAGTCGACATCATAGTGAGTAGGTCGGGTTTATTTTTCCTACTAATCTGTTTTGCAGGGGAACTTCGCTCCTGCCCCCAAAGGAGTGTCGTATGAATTTGAAGTTCTTGGATTCTGATGCACAGGATTAGCAGATGTGATTTGTAAAGAGTCTGGATGTGTCAGGTCCGGAATCCCAGACTCTAGGTCTGATATCGGATCTCTACTATCTGAAGCTGGGAAGCCTCAGTATTAGTACTGGAGAAGTTTGGGTTTGATGCAAGGAACTGGTCAATTGCCGATTCATATAGCGGATAACCCTTGGTGACCGGTGATGATGACATTGTTTGGGCGTTCGGCATAACATGGCTCATTAAAGGATCAGACTTCGCATCATCAGCATAACATGGCTCATTAAAGGATCAGACTTCGCATCATCCGTCAGATTTTTAGTCAACGGGTCCTTGTTCTCATTCAAATAATCCTCTAGTGATTCCGCAGAATGGCTCATTTCTTGGGTTCTTGGGGCAGCCTTGTGCACGTGGGGTGCTTTGTTCTTGAGGCCCCAAGTAAATGAAGGCGGCAGAAGAGAGTTGTTTTTGTTTGGTCTAAAAAAAAAAAAAAGGTACAAAATTGTAAGAATTGGTGCGAGTTCGGAGTCTCATTATGGGGTTGTCTGTTGAGCCAGGTAGAACACTGCAAGCTGCTATGCCTTCCAGAATTTCCGCATCAGATGGATCATCCAATATTTGGGCCTCTGCTGCGCAAGGTGCTTTAAACATGTTGGTGGAGGGGAACGGTATACCCGCCCACGGCCTCTCACTAGGGCTTTTTTTTTTATATATATCCTAGGTTGATTGTGTATTTTAAATTGTTCTTTTGTGGTACGTGTGGGCAATGACGTACCTCAATTCTGTGTGAAACATGGGAATTGTTTTGTTGAATACCTGTATCCCGGTCGTTCATTATTCTTTAGGTGTTTTACCGACTTTTGGGTCGGACCCTGGTTTTCATGCAAGAGCAACTCTTTCCAACAGGTCACTTTTTGCGGTGGGACCTTGCCAGTTCTTAGTTACTTCTGGTTCATGCCGAGCTTCTAGTTGGACAGCAGGCGTGGTGTTTTCCATCAAGCTGTCTTGGACAATAGTCTCAGGAGGAATTTTATGCATTTGAGCTTCCATAGTCACGGCTCAGCTCCCAGGGGTAAAGTTGCATCAGGCATCACAATGGGAGTCAGCGCAAGAGTTGCAGTAGGAGCCTCATCCTGCTTTATGAGTTTGCAGCTCTCGCGGAAACACAGGGAAGGGCTCCATGAACATGCTGCAGGGGTCGGAAGTGTCGCAGGGCTCTGAGGTATGACCTTATCCGGATTTGTGGAAGGAATACCATTCATGGCAAGGTCTTTAATAGGAGGTGCCAAGGTCGTCGGAGGCAACACGGTCAATGTAGTATTTGGTTCAGGGGTGAGGGGACGCACAGCCAAGTAATCATTTGACATTTCCAAGTCAACCATCCCCCACCCTTTCTACAATAGTCTGTTAGCAACAATGTAGAATTTAAAGAAGCCACAGGATGTGGAACTATATCGACTAAAGTCCATCAGTGAGGATTAATGGATACAGTGTGTTGTATCGTTGGAGATGGCAGAAGAGAGATATTCAACGTTGTATGTTTTTTCTTACCCAATTCACTCTGAGGATGCGGCGAGGGGTCCAGAAGGGCATGTATTGCCACTATATCCAGAGAAACGTCTGGCGTTGTGGATGTGCCGAGATCACTGTCTTTCCTATTTTTGGAACTACGTAAAGTTCTGCCTTCTTCCATGGGGTCCGGTGCTCACGGCCCACCAGACACTCTGCTCATACTTAGTTACGCTTCGCTAGAGGGGCAGTTCTTATGGCAAAGCGAGCGTAGCTGGAGTTCAGTGGATGTAGACAAACAAAGCAGACTGTATTGTTCCTCGTTCTATGCAGTAAAGGTTTGCAATAAAGACATTCTGGTTTCTTCCAAATATGAATGAAGGCAAAGGTAATCAATCGGGTACCCTCTGCAGCCACACCTGACACTGCTCACATTCCGCATTTATATATCACTAGTTATACTTTGCAGATTCTGAGGTTGCATAAAGGAAAGGTTAAAGGAAGGAAAAAGGTTAAACAGGTTCTCGGGGAATGTGAGTATACTTCAATCTTCCAATTAAGTCTAGACAAGCCTTTCCCAGCAATAACAGTGTAAAACAAGTTACCACCTATGAGGGACAGAAATATCAAAGTCAATGGACTAGAAGAGTGGACTAGAAGAGTATGCAGGGAGCAAAGACAGCCAAAGTCAATTGAACCACAGTCTATGGAGCTGAGGCACTTCTTAGTTAATAAAAGGCCTTGCGCAAACTTCGAGAGTTTTGTAGAAATTGCTTGTAGGGTCACAAGCTGTTACAGTTGTGTAAATCAGAGTTGGAATAAACTCCAACAAAGTAGCCAATGCAAGTCTCAACTGAGAAGAGCACAGCTGAGGTAAGTATCCCAAGTCTAAACAGTACCTCTGCTTTTTGGTGCTTTTCGTTTTAGCCTTACTGCGTTTGGCTACCAACTGTGGCTAGTGACCAAACATTGCCATGTCACAAGATTTGTCGCTTGTCCACCAGCCATCTTGTATTTTAGCCTTCTTCCTGACCTGTGGGCTCAGGAAAATGTTCATATGGACTTCCAGTGCCCGGGAAAGCAGAGGCTTTTGGAGGAGCTACTGCAGGTCTATGTGTGTTTGCTGGCAGGATGTGGGCTGGGACTGTCTGGTCCCAATCCACAAAGGTGTGTGTGCGTCTCTGTGTGCCTCTGTGCCTGTTTCCGAGTGATGTGTGTGTGTCCGAGTGGTTGGTGTGTGTCCGAGTGGTTGGGGTGTGTGTGTGTCCGAGTGGTTGGGGGGATGGGGTGGGTGTGTGTGTGTGTGTGTCCGAGTGATGTGTGTGTGTCCGAGTGATGTGTGTGTGTCCGAGTGATGTGTGTGTGTGTCTGAGATATATGTGTGTGTGTGTCTGAGATATATGTGTGTGTGTGTCTGAGATATATGTGTGTGTGTGTCTGAGTGATGTGTGTGTGTGTCCGAGTCGGTCTGTCTAGTTCTACTATTGGCTAGTTGGAGTTTCTACTCTTACCTGGCTTTTGGGATAAGAAGAGGACACCTGCACCAACTCTAGAGAGATCCTGGAGAAACCTGAAGGAGCCAAGACTTCTGTCCAGCTGTGAAACCCATGAGAAGACCAGTGACCCATCTAATCTAAAGGAGGCCTGGCGACCAACTTCTGCTTCTGTCCTGGAAGAGCCCCGTCTTGACGATTTCCAGCAGTCCTGCGAAGGAGCTGCAACCCTTGGAGTTGAGGGAACATCCATTCCAGACGTCTGCTCAGTAACCTGTGAAGAAGAGCCTTTGGTAATGTCCTGTGACTGCCCTGTCGCTGAACAGCTCTGAGTTTGGCCTACTGTGCTGGTGAAGTCACTGATCCGCGTTGAGGCCTGGAACCTAGTGGATCCTCAGCTTGTCCTACAAGAATTACCTCTGAGAGATTTCGTTGTCCTAGCTTCAAGGGGACCAGAGATAGGAGGGGGGTCCAACCGTGACAAGCAAGTCCCTTTGCGTCGCCGTGCTGCGGTGACCACTGTCCGAAACACCTTACCCGAGTCCAGTCCTGAGAGGGGTCCTGCATCGTTTTTTGCAGCATTCTTCATCCGAGAGTCCTTGCACCAGCTAAAAATACCGACCAGAGATCTGCGCTGAAAGGCTGAGGCGGACGGCAGGAACAGCAACCTCTGATCATCTTCCATCGACCTGCAAAGTCCTGTGAAGAATCAGAGTACGGGGGGAGGGGGAGTTACAGTGGTTCTTACCTGCCCCTAAACTCCCTTTAAAAGTTTTGCTAACTTTTCTAAAACTTGTACAATACTTTGGCTTTGCCATTGCTTACTCACATAAGCCTTCTGAAAGTTGGGGACACTTTTGTTAGTTAGAATAACTTGTCCTCTAACCCTTGGAATCTTTCACTGGACCCCAGAGACCCTAACTTCATGTTTTCCAGCATTACAAATTGTGTCAGAACTTTTCCTGAACTTTTGGGCAGACAACTTAGGCAAGGATTTTAGAAGTTGGGGTTAATTCTCTGTGAACCTGTAGTGCATAAACAGATCTATACTTTCCTTTGCAGGGGTTTTATCTGTATTATAAAGTTCTACACGTGTAAACTTATTAGGGCAAGTAGAGCTTTCCTCACCCAAGCCAGCTGCATCATCATTGCCAATGCCCTAATACTTTCCAAACTTCACTACTGCAATGCTCTGTATTTGGGAGCTAACAAATACATCATTGACAAAATTCAAACATTGCAAAACAATGCCCTTAGAACTGCCCTCAACCTACCCTCTAAAGAACACATTTTCAACACTAGAAGAAAACACAAATGGTTCAAAATTAGTGACAGAATCTCACTTAAGACAGCCTCACTCACCTTCAAATGTCTCAATATTACAGCCCCACCCCGTACCTAGCAGCCAGAATTGTAAGAAAAACTTCCACCCGCCCCACCAGAGCCGCCGACTCCTACTTCCTTCAGAAACCCAAATTTAGACTAAAAAAAAAAAAAAACAGGCGGCGGCAGCAGCTTCCCAGTTAAGGCAGCCCAATACTGGAATGCTCTCCCACTTGACATCAGAACAGACCAGTCGTACTATAGCTTCAGACGGAATATTCTCGCATGGCTACAGTCCAATGATCCCCTCGACTAATCAAGTACTATCCCTACCTATTAACCTGACTATACATATGTTTATCTCCCAACTGTTTTCTTTTTCATGTGATGTAATGTGTATATTTATACTATGCCTGCAACTAAGTTTTTAAGCAATCTTGTTTTCCTGTTCTATGTAGCGCCATACAAAAACAATAAACAAACATTATGCCCTACTCTAGTGACTGTATATATGCATTCTATTACTAGTGTTGTGTGATACATCTACCTGTTAGCAGTCATTTTTCATAGTGATATTTGGCCATAAATAAATATTTGTATACTACTGTCCAAGTGTACTTTGAGACTTCCATTGGATGTACACATAGTGGACCCTTTACAAGCTCACCACCCCTTGAGACTTAGCCTAGACCACTCGTCACTGCTACCTTGAACTGGTTTGTGTTAGGGAGAAGTAACAAGTTACCTGTAACTGTTGTTCTCCAGCATGGGTCTGGCATGGATTCACATGCTCATGAATATTCCCAGACAAGCTGGGAATCCTCGGTAAAGAAAAAAATCAGTTTCAGTTTTACTTCTGAACTGTCTTTCTCCTAACAACCAATCACTGGTCTCTGGGTCATACTGCCCCAGCCAATGACTGCCCTCTACTTAGGCCCCTCACCTTCAGACTTGGTAGCACGTAAAGTGGCAGTAAGACCAAGAGAAGAGCCGCTGAGGGTTCGCATGTGAATCCATGCCAGACACATGCTGGAGAACAAAAGTTACAGATAAGTAACTTGTTCCTTCTCCATCATGGGGTCTGGCATGGATTCACATGCTCAAACAAAGAATTCATAGCAGTACACACATGCACAACCATGGGAGGTGGCAAGGCTCAACATTAAGCATCTCAGCATCTCAACATTAAACCTCTCTTACCTCCTCACCAGGCTCACCTTCCAACGAACAGGTTGCGCAGCACTGCCTGGCCGACTCTTGACTCCTCCCTGGAATCCCTGTCAACGCAGTAGACGTTCGTGAAGGTGTGCGTCGACCTCCATGTAGCAGCCCTGCAGATGTCAAGCCGGGGCACACCAGACAGGAACGCCGTAGATGCAGAGATCGCTCTGGTCGAATGGGATCTCGGACAGCCAGGCAATGGTCGGTTTGCCGGCCGGTGACAATTGGTGATGCAGCTAGAGAGCCACCTGAAAATGGAAGCCTTGGAGAGGACCTTCCCATGGTTCACAGGGCCAAAGTCTTCCAGAAACTCTTCGTGCGGTCCACATAGAACTTCAGTGCTCTAGCCACATCCAGCAGTGCAAAATCCTCTCAGCCGGCGACGAAGGAGTCGGGAAGCATACAGGTAACACCAAGGGCTTGTTAAGATGAAAGTCCGACGGCACCTTGGGCATGAAGGAGGGGTGCGTCCGCAGCACTACCCTTGTCTCGTGGAATGTCAAATAAGGTGGTTTACAAGAGGGCCTGGATATCTCCCACTCGCCGTGCGGAGGTGATGGCCACAAGAAAAGCTGTTTTCCACTACAAGATTTTCAGGGGCACCGAAAGCATAGGCTCGAACAGAGCTCCCACGCCGGGGCCTTTATCGGTGGGAACGAGCGAAATAGTCCTTTGATGAATTCCTTGACTAATCGATGCAACCACAAGGATGATCGTCCAGGAGATCTGGTGTAGCAGGAGATAGCGCCAGATGAACTTTGATGGAAGCATGGGCCAGTACAGCCTTGGCCAACGACAGCAAATACAGAAGTACCTGCAGAGCCGTGACTAGTAGAGGCTCGATCTTCTGTGCACGGCACCAAACAGCGAACCTTTTCCATTTATGTCCGTAGCATTTAAAAGTAGACAATGCTCTGGCCTTGGCAAGCACTTCATTGCAGTCCGCTGGGAGATCGTAGCCCACAAATTCTAACACTGCAGGAGCCAGGCCTGCAGGTTCAGCGATCCTGGATCGTGGTGCAGAATTGCACCTCCTTCCCTGGCAAGAAGATCTGCGACCACCAGAAATTTGACTGGAGGGGCCACCAACATGTCGAGAAGGTCCGGGTACCATATCTGTCTCGGCCACGCCGGTGCCACGAGGATCATCCTGCACCGGCCCCGTCCGAGATGGACTAGTCGAAGAAGCAACAGAGGAAACGCATATAGGAACAGGCCTTCCCAGGGGAATGAGACTGCGTCCCCCATGCTCCCCGACTGGGGAAACCTGCTGGCAAATCTCCCGCACTTTTTGTTCGTCGGCGTCACAAATAGATCAATCTGGGGATTGCCCCATATGCGGAACAGGTGATCCACTTGGTCCTGCCGAAGCTCCCACTCGTAGCAAGAGCGGAGCTCCCTGCTGAGGGAGTCCGCAACTGTGTTCTTCACTCCTGCCATGAGGAACATCCCCTCGGTGACGGCCCAGTGCCAACGTTCCTGCGCTTCTTTGGAGACCGCCGGGGACCTGGTGCCACCTGCTTCCTGATGTAGTACATGGTGGTGGCGTTCTCCGTGAAGACCCGCACCACCTTGCCCTTGAGGGACAGAAGGAAAGACTTGAGGGCCCAAAACACTGCCCGCAGCTCCGAAAAGTTGATGTGCAACGCTTTCTCCTCCGTCAGCCACAGGCCTCTTGCGTGAAGGCTTCCAGTGTGTGCTCCCCATCCTTTCAGGGAGGTGTCCGTCACTGTCTCCTGGTAAGGCAGGGTCTGGAAATCCACACGGCCCGACAGATGCGCGCAAACTCCCCCACCACCGTATCGCTCAACGGACACTCTCAGTGAGTGTGATCTTGTCCTCAAAGCTTTCCGACAGTTGTATCCAGCGGGCATCGAAGAACACCTGCAATGGACACATCCGCAGCCTGCACAATCGAATGAAGTATATGCATGACGACAACATGCCGAGCAGAGACTTGATGGACCTCGCCCTTGCTATCTTGCCGAAGATGGCCGCTATCCTCTCCTCCGAAGACGCCAGGCACGACACCATGTCGAGTCGGGTTCCCAGAAACAGCTCCCATGAAAACCATTGGCACCGACTTCAATCCGAAGGGAAGGGCCTTCAACTGGTAATGTTGGCCTTGAACCACGAAGCGAATAAACTTGTGGTGCCCCTTGTGGATGGGGATGTGAAAGTAAGCATCCTCCAGGTCCAGCAACGACAGGAAATCTCCCTCTTCTAGCTGTCGTAGAACATGCTGAATAGTCACCTTCCGGAACTTTTGGGACCTGATGTACTTGTTCAGAAGACGGAGGTGTAGGATGGGACTCTATCCGCCAGTCGTCTTTTTGACGAGGAAGTAACGAGAGTACAGTCTGGAGCCTCTTTGGGACGAGCTCTATCGCGCCCTTCCTTAACATGGCCTTCACCACCAGCAGGAGCTGAGGGATGTGGTTTTCCTGCCGGACCACTGGTGGCATTCGTGGACACTTTCGTTGAAATTCCAGTGCATGTCCGTGGGCGAGAGCGTCCAGCACCCAACAGTTGGAGATGGTCTTCCACACGCTGATGAAATTTGCCCACTGGGGTGCACGGGTGGGGGCCCAACGCCACGGTCGGTTCAATCCTGTTTTGACATTGAAGCACCGCCTTGGGGACCTTGACAACAAAGACGTCCTCATCCAGATTTGGCACGCCCCCTCTAGGTATCCTGGGCCGACGAGTGGTAGGGTTGACTGTACGATGAAGTACCTCCACCGAATCCTTAGGAAGAACCTTGGGATTTTCCACCGGAAGTCAGAAAGGACGGCCGTCATTGTTGGAGCGTGCCCAAGGCACGAGCCGTCTGTGTCCGCATTGATGGTCTAAAGAGACTCGTCCACTGTCTTACCGAACAAATTTTCCCTGAACGGCATGTCCAACACCCTCGACTTAACATCCTGGCGAAAATTAGTGGCCCTCAGCCAGCCCCGCTGATGAAGGCAAAGGCTGTTGCCCATTTGGCGGAAGAGTGAGTCGGCAATGTCTGTGGGCACTGTAATGGCGTTGTTCCGAAGCCACCTCGCCTTCCTGTAGGATCTCCAAAGCTTCCACCCTCTTGTCTTCGGGAAGTAAGTCCAGGAGGAGAGCGATCTTGATCCAGAGCTCCCCGTTGTAACGTGCCACAATAGCGAGGGCATTTGCGGCATTGATGGTCGTCGCTGCCGACGTGATAACTTCGCCCCATGGCATCCAACTTCTTTCCCTCACTGTCTGGGGGGGGGGGGAGGGGAGTAGGCCGCCCGAAGATTTCTTCTTGGCTGCTGCCGAAACCATAGTCTTGAGATGGCTGTAAGCACTTGGGCGCAGAGTCCGGCACCCTGTATTTCTTCTCATAAGGGTCCCTCTTCGCCAGGCCGAGGAAGGGTTTTTCATGAGGGACAACCCCTCGTCCCAAATGTCATCCAAGAGCAGGATCAAAAGTGGGGTCTTCATCTCGCGGCGCTGGTAAAGGCGGCTTAGGCTGGTCCTCCAGGCCCTCAACGCCCTGCAGCTCCTCGTAGTCACCTTTGTCATCGCCCCCGTCGGGATCCTTCCGTAGGGCTTGCTCTCGACGCATCGTTCCTCCTGAAAGGTCTGGAGGTTGGTAAGCTCCTCTTCTGAGGAGATATCCGTGCCCTGGAGGGCTAGCGTACCCCCCCCCTCCTCTGCAACCAAGGGAGACGATTCGGTGAAATGAGGCATTTTCTCCAGTGTCTTTTCGATGGGCTGAAAAGACTCCCCCCGCCCTCCTGTCAGGCAGGGATACTCTTGCCTTCGGGGTCATGCCCTGCAGATCCGCCTCAGCGGCCTTCGCGAGGGACGCCACTACTCCTTCGATGGAAGGGGCCTTCACTGCCTTGGTCAAGCGAAGGCCTTCACCTTAAGTGGAGGGTCTGAGCCCCGCTCCCCCTTGGCCTTCTCTGTAGGGCCTGTCTGGGTCTTCTCCAAGAGCTTGCCCGGATGGTCCGACTTCCTCTTCTTTGAAGATCCGGAGCATTGGCTCTTGGTCGAAGGCGCTGGAGACGCTGTACTCTCCCTGCCCACCTGTCAAGGAACTGAAGTAGTTGGATCCTGCAGGAGTGAAGCTGGCCCACCAAACCCCCTAAGCCTGCCTGCTCAACAATCCAACTTTATAAAACTATTGGCCAGGCAAACCCAAGGGGAAAGGGGAATGGAGAAAACAACAAAAGACAAGAACTCCCACTGCAGGTACTTCAGACTTTCCTCACTGGAACTTTCAATTCAGTAGGGTTCCTAAAAGAAAAATACACCTTTTAAAACATATTGTCTTTCTATTCATCCATCTGATGTTTTCTCACTGTCTATTGATTCCAATTACCTGTAGCCTAAGCTTGCATTGCCATTAGGCTGCTTCTAGGGACGTCTAAGATGACTGTGGTACTCTCAATACTTTATCTTCAACTCATCTATCTTCTCCCTTGATCTCATTACCTCTTGAATCCTTTTCCAAAAAAAACATTGTGATTAATGGCGATACCTTACAGGCTATAGTGAATGATAACTTATCTTCTTAATCTAAATTACCTGCTGTATTTTCGTCGTAGCCCTTATTACATTCAGCTAGAAGGAATTTTCCAAAATAGACTGCTGCGAGTTCTTCTAAATATAGTCTTAGTAAAATTCTGGTCAGCTGCTCTCACTTGCCCTTCTGCGTGGATGAACACTCATCAGATAAGCTACTTGAAACTGACACCTTCTCGTTCGCGCTGTGTATGCTACTCAAAGCATGTCTCTGGTTGTTATTTATATATATTTTGAAGATGCCGATAACTGTGGAAAGTTAAAATCTGCTTATCTAACAAACACTGAGTAAACAACATATACTTCCCATAGGATCTTGTTCGTACAATGAGCAACGAAGAAAACTGAACGAAGAGCGTTGGAAGTCCACAAAATGGCCGCGGCGTCGGATGGTCCTTTCTTCCAATGTCTGCGCTCGCTCGTAGATAAATACAATACGCGCCGGGAAACATTCGTACGGAGAACCACTATAAACTGTTAGTTCTTTGTTTTAGAATTGTTATGTACATTAGTAACGCGACGGTAGCGATCCGCACACCTTGTTAATATAATACAATTATTTACATCAAAGAATAAATCGCTAATGTCTTTTGGTGTATTTCCTTAAGGAACTTGTTTACTCTTCAAAATAAATATTGAAACTCAAAATTAATATAACACATTCAAAACAGGTTTCTCCTAAAACTTCAATTGAGCTCAGTTATACAGTCCATACTTTGAATATTTCACAATAGGGAATTCACTTAGCTCAGTCCTTGAAAGATGTGCAAAGAACTCTGCAACTTCAGCTTCCTGGTTTATGCTGGAAATTCTTCCACTAATTTTCTGCTTCGTTATTGAATCTAAACTTACAACTAGAGATTCTACTATCTTAATTATACTTTTACTGTATTTTTCACAGAGCTAAGGAAAACATGACCTACTCTAATGAATACTTTAATGAAAGGTAGTTTAGAACTAATTAGAACATTCCAAATGACAACACAATGCTTCCTGCTATGAACTAAACCAATCACTGCTAGCTAGGTGTTCCACCATCTTGACTTGGAAGATTTTCCTCTTTCTATAATGAAAGTGAGTTAAAGAAAATCGAGTAAGTCTAGAAAAGAAAATGAAATCTTTTAATTCTCTACCCAGGGCTTGTACAATACTTAACTAACCCCCTTTTCTACCTTTCCTAAAATTATATTTAACACAGCCTATTCTCATAGAGCCCTTGCCAATGTGAGATACAAAATGTGAAAACCTGACACCACCACGGAGCCTGTTGCAACGGCCCTCCAGGTGGCAGTGGACTCGCGGTGCTACACCACCACGGAGCCTGTTGCAACGGCCCTCCCGGTGGCAGTGGACTTGCGGTGCTTAGCTTTATGTTGAGCACACGCAGGAGGGGGGCTCTCAAAGGATTTAGAAGACCGCTCAACTTTCTTCTTCTTCTGGGCAGGGGAGGCACGCTGATGGAACTCACCCAGAGCAGGAGACTTGGCCTGCAGCCACTCATTGAGACACCTGCGCTGATCGTTCAGCGTGCGGGGTACCATCTCCTGACAAGACGCACAGTCATCCTCCACGTGCGTCGGGTCTGAGTGCAGGCAGTAAAGGCACATGGAATGTCCGGCCGAAAAGACATTCCGCAGGTTGCAGTCGGGGCAAACCTTGAAAAGAGGCACCGAGTCCTTCTCATCCGCCATGTCCACGCAGCGTAGATCTTGAAGAAGCTTCTGGAATCCTCCAATAAGTTAACTCGACAAAATTCGCCCTTGAGGGGTGCTGAAGAATCCGAAAGGGGTCCCTGTTAATCGGAAGGTGGATCGATGGAGCTTGAGGCTCTATAGACCGAAAAAAAAGCTAAACTCTTCGGAAAAAAATAAATAAAATTGCAAAACGCAGTAAAAGCTCAAGCGTTATAGCACGAGGACTCCCAACACTTGAACATGCAGTACAAATCTGAAGATGGCTGCCAGAGGAGGGGCTTAGGTAGAGGACAGTCATTGGCTGGGGGCAGTATCACCCAGAGACCAGTGATTGGTTGTTAGGAGAAAGATAGTTTCTGAAATGAAACTGATTTTTTCTTTACTGAGGGTTCCCACCCCGACGACAGGGGAATATTCATGAGCATGTGAATCCATGCCAGACCCCATGCTGGAGAATTCTCAGAAATGTGCTGATTCCCTCTAGAGACCCCCAGCAACTTTGCTGGATTTTGAGGATTTTTTTTAACCTGGAGAGAGTGGGAGATTTCTTTTTCCCACTCTCTCGTGTATTTTGAAGTGATTTTGTACTGTTTTCTCTTTTGGTTGTGGAGTCTGACAAACTCCATAGTCGTCATCTTTGCAATGTGACACACAGCACCTTCAGTGCAGTGGCACGGGGAAGTCTCTTACATTTCCCAAAGGTTCAAATCCCTTCTCTTTTAGGAGAAACTACTGTTTCCAAGAGCAGTGAAGTGAAATTTACTTTACTTACAATTTGTAACTTTATAGTCCCAGCACACACTATCTTACCATATGGTGCTGGAGGGGTTACTTAGTATCCGCTTTGTCTAGTTTCTCATGTAACATTTTTGTGTGACCCATTCTACAATTAACGGCTGGTGACAGTGGTTTACTTTTTACTACCATTGTGTGTTTTTACTGCGGGCTGCGTTTGCATTTTTTGCAATTTCTTGCTGGAAAGGTGCTTGAGATGCGCTAAACCAGGTTTGGTCCCTTTGTTCGTTTTTTCTTTGGCAGGACTCACGAGTGAAGCCCGCCTCTGGCTCCAATGAGTCTGGCAGGGGCAGAAAGTGAGGGAGGTGCCCTGTGCGTAATCCCCTTGGTTACAGGAATGCACCCAAAGGTGATTGGCCGGCTAGCTGTCCTCGGAGGACAGCCACCCTGCTGTGTGATTGACAGCTAAGCTGGAATGAATGGGAGAAACCTGCATAAAAGGCAGGACTTTTTGGCTTGAAAGGCAGTCTCGACCACTGGACGAAAGAATCAGAAGAAGAACTTGGAAGAGACGTTTGCTGCAACTCCTGGACCTTTGGTTTGCCCGGGGGAAGCCCTGCTGCTGTGCTAAAGCTCCGAATTAGTTTCAACTAGAGAAGCTCCGCAAGGATGACTTCTCCCCCTTAGGTTGGTGGAACCAATCAACCATAAAGTGAACTTGTTTGGACATCCTCTCTGAGCTGGCGGTACTGCCACTGCTGCTGCTTCTTGAAGCAAAGTGCCAAGGAGAGGAACACCAGGTTGTGTGGATCGCTTTAAGTCAGACCTGAGCGCGAGGAAGATCGTCCAGACTTCCCTG
This sequence comes from Ambystoma mexicanum, assembly GCF_040938575.1. Classification (NCBI taxonomy): domain Eukaryota; kingdom Metazoa; phylum Chordata; class Amphibia; order Caudata; family Ambystomatidae; genus Ambystoma; species Ambystoma mexicanum. Next base: position 495,219,441 of record NC_090929.1, read on the forward strand.
AAGCAGGACTAACCAAGTCTGAGCCACCTCAACTGAGTGCTGGGCCCCAGATGCAAGGAAAGTCTGAAGTGGTATCTGAGAACTGCACTGTTGCTATTTGCTGTAGATGCGAGGAGCCGAAACCGCAAAGTGCCGCTGAATTGAAGTTTGCCCATTGCTGCTGCCGCCGACCTTCCCATTGCAGGAGTCCCCAAACGTCCTCCCTCTTGTCCCCACGACTGAGGCTCAGGAACAACAGGGTCTGCAGAGCTGCACAGGAACAGAAGCCAGCTGGAACCATTTCTTCTAACCAAAGGTACTGTAAACCTAAGAGGACTTACCTCTCGTTATGTAGCCTTACTTGCTTTCAGTTGACTGGTCTTGGTTGCCACTGTAGAGTTGCTTGCAGCTTTACCCCGCACAAGCCTCCCAGCTTGTGGCCCTTCAAGTGAGTCTTATTTCTACAAACTTTTTTAAAAACATTGTGCAAGACTTTTACTTACCTGAAAAGAAGATCTTCATCTCCCCTAGACTTTGCTCAACTAACATTGCTCCCTGAGACTCTTCTCACCTCTGACTCTGTGGCTTTACCTTTACCCCAGGAAAGGGTTAAATGTACTCGACATTGGAAGGTTTAAAATGTACTTACCTGTTTATGAATTATTTGTTAACCTTTGTTTTATTCCCCAATCTAACCTTCACACCAAACTCAGTATTGCTCTAAAGGTACCAGTGATGTATCAATGTCCACAGTATCCTAGCTATTTAAGTCACCTGAGGGTGTACGAAGTGTGTGTGCCATCCCCAATGGGTATCCATCTGATTTAGAGAAACAGTGCGTTTTGAAGTGTATTATAATTGTTGCATGTTTTGCTCCCTTCTGAATAGGGCTTATATAACAAATTAATAATTGTTTAATCAAGAAACTTTGAGTGCAAGTGTTTATTTGAATAACTGTCACTGTGAAACGGTTACAACCCTACTGCTCACATTGACCCCTCTTGAGATAAACCTGGCTGCTCTGCCACACTACCAACCTGTGTAGTACAGACTTCTACCAAAGGTTGGGTTCCTATTGCCAGGAGGTCAAGGTTGCTGTAGTTCTCCACAGGATACTAAACACAATCTCACGCCACTCCTTGAGCTGGACTTGTTTGCCTTCTTTCCTTGAGGAGAGTCACCTCTCGCTTCGTCAGAAGGTTTCTACGTCTGGGCACAGTCGATTGGGATTTCTTAGGGAATCTACCCACCACCAATTTCCCCTTACACTCCTTCAGAGCTTTTTCGGTCATCGATTTGACACTTTGAACAGGCCGTGGTCTTGTGGTCCACACCGAGACACCACAAGCATACTCGATGCAGAAGAGTCAGCGACATCTTGGCATCGCAGTATTGACACTTTTTAAACCAGGTCTTCGGGATAGTCAGTGTCGAGGACTAAGACATTTCTGGATATTTCTCGAGGACATTTCTGAAGTGCTGTAGTTCTTGAAGCGTAAGCTTACTCGGAAAAACTGAACTGCATCCAACGGGCGCTGTGCGTGCTATATATGCCTGTGAGGACATCCTCGAGACTGAGGCCCTCGAGGGACATCGAGTTGACTGCATCCACCCACAGCACACACTGTCGACATTTTTTTCCGAAGAAGCTGAAGCTGAATATTGGAGATATCCAAGATGAGGAATCAGTGGGATAAACATCCAGTCGAAAGAAAGTTACCGGGAGTAAGTAACTTGTTCTTCTCAGTCACACAGTTCAATTGCCCAACCCAGGTTTTCAGCCAGCACAATTCCTAATTTAACACAGAACTCTGCGGCAAAACAGGTGCACTGTGAAGGGGAGATGCAATCTAAGTATATAGGAGTCGGTTATTGAATTTCATATAATGGGGTAAAGGTTTCTAACCAGTTGGAACCTGTGATAAATGAAACTAAGTTGTGTGAACTCTAACTAGGGGATGAGGCTATGCCCAAATATGGAAAGGCCCTAAAGAGGGGTGTAGTCTAAATATGAAACAGGCAATTATAAGTTAAAGAGGATGGTGCTTAGATGAATGTATCCAATAAGAAGTGTGGGAACTGAAGGGAATATGGTTAAATTGTATAGGTTTAACCAATGATGTGTGGGAGGATTGACTAACAAATCCTTTGGGCGTGCTTTAACTGTTGCAAATTGTATAAAATGCCTGTTTGTATGGTTCAGGGACACAGGTTAGTTTGACCTTGATGTCATCTAACCCCTCCGGCCCTTTGTACAATAAACTTGCTTTACGGACAAAGTGTGTACGTACTATTTAAGGGTGGGCCTGCTTTTGGTTACGGTGATCAAAAGGCCCACTCCTACAGCCTTGAGAAAATATCGACTGATATCTGCTGCGCTGATTCAAAAGGCTGTGGTCTCTATGCTAAGCAACAGCATGGTCTCAAGTGAGGCCCCTAAGAGCTGGAAAAGATACTGCAAAGGTGCAGGAATTCCACTTGTCAAAAATGCTGCACCCTTGATAAGTATCACTTATTTAGAGTATTTAAATGAGCACAATCCAGATTTTTACTTAAACATAGCAAAGATTCTATGACACAAAGGCACTATTAAAAGGAGATCATTTGGCGATCAACCGAATAAAAAAGAAATTTCAAGACTACGTTTTTTTATGGACAGTCTACTTGAAGTAACCTCGTGGTAGGGCCCCAGTGTACAGAGGGCCATTAGCAGCTTTTACTATCGTCACAGCATTGGGTTCCTTTGAACCGATCATCGTACCTGGATTCTTAAGATCTCCCTTCTCAAAACGTGGCTTCACTTGCTGAAGAGGGCTTCGACTGCGATAATTTATCTTGACTTTGTCTCCTGGCCCAGGTTCCTCTCTTGCTGTTCTATGGTGAGTGGCAACTAGCAGAAAACAATGCAAGAAATAAACATAATATAAAGAAAAGCAAGGATTTGGGGGGCGGAGGGATTTGCAATGAGCAGAAGTTACATTTTAAGCCCCAAAGAATATACAGCATGTTCCGTACTAAGAATAAATGGCAATTTGATAATTAATAGCCTGCCCTAAAGCAAGTCAGCTCGAAACCACCACAGTCATCTAAAAACACAACTGAGATTTAATTCAAAGGCTCAAAGCACACAACTAAAACTGAATGCTCCTTTTTCTCTTGCACGTTGAAGGTTCACGCCTGTCTAGAGACACTACATTTAGTGTCGAAGGCTTGAGGAAATGAAGAGGGGGGGGGAGAGAAACAAAACATTCCAAATGTTAATTTCTCATGCATTTTCCTTTTTTCACCATGGGCGCCAATGCATCATTTTCATTTCCATTTAGATTTTCGTTACTTCTGCCTAGGAATACCAATGTCCGCAATACCTTTTTCACCTGAAATATTTATGTAGTTGCTCAATGCAGTGAAAAACTTCATTTAGGAGGATATCCTACTGAACTACCCAATATCTAGTCCCCAATTCCATTGAAAACATGACATTTCGGAGCAATAGCATTCCCTATTTCAATTCATCAAAGCAAACCAGAACAAAATGAAATTATTACCACTAAGAAATGTATTCTGGAATGCATGCGAAAAGACAGCCGAGACCATACCCACCCATGCCGACTCTGCCCTCTGGCATTGTCCACCAGTATAGGTACTGGGCATTTAGCAAGGTTTTGGCAGGGTTGGTAGGAGAGTAAAAATATGCAAATGGTAATATTGACTAGCAGATTACAGTTAAAAAAAGATTAACAAAACTCAACCCTAGCAGCGGGTTTTGGGAGGCTAACCTAATATGGTGAACAGAAAGGCACTGGAGTCTAGCCAACCCAGTTAAGGTAAGGAGGCAGAACGGCAAGGTTTACACTCAGGAAGTGTGGTCCAAGGCTACAAGGAATCCATACAGAGCAACACCAATAATACCAGTTAGACAGGCAAGTACAAAAATATACAAGGATTATTAGGTCTTTAAAATACACACAAAGCAAGTACAAACTTCTAGTCAAATATTGTCACACCAACACAAAGGGGACACATACATTCACCTTAAGGACAAGTTAGAGAGCATGTGATTCAATAACCAGTGCAACACAAGTAAGTCCGCTGAGGTATGAAAACTACCAAAGATACTTTAGAGTAGCCTATCTCTAACAAATAACTAACAAAGCTCAACCCTAAGAAGGTTTAGGGGCAGTTATACTTCACAGGTGGGGTTATTAAGAGCTTGATGATGCCAGTGGTTATGATTAAAGGAGTCGAAAAATTAAGTAAAGTGTAGGTAAGTTAACTCACTCAATCTCAGACAGTAGGATATGCCTGGGAAAGGATCCTTGGCCAGGCCTCCACCGACCAAAGTCAGGAAAGTGTGATTTAGGGACAAGGCTTTTTGCCCATGAAAACCTATGGAAAACAGGTGCGTTAACTTACACTCCCCCAGACTCAGATTTCTCCAGATACCACTGCACAGGATCCAGATTCCGTTGGGGGACACTGGGAGGGGGCAATAGGGACTACTGTGCTTGGTTCCATTGAGCGAGGTCGAGGGTGTAGAGGTCACATTCGGACGCAGCAGTTAGATTTGATCGGTGACAGTGCTTAGGAATCTATTCCAGACACCTTCCAGCAGAACACCTAAAGAAAGAAAAGATGAAGACTTCTGCGGAGCAGACCACCACAGGACACCTCCAGGGAGCGATGAAGACGAGTTGTAACATGAGTCACCACGATCAAACGGCTACAGGCTATCTTCAATGGACAAACAAAGGAGCAGTCCCAGCACAGCTTCCATTCATGCAAGAAGGCTGAAAATGCAGAAGCAGGACTGTTCCACACGTTTAAGATTTGTAGAGAACCCCTTAATGCTCACACCAGAAGAAAAAAAAAACACTAGGGAAAAAAGGCCCAGCACAACTCTTGCAATGAGAACAAGGTTTATTTCCACAACATTAGAGATGCGCCAACAAAGCACTCTGCTGCCATGGAACTTTCAGGCAAAATCAGTACAAGCAACACTATGAGGCTCACAGCATCATCAGTAACTTAAGATTACATGATATACAAATCCAAATGGCTCGTAAGGGATGCCAGGCAAATGGTCCCAGCCCCTTCTGTCCATCTTCCTCCACGTGGCTTCCTTCTTGCTCATCAGGAATGAAGCTACAATTAATTGGTCATTATACGAAGAAAAACAATACATGCTCTCTCTCTAAACTAATGTGCACCTTGTACTGCAGACAAGGACCAAGAGGATACTTCGGGGTCATTCTATCCAACAGACTGCAGCTTCATTCCAGACACGTCAGTGCCCGTCCAAAGCGCCAAACCATAGTTTTAGATTGTTTTGCCCCTCCCGGCACCTCGCCGCACAAATCACGTGAAGGCAACTGGTATGGGCTTTCTGGTCTTTTCTGATCGATTGGGGGGTCTCACAGTTTTATGGTCGATGGTCAGGGACTAACTGGTACATTGGAGTGCTGGGGATCTTGGGGCGGGGGCATCTTGGTGCTATTACTTAGAGCTGGGATGAGGAAGGTCGGCGGCTCGTACCCCTCCTTCAAATGGGATCACTTTTCATAGAGAGCCATCAAGCCCCTCGTGGCCTTGCAGGGCACATTCCTTCTGGGATACGAATACTGGCAATATGAGACAATGAAGGGGCTATGAATCTCTGCTGCTCTTGCCTTGCTCAACGGTGCCCAAGCTACAACCTATTCCCACATGACAACACTTTTTTCCATGTGTGTGGCTCAGGCCTGCAGCGCAAAGCTAGACCTTTATTTCAATATGGCTGCTATCTAAGATGGGGTTTGATTCCCAATGTACTCTGAAACCGAAGCATGCACCACCCCCTCCCTGCACTATAGCCCCTGCCAACAACCCCTGCTCCCTGTAACCTCCCTGAGCCCCAACGGCACACTTCCAGGCCTCTGCCTCATCCGAAAATAATTGGGGGTCTGGGACGGTCGTCCCTCCTTCCCAACATTCCTCCCTTTAGTTAACATTACATTAACAAACTCCCAGGTGAGCTTCTCGTCCTCCATTCTTTTCATTTCGAATCTTTCATTTTACAAGTATAGACGTGACCCCTCCTTTGGTACCCATACCCTGCATACGGACCGTACACTTCCCCTGCTTGTGCGTATTGCTCTGGAGTACATGTCTCATATATACACCCTTCAACCCCTGCTAAATCTACCCAGAGTTCTGTGCAATTCTCGGGGTCAGGTGGGGGGAACTGTGGTGGTGCCTGGTGGGTGAAGACGTTGCTCTATTGCAACCATGCGTGGCTTGTCGGGTTGATCAGTTTGAACTGCGCCATTTTATTGTACCACAAGGAGCCTCCTGTGCCCCAAGTGAGATCAACATTGCACTGCCAAGCACTGCTTTGGCACAGCATCGAAGCCCCACCTAGCAGGTGCAGAAGATCACAATCACAGGAACCAGCATATTCACGATAGCCCCCATCCAGGAATGTGCCCAAGAAAAAAGGTTGTCAAACCAATCACTCTACTGTATACCAGTTTCTGTTTACATGTGAGTGCTGAGGACATGCAGGGGGCCTATTATGTTGGTGATGTCCTGCATGTAGAGGTTCTGCAACGTCAGCCGGATTGCGCACATTTCCATCTTGATCACGTCAAGGCCTTGTTCAGGGTCATTGGCCAGCTGCATTTGCGGCAGTCTGCACTCCTGGCGCTCCAATAGGACATCTTAGTACTAGATTTAAATCCCATGATGGCACAATGAAGGGTGTAGGCGGGAACAAATGTGTTAGGCCCTTAAGTGTACCATTGACAGCACCTTTAAGTACGATCCCTCATCCGGAGAACTCTTAAAAATTGATAGTGCCGCTAGATAGCCCTTTACCATGGCCACTTGCAACCCAAAATCGGTCAGGTGGAGCAAATAAAGACAAAACAAAAATAAAACATGGGGAATCTTATATGTGAAAGGATCAAGCTTATTTTCCCTGAACCAGCTGCAAAACGTTCTCAAACAGCAGTTGTACAGTGATTTAGTTGCTGGTCTCCTAGCCGAAAACAACACCTTCATTACGTATTCCCGGAAGGTCCCAGTTCTTGAATCTCACCCTTTCTGACACCAGACGTGACGATTGAGAGTTCTGATATCTGGGTGAAGAATGCAACCTCCCTCTTGCAAGAGCAGTTCCTCTCTTTGGGGGAAGACTAATTGGAGGGCAGATGGGCATTTCCAGAAAGTCTGGGTACCACGTTCTCCTGGCTCAATCTGGAGCAATGAGGATCATGGTTTTCCCAAATTTCCTCAACCTCCTGATGACATGAGAAATGACGGGGACTGGAGGAAACACGTACAAAAGTGGAAAATCAGTGTCCACCACGAACACATCCCCTAGATATCCTGTTTGTGGAAATTCCCATGAGCAGAAAAGCTTTCACTTCCAGTTGACACTAGTTGTGCACACATCCACTTGAGCAGTTCCCCAAAGTGCGAAGATGTCCAGAAGGGATTCCTGAGCTAGTTCCCACTCGTGGGAGATCATGCTCTGTGTTAGCGAGAATTCTCAGAAATGTGGCAATTCCCTTCTACCTTAAGAGACCCCCAGCTATTTTGCTGGACTTCATGACTTTTAATATATAACCTGGAGTCAACCCCTTTTCTCACTCATATACTTTTAATGTGATTTAGACTCTGTTTCTTTTAACTTTTGAGTCTGACAAACTCGATAGGCATCATCTTTACATTGTGACACACAGCACCTTCAGTGCAGTGGCACGGGGAAGTCTGATTTCCCAAAGGTTTAAATACCTTCTCTTGGCGAAACTACTGTTTCCAAGAGCAGTGAAGTGAAGTGAAATTGACTTCACTTAGATTTTGTAACTTTCTATACCCATTACACACTATCTTACCATAGGGTGCTGGAGGGGTTATAATTGGTATCCCCTTTGTCTAGTTTCTCATGTAACATTTTTATGTTACCCTTTCTACAATTAATGGCGGTTGGCAGGGTTTTACTTTTAACTACCATTGAGAGGTTTTACTGCGGGCTGCGTTCGCAGCTGCAGTAAGGCACCCATGGGTGCCCATTTCGTCAAAATGGCCCGGTATTCTTTTTTCGCCATTTCTTGGTGGAAAGGTCCCTTGAGATTTACTCTGCACGCCAATCCAGGTTTGGTCCCATTGTTCGTTTTGCCTTTGGTGGGATTCACGAGTGAAGCCCGCATTTGGCTCCAATATGTCTGGCAGGGACAGGAAGTGAGGGAGGTGCCCGAATCTCCCTGTGCTTAATCCCCTTGGTTACAAGAATGCGCCCAAAGGCGATTGGTCAGGTGGCTGTCCGGCAAGGACAGCCACGCTGCTGTGTGATTGACAGCTAGGCTGGAATGAATGGGAGAAACCGGCATAAAAGGCGAGGCTTTTTGGCTTGGAATGCAGAGTAGACCATTGGACGAAGGAATCCAAAGAACTTGGAAGAGATGCCTGCTGCAAGTCCTGGATCTTTGGTTTGCCAGGTGAAGTCCTGCTGCTATCCTGAAGCACCAAATTCGCCTCAACTAGACAAGTCCTGCAAAGACGACTTCTCCCCTTGAGTTGGTGGGACCAAACAACTGCAACGTAAGCCCATCAGGACATCCTCTCAGAGCTGGCTGTACTTCAACAGCTACTGGAACCGACGTGGCAGGGAGCGGAACAGCAGATTGTGTGCATTGCTTTTAAGTCAGACCCGAGCTCCAGGAAGATCCTCCAGACTTCCCTGAAGCAGGACTGACGAAGCCTGAATTTTGCCCATTGCTGCCGCTGGCCTTCCCATTGCAGAGCAGGAGTCCCCAGATGTCCTCCCTCTTGTCCCGACGACTGAGGCTCAGGAACAACAGGATCTGCAGAGCTGCACAGGAACAGAAGCCAGATGGAATCATTTATTCTAACCAGAGGTACTGTAAAGTCTAAGAGAACTTACCTCTTGCTGTGTAGCCTTACTTGCTCAGTGCAGACCTCTCTTGGTTACATTGCAGAGTTGCTATAGTTTTGCCCCTCACAAGCCTCCAAGCTTGTGGCGCTTCAAGTATTATATTTTCTACCAACATTTCCAAAAACATGGTGCAAAACTTTTTACCTACCCGCAAAGAAGATCTTCAGCTCCCCTAGACATTGTGCAATTAACATTTGCTGTCCTGGCTCCCCGAGAGACTCTCCTTTACCTGTGACTCTGTGCTTTATCTTTTCCTCAGGAAAGGGTTAAACATATTTGACATTGGAAGGTTTTTAAAAGTACTTACCTGTTTGTGAATTATTTGTTAACCTTTGTTTTATTCTCCTCTTCTATCTATTAAGCCAAACTCAGTATTGCTCTGAAAGTACCAGTGATACATTAATGTGCACAGTGTCCGAGCTATTTAAGTCACCTGAGGGTGTAGGAAGGGTCTGTGTCATCCCCAATGGGTATCATCTGATTAAGAGAAACTAAGTGTGTTGTGAAGTGTATTATAAGTGTTACATATATTGCTCCCTTCTGAAGAAGGCTTATATAAACTGTGAAATAAATTGTTTTATCAAGAAACATTGAGTATAAGTGTTTATTTGAATAACTGCTACTGTGAAACTCTGTCACAACATTATTGCTCACATTGCCCCCTCTTGAGAGGAGCCTGGCTGCTCAGCCAAACTACCAACGTGTCTAGTTCAGACTTATAGCAAAGGTTGGGTCCCTATTGCCAGGAGTTCAAGATTATTGTAGTGCACTCAAAAGGTACTGCATACAATCTTGCTCAACACTCTGCCTGCTCAGAGCATCCACGCTGTGTTCCAGATGAACTGCCAGAAGAGCGATTGCTTCTCTCAGTTCCCAGAACCAGAGCTGCATTGCCTTCCTGCACAGGTGCAATGACCCCATACCCCCTCTTGTTGAGGTAGTGCATTGCCACTGTGTTGTCCGTCATTATCTGCAGTAGTCCGATTGCCCTTAGCTCCAACAGGTTGATATGGCGTCTGGACCAGTGTCCGCTTATTGAAAGATCTCATGTGCGCTCCCCATCCTGTGAGGGAGGCATCTGTCACAACTCCTCTCCGGCCATGGTTGTCAAAAGGTTCTCCTAGCATCACATTCTCTTGGTTGGGCCACCACAAGAGGTCCCGGGCGACCCTTTTCGGGAGCTGGAGAAAGTCTGTCATTCTGCCAAAGAATTGAGACAACTGGGGTCTGAGAGCCCACTGAAGGGATCTCATTCTCAGATGGGCTTCTGGCACCAGAAAAACGAGGCCGAGCAACTTTAAAAGTCGCAGGCTGGGAGATGCTGATCAGTCTGACATTTGTGGACCATCTGCAAGAGTTGTTGAGCCCTTTACTCGGGTGAGAAGTTTTTGACGAGGCTGAATCCAGGACTGCACCAATAAATTGAAGCTTCTGTGAAGGTGTCGAGGAGGACTTCTTGAAGGTCAGGGAGAAGCCCAGCTCGTGGAGGAAGTGGCAAGTGCGACAGATTCTGCAACTGTTCTGAGGAACAAGCCCTGATCAACCAGTCATCCAGGTAGGGGTAGATGTGAATACCCTCCATCCTTAGACTTGCTGTCACCACTGCCATAAGCTTGGTGAAGACCCTTGGGGCTGAGGTGAGCACGAATGGCAGGACTCGAAACGGATAGCGAGATCGCCAAATGCGAACCTCTGATACTTTGTGCTTCTGATGGATGAGTACATGAAAATAAACATCCAGAAGTTCCAAGACGCCAACCAATCCTGAAGTTGAAGGGCCTGAAGGATTTGCAAAAGAGGGAACAAGTTACTTACCTGTAACTGTTGTTCTCCAGCGTGGGTCTGGCATGGATTCACATGCTCATGAATATTCCCCGTCGTCAGGCTGGGAATCCTTGGTAAAGAAAAATCAGTATCAGTTTCGTTTCTGATCTGTCTTTTGTAGTAGTAACCAATCACTGATCTCTGCGTCATACTGACCACAGCCAATGACTGCCATCTCCATAAGCCCCGCCTCTGGCAGCCATCTTCAGATTTGGTAGTACGTGAAGTGGCAGTATGACCAAGCGAAGAGCCGCAGAGGGGTAGGCGGGAGGGTTCGCATGTGAATCCATGCCAGACCCACGCTGGAGAACAACAGTTACAGGTAAGTAACTTGTTCCTTCACCAGCATTGGGTCTGGCATGGATTCACATGCTCATGAATAAAAGAATATATAGCAGTACACACATGCACAACCACGGGAGGTGGCAAAGGCTCAACATTAAGCATTACATCCAAAACTCAACATTAAGCAATTCTTACCTCCTCACCAGGCTCACCTTAGGCGAACAGGTTGCGCAGCACTGCTTGGCCGACCCTGGACTCCTCCCTGGAATCCCGATCGACGCAGTAGAATTTCATGAAGGTGTGCGTCGACCTCCACGTAGCAGCCCTGCAGATGTCCAGCAAGGGCACACCAGATAGGAACGCCGTGGTAGCTGCGATCGCTCTGGTGGAATGGGCTCTCGGAGAGCCAGGCAGCGGTCGGTTTGCCAACCTATGACAGTACATGATACAGCCGGAGAGCCATCTGGAAATGGAAGCCTTCGAGAGAGCCTTCCCCTGATTGGCAGGTCCAAAGTTCACAAAAAGTTGTGACGTCTTCCGAAAACTCTTTGTGCGGTCCACGTAGAACTTCAGCGCTCTAGCCACATCCAGAGAGTGCAAAGTCCTTTCAGCCGGCGACGAAGGCTACGGGAAGAAAACAGGCAACACCAAGGGTTCTTTAAGGTGGAAGTCCGACGGCACCTTGGGCATGAAGGAGGGGTGCGTCCTGAGCACTACCCTCGTGTCGTGAAAAGTCAAATACAGGGGCTTGCAGGAAAGGGCCTGGATCTCTCCCACCCGTCGTGCGGAGGTGATGGCCACAAGAAACACCGTTTTCCATGACAAGAATTTCAACGGAGCTGAGTGCAGAGGCTCGAACGGAGGTCCCATGAGCTTGGTCAGCACCACGTTGAGCTCCCACGCCGGCGCCGGGGCCTTCACTGGCAGGAACGATCTGAACAGTCCCTTCATGAATTCTTTCACCAGACGATGAGACCACAAAGACGTCCGTCCCGTGGTTCTGGTGCATCGGGAGATCGCAGCAAGATGAATCTTGATGGAAGCGTGCGCCAGTCCAGCCTTGGCCAGCGTCAGCAGGTACGGCAGTACTTGAGGAGCCGTAATCCGTAGAGGGTTAAATCTTCTGTGCGTGGCACCAGACAGAGAACCTCTTCCATTTGTGTCCGTAGCATTTAAGAGTTGAGGACGCCCTGGCCTTTGCAAGAACCTCTCTGCAGTCGGCCCGTATATCGTAGCCTCCAAACTCTAATGCTGCAGGAGCCAGGCCTGCAAGTTCAGCGACTTCGGGTCATGATGGAGGATGGCGCCTCCTTCCCTGGAGAGAAGATCCGCGTCCACTGGCAGCTTGATTGACGGGGACGCTGACAAGTCCAGAAGGTCCGGGAACCATATCTGCCTCGGCCACGCAGGTGCGACGAGGATCATCCTGCACCGTGACCTCTTGAGCTGGTTGATGAGCCGGATCAGCAGCGGCAAAGGAGGGAACGCATATAGGAACAGGCCCTCCCAAGGGAACGAGAAAGCATCGCCCATGCTCCTCGGCTGGGGAAAACTGCTGGCGAACCGCCGGCACTTGGAGTTCGTCGCCGTCGCGAACAGATCGATCTGGGGTGTGCCCCACCGTCGGAAGAGGTGGTCCACTAGATCCTGTCGTAGTTCCCACTCGTGGCACGAGCGCAGCTTTCTGCTGAGCGAGTTGGCGATGGTGTTTTTTATTCCTGCCAGATGAAACGGCACCAGAAACATCCCTTGGGCGACGGCCCAATGCCACAGATCCTGCGCCTCCTTGGACAGGGCTGGGGATCTGGTACCGCCCTGCTTCCTGATGTAGAACATGGTGGTGGTGTTGTCGGTGAAGATCCTCACCACCTTGCCCTTGAGGGACGGAAGAAAGGACCTGAGGGCCCAAAACACTGCACAGAGTTCCAGGACGTTGATATGGAGAGACTTCTCCATTGGCAGCCAAAGGCCCCTCGCATGCAGACTTTCGGTGTGCGCTCCTCACCCTTCCAGGGAGGCATCCGTGGTCACTATCTTCTGGTGGCCCGGGGTCTGGAAGTCCATGCCCGCCATCAGATGCGCGCGGGTGCCCCACCACCGGATCGCTCGTCGGAAGCTCTCGTCGAATGTGATCCTGTCCTCGAAGCTGCCCGTCGTCTGGATCCAGCGAGCGTCCAGGAACTCCTGTAACAGGCGCATCCGAAGCCTGCACTGGCGGATGAGATAAATGCAAGAAGACATCATTCCGAGGAGGGACTTGATGGACCTCACCCTGGCCGCGTCCGCAACCAGCATCCGCTGTACCTTGCCCAAGATGGCCCTCGTCCTTTCCTCCGACGGAGAGGCCAGAAGCGCCACTGTGTCAAGCTTCGCTCCCAGAAACAGTGCGTCGTGCGCGGGCACCAGGTGGGACTTGGCGTGGTTTATGGAGAATCCCAGGTCTGTGAGTAGTTGGACGGTCTTCGCCGTGTGCTCCGCGGCGAGCTCCTTTGTCTTTGCTCGGATGAGCCAGTCGTCCAGGTAGGGGTAGACGTGGATCCCCTCCAGGCGCAGCCGCGCCTCCACCAGTGCGAAGCACTTGGTGAACACCCTGGGTGCCGACCTCAATCCGAAGTGAAGTGCTCTGAACTGGTAGTGACGCCCTTGGACCACGAATTTGAGAAATTTTCGGTGTCCCTTTAGGATGGGGATATGGAAGTAGGCATCCTCCAAATCCAACGACGACAGAAAATCGCCCTCCTCCAGTTGACCCAGGACGTGCTGGAGGGCGACCATCCGGAATTTCTGTGCCTTGATGAATTTGTTCAGTCGTCGCAGGTCCAGGTTGAGACGCCATCCTCCCGTCTTCTTCACGAGGAAGTATCTTGAGTAAACTCCGGAGCCCCGAAGCCTCTTTGGGACGAGCTCGATGGTGCCTTTCTTGAGCATCGCCTTTACCTCCAAGAGAAGTTGAGGGACATGATGCTCCTTCCTGGCCACGGGGGGGACGCACGGGCACTTCTTTAGAAACTCGAGCGTGTGACCCTGGGCCAGGGCGTCCAGCACCCAACGGTCGGTGGAGATGGACTCCCACACGCTGACGAAGCTCGCCAGCCGGCCTCCCACCGGGGTGCTTCGGTGGGGGGCCGACCCCACGGCCGGTTCAGTCCTGCTTCGACGAGCCTTTGCCGCCTTGTCCTCCTCAGCAACGTCGACGGGGTCTGCCCGACTTGCCTCGTCCCCTGTAGGCTTCCTGTGACGACGAACGGGCCGCTTGACGATAGGTGGAAAATCCGCCGCCGGAACCTTTGGAGGCACCCTGCTTCCCTCCGCCGCTCCGAAAGGGCGGCCGTCGTTGCTGGAGAACACCAAGAGCCCGGGCCGTCTCCGTGTCCGTCTTGATGGCTTGCAGGGAATCGTCCACTGTTTTCCCAAACAGGTTTCTCCCGTCGAACGGCATGTCCAAGACTCTGGTCTGCGCGTCCTGACGGAAGTCAGTTGCCTTGAGCCATCCACGCCGTCTAAGGCATACGCCGTTGTCCAACTGGCGAAATCCAGTGTCAGCGATGTCCGCCGCTATCGTAATGGCGTGGTCCGACGCCACTTCTCCTTCCTGCAAGATCTCTAGGGCCTACGCCCTCTTGTCGTCTGGTAAGAAGTCCAGAAGGGGGGCGATTTTGTACCACAACTCCGTCGTAGCGGGCTACGATAGCCAAGGCGTTGGCAGCCTTAATCGTCGCCGCCGCCGATGAGATGACTCTGCGTCCCATCGTGTCCAATTTCTTTCCCTCGCCGTCCGGCGGGGAGGTTGACGTAGAGGCCGAGCCCCCCCCCCCCCCCCGCTTTCTTCCTGGCGGCCGCGGAGACGACCGAGTCCGGGGTCGGCTGTGCCCGAAGGCACAAGGGGGCCGCGTCCGGGACCCGGTACTTCTTCTCGTACCGATCCCTTCTAGCCGGCGTTGTGGATGGGTTCTTGAGGAGGGCGAGACCCTCATCCCAGATATCGTCCAGTAGAGGTACAGCGAGGACCGTCTTCCTCTTGGTCTCGCGCCGTTGATAAAGGAAACCTTCCTCCTTCTCTTCTGGGCAGAGCTGGAAAAGCTCGGATGCCCTGGCGATCATGGAATGAAACGATCCAATCTCGTCGGGCGGGGAAGCCCGGGGAGAAGTTGACGACGGGAGATCCTCGTCGTCTGTACCCGTTGCGGCCGTGTCAGTCCCTGTATCATCCCCACGGGTCGTGGACGGGAAGGAGGGCTGAGCAGGGCGCGATGGTTGAAAAGGAGGTGGAGGATGAATCCTTCTCTTAGGAGGAGGGCTCCCAGAAGGGTCTGGCTCCGGGTCCCCCGTCGGGAGCGGTTCCTCCGTTGGTGGTAACGGCAATCTCGTCCTTATCTCCGAGCATAAGGACTGTATAGCCAACAAAATGGCCGCCGAGTTGTCTTGCGGCACTGGTTGAGGGGATTCTGCCGGGCGTCAGGAGCCCCGTCGGCACCCTCGACGTTCTCGTTGTCTCCTACGTCGGGATCCCCTCCCGACGGGATGGTCGTCTTCCACGCCAACGCCGTGGCTTAAGACTTCGATCAGCTCCTCCTCAGAGGTTGAGGCCGAATCCACGACTACCTCCTGGCCCCCCCCCTTTTCTTCTCCGTCGGAGGTTTCACGGGGGTCCTGTCGATGGGCATGAAAGAGGACTCCCTCCGCGGTGGCAGGGAGACTCTGGGCCCCGAGGTCGCCACCACTGGTGTAGCCTCCACAGGCTGAGCCAGGGCGGCCGCGACTGTCTCGATAGAGGCCTTGGCCCTGTGGATCAAGGCTTTCACCACCTTAGGCGCGCTCACCGCCTTCTCCTTGGGGGGGGGGGAGGGGAGGGGTCACCGCCTCGCTCCCCCTCCGATGGGGCCTTCAAGCTCGACCGGGATCTCTCCAGGAGCTTCGCCGGGTGCTCGGCCTTCCTCTTACCCGAGCCAGAGCGTTGGCTCGTGGTTGATGGCGCCGGGGAGGATGCGCCCTGCCTGGCGCCCGTAGAGCCCAACCGTTCGGCGCTCCCTGTGCCAGAGGACTCGCGGTGCTTGGCCTTCTGTTGGACCCCCGTCGCCGGGGCGCCCTCAAAGGTCTTAGAAGACCGCTCGGACGACGTCGACGTCTTCTCGCCTGACGGGCTCTTCCCTTCCAGCCAGTTGGCGAGACGCAGATGGCGGTCCTTCATGGTCCGCTCCGACATATTGCCGCAAAACGCACAGTCCTCCACGTGCGTCTTGTCCTCATGCAGGCAGTAGAGGCAAAGGGAGTGTTCGTCCTCCTTAAAGACATTCTGAAGCTGGCATCCAGGGCAGACCCTGAACAGCTTTCCGGGCGTCGAGCTTCCCCTCTCCTGGGCCATGATCTAGATGGGCCTGAGAAACTTCTGGAGTCCTCCAAAAGCGTGGCTCGACAAAATCTTCACCCTTGAGGGGCGTAGAAGAATCCGACACGGGTCCCCGTTGATCGGATAAAGAAACTGGAGCTTGAGGCTCTTTTGACCGAAAGAGAAAATTTCCCTAAGAAAAAGCGCGAAAAAAGCACTGAAGCTCGAGAGCAATAGCACGAGGATCCCAACACTTGAACGTGCGGTAAATATCTGAAGATGGCTGCCAGAGGCAGGGCTTAGGGAGATGGCAGTCATTGGCTGTGGTCAGTATGACGCAGAGATCAGTGATTGGTTACTACTACGAAAGACAGATCAGAAACGAAACTGATACCGATTTTTCTTTACCGAGGATTCCCAGCCTGACGACGGGGAATATTCATGAGCATGTGAATCCATGCCAGACCCCATGCTGGAGAACTACCATTTTCAACTTGTCCTTCCTGAGGAACTTGTTCAAGCTTCAAGTCCAAGGTGGGTCGCACTCCCACGTCCTCCTTCGGAATTAGAAAGTAGGGAGAATACCAACCCTGGTTTCTCTCCGCTGCAGGTACAAGCTCTATTGCACCTTTCTCCAACAGGATAAGAATCTCCTGTTGGAAGAGCGGATCCAGGACCTAGGCCGATCTGGCTTTTGGGGGGCAATCAGGGGGATGCCTGTTCAGAAAAGGAGGGTCCACAGAAGCTGGTCTGTATTTCTTTGTCAAGATTTTATTCACAGGGGGAACGGAATCTGGCTTCAGCCAACTTTCCATAACCTTTACCCTTAAGGCAGCATGGAAAGGTAGCACAGCCTCCTTCACTGGACCACTGTCTAATACGTAAAGTTATCCATTTTAATTGTAGCTGCTGGCCTACACCACCCCAGATATTCAGCCACTTTACAAATCACTGATCTGTACGAAGGCTCAGCGTAACCAGTTACCTCTGGGTTACCAAATTCGGTCTCTGGCAAGGTTTCCCAGCTACTGGTTTCCTTAAGGGTCTCCACCAGATTCTCAATTTTTTGACTCAGGAGAACATTTGGTTTTCCATAGTCATATCCAAAAAGCTGTTCCTCCCTTTCATCTTCATCGAAGATGGATCCCCCATTTGCCTGAAGAAATCCGGTCGATGCATGAGTTTGAACGACTTGATCTATTCAGTAAAAGGTTTAGCAACCTGTGGAAGCACTGAATGCTCTGATGGTGTCGAGGGCTTCGACGACTTATTCGAAGCAGTCAGTGACTGGGCCGACTGTTTAATGTGCTTCGACGTCTTTAAATGAATCACATGCCTCGAAGGCTCAGGAGACACACTCAACGGTTTCGATAGCTTCAAAGAAAGCTTAGATACCGGAGTTGAAGGCCTCGAGGGGGTAGGAACAGGATGTTTGTGTGTCGAAGACTCCTTCGACTTTCGTCGAGGAGCATCACTTCCCAGGCTGTTAGAAGCGCGAGGAGGAGACACACGAGACTCCTTACTGGTCTCGTCATACACGGAGGGATGTCTGCTTTTCCCTGACTCATTCAGAGGGGCACACTGAGGAGCTTGCCTCTGAAAAATGTCAACCATTTTTCAACTGAGGTTTTCCCGTTCCGTCGGGAGTCGAAGTTTTCTTAGGGAACAAAACCTTTTGGGAGAGGACGATGACTAGGACCTTCAACGCTGTTTCATACTCTACTTGCGAGAAGAGGGATGAGCATAGTGAAACGGACCTCAAACGTCTCCGATGTATCGGACGCTTTCTCTCTGGGGAAATATCCCTCGACTCAGGGGACGTTTTTCTTTGGACGGGGTAAAAGATGTGGATTTGGGAGAGGGCTTACCTGCATCAAGTTTCCCCTTCCTTTCCCGCATGGCCTGGACAGTTATAGATCGACATGAGCCACAGTTGTCCACATTGCGGCCTGTCCCAGTCTGTGATGGATATCTTTGCCCAACATTCTGCACACCAATTGAAACCAGTGTTGGGTGTCGAGGACATGCCAAACACGTATTGAATACTTGATTGAAGTATCAACGCAATAGAAATTTCGCTGAGGCAAGTAGCTCCGAAAGCACGCAGCAAAGCAGAAAGAACAGAACTGAGGTAACTTAACGCACGTGTATCATATACCAGCGTCAACATCAAGATGGACGCTACGGATGCAAAGACCAAGACTTGACGCTGCACGACGCTCAACGCAGAGAGCCACCTGGAGATGGAAGCCTTGGACAAGGCTTTCCCATGGTTCACAGGACCAAAGTTCACAAAAAGCTGAGAAGTCTTCCGGAAACCATTTGTGCGGGCCACATAAAACTTCAGCGCTCAAGCCACATCCAGCGAGTGCAAAGTACTTTCAGCTGGCGACGAAAGTGTCGGAAAAAACACAACACCAAGGACTCGTCGAGATGAAATTCCGACTGAACCTTGGGTATGAAGGAGGGGTGCGTCCGTAGCACCACCCTAGTCTAGTGCAAAGTCAAGTATGGCCGCTTGCAGGACAGGGCCTGGATTTCACCCACTCTCCTGGCAGAGGTGACGGCCACAGGGAAAGCTGTCTTCCAAGACAGGAGTGGGGCTAGATGCATCGGTTCGAATGGGGTCCCCATGAGCCTAGACAGCACCACGTTGAGTTTCCATGCTGGGGCAGACACGAACGGAACAGTCCTTTGATGTACTCCTTCACTAGACAATGCGACCAAAGAGAAGACCGCCCCGGAGAACTGATGTAGCAGGAGACAGCCGCCAGATGCACCTTGATGGAGGCGTGCGCCAGTCCCAATTTAGCCAACAACAACAAGTATGAAACGACCTGGGGTGGGGGGCGTGAACCTCAGCGGGTTAATCTTCTATGACCGGCAACAAGTCACAAATTGCTTCCATTTGTGTCCATAGCACTTCAGAGTCAACAACGCCATGGCCTGGGCGAGGACCTCCCTGCACTCGGCAGGCAGCTCGTAGCCACCGATCTCTAATGCTGCAGGAGCCAGGCCTTCAGGTTCAGCGATCCCGGTTCGTGGTGCAGGATTGCACCTCCTTCCCTGGCGAGAAGATATGCTACCACTGGTAGCTTGACTGGAGGGCATGCTGAGAAGGTCCGGGTACCAGATCTGCCTCGGCCACGCCGATGACCCGTAGTAACAGCACGGGAGGTGGGAGCGTCCCCATGGTCACCTGCTGGGGAAACCTGCTGGCGAACCCCCGGCACTTGCTGTTGGTCGCCGTCGCAAACAGATCAATCTGGAGACTGCCCCACTTGAGGAAGAGGTTGTCCACTTCATCCTGCCGAAGCTCCCACTCCTGGCAAGAGTGCAGTTCCCTGCTGAGGAAGTCAGCAACAGTGTTCGTGATTCCGCCAGGTCGAACGAAATGAGGAACATCCCCTGGGCAACAGCCCAGTGCCACAACTCCTGTGCCTCTCTGGGGAGTGCCGGGGTTCCCGTGCCCCCCTGCTTCCGGATGTAAAACACCATGGCGTTATTGTCCGTGAAGACCCTCACCACTTGCTCTTGAGGGAGGGAAGAAACGACTTGAGGGCCCAAAACAGCCGGTAGTTCCGTTGATGTGTAGCGCCTTCTCCTACGGCAGCCACAGGCCTCTGGCGTGGAGACACCCGGTGTGAGCTCCCCACACTGCCAGGGAAGCATCAGTCGTGACCGTCTCTGGGAATGCAGGGCCCTGGAAATCCATGCTTCTGGTGATGTTGGAGCGCACGCCCCTCAAACTCATCTTTCGACAGAACATATTGTCGAGTATTATCCTGTCTTTGAAGCTTCTGGACACCTGGATCCAACAGGAGTCCAGGAATTCTTGGAGCTGTCGCATCTGCAGTGCCAAACCATGTAGATGCATGACATCATGCCAAGCATCGACTCGATGGTCCTCATCGTGGTGATCTTCAGTGCTAACACTTTGCCCAAAATGGTTGCTATCCTCTCCTCCGACGGAGCCGCCAGGCAGGACACAGCGTTGACCCGGGACCGCAGGAGCAGCGCGTTCTGCGATGGAGTCAAGCAGGATTTTGCATAGTTCACTGAGAAACCCAGATCAGTCAGCAACCGGACGATCCTCTCTGCGTGATCGACGGTGATGTCCTTAGACTTGGCTCGGATGAGCCAGTCGTCGAGGTAAGGGTGCACAAATTAATTCCATGCAGTCGCAGATGGGCCACCACCGGAGCCAGGCACTTTGTAAAGACTCTGGGTGCCGACTTCAGTCCGAAGGGAAGAGCCTTGAACTGGTAGTGCTCCTCTTGTACGACGAAGCGCAGGGACTTGCAGTGTTTTACGTGAATGGGGACGTGGAAGTATGCGTGCTCCAGATCAGACGACGACAGAAAGTCTCCCTCTCGAGTTGGCCGAGCAGGTGCTGCAGCGGGACCATCCTGAACTTTTGGCACTTTTATGTACTTGTTGAGTCGTCGTAGATCAAGGATGGGCCTCCAGCTCCCGGTCTTCCTAATTACCAGAAAGTATCTTGAGTAAACTGCAGAGCCCAAGAGTCGCTTCGGAAACAAGCTCTATTGCCCATTTTCTTAACATGGCCCGAACCTCCAGCAGCTGAGGGCCGTGTTCCTGCCGGGCCAGCGGTATTCGCGGACACTTCCCCTGAAACTCCAAAGTGTGTCCGTGGGTGAGACCATCCAGCATCCATCGATCGGTGGAGATGTTTTCCCACACGCTGACAAAGTTTGCCAGGCGGCCTCGCACTAGCGTGCAGGGGGTCCCCCCACCCCCCCCCCAATGTCCTGGCCGGTTCATTCCTGCTTGGCGGCCGGCGCGCCGCCCTGGGAGCCTTGACGGCGGCGGCAGCGGCCACCTTGGAAGGCCTTGGAACGACACCGGTAGGCTTTTTGGGTCGTAGAACAGGAGGGTTGGAGTTAAGAGGACGATCCACCGCTGTTAGGCAAGATTGTATGCACTACCTTTTGGGTGCACTACAACAACCCTGACCTCCTGGCAATAGGAACCAAACCTTTGGTATAAGTCTGCACTACACAGGTTGGTAGCATGTTGAGCAGCCAGGCTTATCTCAAGAGGGGTCAATGAGAGCTGTAGGGGGGTTACACAGAGATTCACAGTGACAAGTATTCAAATAAACTCTTACACACAAGGTTTCTTGGATAAACAAATATGAATTCATCAGTTAGAATAAGCCTTCAGAAGGCAACAATATAAAGCAACATACAAATACACTCCAATAATACACACTCTTGGTTATCTAAATCAGCAAATACCCATTTGGGATGCCACACAGGCACTACCTACACCCTCGGGTGTATTAATATATCACTCGTGCATTTAGAATATTGTTAGGAGTAATGTTAAAGAGAAGAGTTCAGAATAAAACAATTATTCACACAGTTATTACTCTCTAAACAACCCCCCACCAATGCAAAGTCAGTTAACCCTTTCCTGGAAGGAAGGCAAAACACATAAGCAGAAGAGAGAAGAATCATTCAGGTAGCCTGGCTAGCCAATGTTAAGTTAGCAAAAGTCAAGGTGAGCTGAAGCACTTCTTGCAGGTAAGTAGAAAGTCTTTTCCAATGTTTAAAAAGTCTTGGTAGAATATAAGAAATCAAAGTAGGGCCACAAGCTGATTAGGCTTGTGAGGTAAAGAAGCTGACAGCAACTCTACACATGCACCAAGCAAGTCTCCAATGAGTGCAAGTGGCTACACAACAAGAGGCAAGTTCTCAGACTTTACAGTACCTTTAGGTTGAAGAAAAAGTGCAACAGATGACTTCTGTTCCTGTCCAGCTCTGCAGATCTCACTGTTCCTGGGCCTCAGTCGTGGGGACAAGAGTGAGGACTTCTGGGGACTCCTGCACTGCAATGGGATCGTCACTGCTTGCAACCGGCAATCTTCAAACAAGTTTCACTTTGGTTTTTCAGCTCCTTGCGTCTACTGCAAATAGCAACAGAGCGGTTCCTAGCTGTCGAGATGGGCTTTCCTTGCATCTGGGGTCCCGCACTCTGTTGAGGGGGCTCAGGCTTGGTCAGTCCTGCTTCCTGGGAGTCCGGAGGATCTTCCTGGAGCTCTTGGCCAGCTTAAAAGCAAAGCACACAAACTGGTGTCCCTCTCCCTGGCTATTCGGTTTCCAGCAGCACCTCTGTGGAAATTCATCCAGCTCTGAGAGGATGTCCAGGTGACTTACTTTGGAGTTGATTGGTCCCACCAACTCAAAGCAACAAGTCGTCCTTGCAGGGGCTTCTCTGTCGATACAAATTTGGCGTTTCAGCAAAGCAGCAGGGCTTCACCGGGAAAACCAACGGTCCAGGAGTTGCAGCATGCGCCCTCTTCAAGTTCTTGTTCGGATTCCTTCGTCCAGTGGTTGACTGCCACCCAAGCCAAAAAGCCTCGCCTTTTATGCAGCTTGCTCGCATCCATTCCAGCCTAGCTGTCATTCACCCAGCAGGGTGGTTGTCCTTGCCGGACAGTCAGCCAGCAAATCACCACAGAGTACATTTGGGTCTCCTAGGAGACTAAGCGCACAGAGTAACGGGCACCTCCGTCATTTCCTGCCCCCGCCAGACACCCTGGAGCCAGAAGCGGGCTTCACTTGTTAATCCCGCCAAAGGCAAAATGAACAAAGGGACCAAACCTGGTTTGGCGCGCAGAGTAAATCTCAAGGAGGACCTTTCCACAAAGAAATGGCGACCAGGACCATTTTGACAAAAATGGCACCCTCGTGTGCTTTACTGCAGCTGCGAACTCAGCACGCGGTATATGCACACCACGGTAGTTAAAAAGTAAACCACTGTCACCAGCCATTCATCGAGGAAATGTTAACATTAAAAAGTTACAGAAGAAACTAGACAAAGGGGATAATAAGTAACCCCTCTAGCACCCCATTGTAAGATAGTGTGTGCTGGGTCTAGAAAGCTACAAATGTAAGTAAAGTCAATTTCACTTTACTGCTCTGGGAAACAGTAGTTTATCCCAGAGAAGGTATTTAAACCTTTGGGGAAATCTGAAAGACTTCCCTGTGTCACTGCATTGAAGGTGCTGTGACGCAATGTAAACGATGATGCCTATGGAGTTTGTCAGACTCTACAACCAAAAAGAGCACAGTATTAAAAATACATGAGTGGGAAAAAGGGTCTCACTCTCTCCAGGTTAAAAAAAACCAAGTCCTCAAAATCCAGCAAAGTTGCTGGGGGTCTCTAAGGTAGAGGGAATTAGCACATTTGAGAATTCTCCCTAACAACCGACGAAATTCTAAGACCTCCCCGACTACCCTCCAGAGGGACGAAAGGACAGACAGTGCTGTTGCAGCATGCCCAGGGCACGGACCGTGTCTGTCGGTTTTGATGGCTTGAAGAGATTTGATGACTGCCTTGCCCAAAAGATAGTCTCCGAACGGCATGCCCAGGACCCTCGTCTAACCCCTTGCCTGAAGTTGGTGGCCTTCAGCCAACCACGACGACATAGCCTAACCCTGTTACCCATCTGTGGAACCCAGTGTCTGCAATGTCCAGGGCCACGGTGATGGCGTGGTCCGACGCTACCTCACCTTCCTGAAGGATCTCCACTGCCTCTACCCGCTTGTCCTCGGGGAAGAAATCCAGGATTGGAGCCATCTTGTACCATAGCTCCCAGTCGTACCTGGCCAAGATCATCAAGGCGTTGGCCGCCTTCCGTCCCACGGCGTCCAATTTCTTCGCCTTGCCGACCAGGGAACAGAGGTTGAAGACGACTGATTGTACAACTTCTTCCTTGCCGCAGTCGAGACCAGAGAGTCTGGCAATGGTTGACACCGCAGGCATTTGGGCGCAGACTCTGGCACTCTATATTTCTTCTCCAGCCAGTCACTCTGTGCTGGTCCCGAGGAGGGGTTCTTCAGAAGTGCCAACCCTTCATTCCAGACGTCGTCCACGAGCGGTACCGACCGAAGTGTCTTCCTTTTCGCCTCCTGCCGTTGGTACAGGAAGCCTTCCTTTTTCTTCTCTTCCGGGGTGAGCTGAAAAAGTTCTGACGCACGGGAAATCATGGAAAGGAAGGATCCCACTTCGTCTGGCGGAAAAGCCCTTGGAGGCGGAGAGCGTCGACTGCCGTCGGTGTCAGTCGTAGCCGTCCCCGTGTTCTTAGGGGATGGCAATGACAGTTGGAGTGGAGGCGTAGAGTGCGTCCTCCTTTTCTTCGAGGGTGGTGGCCCCGGTGTCAGCGGGGGCGTCGCTGGTGGAGTTGCTGGTGGTGCCATCAGCATCCTCTTCTGAATCTCCGACACCAGTGTGTGGATGGTCGAGAAAATATCATGCGACAGGTCTCAGAGGTGCCCAGGAGATAGGGTTGCTGGGCCCAGGCGCCCAGCGCCTATGTGGTTGCCCCTTATCTAGTCTTCTTCGTCCCCTCCGGCCGGCGATCACTACGTTCTCCTCGTCGCTGATCTCCTCTGGGATGGTGTGGACAGAAATGTCTTACTTATCGGACGAAGAAATATCTGTGCCCTGTAGTTCTTCTATGCCACGCCCTTTCTTTGGGTCCTGAGGGGGTCGGCTTTGGGCTGAGGACCGGCATCCTCCTCTCCGGAGTCTTCTCCACTGGGTTAGCCGAAGCCTCCCACTGGGTAGGGAGCACCACCCTGGCCTCTACTGGGGCACCCTGGACCGGGTCAGCCCCTTTCGCCTTCGAGGCGGCAGCAGCAACCATCTCTATGGAAGAGGACGTCTTGGCCTGGACCACCTGGGCCTTGGCTGGCAGGACGGACACCTTGTCCTGTTTGACCTTCTCCAGTTTCTCTCGCAGCTTCACCAGGGTAGCTGACTTTCTCTTCAGAGGAAGAGCTGGAGCGATGGCTGGAGATTGAGGCTGATGGAGACGATGAATGCGCCCTGACCATCGCGGGCCCGCTTGTGCGGCGACCCCAATGGAAGCGGATTCGTGGTGATTGGCCTGGTCTTGCCCCCCCAAACAGATGGAGCACCCTCAAAGGACTTAGAAACCCGCTCTGGCTGACTGGATCCAGATGAGGCATGCCCCTGTGGTCCACACGATGTAGAGGCCTTGGGCCACGTCACCAGCCAGACGTGCCAATCCTTTATTGTGCGCTTGGAGGAGCCACAGTAGATCTCACAATCTTCTCCCTTGTGCATCGGGTGTAGACAATACAGGCACTGGGAAACTTTTCCGGAAAAGCATTCCGCAAACCGCAGCCTGTGCACAGCTTGAAGAGGGAAGCTCTGTTCTTCTCCCTCAACATGATCCAGCGCTGTGTGGGCCCGATGGACTTCTGGAAAATTCCAAGAAGAAACACTTGATTACTGCCCTCGACGGGCGATGAAAGATGCCGGAAAAATATGTCTCCCTTAATCGGATGGATAAGCAATGGAGCACACAGGCTCGACTGAACCGAAAACAGTTTTCCTAAAAAAAAAAAAAAAAAAAAAAAAAAAGCTCGAAGAGCGAACCACAAGGACTCCCAACAGTTGAATGTGCGGTAAAAATCTGAAGATTGCTGTCAGAGGAGGGGCTTAGGGAGAGGGCAGTCACTGGCTGGGGGCAGTATGACGCAGAGCTCAGTGATTGGTTTATAGGAGAAAGACAGTTTATTAACAAAAGTGAAACTTTTTTCTTTTACCGAGGATTCCCGGCCTGACTGGGAATATTCATGAGTATGTGAATCCATGCTTGGCCCCATGCTGGAGAAGTAAAGGATCCATTAGTAATGGTTACATTTCTTATTCCCCACCTTTCATATGATCACCCCATATAAAATTAAACCTTAGATATATTCCTAATCAAAACATAAAAATAGCAAATAGACCAGTTTCCCAGTGCATAACACAAGTATACGTTGAGGAAAAGACTGTTATAAGAGAATATTCCTGAAAACAAGAAGGTTGCTTTTTATAAATAGAGTTGTTAGACGAGAGAGTGAGAGCAAGTGACATCGAACCATTGAACGAGCGAACGATCGAGAGAGACCGATTGAGAGATCAAGAGAGGGATCGTGAAAGCATGGTCTATTCCAAAACTCTGCAGCCCTTTGACTTCCAGCAGGCTACGGTTACACAGCCGGCTCTCCGGTCGCCGAAAATTTCTGCTGCATTTTCTTCCTCTTTGGAATCAGGTCCAGTAGTCAACTACAACTCTTCGACTTCCAGGATCAGACTTTTATGTAAGCACCCAGCCAATCAAAAAGCCATGCAACATTCAAACTGGGGGGGGGGGGGGAGGGGGCAGGCAGTCCTTTCAGGACAGTCAGCTTCCCAGTTTGAACTTGATTCTCGCAGTCAGGCTGGAAGACAAAGGGGTGCAGAGTTTTGGAAACCTCCCTCACTTCCTGCCTTCACAGACACTCTGGGGAGGGCTTGACTGAGATCTCCCGCCGAAGATATAATTGACAAAGGATTTTCCCGCCATGGAGGTTTTAGGAAGGAACAAGCAAGGACAAGGAACACTAAAATGGCGAAAACATTGTTGGTAAAATGAGCACCTATGGGTGCCTTTAATGGGCTGTGGCAACAGCTTGTGGTAAAGGTGGACCGAATTAGTTAAAAGGTTCACTGCCACCGGCCATTAAAGGCAAGCTTGTCCCTGTAACAGAAATGTTAAAGTTGGATTGAGACCAGGGATACATTGCGTCTACCCAGCACTCCACATAAGGCTGAGGATGCTGGTCTCACCTAATAAAAGACGTAAGGTAATAATTTCCCCATACATAATGTCACCAGGGAAAAGCCATTGGTGACATTATATACTGTGGCATTATGTATGGGCACGGGTTGCGGGGATGTCGACCGCATGTTCAATGTAATTTCTCCACAAAAACCAGCAACTTTTTTGTCAGGAGACATTTTTGCGGGGACATTATTAGATGGAACCCTAATAAAATGTAAAAAGGATTGAAAGATCTTTTCTACCCTTGGGAACTGTAGTTCTCACAAGGTTAGCCAGAGAGTTAAAAGGGGAGCCCTAAGTGCAACCCACCAACAATAGGCAGTAAGTGCCAGAAGTTGTCAAAGTGGATATAATTATAGAGGCACTATGGAGAGTCTTAAAAATGACACCCAAAAAAAAAACAAAAAAAAACAAAAAAGACACTGGAAAAAGGTTTCCACTCACTGAGTTAGGGAAAAATAATTTACCAGTCCAGCAAAAAGTTCTGGGGTTGCCACAAGTCAGGAAGATTTATCACTGATATGAAAATCTTACCCAACAATCGGCCCAAAGAAACTCTTGCATGCATATAGTTAAAGTAAAACAGGTGTTTATGTTATATACAAAAGGTAATGTTATATTCAGGTAAGTAAGTACTATTTTAACTAATCGACAATAGATAAAATAAGCAAAACTTGGTGAGCAAACAATGATTATTTTTTATTTATTTGTCTTTGGTTTGAAAACCAACCTTTACAAAAATTTAAAAGAAATTTTCAAGCATAAAAAACAAACAATCTTCAGAATCATACAGATCAATTATTACACATATTAAAACAAGAGGAAAAGAGCGTATTGCAAATTCACATAATCCACATAAACCTAAAAGACAATAAGTTCATCCTCAATTCTTAGTTCATTTATCAGTCAGAATCGGAATAATTGCTTATATCTAACTCGGTCTAAAGAATACCACACACATTTGTCTAAAACGGAACCACAGCTATCTTTAAAGATATCACACTACCATGCTTCATTTCCCACCATAACCTATCAGAGGCAACCCTTGCAGTGTTAACAAATTTGGAAAAATACTTTATCCGTTCAGCCATTAAAGTCTTACAATCCAACAAAAGTTGACAGTGTTTCGATTTCCTTTTGATGATGGCAGCACCTGCATGGGAAATGCATATTGTGCAACTATTTGTTTTTTTACAGACTTTTTTTTTTTTTTTTTTTTTTTTTTAAGGATTTCTCCCGTAAGGCATAAATTAAAACTGAATCGTAATCCCATTGCAGATGTTTTTACTTGGATTTTTTAATAAGTATGGTCTTTATAACCAACTGCTTTCTGATGTGTAACTAGCTGAATATACAGCTTAGTATTGACCAGTCCGCACATTTCAATAGCTTTTTCACATGTTGAGGATTAATCAAGGTCTCCATTCCAACACCCAAATTCTCCAAAGTTTCTTTAGTTAGGGTCTCTAATTTTAGAAGCTGGTCAATTCCTGAATTTGCACTCTTAAGACCACTTCCCACAATTCTGTATAGGTTATCTCCCCCCTACCCCACCACACCCCCCACTCCCTCCACCCTCAGAGTCATGTACTAGTCGCCTATACAAAGACAGCTTATGCAATAGAACCCAATAGTTCCAAGTAAACAGTCACAAGTCATATCATATCGAATTGCTTCTATAGGGACTGATTTAGGTAGCCAATAAATACATAATCGCTTTCAGCATTTTAGATTCTATTTGAGATTTCGGAGGACACGGCATCAGGAAATATTTCTAATCCATACACCATTTTCCGGGTCACCTTCAACTTAAAGTATCACAGTTATGGGTTTATTGAAAATTTCCCAAATATATTATCAATTTTTTTCAATTGAGCTATTAATGACATGCCTTTTTGTTGACGGTATTCCCGAATCATATGTTGTTTATTCTAATTAAAAATCGGAAAGCCTGAATATATAATTGCTGGTCTAACCTGTAATTTTTCATGGTTCATAAACCATGCTTTCTCCTTTCTTTTTTTTGTATTTTAGAAAGTCATAATAACTGTTTTGCTTGCGTTAATACTAAGTTGGTTTGCGACCGTATAACTATGAAAGGCAGTTATCTTGCGCTGTAAACCCTTAGCAGACTGATCTATTAAAAGAAAATCGCCCGCATAGGTTATCCACGGTTATAGGTCATTTGGTCGAAAACAATTGGTCGACTGGACAACTGGTCGAATCAATTTGGTCGAAAACCAAATGGTTGAATTTATTTTATTTTTTATTTTTACCCCTTTCTTGGTTTTTTTG
Source organism: Ambystoma mexicanum (assembly GCF_040938575.1). Classification (NCBI taxonomy): domain Eukaryota; kingdom Metazoa; phylum Chordata; class Amphibia; order Caudata; family Ambystomatidae; genus Ambystoma; species Ambystoma mexicanum. The sequence continues at coordinate 495,248,733 of NC_090929.1, forward strand.
GGGGGTCCCCCCCCCCCCCCCCCCAACCCCCGTTTTTTCTTTTTTTTTCCCCCACACGAAAACCCACAAAACACAAATAAAAATAAAAAAATTCGACCATTTGGTTTTCGACCAAATGGTGTCGACCAAATTGCAGTCGACCAGTTTGCAGTCGACCAATTGACTGGACACCGTTATCCACGCTACTGTTGAGCTTCCAATTTTTGGGGGAATAAAAACGCTCTGCTCTAGACAATTCCCTGCATCAGAAACATACAAATTAAAGAGCGTTGGGGCAAAGAGGCACCCTTGTCTTAGTCCATTTGAGATTTTAATAGGAGAAGAAAGCCTAATCTGGATCTGAGAATGGAGATGAACAAGTATAGATAAAAGATTCTCAAGCATCCCAAATAGTTTCAATTTCCCCCAAAGTATGTCTCTGTCCACAAGGTCAAAAGTCATACTTCGGTCCGTAGCAGGTAGATAAGGAACAAGTTACTTATCTGTAACTGTTGTTCTCCAGCATGGGTCTGGCATGGATTCACATGCTCATGAATATTCCCCGTCGTCAGGCTGGGAATCCTCGGTAAAGAAAAAACCAGTATCAGTTTCGTTTCTGATCTGTCTTTCGTACTAACAACCAATCACTGGTCTCTGCGTCATACTGACCACAGCCAATGACTGCCCTCTACCTAAGCACCGCCTCTGGCAGCCATCATCAGATTTGGAAGCACGTGAAGTGGCAGTATGACCAAGTGAAGAGCCGCAGAGGGGTAGGCGGGAGGGTTCGCATGTGAATCCATGCCAGACCCATGCTGGAGAACAACAGTTACAGGTAAGTAACTTGTTCCTTCTCCAGCATGGGGTCTGGCATGGATTCACATGCTCATGAATAAAAAATACATAGCAGTACACACATGCACAACCACGGGAGGTGGCAAAGGCTCAACATTAAGCATTACATCAAACTCAACATTAAGCATCTTACCTCCTCACCAGGCTCACCTCAGGCGAACAGGTTGCGCAGCACTGCTTGGCCGACCCTGGACTCCTCCCTGGAATCCCGGTCGACGCAGTAGAATTTCGTGAAGGTGTGCGTCGACCTCCACGTAGCAGCCCTGCATATGTCCAGCAGGGGCACACCAGAAAGGAACGCCGTGGTAGCTGCGATCGCTCTGGTGGAATGGGCACTCGGACGGCCAGGCAGCGGTCGGTTTGCCAACCGATGACAGTACATGATACAGCCGGAGAGCCATCTGGAAATGGAAGCCTTCGAGAGAGCCTTCCCCTGATTGACAGGTCCAAAGTTCACAAAGAGTTGTGACGTCTTCCGAAAACACTTTGTGCGGTCCACGTAGAACTTCAGCGCTCTAGCCACATCCAGCGAGTGCAAAGTCCTCTCAGCCGGCGACGAAGGCGACGGGAAGAACACAGGCAACACCAAGGGTTCGTTGAGATGGAAGTCCGACGGTACCTTGGGCATGAAGGAGGGGTGCGTCCTGAGCACTACCCTCGTGTCGTGAAAAGTCGAGTACGGGGCCTTGCAGGAAAGGGCCTGGATCTCTCCCACCCGTCGTGCGGAGGTGATGGCCACAAGAAACGCTGTTTTCCACGACAGAAACTTCAATGGGGCCGAGTGCAGAGGCTCGAAAGGAGGTCCCATGAGCTTGGTCAGCACCACGTTGAGCTCCCACGCCGGGGCCGGAGCCTTCACCGGCGGGAACGATCTGAACAGTCCCTTCATGAACTCTTTCACCAGACGATGAGACCACAAGGACGTCCGGCCCGTGGTTCTGGTGTATCGGGAGATCGCAGCAAGATGAATCTTGATGGACGCGTGTGTCAGTCCAGCTTTGGCCAGCGTCAGCAGGTACGGCAGTACCTGGGGAGCCGTAATCCATAGAGGGTTAATCTTCTGTGCGTGGCACCAGACAGAGAACCTCTTCCATTTGTGTCCGTAGCATTTAAGAGTCGAGGACGCCCTGGCCTTTGCAAGAACCTCTCTGCAGTCGGCCGGTATGTCGTATCCTCCAAACTCTAGCGCTGCAGGAGCCAGGCCTGCAAGTTCAGCGATTTCGGGTCGTGGTGGAGGATGGCGCCTCCTTCCCTGGAGAGTAGATCCGCGTCCACCGGCAGCTTGATTGGCGGGGACGCTGATAAGTCCAGAAGGTCCGGGAACCATATCTGCCTGGGCCACGCAGGTGCGACGAGGATCATCCTGCACCGTGACCTCTTGAGCTGGTTGACGAGCCGGATTAGCAGTGGCAAAGGAGGGAACGCGTAGAGGAACAGGCCCTCCCAGGGGAACGAGAAAGCATCGCCCATGCTCCTCGCCTGGGGAAACCTGCTGGCGAACCTCCGGCACTTGGAGTTCGTCGCCGTCGCGAACAGGTCGATCTGGGGTGTGCCCCACCGTCGGAAGAGGCGATCCACTAGATCCTGCCGTAGTTCCCACTCGTGGCACGAGCGCAGCTCCCTGCTGAGTGAGTCGGCGATGGTGTTTTTTATCCCTGCCAGATGAAACGGCACCAGAAACATCCTTTGGGCGACGGCCCAATGCCACAGGTCCTGCGCCTCCTTGGACAGTGCTGGAGACCTGGGTCCGCCCTGTTTCCTGATGTAAAACATGGTGGTGGTGTTGTCGGTGAAGATCCTCACCACCTTGGGATCCGTGGTCACTGTCTCCTGGTGGTCTGGGGGTCCATGCCCGCCGTCAGATGCGCGCGGATGCCCCACCACCGGACCGCTCGGCGGAAACTCTCGTCGAGTGTGATCCTCTCCTCGAAGCCGCCCGTCGTTTGGATCCAGCGCGCGTCCAGGAACTCCTGCAACGGGCGCATCCGGAGCCTGCACAAGGGGATGAGGTAGATGCAAGAAGACATCATTCCGAGGAGGGACTTGATGGACCTCACCTTGGCCGCGTCAGAAACCAACATCCGCTGTACCTTGCCCAGGATGGACCTGGTCCTTTCCTCCGACGGGGAGGCCAGAAGGGACACTGTGTCGAGCTTCGCTCCCAGAAACAGTGCGTTTTGCGCGGGTACCAGGTGGGACTTGGCGTAGTTCACGGAGAATCCCAGGTCCGTGAGAAGTTGGACGGTCCTTGCCGTGTGATCCACGGCGAGCTCCCTCGTCTTGGCTCAGATGAGCCAGTCGTCCAGGTAGGGGTAGACGTGGATCCCCTCGCGGCGCAGCTGCGCCGCCACCGGTGCAAGGCACTTGGTGAATACCCTGGGTGCCGACCGTAGTCCGAAGGGGAGGGCTTTGAACTGGTAGTGACGCCTTGGACCACAAACCTGAGGAATTTTCGGTGCCCCTTTAGGATGGGAATATGGAAGTAGGCATCCTCCAAATCCAACGACGACAGGAAGTCTCCTTCCTCCAGCTGACCCAGGACGTGCTGGAGGGTGACCATCTGGAACTTTTGCGCCTTGATGAACTTGTTCAGACGTCGCAGGTCCAGGGACGGGCGCCATCCCCCCGTCGTCTTCTTCACGAGGAAGTATCTCGAGTAAACTCCGGAGCCCCGAAGCCTCTTTGGGACGAGTTCGATGGCGCCCTTCCTGAGCATCGCTTTTACCTCCAGGAGAAGTTGAGGGACGTGAAGTTTTTTCCTGGCCACGGGGGGACGCGCGGGCACCTTCTCTGGAACTCGAGCGCGTGGCCCCGGGCCAAGGCGTCCAGCACCCAACGGTCGGTGGAGATGGACTCCCACACGCTGACGAAGCTCGCCAGCCGGCCTCCCACCGGGGTGCTTCGGTGGGGGCCCGACCCCACGGCCGGTTCAATCCTGCTTGGACGAGGCTTTGCCGCCTTGACCTCCTTGGCGACGACGGCGGGGTCCACCAGACTTGCCTTGTCCTCTGTAGGCCTCCTGAGCCGACGAGCGGGCCGCTTGACGGTAGGTGGAGAAACCGCCGCCGGAACCTTTGGAGGCGCCCTTGCCTCCGCTGCTCCGAAAGGGCGTCCGTCGTTGTTGCAGAACTCCCAGGGCCCGGGCCGTCTCAGTGTCCGCTTTAATGGCCTGAAGGGAATCGTCCACTGTTTTGCCAAACAGGTTGTTCCCATCGAAGGGCATGTCCAGGACTCTGGTCTGAACTTCTTGACGGAAGTCCGTAGCCTTGAGCCATCCACGCCGCCTAAGGCAAACGCCGTTGCCCAACTGGCGGAACCCAGTGTCGGCAATGTCCGTCGCAACGGTAATGGCGTGGTCCGAAGCCACCTCACCTTCCTGCAGGATCTCCAGGGCCTCTGTCCTCTTGTCGTCCGGCAGGAAGTCCAGCAGGGGAGCCAGTTTGTACCAGAGCTCCCTGTCGTAGCGGGCCACGATAGCCAAGGCGTTGGCCGCTTTAATCGTCGTCGTCGCTGCCGACGAGATGACTCTGCGTCCCATAGCGTCCAATTTCTTTCCCTCACCGTCCGGTGGGGAAGTCGATGTGGAGGCCGCACCCCCCCCACCCCCGCTTTCTTCCTGGCTGCCGCGGAGACGACGGAGTCCGGGGTAGGCTGCGCCCGGAGGCACAGGGGGGCCGTGTCCGGGACCCGGTACTTCTTCTCGCACCGGTCTCTTCTAGCTGGCGTCGTGGAAGGGTTCTTGAGGAGGGTGAGGCCCTCATCCCAAATGTCGTCCAATAGAGGCACTGAGAGGACTGTCTTCCTCTTGGCCTCGCGCCGCTGATAAAGGAAACCTTCCTTCTTCTCCTCAGGGCAGAGTTGAAAAAGCTCGGATGCCCTGGTGATCATGGAGTGGAACGATCCAATCTCGTCGAGCGGAGAAGCCCTGGTGGGAGGCGACGACGGTACATCCTCGTCGTATACCTCGTCGTCCGTACCCGTCGCTGCCGTGTCAGTCCCCTAGCATCCCCTCGGGTGGACGGGGAGGAGGGCTGGAAGGGGCGCGACGGCTGAAAAGGAGGCGGAGGGTGGATCCTTCTTTTCTTGGTAGGGGGAACCCCAGAAGGTCCCGGTTCTGGGTCCCCCGACGGGAGAGGTTCCGTCGGCAACGGTAGTCTCGTCCTTATCTCTGAGCATAAGGACTGTATAGCCAACAAAATGGCCGCCGAGTTGTCTCGCGGCGCTGGCAGAGGGGAATCCGACGGGCGATCAGGGGCCCCGTCGGTACCCTCGACGATGTCGTCGTCACCTGCGTCGGGATCCATCCCGACGGGTCGGTCTTCTTCCACGCCGAGGCCGTGGCTTAAGACTTCGACCAGCTCCTCCTCCGAGGTTGAGGCCGAATCTACGACGACGCCCTGCCCCCCCTTTTTCTTCCCCACGGGGGATTTCACGGGGGTCCTATCGATGGGCACAAAAGATGACTCCCTCCGAGGTGGCAGGGAGACTCTAAGCCCCGAGGTCGCCACCACTGGTGTAGCCTGCACAGGCTGAGCCAGGGCCGCCGCAAAGGTTTCGATAGAGGGCTTGGCCGGATGGATTAAGGCCTTCACCACCTTAGGTGCGCTCACCGCCTTATCCTTGAGGGGGGGGACACCGCCTCGCTCCCCCTCCGATGGGGCCTTCGAGCTCGACCGGGGCCTCTCCAGGAGCTTCGCCGGGTGCTCGGCCTTCCTCTTACCCGACCCAGAGCGTTGGCTCATGGTTGATGGTGCCGGGGAGGGTGCGCCCTGCCTGGCGTCCGTAGAGCCCGACCGTTCGGCGCTCCCGGTGCCAGCGGACTCGCGGTGCTTGGCCTTATGTTGGACCCCCGTCGCCGGGGCGTCCTCAAAGGTCTTAGAAGACCGCTCAGATTTCTTCTTCTTCTTCTCGCCGGACGGGCTCTTCCCTTCTAGCCAGTTGGTGAGAAGTTGATGGCAGTCCTTCATGGTCCGCTCCGACATGTTGCCGCAAAACGCACAGTCCTTCTCCACGTGCGTCTTGTCCTCATGTAGGCAGTAGAGACAAAAAGAGTGTTCGTCCTCCTTGAAGACGTTCTGCAGCTGGCATCCAGGGCAGACCCTGAACAGCTTTCCGGGCGTCGAGCTTCCCTTCTCCTGGGCCATGACCGGGCCTGAGAAACTTCTGGAGTCCTCCAAAAGCGTAGCTCGACGAATCTTCACCCTTGAGGGGCGCAGACGAATCCGACACGGGTCCCCGTTGATCGGATAGAGAGTCGGTGGAGCTTGAGGCTCTTTTGACCGAAAAAACGAAGTTTTTGAGAAAAAACGTGAAAAAAAAAATAGCACTAACGCTCGAGAGCAATAGCACGAGGATCCCAACACATGAACGTGCGGTAAAAATCTGAAGATGGCTGCCAGAGGCGGTGCTTAGGTAGAGGGCAGTCATTGGCTGTGGTCAGTATGACGCAGAGACCAGTGATTGGTTATTACTACGAAAGACAGATCAGAAACGAAACTGATACTGGTTTTTTCTTTACCGAGGATTCCCAGCCTGACGACGGGGAATATTCATGAGCATGTGAATCCATGCCAGACCCCATGCTGGAGAAATAGGAGTAGAGTCTGCCTTCCAAGCCCTAATTTGTAAAATTGTCAATATAAGGCCCCCAACGTCCGACCCAGTGGATTTTCTAAATCCATATTGTTGTTGTCGCAAAATGGATTTTTGTTCCATCCACTATTTATTTTAGTCAGTATTAACCCTGCGAATATCTTCGAATCTGCGTCTAGTATAGCAATTGAGCGGTAGTTTTGGGGGGAGTTCCTATCTCCCTTTTTGTAAATGGGTATGATATAGGGTAGATGCCAGGATTTTGGAACAATTTTCGTTCTAATGATGTCTTTGAGCAGAAGATAAAGAATTTTGGCCCACACCCCGGATTACCTTTAAATGTCACATTAGCGAGACCGTTAGGGCCCACTGCTCTCGAACTACTTGCCCGACTTATTCATGACCATTTCAGTTACATGAAAATTTAGTAGCCACGCTAATGATAGTGCCTTGTTCCAATTTTTAGGATTAATAGCATGCTTGTATATATTTTTTTTATTTGGTTTTTTACAAACCTTTAAAAAAGTGCTTCATATTGCAAATACAAAAACAAAAAGTGTACATGTTTTACAGTGAGACTAGAAAAGAAAAAACTACAGGTTCTACAACACCTTTTTTTTCACGAAAACTAGAAATAGACAGAATTGTACCCATAGACACCAAACAACGCCTCCATCATAAGACTATGATCAGTTGCCGTTGACATTAGACTCCAACATGTTGATTCCCACCACTGCCTGGACACAGTCCAAGCGTTTGACCATTGATTCTAGGAAAAAAGTTAGTGCTATGGTTAGTTTTCGATCAGTCCCATCAAACAGTTTCTGCCACCAATCTTTCGCACATATTGTTTTTTAGTCATGACTTTCCCAAAGTGGCGTTTTCTTTCCTCGGTGAGGGCGACACAGAAGAGCATGAGGTGTTTTAGGGTTTCTTTCTAGTCATTGCACAGTCTACATTGGTCTGGTGTTGGTTCGTCTACTAACCATAAGTTTGTTCTTTCTGTTGTTTTGAACATGTTCATAAGAAACATCATGTACAGTCTTCTTCTCACATCAGGAAAAAGTTTCCAAGCAGTGTGAATCTCGTTTAGGGCTCGTTTTTCACCGGGGACATCTTGCACAAGTCTGTATGATTATGAGGTTGCAGGACTCACACCAGTCTCTTCTACATATTTATTTATTTTTTTACTTGGTCAGGATTGTTATGCAGCGTGTCAGTGTCTGCATCTAGTTCTGTGAGCAAGATTTTACAACGTTGCACCCATAAGTACAACACACAGTTCTTGTTATTTTCTCTGGGATTTTCAAGGATTTTGAACTGTGGCAAGATGTGTTGTGAGGTCATTTTACGATACAGCACGAGTGTATTAAAGGTCACTCTTGCATTGATTGATATCAGACTCAGTTCATATCGTACGCATGATGACAGTGTACCTCTGGGTAGGCCAAGACTTTTGGACCAGAAGTTGGTTTCCAATGTGTTCCATTGATCAGATGAGCAGCCCAGGGCACACTCCGCACCATAGATTAACACTGGAGTCGCTTTTTGTTTAAAGAAGGCCAGAACAGGAAGTAAAGAGGGAAGTAAGAGTACAGGCCATATTTTTTGTTTAACACCATGGCCTGGGTGGCCAGCTGTCGACATTTCAGTTTTGTGCCTTCTACCCATGGTGCATCGTTCAGGCTTGAGCTGATCTTCATCCCCAGGTATTTCGTGTGTGCTATAGACTTTAGCTGTGTTTTTTCTCTATGTGCCATTTAAAGGTCATTTGCTTAACTTGTTTTTGACCTCGCGAGTCCTTCAACTCTGGTATTTCAGATTTGGCTATGTCTATGCTCAGAGCGTTCTCCTTAACATATCGTTCAAGTGCGGTTAGTTTCCTTTGTAGGCCAAATGGTGTTGCGTCTAGAAGAATTAGGTAATCTGCATAGAGTAGATGGCTTACATGCAAACCGTTAATTTTGGGTGAGAAGGAACCTTCGCTGTGGATTGTTTGATCGATGTCAAAGAGAAATAGATTGAAGATAATGGCTGTGAGTGGGCACCCTTGCTTGACTCCACATTGTGTTGGAATGGTGGCGGAGAGTGTCCCCAGTCTATCAAGTCGTATTCTGATTTCAGTCTTAGTGTGCAGATCTTTTATAGCAGCAAGACGACAGTGGGTGTTTGAGGGGGGCTGGAGGGGAGGGGGTTCGATCAGGCACTTCAACTTGATTAGTTTTGCCCATAACAGTTCACAGTCGATACTGTCAAAGGCTTGGAATAAGTCAATTATAGCAAGGTATGTCTTAGACCCAGTTCTTATCAGTTTGTCTTTCAGCAAGGTTGCATATACCTTGTTCAAGACAGCAAGCAATGCAATCGGGCGGTAATCTTTAGGGTTTGATCTGTTACCCTTTTTGAACACCGGTACAATAATTGCACTCTTCAATGATATTAGTGTCAAGCGGTCTATAGCGATTTTCTTGAACAAGGTATGACAAAAATGTTCCCAGATTTGAGGATTTTCTTTGAGCATAAAGTTTGTAAGTCTGTCGGGACCAGGTGCTCGTGATATAATTAAGATGTTAATCGTCTCTAGGATATCTTCTTTTGAGAACGTCAAATCCCAGTGTTCTAGTGAGGGAAGTGCCAAATCTGATACGACTCCTTTTTCGTGCACGACTTGTAGTAAATTAGCCAATCGTTTTTAGTGACCATGTTTGTTTGGAGAGCAGTTTGAGAACCTGATAGATTGTTTATAAGGCTCCAAAACTCACGTGTATTGGTTCCCATTTTTCATGACTTCGGCGTCTGTTTGTATCATCGCAGTTTTGTGTAGTTTAAGCCAGTTTTTGTAGGCTTGTTTTATGCTTTGAATCTTCTGAGCATTTTCATTAGTATAACTTCCGCTACATGCTCTAATGTCGCCTCTCATCTTTCGTTTTTTTTTTTAGGACCGATAAGTCAAAGACGTGTGTTTTTGAAACTGCGATTTTTAAGCCCTTGTTTTTTTTCTTTATAGTTTTCTAAAATGTGTTGGTATTCTAGTTGGGTTTTATCCTCCTGGAAGGCAGCATTTATTCTATTCGTCTTTGCTTCAGTCAGTCATAGTCGAACCAGATTAGACTCCACGACTGTGTCATGAGACCATTTCTCGGATTATTTCCGTGCCGGTACAGCAATTGAGACTTGTATCACTTTCAATCATAAGTTGCAGTTTCCGCACATTGTCCGCACATTGTCAATGTCAAGATCTTCTAACCAGTTTGAGTGTTGCAAATGCACGTGACCACAGGTATTCCAGAAGCCTATATTAATTTAATCCAGGACAATCCGTTTCAGAAACTTTCATGATGTTCTGACAAGGCTTTCGAAAGCCAACTCCAGTCTTTGGGACATCCATCTGAGGGACCAGAAGTTGAGGTTTTAGCGTTGATCACGGGCAAACTGATATTTTGGGCAAAGGTCATTTTGATTTGTTGAATTGAGTGCAGAAGCGTTGTTTTGGGTTGGGAGATGGATCTTTCGGCCGATGCCTTGTTGGTCCGTTTCTCCAGGCAAGCCACACAATCAGGTTCTATTGTACCAAAGTCAGTGCCTTGTGAGTGTTTTTATTCTTTCTCACTACTTCCTTGGCATTGCTTTCAGGGTTTGTCCTTACAACCTTTTCTTTAGTTGTATTTCAATGATGTCAAAGCCCATTGAGATCAAGACCGGTGCGGCTTCCAGCAGTGTGTTGCGTACAATTCTCGAGTCAATATGCAGCCTCACCACGTCGTGCCGTTAGTCATTATAAAAGTCAATGACTTTTATATCATTTGTCTCAATCATTCTTAGTGACGGTACATAGTGGAGTAGGCGTAGTACATTTTTGCGGTTCAGAACTAAGTTGTCATTGTTGTGTTCAATGCGCTCCAGCATCAAGCAGTATTAAGTCCATTAGGGCGCTCTTCTGCAGCTTTTTGTTTACAGTTCGCTCAAATTCCATTGTGTCGGATGATTCGTCAGTTTTAGGGCGCTCGGAACAACCCAGTTGCTGCGCAGAGTGCTTGAATTGTTCACGAGTTTGTGTTCTACTAACTTATCACGTTTCTGGCTCATGGTCACGAACAGAGGACTTGTGGGACCGTGCAGGGAATCTTCAGCTATAGTCACGGGCACAACTATAGTGCACACTCTGCACACCTTCCAGCGCCTTGAGAGGAGGGTACTACAGCCGGCAATACATCTTCCATTGGAGTAGTTACAATCGGTTGGACAATAGGAGCTTCAAATTCCACTTTCTCATCATACGTTGACAAGTCAAGTTAGTTGATAGAATTTTCGGAGTTAGTGGGTTTGCTTCTTCCGGTTGTTTTTCGACTGCGGCTTCTGGTTCTTTTACGGCTGGACTCCCGGTTAGTCCTCGAGTAAGATAAACAACGGCTCCATCTTTGTGGACTGTGTTCTTAGTCCGGTCTGTACCAGTCACCGCCTGCAAGTTCATATATACAGCTTTGATATTCCGCAAGAACTTTGAGTTATTCGTCAATCTTGTAGTTTTTGTTTTGGCGTTTAGATTTCTTTGCCTGAACCACTTTCAGACCACCCTGTTTTGTCCCCTGATTAAGTTTGAAATTAAACATCGGGAAAGCAGAAGAGTTTGGGGTGTCTGGTGTCACAACATCCTCATACATGTTTGCTGGGCCTCCAGTTTGGTCTGATTGTTTAGCTGAGCAGTTTGGAAGTTGGACATCTCCATTTGCACGTTTTCTTCCAGATAGGGCACTTATGACTGCCTCCGAGAAACTCCATCTCATACCCACAAGTATGCTGTTTTGAATTTCCGTCCATACATTTTGGCAAGGCGTTTGTATGCATGCTAGGACTGAGGATAATCATCTCGGGTTTGTTTGAGATGGTCACTGGTTCTGCTGCTCTAGGCAGAATTTCAGATGAGCTCAGAGTTTTAGTTGACTCCTACCCAGAATGGTCAAAGCCTGTTTTTCTGTCTCTGAGCATTTGTGGTTGCCACGTATGTCGAGGTGCCCTTGTTAACTTTGCTACCAGGATTAGAGCTATGTGTCTCAGTATGGCAGCCAATAGACTTTGCGTTGCAGTTATGTGGTTTTAGAAGACCAAGAGCTTCTTTCACGACTTCTGCCAATAATTTTTTGTCGTTGCTGCTGTTCCGTTTTTGATCTGCAAGCACAACCAGTGAGTCGTCAATTTTGTTAGTCGCGTCATGAATCAACTGCTAAACAGATTGTCGTCGTTTTCTAGGTTCATCTTTGAGTCCATCAGAGCCACCAAGGTACTCAGGTCGTTTACACTGTCTTTCAGTTGTTCATACATTTTAATAAATGGACAAATTGTCAGACAGACGAGATCAAGGTCGGTTGTATCTCTTGAATATGTTTTTTGGCAATAGTTTCAGGGAGGAGAGAGGCGTCAGCCCTACGAAGGTAAGTCTTATGTTGTAAGCGCCTTATTTTGGGAAAGTCTCTTTCGATGATGGATGAATCACTCGAGGAGGGGTCTGTTGAGGATTCATTAGTGTAGTACTGTTGAATTATGGGTATGGAAGTGACAACACTTTTCAAAGTCGTCATTGGAATCTGGTTGCGGTCAAGGGCTTGTAGTGAGCGTTTCTTTTGAACTCTGTTGTGAGCAGATCATTCCGACAGAATCACTGTCAAGCCGCCGTTGCTTGCAGGTGCCACCCATGTGATTGTTACATGTTAAGTTTGTGGTTCTCTCTCCAGCACTTTGGTCATCGTTAGATTTGTTCAGATCTGCCAATTTTTTCTCCCTTCTTGATTTATTTAGATTTGTTAAATCTTGCAATAATTTGTTTACTACTTCCAGCAAATTTTTCCTTGTCGGAGTTTCTAAGGTGGATGGGTATTCTAAGTTCTCGATGGCCGTCAAACTAGGAGTGATAGGTGCAATGCCCAAAGCAGTAGTGCACATCCCATGTTTTTTCGCTGCAGAATGCAGCACAGAAGGTTGTAATTTTGAGGGGGGGGGGGGGGGGGGGGGTCAGTGAGATGTATTTGTGTTACCGTAGAAGAGGCGGACGTAAAGGCAGTAAAACGCTCTTCTGTGTATTCAAACACATCCTCAGAGCCCAATTCGGTTTGCCTGCTTCCATTTCCAGTGGGATGCTCGCGTGTGTGTTGGGTGTCCTCAGTCAACGCCAAGTCAGGTAGCAAATACACCCCTACTGAGCACGCTCCCACAGAGCAAGCTGCATTTTTCGCCACAGTCTCATTGTAAAGCTCATGCTGACTTTTCTCAGTCTGTGATATATGTGGACATAATTGCCATTCCGCAGGTAAACGCAGTCATTTCCTGAGTCAGCGGAGCAAAAACTTACTTGCGAGATTAGAGTAGCACCATCCACTTCTCTAATGACGGCTGTGGCGTCAGAGCCCACAGTTCCCCTCCGCAGCCGTGTGTATGGTTGTTTTAACAGTCGCGTCTGAGCGCATAATGAATTGCAGGGTAGCTCGTAGTTCCACCTTCTTCAAGGCGACCGCTTCCTCCATTCCTCCCAATGAATCCCACGACTCTGCGTTCGCTCTGCGAAGTGTCAGGGTCTTTGTAGTATAGCAGCAGACAGGCTCCGCCTCCAGGCAAAGCAATGGATCAGTGATATTAGGATACAATGAACGTTCTTTCCAGCACAATGAAGACTCCAAGACTCAGCTGACTCTGCTTGTATATAAGACCTAAGTAACCAATCCAGACCGGGTTCACAGATTGGGTTAGTTTGGACCCTATTTTGAGATGTTTCTAGCCTATTCACTAATAACCAGAATTGTCTACACAAGCCATCCTTTAAGGCTGTTAGCATCACTTATCAGCCTGATAAAGAGTATGTTTGTAACTAATTAGACAATTTTTATGATTCCGTTTTAGCTTTTTAATACTGATTTTAAGATCATCCAAATTAGAGTTAGATCTCTTAAGAGAACTTTTTCTTTTTGAAGGATGGCTTTCCTTCTCCTCAGCAAGTCATCATAGACATGTTTGTGTTTGACGGCCTTATGAGGCCTTACAAGTGATTTTGTTTTAGAGTGATTCTTAAGCAGACCCAATATGGTTTGCAAAGATATTATGATTGTAGAGAGACATCTTTTCCTCTACTTTAGTTTCTTCCCAAAAAAAGTCTGTTAACTTTCAAAATATTCCCATCATGCCACTTTAGTCTTGATCTAGAGGAGTTTACAGCAAGATTACCAGTAAACCTAGATAGTTCCTGTGGGCAGCCCAAATTCCAGGTTACTGTCAGCATACTATGGTCACTGTACTGTGTCTTAAGTATCCAAAATGTAGACCCTGCCTCTAGCAATAATTGTGAAACAAATATATAATCTATGATAGATGTATAAGTACCATTCGACCAAGTTGGAGTCAAGCTTTTTTTAATCTATATTTACCCTGGCTGAGGATAATCCCCAGTCAGTAAAGAAGTTAAGCCATAGCTTTCCTTGTTCCACTTTTCTAGTATCTTTCAATAGACCACTGGGTAATATGAAGTGATGGAAATTTGAAACCTGCCCAAGATTTAATCTTGGGTAAGGTAAGCATTTAAAATCACCCACTACCACAATTTGTAAACCAGAATGAATAGACATTTCGGAGGAAACAAAGTCATTCAGTGATTGTAGAGCATCTTCAAGGTTACATTTTGGAGACCAATATACATTAATTAATAACATTGGAATGTTTCCCTTCTGTGTAGTAACTTCAAGATGTACCGAAAGAAACCCTGGAGCTACCAAGTTAGAATTACAGACTTTAAAGGATCCTTTTGTCTGAACAGCCATAAGGAGTCCCCCAAAAGGACGACCCTGGAGACCCTGTATAGCATATTCCTGAAAACATTCATAGCCGTCCAGTATACAGGGAACAGTCAACCAGGTTTCTTGCAGACATATCATGGAATATTGCATTAACTTCACAGATTACCGATGAATTTATCAGATGGGAATGGCCCCAAGAATTCCAGGAAATTAGCGAAACGCCACTGGGTTTAAAGAGACGCCTTCATTTCCTGTAGCTGAGTAAATGAATCTCTTAGAGTCAGAGTTCACCACCTCCAACTAGTCTCATCATCCACAGAGTCAACATTCTTAGCCTGTCCTGAGGCCAGCCCCATTTTTTCAATTTTAGTTTTATCTTGTGTGCTCCTATCTGGGGGCATATTGCCCGTCGGAAAAGACAACATATCATAGCCCAGCCTGTTAAATTCTTCGGTAACTGCTAGAAAAGCCTCATATGTTTCCCTTCTATGGAACACCAAGCGGACACAATCCAGACGTTCCAGGTGGATAAAATCCACCAGTTTAATGTCAGCTGATGAAACAATTCAAGGATTGGATTTCATTACATAAAGCCAACACTCTACCTCTTGTTAATGATTCTGGGCCATCATGATCAAATAAATAGTATAACAATACACTCGGGTAGTCGGGATGGGCAGGCTTTCTCCACTGAATCTGATATCTAAATTACAATTAAGCAAGGTATTTGGGGGGGGTTGCGCTTAGGGGCAGCCTCAAATTCAGCTCGATTCAGGTATACTTCAGTGTTTAGGGAGCTAACTGACGCCCTATCTGTCCTATATACTACTGAATTTAATACAGATTGTGGGACTGGAAGAGATATATTCGTTGCTATTGATTGCACAGTCACACCTTGTATTATTGGGTTAAATCCCTGACTCCCCTCTTATGGGGCATTTGCTGCCTTAACATGCTCTGCAAACATCGATTTCAACACCATTCTAACAGCAGATTCAGTATCTACTTCTAGTGGCTCTTTATCACCTTTGAAGCTCCCATTCTATTCATCACTGAGTCACTCATCACTGACATAAGTATTGATTTTTAAATATTCTTCCCTCCCCAAACCAATGATATGAGGGTCAACTATAGGTGAACTTACTCCCTCCTCTTGCTTTCGGTTAGTACCAATGCCCTCTATAGTTGTATGTAGGGGGCAAAAATTGAAATTGCTCCCCTTTCATGGTATGGGAATTTCCCTAGAACCTTAGGTGTAGGGGTACCCATACGAGGGCTTCTGCCCTTTCCAATTGTGGTTTCAGATGCATACGAGGGGGCTAGAGGAGAAACGTGTTTTTCGCCGATATAGATCTCTGTATAGAGGAGTCCGTTAAGGACAAATTATCTAGCTTTACTATGTCCAACTCACCATTGCTAGGTGAGTAATCATTAAGTTGTTCTTTCACAATCACAGGCCCGCTTGCTTTTTTTTATAAAAAAGGATTATTTTGAGAGCTTACTGAGATCTGCTCAAGTGGTAATGTTTTTTGTTTGCCCTTAACATTTTTAGAATGACACTTTGATTTTAGGGCTGAGGAAAGGGTGTCACTAGCCAAGGCCCCCACCATCCCTTTTACATAAGATATCAATGTTTCCCACAGCTGTTCTTTCACTCACTTCCATAGGCGGCTGCTCTACCCGCTTAGGGGGATTATCTATTAAATCCAGAGCTTTTTTTGCTGGCATCATTTAGTTGACTAAGGTTGACCAATTGTGCCAATAGGTCTAATTCAGCTTGTTTCCCCGTTGGCTGATTTATAGAGGCTAATTGAACTGCCTGGGCATAGTTTCTATCATTGGGTTCCAACAATAGTGTTGTTTGACAAGAGTTCTCTTTCCTATCTTGATTAAGCGTTTGGGTGCACGTAGATAACATTAAGGAGATACCCTCATCAGGGGTAGAGACCGCCTTAATAATTCTTACAAGTTCCAGGATGGAGGTGAGACTCTAGTTTACTCACTATTGTTAGAACATCCACTAGCCTCAGGTTTAGGTCTTTGATTTCTTGATGGGTGCGTTCATGCCCCTTATCAAGGAGGAGGTTTAAAATACGCATCAGGAATGGAAATGTAACTTCGGCTTCCTGATGCTCTTGCAGAAATGATGATTCAAATAAGGAAGCCGCCTTTTGTGGAATCTGTAAATTTATGGAAGGGTGTGATTGAAGGAGATTAGAACATGAGTGCAGCTGCTTTCTAAATTCTGGTTCTTCTCTGTCAATATTAGGAGATTTCACTTTTTGCACAGTGACCAGGAAACTTCCATAAGGTGTTTCCCATCTGTTGTGGAAAGGGGGGGTTCTGGTCGGGGAGTCATAGATGAATTCTTCTGATTGTACTTATGGAAGTGGACATTATCGATGCCCCCCGCCCTCAACTGTATTGGAGTCGATGGGCCCAGAGAAAACCGTATCTGTTTGTCCAGTTCAGCACTTACTACTGGAGCCATCATTGACGAATCCAGGGGAGGGTTAGAGGGGAATCTCGGTTTAAGGGCAGTGGACTCAGTGAAGACAGCGCTCCTGTACACTTAAAAAGCTATGTTGAATTGCCAAATCTGGATCCAAAACTGTATTAAGGGGAAATGCATTCATAATCCCCTTTTCTAATTTTACATCAATAAAACTGTTGAATGTTGTGAACAGCATCTCCACATAGAGATATGTTCATTGGAATTGGGTACAGGGTCTATTTTTATGGAGTTGGGCAAAGGCATACCAGTTTTCAGGATACACACTCTGAGAGTCAGAGTTGTTATCAAATAGGCTTCTATTCACTGCATCGTCAATATTATTCTTAGGCATTTCTTTTTTAGTGGATCGAGTGGTTCGCAATCTGCCACTCCTTAGTGGGCCCACCATGCTCATTGGGAAGCAATAAGGTAGTTTTTCCAAAAAAGCAAATTCAGTATATAAGTGGGGCTAACCGGTCTTATTTCAGGGAAAAGGGGCTTCTGCAAACGAACAAGAACTAGACTGAACGTATCTAAAATAATTCAGCAACCGACCGTAATAGATTACGAGACGGGTCCCACCCCCTCCTGCTCCCCGTGAGCCAAGCCGACGACACTTATAATCAAAGCAGAATCACGTATGTCAACCAAATAGTAACCCACAATGCATTAAACAAGAGTGTTAAAAGTCAATTTCACAATATCCACAGAGCGCCAGTCCCGGTCAGTAATTACAGGAACTCCAGCAATAACCTAAGATTGTGTATAATTATACACGCGTTCAGTGTTTTTGTTTAACTATTTTGCAGTCCTTTTCGGCTTTATTTTCCTACTTTGGCGATATCAATAATGTCCCTAAAAATAATTTATTTGTTGACCCAGATGCTGCACCCTAAGTGCTTATTGCGACTGCAGCAATATCCTAAAACAATTTTCTTATTGTAAGAGCACCATAGTGGGTTGCGCTTCTAGTAAAAAAATTCTTTGATTGCTGTTCCAAAAAGTTAGATTTTATTTTTTAAACTTGCATTAATTTTCATGCAACTTTAAATTTCCTTCATGTATTTGTAGATTATTCTTTCGCCCTACCATTTTGATCAAATATTTTCTGATTCAAATTCTGACTATTATTCTATTCTATTTTTTTTCTTCTATACTTTCCTTTTAGTATCTCTCCTGAAGAACCACGGATAATCACCGTGGGGAAACACGTGTTGAGAACAAAGAAATGTGAATGGAAAAAAGGAAAAAAGTATGTGTATATGAACATTTACAAATCATTGAAGGAAATTTAAAGTTGCATGAAAATTAATGCAAGTTTAAAAAATAAAATCTAACTTTTTGGAACAGCAATCAAAGAATTACCTATATTATTTTTACCAGAAGTGCAACCCACTATGGTGCTTTTACAATAAGAACAACACGTTCAGTATTTACAGTTTAGACCTGCGGATAATTGGCAATGCAGGCCGCAGTGATTAAAGGCAAGGAGGGAGATAAGAGGGGGTGAGGGGGTGCAGTTGAAGTATCACGTTTCCACTAGATACAAACTTCCTCTTCCCGACGGCATTCAGGCACAGCACAACAGAGCACGACACAGCCTAACAGCCACTTGAGGTCCACTTCGAGTAAACAAATAGTAAGGAATTATACAGATCATGTACACAGTTCAATGGTAACTAAAAAAGCAACTCAGAAAATGTTTGTTGTAGGAATTAAAAGGGTTATTCAGCACCAGCAATAGAAGTTCAAGACTATAAAAGAGGCCTTAAGGTTTTAGCAGTCCATTCCCATCTAGGTGCGAGTTCTTCAAAGTCTGATTGGAGGTAAGGCACAGCAGCAGAAAAGGCAAAGCTCCAGAGGATTTTTGTATTACAGGTTAGTAAACAACTTTGTTGGGTCGAAAAGGTTTCAGGCACCTTGGAAAAGGCTCCCTTATAGGTGCAAAAGTGCAAAGGCCTGGACAAACGGTATGGATGAACACCCAAACACTGGAATCGGCACTCCAGCAGTGACAAGCTGACAAGAGATATGTACTACCACAAGTCCCACAGCACAAGAGGAGTGATGGAAGAAGATGCAGTTGGATTCTTTCACAGTGCAGCAGCAGAGGACCCAGCCTCCTGTTCATTGGTCATGGTGATGAAAGGAGGGACTCTGGAAGGTTTGTCGCAGCAGCAGTCGAGAGAAAGGACTCTCCGTAAAGGATTCTTTGTGCTCCAACATCGGTCTGCAGTTTTAGCAACTTTTCAGAGGCTCCAGGGATGAGCGTTTACCGCCCAGTTAATCCGCCTCAATTCTTTGGTCCCGCATTCTAGTGAGGGGACTTTGAGGAGCTTGTCTCTGAAGGTCCAACCAAAGATCACCAAAGTTCTGGGAGGATTTGTTCACAGAAAGACAATGCACTGCAATATCAGAGGTCCCAGTGTATTGGCGGTTTACAGCCCAGGTAGGTCACAGCATGTCGCGGGATGGCTCCTTTTGCAGGTTATCTTATAGCTAGTTGGTCCGAAAAGAAAAATTGAAGGACTCATCTTATTTGGAGCTCCTCTTTCAATTTGAAAACAGGGCCAGGACAGTAATGGTCTCTTCTCGGTTGATGGAAGCGGCTGCATGTATGTCTGTCATCTTTGGATCTTCTGTTCCAGTGGTCGACTGGTCTTCTGCCTCAGGTTCCTCACCTTTTATCAGGATTTCTCTCGCATCCTCTGCAACTTCTCCCTGCAGTTTACAGAAACCAGGACAGCCAGCTCCCCGCCACCTCCACCCCCACGCTTAATCAAGACATTCCAATAGACAAAGGATAGCTGTTTCGGGATCCTCCCTTGCTTCCTGTCCACAGACACTGGAACCTCGACAGGCTATACAAAAGGTTCCTGAAAAAAGACCCAGGAAAGTGGAAGAAAAACAAACACCAAATGGCGATAAAAGAAAAAAACTGAATTTTGGGTGAATGGTGACACTTTTGTGCATAGCTGCAACATGCGAGCAGAAATTGTACAAAAGTTGGTAGAACACGCCCACCAGCCATAACTGTATGCTTGTCACTAAGAGAAATGTGACGGGAGCAGAGATAAAGGGGATACTAGGTAACCCCTCAGCACTCCACATAGGGTGTTATGTGCTGATCTCTCAAAAGGAAAAGCTAAGGAGGCTAAAATAAATACCTCTCTAACCTTGAGAATAGTTTTTAAGGAAAAAAAGATTATAAAAAGCAGAGCCCAAAGGCCACCCAGCAACACTGCACAAATGGTGCCGTGTTGCAAAAGTGAAACACGGCTGCCTTTAAAAAGTACGGAAGAAAGCATGACTCCATACAACAAAGTAAAAACACGGTGAACAGGCTTTCCTATGGTCTGAATTGGTCTGAAAAAAAAGAATGAATGCGGGGGGAAAGACCCCTCATTCAGGAGAACAAGAAAAGGGAGGTCTCACAGGTAGAGCGGATCTGGCATAAAAATGATAAATATCCCCAACAAGAATCCACGCCTTGAAAGACTTCAGAATCGTCCCTGGACTGGCTGATGGACTGTCCAGCTCCCTTTTAGGCTACTTTGCTGCAACCGTTGCTGTTCTGAGCAGATCCTTGGGACTTCAAGATCTTCAGCTTATGCCATGTGTTAGGGAGAATTCTCAGAAATGTGCCAATTCCCTTATACATTAGAGACCCCCAGCTATTTTGCTGGACTTCCGGACTTTTAATTTCTAACCTGCAGAGAGGGAGCCCTTTTTCTCACTCTGTAATGTATTTTTAATGTGATTTCTTTTAACTTTGTAGTCTGACAAACTCCACAGGCATCATCTTTACATTTGTGACACACAGCACCTTCAGACTAGTGACACAGGGAAGTCTTAGATTTCCCAAAGGTTTAAATAGCTTCTCTTGGTGAAACTACTGTTTCCAAGAGCAGTGAAGTGAAACTGACTTTACATTTTCTAACTTTCTAGACCTACCACACACTATCTTGCCATAGGGTGCTGGAGGGGTTACTTAGTATTCCCTTTGTCTAGTTTCTCATGAAACATTTGTATGTTACCCTTTCTAAAATTAATGGCTGGTGGCAGTGGTTTACTTTTTACTACCATTGTGTGTTTTTACTGCGGGCTGCGTTCACAGCCACAGTAAGGCACCAGTTTCATCAAAATGACCCTGGTCGTCTTCTTCCGCCGTTTCTTGTTGAAAAGGTCCTTCTTTAGATTCTCTGCGTGCCAAACCAGGTTTTGTCCCTTTGTTCATTTTGTCTTTGGTGGCAGGATTCACGAGTGAAGCCCGCCTCTGGCTCCAGTATGTCTGGCAGGGTCAAGAAGTGATGGAGGTGCCCGCACCTCCCTGTACTTAATCCCCTTGGTTACAGGAATACACCCAAAGGTGATTGGTCGGCTGGCTGTCCGTCAAGGACAGCCACCCTGCTGTGCGATTGACAGCTAGGCTGGAATGAATGGGAGAAACCTGCATTAAAGGCGAGGCTTTTTGGCTTGGAAGGCAAAGTCAACCACAGGACGAAGGAATCCAAAGAAGAACTTGGAAGAGACGCCTGCTGCAACTCCTGGACCATTGGTTTGCCCGGTGAAGCCCTGCTGCTGTGCTAAAGCTCAGAATTCCCCTCGACTAGAGAAGCCCTGCAAGGACAACTTCTCCCCTTGAGTTGGTGGGACCAATCAACTCCAAACTAAGCCCGTCTGGACATCCTCTCCGAGCTGGCTGTACTGCTGCTGGAAAGGAAATGCCAGGGAGAGGAACACCAGATTGTGTGCGTTGCTTTTAAGTCACACCCGAGCGCCAGGAAGTTCCTCCGGACTTCCCTGAAGCGGGACCGACCAAGCCTGAGCCACCTCAGAGTGCTGGACCCCAGATGCGAGGAAAGTCCGGAGTGGTATCCGAGAACTGCAGTGTTGCTATTTGCTGTCAGACGCGAGGAACAATGAAGGACTGCCGCTGACCTTCCCAATGCAGAGCAGGAGTCCCCAAACATCCTCCCTCTTGTCCCCACGAATGAGGCTCAGGAACAACAGGATCTGCAGAGCTGTACAGGAACAGAAGCCAGCTGGAACCATTTCTTCTAACCAGAGCTACTGTAAAGTCTAAGAGAACGTACCTCTTGTTGTGTAGCCTTACTTGCTCTCAGTTGAGACCGGTCTTAGTTACCTTGCAGAGTTGCTATAGCTTTGCCCCTCACAAGCCTCCCAGCTTGTGACCCTTCAAAGTGTTCTATTTTTCTACAGTCATTTCTGAAAGCATTGTGCAAACCTTTTTACCTATCTGCAAAGAATATCGTCAGCTCACCTATACATTGTGCAATTAACATTGGCTGTCCAGACTCCCTGAGAGACTCTTCTTACCTTTGACTCTGTGCTTTATCTTTTCGCTCAGGAAAGGGTTAATAAATTTATTTTACATTGGAAGGATTTTAAAAGTACTTAGCTGTTTGTGAATTTGTTAACCTTTGTCTTATTCCTCTCTTCTGTCTTTTACACCAAACTCAGCATTGCTCTAAATGTACCAGTGATGAATCAATGTCCAGAGTGTCCTAGCTATTTAAGTCAACGGAGGGTGTAGGAAGTAGATTGTGTCACCCCCAATGGGTATCATCTGATTTGGAGAAACTAAGAGTGTGTTTTGAAGTGTATTATAAGTGTTACATATATTGCTAACTTTTGAAGAAGGCTTATATAACGGACTGTGAAATAAATGAATAATTGTTTTATCAAGAAACCTTGAGTATAAGTGTTTATTTGGATACTTGTCACTGTGCATCTGTGTAACTTCCCTACTGCTCACAATGACCCCTCTTGAGATAAGCTTGGCTACTTAGCCACACTACCAACCTGTGTAGTTCAGACTTATACCAAAGTTTGGGTCCCTAGTGTCAGGAGGTCGGTGTCATTGTAGTGCACCCAAAGCATACTGCATACAATCTTGCCTAACACCATAAGTGGCCCATCTCTGCATTTTCATCCATCTCACGACAAGAGAAGATGTGCAGGGGCTGCTTCTTTGTTCAACACTGGAAGATAGTATGTTGCTGCCTGAGCGTGGCCACCTCTGCTTGAACCATCCCTCTGCAATCCCGTGGCGGTGTCCTGAAGGGTCTGCATTGCCTAAGTATGCATCTTTTCTTCATTTTGGGGTCTTCAAGGGGTTGCCTGGAACCATCTAGTGAACTACAACCCACTACAGACCCAAAAAGTGGCCTCTGCACCACGACCCCTAGACTGCCCTCACCCAAACCAAGGACAGAAGATTGTGTCCCCAACGAATTCAATAAGACCTGCAGTGTTACCTGGAAGAATTGGAGTCAGGGGTTAAGTGAACATAACTATTTCTGTCCCTCCATCTCCCCCACGGGGTAACACTGGGTATAGAGCCCATGTCCCTAAACATCGTCTGGCCTGGCCTTTGGTGATCGAACATGGGGAAAGATCCTTTCCTATGGCTTACCTTGGGAATACGATAGAGTAGGGTACTTTCCTAGCTCAATGTAAATCCGTACCTTACTTTAATGAACTTTCAAAGCACCTCCACAGCCCACTGCATCGTTTCTGAAAAACCTTCCCTGAATAAACCATAGTTGGAACTCGTGGCTTTTGGGTACCAAGACCCATACATCTTATGGTTGGCTTTCATAGGAGAGGCAACTGGGTTTGTGCTTATTCCAACTATTCTGCGTTTCCTGCATCAGATTAGTAAAATGTCTATTATGGGTAAGTAATGAATATGCAATCTTATTTCTAAGAGTGAGCGTATATAAAACAATCCAAGGATGTCGAGGCATGAAGGATCATGGGTAACCGTACACATTGGATAGGGCTAGTGTAGCAGGATGGCGGCCTATTCAAAGCATGTGAATCTCAGCAGATTTGCAAGCACGACAAATAAATTACATACGGTTTTTGATTACATGTGTTCATAAAGGCTTATAAACTAAAAGAAAAACAGACATAGGTGCCTAACCATCCGATGTCACTCAAAAAGCTTAATGGATATGTTTGACCCAGTAGTAGAGACAGTGACACGAAGAAACTATTAATTCTGCCTGGTCTGAAGAGGTAAATATGTTTCTATTAATGTGCATAAATAACTATGTGAATAGAAATATGTATTACAAAAACATTTGTTTTACAGTTAAAACATTGTACTTGCTTATAAAAACTCCCATTGAAACATGCCTTCGTGTTTTACTCCCTAAAAAGAACAAGTTACTCTTACCTGGTAACGTTCTTTCGATGGGATGGTCCGACGACATATTCCATATCTATGACAGTAATCACCACAGCTGTGCTGCTTCCGAAAATGTTTCGGCGTCTGCGTCGATGAAGTCGATACGCCGTCCTCGAGGGCCTCCGTCGAGCCGACATCACTGGATGTTATAAGTAGGACGCACGACGTCCGTAACCTCAGTTGTAGTTTTTTCCCAGAACGTGTGGCACTAATCTACTGCCAGTATGACCACAGAAACCCTTGCGGAAACGTAAGCTGCAAACGCATAAGAAATTCTGTGGCAGGGAGGGAGCGATATGGAATACGTCATCGGACCATCCCATTGAAAGAACGTTACCAGGTAAGAGAGTAACTTGTTCTTCGAGGGGATTGGGTCCTCCGACGTATTCCATATCTATGACAGACTCCCAAAGCAGTACCAACATAAAAACTAAACTAAGGAGGTTGGAAAAGAATTTAGAATACACAAATTTCGAATGCCCAATTAAATTGCAGAGTAAAGGACCGCCTTGCCAAAGGCCAGATCCTGCACATGGATAGAATCAAGGGAGTAGTGACGTACAAAAGTATGGACCGAAGCCCAAGTGGCTACATCACAAACAGGAACACCCCTTTGCAGGGCAGTAGAGGCAGCCATACCATTAGTGGAATGGGCCCGTAAGCCTACCGGAGGGTCCTTACCCGCCAAGCAGTAACATTCAGAGATTGCCAAGATAATCCATCTAGACAAAGCCGGTTTAGTAACAGCTTGTCCCAAACGCCTTCCAGCGTAACCAATAAAGAGCTGATCGTCAACTCTGACCCAGGACATGCGAAAAATGTAGAAGCTTAAAGCTCTCCTAGGATCCAATTTATGGAGCCTCTCCTCTTCCTTACCAGGATGTGAGGAGGATCAAATGCCGGAAGAATAACCTTCTGGTCTAAATTAAATTCCGACACCACCTTCGGAAGAAAGGACGGACGAACTCTAAGGACAACCCTGTCCTTATGAAATACAGTGAAGGGTGGCTTAACTGAAAGGGCCTGTAACTAATAAACTCTGCGAGCGGAAGTGACCGCAACTAAAAATACAGTTTTAAGAGTTAACAGTCTCAAAGGGCAAAAATGTAAAGGCTCAAATGGAGCACCCATTAGAAACTTGAGAACAAGGTTCAAATCCCAACCGGGCACGTGGAAAGGTGACGGAGGGAACACAGTGAGCCCTTTTAGAAACTGAGAAATTAAAGGAATTTTAAAATAAGAACACTCCTCAGACGAGCACTTAAATATGGACAGTGTCGCCAGGTAACCTTTAATGGTACTCACTTGCAAGCCCTTGTGGGCTAAAGAAAGTAAAAAAGACAGAACCACAGGAATGTCACATGAAAAAGGATCCACATTCTTAACCCTGAAGTAGTCGCAGAACTTTCTCCAACGGCAACGGTACAGGGACTTTGTTGCCGGCCGTCTGGCCGAAAGCAACACCTCCATCACGTCTTCGGGGAGGTTCCAATCCTTATATACCTCAGCCTTACAGAAGCCAAGCGTGAAGGTTGAGGGATCTGACCTCTGGATGGAGACCCTGACCCCCCTCCCGTGAGAGCAGATCGTCTCGGTAGGGAAGACGACGTGGAGGGCAGATGGACAAGTCGAGAAGGTCCGGGTACCATGTCCTCCGAGCCCATGCCGGAGCAATGAGGATCATCCGGGAACCGAACCTCGGTAACCTCCACGGCACCTGCGGGATGACGGGGACTGGAGGAAACGCATACAGCAGTGGGAAGGACCACTCCACCACGAACGCGTCTCCTAAGGCTCCTTTTGGAGGAAATTCCCGCGAGCAGAACCTTTCGCACTTCCGGTTGACACTGGAGGCGAAGAGATCTACTTGAGGGGTCCCCCAAAGGGCAAAAATCTCCAGGAGAATCTCCTGAGCCAACTCCCACTCGTGAGAGATCGCGCTCTGCCTGCTCAGAGCGTCCGCCGTCTCGTTTGTCTCCGGCCAGATGAACTGCCGAGATCGAAATTCCCTGCTGAATGGCCCAGAACCAGAGCTGTATCGCCTCCCTGCACAGAGGAAGTGACCCTGCCCCCCCCCTTTTGTTGAGGTAGTGCATGGCCACTGTGTTGTCCGTCAGGATCAGGACATTCTTTCCTCACACAGTCGGCAGAAAAGCCTTCAGGGCAAGCCTGACGGCCCTCAGCTCCAACAGATTGGTATGGAGTCTGGACTCCAACGGAGACCAACGACCGTTGACTGTCAACTCATTTGCATGAGCTCCCCTTCCCGTGAGGGATGCGTCCGTCACGATAGTCACCTCCGACCAGCCTAGCCAAAACGGAGCCTCCCCCCTCATCAGATTGCCTTCGACGGCTCACCACAGAAGGTCCTGGCCGACCGAGGGCGGCACCTGAATGGGGTCCGACATCCTGCCAGAGGACTGCGACCACTGGAGTTTGAGAGCCCATTGCAGAGATCTCATCCGCAACCTGGCCTCTGGCACCAGAAGAATGCAGGATGCCATGAGGCCGAGCAACCTCAAGAACTCGAACGCTGGGAGACACTGGGCATGTTTAAACTTGTGCACCATCTGCTGAATGTGATGAGCCCTCACCTGGGGAGGAAAACACTGCCCCAGGGACGTGTCGAGCACTGCTCTGATGTACTGGAGCCGCCGAGTTGGCGTCAAGTGGGACTTCAAGTTGAGGGAGAAGCCCAGCTTGTGAAGGGAGTGGCAGGTAACAGACAGATGATCCAGGACGTGCTCGGGAGAGTGTCCTGATCAACCATCGTCCAGGTAGGGGTAGACGTGAATCTCCCCTTTCCTGAGATACGCTGCCACCACCAGCATGAGCTTGGTGAACACCCTCGGGCGGAGGTCAATTCGAACGGCAGGACCCGAAACAAACTGCGAGTCGCCAACTGCGAACCTCAGGTACTTCTTGTGCTTGGGGTGGATCAGCACATGAAAATAAGCGTCCTTGAGGTCTAGACACCAACCAGTCCTGAAGTTGAAGGGCCTGGAGGACTTGAGAAAGAGTAACCATCTTGAACTTGTCCTTCTGAAGGAGCTTGTTCAAACCGCGCAAGTCCATGAAGGGTCTCAAATCCCCCGTCTTTCTTTGAAATCAAAAAATAAGGGGAATACCATCCCTTGTTCCTCTCCGCTACAGGCACCAGTTCTATGGCGCCTTTCTCCAGCAGGGATTCAGATTCCCTGGTGGATTTTCGCGAGGCCTCTGCCGGAAAGGAAGACAGTAGCCGTGGGTTATGATCTCCAGAACCCACACATCTGAAGTAATGGTGCGCCACTCTGCAAGATGCTGCGCCAGCCTTCCCCCAACCGGCGAAGCATGGGCCTCATGACTGAGCTGAAGCGGCTGCGGCAGTG
Source organism: Ambystoma mexicanum (assembly GCF_040938575.1). NCBI lineage: Eukaryota > Metazoa > Chordata > Amphibia > Caudata > Ambystomatidae > Ambystoma > Ambystoma mexicanum. Next base: position 495,276,018 of record NC_090929.1, read on the forward strand.
CCTGAGGGCAAAGAGGCAACTGCTTGCGCGGCCTTGGCACCTTGAATACCTTGTTTTCCACCTCTGGCACTCCTACTCGTGCCCCTTTGACTTGCAGCTCCTCTCGCTCTACTAAAGGATGAGTAATAACGAAAAGGAACCTCCCCTCCATTGCTGTCCCCTAGGACGAAAAGGCAGAGGTTGGCAGACTGCAGCGCCCAACGACTTTGCTGCAGCTTTCGAGGTCTACAACCTCTCAAGACTCTCGTCAGCCTTGCTGCCAAACATATGTTCACCATCAAAGGGCATGTTGAGGAGCCGGGCTTGCACATCCGGAGCAAACCCCGACTTCCGCAACCACGCAAACCCGCGCATTACGGTGCTCGCCGCCATGGACCGGCTGACGCAATCAACCATGTCCAGACCCGACTGAACGGATTCACACATGGCGTCCTTGCCATCCTGCACGATAGCAAGGAAACCATCCCGTTCCTCCCCTTCGGGGATATGATCAGCCGCTAACGAAATGCAGTTCCACAGAGTATGCGTGAAACGAGACAAGGCACAAACGGAGTTGGCAGCCTGAAGTGCCATACCCCCAGAAGAAAACACCTTCGCCCAGCCGTCAAAACGTTTGTCGTCCCCATCAGGAGGGATGGTAGGATACGACGCCTGCACCACCGAACTCTCCGGAGTAGGGTGCGTTGTCAAGTAGCAGGGGTCGCCACTGGCTGGGCGATATTTCTTCGGCAAGGACTTGCTTACTGCCCGGAGACTCTCTGACTGTGACCAGAAACAATCATCAGAAACCAATGCAGGAACCTCACCTTCCTCAGACCCCTCATCCACCTCAGAAATATAATCCAGAGGCTGGAAAGAGGGTAGAGAAAAAGGCACAAAGACATGTTTAGCCTTAGCCATCGCCTTTCTGGGGGGTGCCACCGTGCCACGGGGTACCTCCGACAAGGCTGCCTCGAAAGGCGTTGAGGGCGTCAACGGAATGGGCGTCGACGTCGAGCGCGGTGCCGACAGCTTCGACACAGGCCTTGAGGGCGGAGCCCCAAGCTTGTCTTTCGGCCGCCTGGGCGCCGATGGCGTCGATGACTTCCTCGGAGGCGGGGCCTCGAGAGAGTCCGTCGACGACCTCGGCGCCGGCGGCGCCGAGGTCTTCTTCAAAGACTTCACAGAGTCTCGCGGTCTCGATGGCGTTGAGGACCGGGACCTGGAATGGGCATGCCTAGAGCCACCATCCTTGTCCGACCGGGACCTCCAAGGTGCCCGGTGGTCGCGACGACTGCTCGAGCCCGAAGGCGGACAATCAATGTCTCTAGCACGGCCTCGACTGGCGTCCTCAGACGGCGCGGCCGGACCGTAGCCATGTGATTGAAAAATCGCCAACATCTCCTTTCGGAACGAATCCCATTCCTCAGGAGTGGAATGCTTGTTGGGACAAGCTACCCACCGACGGGCGTAGTCCTCGGAAGAGTTCAGGGAAGGCGACCTGTGACGGCACTTCCTGGAGTGCCTCGAAGAGGCAGAGGAATGGCGGGACCGACTCCCAGAACAAGAACCCCCGGACTCATGACCACGATGCGGAGATTCGCCCCTCGAATCGTCCGTCGAAAGACCAGTGGAACGCGACTTCAAGGGCTTGGCCACCTTACCAACCGACAGCTTCTTACGCTCCCGCAAGGCCTTCAAAGTGAGCGATTGGCAGTCGACAGTCGTCCGTATCATGGTCCTCCCCGAGGCACCAGAGGCAAGCGTCGTGCGTATCCGTCAGGGACATCTTGGACCCGCACACCCGACACTTCTTAAACCCGGACCGTGGGCTGGAAGAAGCGGAAGACATCATATCCGATTAGCAATGAAGAAACAGGTTCGACGAACCGAAAGAACAGGATTCAGTAGAATCGAGGCGCGCCGAGATCTCCGAAGCGAACACGTTTGCAGAAAAAACGGAACTGAGGCTACGGGCGTCGTGCGTCCTACTTATAACATCTGGTGACGTCGGCTTGACGGAGGCCTTCGAGGATGCAGGACACAGACGCCGAAAGATTTTCCGAAGCAGCACAGCTGTGGCGATTACCGTCATAGATATGGAATACGTCGGAGGACCAAATCCCCTCAAAATCATTTTACTCCCTACTTTAAAAAAATAGGGAGTAAAATACACCAACTTCCAAATCGGATCTGGAGCACCCAGTAAGAAGTTTAAAAAAGGTAAAAGCACACTAACAAAAATAGGTTTACAAATAGGAAGGGAGCACTCCCAATTCCAATAATCCGGGAAGGTACCCAGAGAGGAATACTAGGCCAGAATTCCATCATCTGTGGCCAGGTAAGGGTAGTGCTAAGGCAGTGGTCTACAGCGGTTGGCTCTCCTGATGTATCTAACTACATCACCCATCAGCACTAGCAAGCACGGACAACGTTGATGGCTCATGCGAGTTGTAGTTCAAAACAATTGGGAGAGGACTTTATGCCAAGCAACCCTTTTGAGACGAGGGCCCTCTCTCCCATCACTGGTTTTATTGCCGGAGGTCTATGGGTCGCATGTACAGGAGGTTTCTGGTTTGGATTCAGTCAAGTGGCGGTTGCACTCTTCAAAGAAGATGCCGTTCCAGATGAATTGAGACAGTCCTTGGCCAAAGCCCACTGCTACTCCCCCGACGAAGGAAGAGCCCCAGGACAGGAAACTTAAGGAGGCAAAGAAACGGTCAGGAATTAGTAGGCTCAGATATGGCCGTGGTGAAACACGTGCTCCAGACAGTCTATTCTTCATTGTAGAGGACAACCTGTGAAGGCAACATAGTTGCTGAAGACGTGCAAAATCACAAGTTCCAAATTGTGTCTAGAACTGAAGGAGTGATTAAGTTTGCTGAATAGATGGTCAGCACGCGGGAATGATCCAGAGACACTTCTGAAGTCGATCAACAGAGGGACAGGATCCCAGGACACAACTGGTTAGGTTGACCCGTCCAACTATGGTCTTCCCATGTAACTGGAGATGAAGCATGGGTTCCCCGGTTATTGCCTTTGGCAATGATGGATGCCATTGTTACTGCCCACAAGTTCTTTTCAGCGCAGTTTTCTCTCCTCAGATACTTGGCTCCAGTGGAGAACATGAAGCATGGCTCCAGACCCTCTCCTCTTAGTCACAATGCAGGCAGGGGGATGCTACCAATTGGAAGGATGCAAGTCATCCAAACTGGCAGCAACTGTCCAATCACGGACAGCCAGCTACCCCTCATCTGCCTAGCAACAGAGGCCCACTGGGAGCAATGCAGAACGGTGCTAGACAGTTCCCAACGCCAGTTTCAGTCACACAAAGACGGACCAGGAATCCAAGGATCCAAGGATGGATCCTGAACAAAGGCATGCCTTTAATTTGTGAGTTTCCAGGATGAGACGGGTGGGCGACTGCCAAAAATCAAGACGGCCAAATGACAATTGTAGAAACATGACGAGCAACTGCCAGAAACAAACTTTGCTAACAACCTCACCCTAAGCCCCCAGCACTCACCACATGCTCATCAACCAACATCCTATTTCCGTACCAAAACACTAACAACTCTATACCTCTCAAATCAACTTGCAAACTTAGCCCATCTGTAAAATAACCCCAACAAGCCAAACACAAAGGGTTTTCCATCTGGATATAAAATTGTTGTCTCTTTTCCATCACCAACCACCCACAAACCACCCCATCATCCCCCAATCCTACCACCCCATGCTAAAATACAGGCCTCCATATGTTGTGTTATTGAGATTTATATTGAGCATTGCTAAGATGTTCTCCTGGCACATCTAAAAAGGAAAGTGTTAGAGGGAGAGAGCTTATGCTGTTCTGTTGGAAGCTTCAGTTCAGAAAAATCTGTCAGTGTGTGTTGGGTTTGCTTCCAATAGAAACAGCTCCTCCCTAACAACTAGATCCACCCTACCTGAAACTGGGTGATAAGATCCCCCCCCCCCCACTGTTAGCCCCCTGTGGTCGCTTGTAGATCCCTGGATTACAAATTGCCCAACTTCCTCGTGCCCTGTTAGCAACCCACTCACTTTTTTCTCTGTTGCCATGATCTCTCCCCCCGCCCCGATGACTATAAAGTTCTCTGTTGCGTCTCGAAGTTAGGTCTGCACTCAAATAGAATAGATGGCATGGGTTTGATGAAAGTCTGCAAAAAATGGTATGGTGTCTGTGGTGTAGTGGATATTTAGTGATCTGATTGAGTGGGATATTGGAAGGGGGTATCCAGTTGGCGATGTGATTTCAAGTTTGTGCTATGGTAGAGGTGTGTGCTGTGTTTGGTGTATGAACTATGTGTTTGTGGGAATATGGAATGTTTTAGCCGGGTTGGTGTGAGAAAGGCCTGTCCCCTCATAGGCTGCATTGGTTAGTTTGGGCAACATTCTATTATATGGCATTTGGCTATATGCCTTTTTGTTTGGCCTGCCCGTTTGAATGGGTTTTGATGGTACCATGGTTTGTGGCATCTCTTTGTAGGACAGTTGGGTTGGTGAATTGAAGAGCCAGGGTTTTACCAGTTCTCTGAATTGTATGTGTTCTTCTATTGTCTGTAGTTACTTGAGGAATGAATGTCATGGTTTTGCTGAGATGCAGGAGAAGGCCGATCCACCATATTTCAGATTGGCTTGAGTATTGCTTTGGTTCCAGGTGGATGTTGCTAGATCTCAAGGTTAGTTTCGGTCTCCAAATGGAGATTTGTTCTTGCATGTATTCCGCTTCATGGCCGTGTACATTCGCACTATGAGGCCTTTGGAGGTGTTGGTCGTGTCTAGGATCGTCTCAAAGGGCGTTAGTTCTCTGTGTGGTGACCTTCCATTCCCTTCTGGATAGTACACCTTTCAGTCGCAAGTACAAGAAGACTGGTTTTGGGTGAATTTGGAGGGCTTCCTCTAGTTCCGTAATTGAGATGAATTTCCCTTTTCTCCAGAGATGACCGACTCTCTCGAGCCGCCATTGAACCAAGTTTGGTATCTAGCGTGTTCTGGGATTCCTTCTCTGATCCCGGGGGACCAGCGATGGCTCAGGGGCGAAGGCCACGTGGTGACTCCCAACATCGCTTTCCCCTTCTTCCATATGTTCCACATTGTGCCCAATATCGGGTGGTTGCGCAATCTTCTCGTGAGTTTCGGTCTGAGGACCCATAGCCATTCTGCCAGAGTTACGGTGGCTAAAATGTTGTCCAGTTGGACCCATTGTAGGTCCTATCTCGCAAACGTGGGATCAGAATTCTGAGTTGTGTGGCTTGATAATAGCGTTCTATGTCCGGTAAGCCCACTCACCCTAGGTCTTTTGGTAATATTAAAACATCGTAGGGGATTCTGGGTTTCTTTCCATTCCACAGAAATTATAGTATGGCCTTTTTAACTTGTCTGAAGAAATGTTCAGGGATTGTGATGGGCAAGACCTGAAAGGGGTATAGGAACCGTGGAAGCTTCACCATTTTGATTGCGTTTAGGCGTCCCATCCAGGAGATTGTCAGTGGTTTCCATTTCGTGAGATCAGCCTTGAGGGCTTCGAGAAGAAGTGGGAAATTTGCTTTGTAGAGGTTGTCGAGGTGCCGCGTTAAATTGATCCAAGTATCTCAGTGTTGGGCCTCCGATGATCAGCCCAAGGTGCTCGAGGGCTATTTGGTGTTCTGGAGATGGATCATGGAGTGGAAAAGGAATGGATTTGGTTTTGTTAATTTTGAAGCCTGAGAGTGTGCCGTATTCCTCTATCAGATGGATCGCTCGTGGGATGGAAGACGTTGGGTTCGACACATGGAGCAGAATGTCATCTGCATACAAGGCTAGCTTATATTTGCCATTCACCTGAATCCCTTCCACTGCAGGATCTGCTTGAAGCATTACGGCGGGAGGCTCCAGGGACAGCACGAAAAGTATTGCCAAAAGGGGGCAACCTTGTCTCGTACCCCTGCTGAGAGGGAACCAGCGGGAGAATTGGGAGTTCACAGTCACCGATGCTCTTGGGGTTGTATAGACAGCTTTGATCCCTCGACGGAGTGTGGGGCTAAGGCCTATCTTCTTTAGCGTGGCCTCCAAGAAATGCCATTCAACTTTGTTGAACGCCTTCTCGGCATCAATTGAGAATAACGCTGGCTTGTTCAACGATGTTTGGGCCTCGTGGATTAAGTGCAGGGTTTTCCAGGTGGAGTCCGCGCCTTGTCTGCCTAGGATGAAACCCACTTGGTCATTGTGGATTATTGCGGGCATGTGTGACTCCAGTCTTGCAGTAAGGATTCTCATATAAATTTGGGCATCGATATTAAGAAGGGATATTGGGTGGTAGGAGGCCCACAGTTTTGTGTCCTAACCCTCCTTGGGGGTGGCTTAATCAGTGCTTCAGAGAAGGATTCAGGCGCCACACCGGATTGAAGGATGTTGTTAAATAGGTCAACCATGAATGGGAGAAATGCATCTTTGAAGGTCTTATAGAACCCCGCTGTGTACCTGTCGTTCCCGGGGGCTAAGGGAAGTCTTGATTGCTTCTTCGATTTCTTCTCCTGTGATGGGAGCTTCCAAGGTTTGTGCTGTATCGGACGGGAGAGTGGGCAAGGATATTTTGTCCATATAATCTGTTATCGCTTCTGGATGCGGGGCAGCGTGTGATGTGTATAACTCCTCGTAGAAGTCGGCAAAGTCTTCAGGGACACTGGGGGGATATGGGTTGCGGGGAATTCCTTCGTTTTGGATCGTGGGCACCCACCGTTCTTGACGTTGACCGCTGAGTCTTGCGGCTAGTAGGGCACCTGCTTTGTCCCCATGTTCATAGTGCCTCTGCTTCAGGCATTGAAGCTTGCGCGCGATGCTACCCGCCTCCAGTTGTCGTAGTTCTTCCCTCTTGTCGTTGGCCTCCTTAATCTTTTGTGGTCTATCTTGGTCAGCTGACTGTGCTATGAGGTCAAGTTGGGTAAATTCGTTTCTGAGCCTATTTTCTATCAGTTGGCGTTCTCTTTTTTTCGCTGCTCCCTCTTTAATAAGTAGCCCTCTCCAGGTAGCCTTGCCAGCTTCCCGAACTGTGTTCATGAAAGTTTCGCCCATGTCATTAAGCTCAAAGTATTGGGTGATGCCCTGCTCAAGTTGTCCCTGAAAAATTGAGTCCTTAAAGAGTCTCGATGCAACGTCATTTGGAGCTCCTTCGAGGGAGGGCCATTTGATCAAGGATGACCATGACCATATTGTGGTCTGACCGTGAGACAGGGGTTATGGAGGCTTCAGTCATCGCCGTGGTGAGGTCTGCGGTTAGGTATATATAGTCTATTCTGGAAAATGTTGCATGCGGTGCTGAGAAGAAAGTAAAGCCAGTTCGGTTGGGGTTCATGTGTCTCCACGCATCGGTGAGATTGTAGGCATCCATCATTTCTGCAGCCTGTGGGTGTCCGACGCCCGCTCGAGGGACCGTAATTGTGCGACCTGATTGTCTATCCGGATTCGGATCCATCCACGTGTTCAGATCACCCCCCAGTATTAGATCGCCCTCTGCTTCATTCAGGACTTTCAGGATTATCCGCTGCAGGAATCTAGCTTGACCTGTATTTGGGGGGGTACACTGACGCAAGGGTGATGACGGTGCCTTGTATCCTGCCCACTAGGACTAGTGCTCTGCCGCTGACATCCATCCAGGAGTTCAAGAGTTCAAATTGGATCATTTTATTGACTAATATGCCGACTCCCACTTTCTTTAGTGGGCCAGAGCCCCAGTATTCTGAGCCTTGCTTAGCGTATAAAACCTTCCTCTCTTCTCCCTTGCTGTATCGGGTTTCTTGTAAAAAGAATATATCTAGTTTGGCTCTCTTGAACTCTCGTTACCAGCGATCTTTTGGTGGGGGGAGTTAAGTCCCTTAACATTCAGCGTGCCAATTTTGAGTATGCCCTGCCTGTCACTTAATTCGTTATGACTGTGGGTCATTGATATGTTGGTAGAAATCAGTCGCAACGTCACGCTGCCCATTGCAGGGAATTGCCATAATGGAAGTTGTGTAGTAGCTGCCCCTACTTAACGGAGGCTTTACGACTTGGTGTGCCCTTTCCCCCCCTTCCCTCTATGGGTATTAAACCTTATACCCATTGTCCCCAGATTCTGCTGTCCACCCCTCATTTTCCTCATGGGGGTCTGTGTCCCAGATTGATGGCGTCCGATTTGGACCAGATGCATGCAGCCGGTTTACTGTTGGACCACCAGTGAGGGTCGTAACCACACGACCCCAACCGCGGCTATCATCTATGTAATCTATGTAACTTTCCGAGCCCCCTCACCCCTTTTTCATTTTGCTCCCAACAACATATTAACAAAACAATAACTGTTACCGTGAACTTGATTAGTGCATCAACGCGTGTAGTTTCAAGATTCAACCCCACCAGTTGTTAGTCTCTGCGCTTCGGATGGCGGTCTCATCATGTGCCAGGAAAGACCAGGCGACTGGACTAAGTTCCGAAATGCTGGTGGACGCTGGATAATGGTGTCAGGTCGTGCTTCGCCGCGATGGAGGACCACCTAATGTTGTTTCATTTGTTGCTGTCTGGTGTGTCATTGGGCCGTCTGTACTTTCTTGATCCCTTGACTTTTTTCCTTCTCGGGCCTTGTGGTCCCCATCTCGCTGTGTTTTGTGATGGTTACTCTTGCATACCCTCGCTTGGGGCATTTCTGAGAATGTCTGCGATGCACTCAAGGATTTCTTCTTCGGAGCGGAGGGTTACCTTCCTGCTTCCATGCTCAAACATGAGGGAGAAGGGGTATCCCCATCTGTCTCTGGTCCCTTGTTCCTTAAACCATTTCATTAGGGCGCCGCAAGGCCAGGGTGAGCGAGGATAAGTCTTGAAAAATAGTTATCTTGGCTCCCCCTATGGTGAGAGCGACGCACGACCTGGCCTTCGTGAGTATCCTGGATCTGTCTTGGTATTTGTGAAATATGACAAGGACGGATCTCGGGCCGCCCGGGGGACCCCCGGCTCCGTGTATTCTCTCTATTGTCGGTTCATCGATGTTCTCATCTGCTGCCATGTACCGTTTGCTTGAGATCTTCCTCCGTTTCCCCCTCACATTCCGGAATTCTGAAAAATCGTAGGTTATTTCTCCTTTCTCTATTTTCTAAATTGTCCATTTTCAGGCGAATTTCGTCCTCCCTCCTCTCTATGTTGCGCATTCTGAGGTCTAGCTGGGTTTCTAATGTATCTATTGAGGCTTGATCATTTTCGACACCCTCCAGTCTTGTCCACTCTTTGCGTCATCTTATCAATTTTGCCACCAAGATTTGAGCCCATGTTTCGAATTTTGCTCAGGAGGGTGGCGATGTCTCCCTTTGTGGCTGCCGCTCCCGTCTCCGACGCTTCCACTGACATTGTGGCGTTTATTTCCGGTTCCAGGTGTGGTGAGGTGTAGGCGAACCTGGCCAGCTTGCTTTGGATGTTCATATGATGCCTGTATGCGAGGAGGCACACTCCCCTAGGATGGGGGCCTTACCCTCTGCACTGGTCTAGTATGGAGACCTCAAGGTACGTAGTGGAATGTGATTCCGGGAGTCCGGGATGGTGGGGTGATGCTGGTGGGAGGAGGCACACGCCCTGAGACCAGGGGCCGTACCCTGCGCTTGTGTCGTTTTTAGAATCGGAGACCGCTGTAATGCCAGGGGGCCAATCTTGTTGGTGGGTCCTAGAGGAGTCGTAATAAGTGGGTCTTGTAGCTGAGGGCTCAGGCCTTGGCGAGGTTCAGGGGGACCCCTTCCAGGTATTTTGTTTGTTTTTATTGGTGGTCCGCCTGTGCGGCTCTCATCGGGGGCATCTGGTCCTGGGTTACGCCAAGGAGGGCACACGCCCCATTGGTGGGGGCCCAACCCTCAGCGTAGGCCTCCGCTCAGAGGCTAACCTCTTTTGTCTTAAAGCGTGGCCCCCAGGGGAAAGCGCAAGAGACGTACTTCCAGGGATGTGCGTTAGGTCACAGGCTGTAGGTTGAGGCGATATTTGCAGTTGGTGGGGGGCAGATCTCAGCGTGGGGTGGTCTTGTCTGTAGAACACCACCTGAGAGGGATGGAAGGTCGGTCTCCCGTTGCCACCTCCTGGGTGGGCGAAGTGGCCACAAGCCCCCCCCACAGGGACTGTGGGGGGAAGCAGCTCCTTTGGGTGCGGTGTACCCTATGGAAAATCTCTTGTTTGAATGGCCTGTGTTGGGGCTAAAGAGGGGTACCCGGATCACTTGTTGGGGGCCGGGGGGACCTCCTTCGTGCCTTCTATTCACTGTTTATGGGGGCCCACCGGGCCTCGTTAGGGTGGGGGATGTTGGGGGAGACCCCCGTAGAGAGGTCCCCGTGGAGGAATGTCTCTTGAAGGGGCCGGGCAGCAGATGACGCCGCTTACGGCCAGAGGTGTGGGACAAGGCCCGAATCCCTCCGCGTCCCGTCCTCAGCCGAGGGCGGGAAGCGGGAGGGGCTCCTCCCCCACAAGCGAGCCCACGGGAGGCACTCCCGGTGAAGACGAGGCCCCGTCAGGGGGTCGGGCTCGCGGAACGTTCCGAGGGGAGGGCGGGGGGGACACCTACCCGCTCCGCTGCAATGCTTCCTCCTCTGTGGCGCCGGGCCCAGACACTGCCCAGGCGGGGAGACTGGGGTAGTGCATGGGCCTCCCCGTCGCACACCCGTCAGCAACCATAATATCCTCGGTGCGGGCAGGGAGACTCCGACTGCTCTGGGGGACCGCGGCAAGGTCTGCGTTCCACACGCGGCGGGGGGGGGGGTGGAGGGGATGGGTACTCCAGGGCCCGCTTCCGTGCTGCCGAGTCTTCATCCGCTGCGTGTGTGCTTGTGGAGGGGAGGCTCACGCCGTGGGTCTTTGCTCCGCACTAGAGTCACTGTTTTCCGCCGAAACTTCGATCCCCTGGTGGAGGACCGGTTCACGGAGCATGGGGCACCAAGTCTGCACGCAGGGGCGGGGTCAAAAGTGGGGGCTCAGGTCACTTTTGGGGCCCGCGTGTCGGAGCTCACACGGAGGTGCTGCTCATCCGTGCGCCCCCTGCTGGCCAACAAGAATACAACATTTTTAAACTACTTTGGTCGAATCTGGTTGGTTTCCCATTTCAATGGGCCATGGGATGTGATGTTGGTTCGATCGGTCATTTGTTGGGATCAGGATTCTGTTTTGTCCAGGTTGAGTTTAAGGCTGTTGGTGCTCATCCATTAGTTGATTTCTATGAGGCAGTTGGTGAGGGTTTGGGTCTAGTTATCCGGGGTCATGGATTTGATAGGTGGTGTGTCAATTGTGTAATTGTAACCAAGTCAGTCCCTGTCTTTTGAGGCGCTTGAGTGGGGTCATGTATATTGTGATAAATCTGTGGATATCGTCCCTTCCACCCTAGGGGGAGCCCCTTCCCATGAGGCCACAGAGGCGAGGCTGCTACCTGATATTCCCCCTTGGGTTGGTACTCAACAGGAGACTCTCATGGGGAGGGATCCCCCTATGGAACTAGGCACGACTAGCCGGGGAGAACGCAGCATACCAAGACTGTGCCACAACCTCCCTCATCCTCTTACCCTGTGCAATGTGCCATAATTCCCCATACTTCCATGTACTTATGTAAGGTAGATAATCCAACCTCCTTAAAATGTACTGAGATGAGGAAGAGTAGGGACTTTCTATGCGAGTCATGCAGGAAGACTGATGAATAAGAAGCCAAGTAACCCAGTTGAGAACATCAGTACCCAGCTGAAGAGCCACAAATTAATGAAAGCTGCCTGGAACCAAAACCAGCATTCCAGTCAATATGGACAATCTGAGTAACTGGAACATAAAAACGGAAGAACTGAAAATGGTGTTCAGACCTCCCTACAGGAGCCGCAAGCGGGTCAGAGGTGTGGTGAAGCGAAACTTGGGGGCCCGAGACGCGAGGCAAGAAGGTGAAGCCTCCTAGAAGGGTGAGAAGATATAAAGGACCCTTCTTCAAACTGGAAGCAGTCTACCAATCCTGAAGAAAGAGAAGGGACCACGTGGTACATACCAGAAAGGCAGGACAGCAGGGAGTGGCAACTACTAGAAGTGCAGTAGCTGGAGCGGACCATGCAGAGTATCTGACAGAAAAACTTGAGTTCTGGGAACGGCTGGAGCCCGAACGGAAGATCCCTGGAGGTAGAGGGTTTGCTGGGGCTAGTCAGTAAGGGCAGAATAAGTGCATGTGGCCTTATAAAGAAGGGTGGAAGTACCCAATGTTAGGGATAATTCTAATTTCTGTGCTAATTCCCTTCAATCTTAGAGATCATCAGCTCTTTTGCTGGAATTAGGTTTTTTTTCATTTTAACCCTGGAGTGAGACCTTTTTCGCACTCATGTGTTTTTACCCGATTTGTATTTTGTGTTTCCACTTTTTTTGGAGTCCGACAAACTCAATAGGCATCTACTTTTTGTATGGTGACACACAGCACCTTCATTGCAGTGTCTCAGAGAAGAACAAGTTACTTACCAGCTGGTAACGTTCTTTCGACTGGATGTTCCTCCAACGTATTCCACATCTTTGACATGTAATGTCCACAGCTGTGTAAATTGGAAATGTTTTCGGTAGAGGGCATCCTGCGTCGATGGCGTCAGGTCGATGTCCATCGAAGGCCTTCGTCGAGGGCGACGTCACCGGATGTTATAAATAGGACGCAAGGGCACCTGTAGCCTCAGTTTATGTTTTCTCCCCCCATAACGTGTGACATGCACATATCAAATGCCCGCTTGGCTGCACAGCCTTGCAAAGCCGTAAGCTGCAATCGCATAGGAAATTCTCCAGAGGGGCAGGCTGGGAGGGCGATGTGGAATACGTTGGAGGAACATCCAGTCGAAAGAACGTTATCAGTTGGTAAGTAACTTGTTCTTCGAATGGATTTTGTCCTCCAACGTATTCCACATCTTTGAGACTCCCAAAGCAGTACCAGAAAATGGAGGGAAAAGAATTTAGAGTACCCAATCAGATGGGAGAATAAAGAACCGCCTTACCAAAGGCCATATCTTGACCCATGAAGTATATCAAGGGAGTAATGTGTAACAAAGGTGTTGATAGAAGCCCATGTGGCTGCATCACAAATGTTCCAAATAGGAACTCCCCTCTGCAGGGATGTGGAAGTAGCCACGCCCCTAGTGGAATGAGCTCGCAACCCATCAGGAGGGTCCTTAACAGCCAAACGGTAACATTCAGTAAAGGTGAGGATAATCCACCTAGACAAGTTCTGTTTTGTAACAGCCTGGCCCAATCGGTGACCAGCATACCCCACAAAGAGTTGATCATCCACTCGGACCCTGGACATCCTAGAAATATAAAAGCTGAGATCTCTCCTAGGATCCAACATATGGAGTCACTCCTCATCCTTGCTAGGATAAGGAGGATGATAGAAAGAAGGAAGAACCACTTTCTGGCTCAAATAAAATTCAGACACGACCTTAGGTAGAAAGGATGGATGTAGCCTCAGTACAAACCTATCCTTGAGGAACACAGTAAAGGGCGGCTTAGATGAAAGTGCCTGCAATTCACTCTGCGAGCGGAAGTAACCGCAACCAAGAACACCGTCTTGAAAGACAACCTCAAAGGACAAGAGGGCAAAGGCTCAAACGGAGCACCCACAAGGAATTTCAAAACCAATTCAGATCTCAAACCGGCACCTGGAAAGGGGACGGTGGGAACACATTAGTGAGGCCTTTAAGAAATTGTGAAACCAAAGGAATCTTAAAGTAAGAACATTCTTCAGACGAGCGCTTGAAGATAGACAGCACTGCTAGGTGACCTTTAATAGTACCAACTTGAAGGCCCCTGTGGGCCAAATAAAGTAAGAAAGACAAAACCATGGGAACGGAACACTGAAAAGGATCAACATTTTGTCCTCTGCACCAGTCACAGAACTTAGGCCAACGGTACAGGGATTTTGTTGCTGGCCGCCTGGCCGAAAGCAATACCTCCATCACTTCATCCAGGAGGTCCCAATCTTTATACCTCAACCTAACAGATACCAAGCGTAAAGGTCGAGGGTCCTGACCTCTGGATGGAGAACCTGACGCACTTCCGGATGGCATTGGCGGCGAAGAGATCCACTTGTGGGGTTCCCCAAAGGGCGAAGATCTCCAGAAGGACTTCCTGAGCCAACTCACTTGTGAGAGATCGTGCTCTGCCTGCTCAGCGCGTCGGCCGCAGCATTGTCCTCTCCAGCCAGATGAACTGCAGAGAGTGACGTTTCCTACTGGATTGCCCAGAACCAGAGCTGCATTGCCTCTCTGCACAACGAGAGTGACCCTACCCCGCCCCTTTTTTGTTAAGGTAATGCATGGCAACGGTGTTGTCCGTCATGATCAGGGCGGTCTTACCCTGCACAGATGGCAGAAAAGCCTTCAGGGCCAGCCAGATGGCCCTCAGCTCTAACAGGTTGATGTGGAGTTTGGACTCTGACGGAGACCAACGATCGCTGGCGGTGAAGTCCTTGGCATGAGCTCCCCATCTTGTGAGGGAAGCGTCCGTCACTACTGTCACCTCCGGCCATGGTTGCCGAAACGGTTCCGCTCGTTGGCCCACCACAGAAGATCCTGGGAGACCGAGAGTGGAATCAGAACGGGACCCAACATCTTTCCAGAGAACTGCAACCACTGCATCTTGAGGACCGATTGCAGGGATCTCATCGTCTGGCTTCTGGCACCAGAAAAATGCAGGATGCCATGAGGCCGAGCAACGTTAAGAATTCAAAAGCCAGGAGACTCTGGGCATGTTGAAACTTGTTCACCATCTGCACAATGATGAGCCCTTACCTTGGTTGGTGTGCACTTCCCCAAGGACGTGTCCAACACAGCCCCGATGTACTGGAGCAGTTGGGAAGGTGTCAGATGCGACTTCTTGAAATTGAGGGTAGAAGCCCAGATCGTGGAGGGAACGGCAGGTGAGACTGAGGTGAGCCAATGTTTGCTCTGGAGAGCGCGCATGGATCAGCCAGTCGTCCAGGTAGGGGTAGACGTGAATCCTCCCTCGCCTGAGATATGCTGCCACCACCAACATTAGCTTGGTGTAGACCCTCTGGGCAGAGGTCAATCCGAATGACAGGACCCGAAACTGAAAGTGCGAGTCGCCAGCCGCGAAACCTCAGGTACCTTCTGTGTTTGGGATGAATCGGCACATGAAAGTAAGCATCCTGTAGGTCCAGAGACCCCAACCAATCCTGAAGTTGAAGGGCCTAGAGGACTTGAGAAAGAGTAACCATCTTCAACTTACCCCTCCTGAGAGGTTTGTTCAACCAACGTAAATCCAGGATGGGTCTCAATCCTCCGTCTTTCCAACCCTTGTTCCTCTCCGCTACAGGCACCAGTTCTATAGCCAAATTCCACTTCCAGAGAAGTGTCCAAACCACTGGCATCATGAAGGGTTTGCCTCAACTCTTCCAACTGGCTGTCTCCTGAAAAGACAGGAGCTACATCAGGCTCAACAGGGTCCAGATCGAAGTCTGACCCCTCCTCATATAAGTCATCCAGAAGGAGATATAAACCCTGCCTCGGGACAGAAGAGGGTCTGGAGTCCACCACTGGCCTCACAGACTTAGAAGTAGCCTTCTGAGGAGGATCCACAGCATCAGGGACCTCAATCAGTAAATTTCAGGCAATACCAGAAGGCGTCGAAGGCTTCGGCATCGAAAACACCAACGGCTTCGGCGTTGACAACGGCGCCGAGGGTTGGAACGAAGGTACAGCTTCGACGTCGGTATCCGACGGACACGCGCCGATGGAGTCGACGCCGCCCTTAAGCCCTTGCCCGGTTTCTGCAGTCTCGCTGGAGACCAGGAACGAGACCGGGAAGCATGTCTCTTGCAACTATCCTGAGCCTTCTCCGAACTGGACCTCCAAGGTTCCCGATGAGTCGTATCGAGGAACCGAGCACGAAGGCGGAGAGACACGTTAGTAGACCGTTCCTTGCCAGCTTCGTCAGAAGGCACGGACGGAACTGTGCCCTGCAATTGAAAAAAATCGCCAATATCTGCTCCCGAAAATCAGCCCATTCCTCTGGAGTGGAGGACTTGGTCGGACCAGCCACTTTCCTCGTGGCACCATCCTCTGAGGACGGGGGCAGGCCACCAGTGACAGCGCTTCCTAGAATGCCGAGAGGAGGATGAAGAATGGCGGGAACCACTCCGGGACCGAGACCCCTAGGACTCCTCCCGACGGGGAGCATCGCCCCTCAAGTCGTCGGTGGACATACCCTTGGACTTAGATTAATGTGACTTACTGGGTTTAGAACCCCTACCGACCTAAAGCTTTCCCTTACGCTCCCGCAAGGCCTTAGAAGTCAGCGACTGGCATTTGGAACAGTCGTCGGTGTCGTGACTCATGCCCAAGTACCACAAACAAATGCGATGCAGGTCGGTTATCAACATTAAACTTGCAGTCCCGGCAAGTCTTGAAGCCAGACCGCTGAGTCAGATGGGGTCGAAGAAGACATCTTCACAAGGTAGAACACCAGGCGCACTGAGTCTCCGAAGCAAACACGTTTGCGGAAAAATGGAACTGAGGCTACGGGCGCTGTGTGTCCTATTTATAACATCCGGTGACATCGCCCTTGACCGAGGCCTTCCAGGGACATCGACCCGATGCCATCGACGTAGGACGCCCTCTGCCGAAAAAGTTTCCTAACTACACAGCTGTGGTCATTACATGTCAAAAATGTGGAATACGGTGGAGCACACAATCCATTCGAAATCCTTTTATATTTCTCACACGGTATGAATACCTTTTCTTGTGTGAACCACAGTTCCCAAGAATATTAATGTGAAATTGACTTTACTTGCCTTTTCTCTTTGTAGGTCCAGCACACACCATCTTATGTGGAGTGCTGGGGGTTACCTAGTAGCCCCTTATCCTACTCTCTCATGTAACATTGTTTGTGTTACCCTCACTACTTAAATAACTGGTGGCAGTGGTTTATTTTTTCCTACCATTGCGCTTTTCTAACGCAGGCTGAACCCTCAGCTGCAGTACAGCACCCATGCATGGCCATTTTGTCAAAATGCACCGCCCTCCTTCGCTCCCCGACCCCCCCACCCCTCCCCCCCCCCCCTGAGTCTTCTTTTTTCACCATTTTCTGCATGTTTAGACAGGTTTGAGCCCTTTCTTTGTCTTCCATTTAGCCGGCTTCAGCCCTGAAGCCCACCTCTGGCACCAGTTTGTCTGGAAGGACAGGATGTGAGGGAGGCTCCCGAAACTGTCCTGTCCTTGGTCTCTAGGAATGAGGAATGCCCGAATGCAACCAGTCCTGATTGGATGGTTGGCTGTTCTTTCTTAAAAGGCAAGGGTTTTGGAACTAGAGACCGAGTCGACCACTGGGAGAAACACCAGACGAAGAAACCATGAACAAAGTTTGCTGCATCCGCCTGGACCTTTGAATTGCCTGGTGGAGCCCTGCTGCTGTGCTGAAACGCCTTTTTCATTTCGACAGAGAAGCTCCGGACGGAACAACTTCTCCCCTTGGGTTAGTGCGCCCAACTAACCCCGAGACAAACTTCACTGGACCATCTTCCCCGACTGGCTGTACTACTTTGTTGCTCTAAGAACCGAATGCCAGGGGTCGAGTCATCTGTAGTCGAATGAAACATCTGATGCTGTAACGAATCCGGCTAGAAGCAACAAAAGAAAAGTAGCAGGCGCCCCTCTATAGAAAGAACATGGCATGACAACCTGTTCTGTGGTTTTTACCCACTTTGAGAGGCTGCCGCCATCGCTTTTTGATCACTGTACTTTTCACAAAGGTAGAATTTCCATTTGCATATCAGTCTTTGTCCACCTTTTTTGTATTTTTGGAAGGAACTTTGGTAACCATAGCAAAGCCATGTTGCCAATTCCCATTTATTGGAGACTTCTGATGAGGGTCTGTGGTGACCACGTCAAAGGCTGCCGAGAGGTCTAGTAGCATTAGTGCTGAGGTGATGTTGGAGTCAGCGTTCGTTTTTAGATCGTCCAAGATGGATACTAGTGCTGACTACGTTTTCCCCCCCATAGGTCTGAAACCAACTTGTGCCAGGTTTAGTATCCGTTTGCTTTTTACATGTTCCAGGATTTTTTTTGTATGGTATCCATACAAAAAGTCAGGAGAAAAGTGTCAAATGTAGAAATGACTGCATCTTTTTTGCAGTTATTTCTCCAATTTTGGGGACATTTTTAAGAAATATAGGGTTGTGGGGAGACAAGTACTGCTCCAGTTGCATGTGAATGGTTCATGAGATTCCGCAAGTATTCCACAGTAGTCTCTTGGATGAGGACGATCTTATAGATATATGATGGGCAAGGGTCTCAGGCTATCCTGCTTTGTTTCACAAGGTTGGCAAAATTCTTTGTCGAAATTGGTGTGAAGTAGTTTAGTCTTGTAATTAAATCAGAGGTTTGCTGGTTAGTGGAGTTGCCATTTGTGTTCTAGAACATACTCACAATGACTTGTTGAATGTTTACTATTTTGCTTTTTAATTGGTTTGCAAGGTCATCATTGTAGCCAAGGTTTCGTAAGTCGATTATGCCGAACATCTTTCTGGGTGTTGTATCCTTTTGAAATGTGTTCGACGTTTGTATAGTCATTTATGGTATGCAAGCTTGTCCCGTTGGTCGTAGTTTTTTTCTCCACGCTTGTTCCTGTTTTCTGTTTATGTTTTTGGTGGCTCTGAGGCTGGGTGTAAACTACCTTGCATAGTTTGCTTTTGCAAAGGGGTGAAGGTTTTTTTGGCGCAAAAACATCTAGGGTTTCAATGATCCTTTGTCTCGGTTCTTTCGTCCATCTGAAGCATGTCTAAAATGGTGCTTGGTGGTTTTGTGGATTCTAGTCTGTTGAAAACCATGGTATTTCGTGATTCTATTTTTTTCAGAATTGGAATGGTTTTTAGATGGTCGGTTTGTATTTGTGTTGGGGGGTGGATCACAAATATTAGGTTGTCACTCAAGAAAATGTAAACCGGTTTCTTTTGCAAACAGTTGCATCTAGGGTTTGCCCAGCTGAGCGAGTCACTTCATCAATTGTTGCCAATGCACTGTTAATAGTTGATGCTAGTTATTTGGCTGAGTCGATGTTTTCTACTTCAAACCACATACTTCTGTCTCCGAATATGATCAGGTGGTCTTATTTGATGAAAATGTTTGGGTATGGCATCTACAAATGAGTCTGTGAAAGGCGAATTGTACAAGGGCCGTCTGTAGACTAGCATAAATGAAAGATTCATTTGGTGGTCAATGGCTAGGTGGAGGAGAGATTCACAGCTTGATATGTTTAGTGATGGTGCTGCTCTGATCTTCAGGTGATCGTTGTGTGCAACGGCGGGACCACCTACTCTTTTTCCTTTAAAGTTTGCTTGTTTCAGTTTGAAGTTGTTGGGTGTCGATTTGTGTGCAGCTACTATGAACTCTCCCGTTAGCCAGTATATAGTGAGAGATGGGATATCCGTTCCGCAATCACCAAGATCGTATCTCTCTGTGCTGTGTTTGGACATCGCTCTGGTGTCAACTAGGTTGCAGCAAATCTTTGTTTCCCGAGGTATGTCTGTTGAGCGTGGTGTCGGTAACTGGATTTAGCAAGAATTTTTTTTTCCCTTTGATTCTATGTTGCGATTTGGCATGGGAGTTGTGGCAGTCGTTTGTTGCTTACATTTCTTCATTATGTAGTTCAAGAATGTAGTGTT
The DNA here is from genome assembly GCF_040938575.1 of Ambystoma mexicanum. Taxonomy (NCBI): domain Eukaryota; kingdom Metazoa; phylum Chordata; class Amphibia; order Caudata; family Ambystomatidae; genus Ambystoma; species Ambystoma mexicanum. Next base: position 495,295,663 of record NC_090929.1, read on the forward strand.
TTTTGAGTTGATGTGGTTTTGGGGAATGTCTGTGTTCGCAGGGATGGATCTTGTGCTCTCGCCAGTTGGTTGAGGAACAGTATGTGTAGTCATTGGTTCAACTATATTTCTTCTATCCCGGTCAGGTCTGTCCCTTGTGTTTCCAGCGTCCCGCTCTGTGTTGTTTAAGTGTTTATGGGTGGCGATTGTTGAGGTGAGTTGTAGGTAGATAGTGCTCTCGCAAAAGAGCTCTCTTCCAAGAAGCCATTGAATGTAGTTTATTTGGTGTTAGTTGGTTGTTTGAGGTGGTAGGTTGAGATGATTGGTGGTCTTCCTGTTGGATTCTTTTGAGGCGTCTTCTTGTGCGTCTGTTGATCCTAGAATGTTAAAGGACATTTGTACTGCGCACTATTACTACCGGAGTGGTCCCCTGGCGCTCTGAAAGAGGAAGAGGGGGGGGGTTAGTGGGAAGAAGCTAGAAAAGTGCAAGAGAGCAGTGATGTGCTGTTGGCGGCCTCAGCCCGGTTGGTCCGTTGGCTGGGCCTGGGGTGTTTGCGGCCGGTAGTCGTCGTGTACTGTTGTGCAAGTCAATGTGTGTTTTTATTTAGTTGCAATGTAGTGAAGTTTGTGCGGTTTGTTGTGCTGTAGGTTTGTGGTTGTGTTTGGTTTGGAGTTTGAGAGGTGTATGCAGAGGGGGGAATTGTTAGTGCAATTGGTTAGTTGGCATCTTTATCCTGAATTGAGGCGCTGGGCTTCTGTAATCTCCCCAGGTGGGGTTCGGGAGCACTTCTGCGCCTCTTTTCTGATCTGGGTCCGTCCGGCCTTCAGGTCCCTTTCACATCTGGTCCCCTCCTCCCCCAGCCTCCCTCGCAGCGCTACCTGTCTTACCTTCCCACTCATATGGCTAGTGCACCTGACAATGTCCACAGTTTAGATAGTGTGGTGATTGCCAATATCCCGATAATTCCGCCACACTGTGGTACATGGTTGCAACTAAGGGGCGAGTGCGGGTGTTGAGTGGGATTAGGGTGGGTTGTTGACTCAGTCTCCGTGGGTGTCTCCTGTGTTCCACTCTAACCGGCGGCCGTCGTCAAAATGTGACATTTTGTTGAGGTTTTTAATTGTTGGGTCGGGGCTTGCTGGTTGGTTGTTTGTTCCATGTTTGGATTCGGGGGTGTTTTAATTATGATCTAATAGACTGAATCCATGATAGATCCAATGCTGGAGAAATTATTTTCTTGGTCAATATTCCTGGATAGCTGGTGCCTCCGTGGGTGGTACTGTTTAAGCAGTATTTTGTAGGGCTATCAATCCAGCGGTTTGTATTTTGTTGGTTGTAGGATGTTGAGATGAATTTCTAAACTCTGGCCTGGTCGACAGAGTTTAGGAGGCCACACTAGTTTATAGTGAACAGGGTACCCCTGGGAGTTCAGCCAAACCAATCAAGGCAAGCTTTGCGAATGGTCAATGCCAAGTCTCAGGAGAGGCGAGGAGTCAGGGGTCCACAAAATTAAGTATACAATGACAGCAAGTACAAAAATACTATATTATAGGCCCAAAAACACCCTATGAAAAATAAATCAAGCGGGTATTAGCACACAACACTCTACATATTAAACACAGTTAATACAGTTCACCATATACCTGAACGAAAATGTAAGTAGTTAGGCAAATGTATCAATAGTCCACAGGAATAGAAGCCCTAACTTTAAAAGTCCAACCCTAAGTTGAATGGGACCTTGTGAATAAATGTTCACAAAGTAGCTTTAGAAGTTGGGAAAAAGTTGGGAAATGTTCCTGTGGGTGTGAAGATTAGTCCAGAAGACTTTCAAAGGGGCTATACAGTTAAGTAAAAAACTTGTCCTAGCTTCTAGAGCAGCTTTTGCAACAAACGTATTAAAATCAATGGGAGTACAAATCAAAGTTCTTTGAAAACTTTCTAATGGAGGAGCTAGGGGCACCAGTAAGTATTGAGCCTACTCATCGCCCTTACTCCGATTTCTACAAAGAACTTGGTAGGTGGAATTGGGGGGCAGGAGGAGGTCACTGGAGGTAGCTTTTCCTAATGTTGGATCCAGCAGAAGACTCCCAGGAACTGCAGATTCAAACAATGTTCTGGTCGCATCCTGGAGCAGAGTGCAACCCTTTCCAGATTAAAAATGCAGCCGGCACCAATGCAGGGTTCTTCAGGACAATGTAGCAGACAGGGGGGGGGGGGGGGGGGGGGGAGGGGTGGCCGGTTCCAGCGACAGTCACAGTACACTGGCAACAGCAGGCATCTCAGTCTAAAAAAAAGGAAGCCTTTCAGAACAGACCCCGGTCTATGCTGCGACGCTGAAACTTGGCAGGAAGGCGACTTGTAGGACTAGCTGGAGACCACCGAAATTCCGGCCCATAACACTGAACGGTGGCGCTTCTAGCACGGTAGCCTTAAACAGAGCTCCTCGGTCCACCAGGTGGTCGAGGGACACTTCCGAAGGCTCCAGAATCACAAGAAGGCATCAAGACTAGTTTGTCCCACCAGTCCAAGGGTCTCCTGAGATCAGGTAGTCCAGCTGGGCTTCACCGGGACAGCAGCTAAAATGGTCACCAGGCCTCATCAGGATTTGTCCTCTTATCTTCAATCGTCTGCACAGCTACACAGGATACTTGGCTCTTCTTCTGATCTGCTGGAATGGCTGCAGGACTCCTCTTATTCTAAATTCAGGTGAGTGATGAAACTCAGCCCTCCAATAGCAACATCTGCACCACTCATGTACACCAGCAATAGTCCAATCAGGGACCACTGTAGGGCTGACTCATGTATGCACACTAGGCATACTGGCTCCAGTATGTGGATTGGGACCAGACAGTCCTCGCCCACTTCCTGAGCCCATGCACACATGGGATGCACTAGCACGCAAAAAACAGCAGCTTTCCTGGGAAAATGCATGACAATAAAAAGGAATGTCTGACTTCAGAAGGCAGGGAGGCAGCCAAAGAACAAAATGGCCAAAGAACAAGCGATCATCTTAGGACACTAGCTACAGTTAATAGCCAGAAGCGGTTAACATGAATGAGCCAACTGAAAATATAGCAAATATTATAAAAGGGTATCTAAATGTAACTACTGCCACCAGCAAGTCTTCAAAAGTATTCAATTGCACTGCATTGGAAGATGCTGTGTGCAATATGAAAAAGTTAACCAAACAGGTAACGTGTCAAAAGAGAAACAGTGTCCCCCATACCAACAGTCTGAAGGGCTAAACAGTTTCCGAATAACAAATGAGCAAAAGGGCAGTGAAGCAGAAGGATTCCCTTCTCTGTAATAAGCCAGGACAAGGTGTAAAACAAAAAAAAGGCTTGGGGTCCATAGACTATGGAAGGAAAGTTGCCTAAAAAGAAATCTTTCCCAACATAGGATAAAAAATAAATGCCACGGGGCCCATCGGGCTGGAGTTGTTTCAGGGCTCAAAATGAGATTGTGATAATGCACCCTTTGTGCTTAGTCCACCCACACTACGCCCAGAGGTAAATTACCCACAGGCACACTTACGAGGGAACACTATCACAGGGCCATGAAATCAACTGGGTGAAATTTTATCTGGGGATTGTGTCGCTTGGGTAAGAGATCAGGGTCTAATCTCAGGGGTGCAATAATATTTCACAGACGCATACATTCACAACGGTAAAGTGCTCTCGCTGGCACCATGGCACCACTTCACCATGGGAAATTTCAAAGTGGGAGAGTTTCACAGTGGTATAACTTCAGTGGCAGGACCTCAGCTGTATTATCTCAAAAGGGGCAAAGCCTCAGAGTGGCACAGGGGCAGAAATGTCCCAATGGCAAAATCTCAGTGGTAAAACCCTCATATTGGCCAAATGTTCTCGGTATGGTATTGTATTTATTTATATAGCGCACCTGGCCCGAAGGCATCTGGGTACATATCTTAGGTTACAATCACAGCATCAATATACATAAACATGTCTTAGGTTCCATTCCCAGCATAAGTATACCATTACAAACATACTATACAAAGGTGAGATGTATACAAAAAATTACTGCTGTTTAAGGTATTACAATCCGGATAAGGCAGTTGCAGTGAATAAGCTAAGTCTTGAGTTACTGTATCCCTTACTTGGTCCTCTGTGATCCTTTGAGTCAGCACGGGTTACCAAGAAGGGTTGAATGCCAGGCAAACAGGCGGTCATCCTTCGCCAGTCGCCCAGGCAAGGCTGCCCTGGGCGGGTCCTTATAGAGTGCTGTTCTGGATCTTGTGACACCCAGCAGCACCAATCTGGGCCTGGGGAGGGCTGGGGAGGGCTGGACAAGGAAGGGTCAAGGAGGAGACAAGGATTTAAGTAGAGGACTGGGAGCTGTGGATGTAGCAAGGATGTGGGCTCTGGGGAAAGCAAGGCCGAAGGCTTTTTCTTACCTGGAGGCCGGAGGGAAGAGATGTGGGAAGTAAAAATATCTGTTCCTCATCCAGTTCCCAAAAAGGGGGTTCCATAACTGGTGTCTTACCGCCACCCTACCAAACAGTAGCCAATCAATGCCTTATGTCCTTCCCTGACCTTGCATATCCCCAAACACAGGTACCCATACCCGGCATTCTACAACCCCCACCTTCAAACATATAACCCATATCAGGCACCTTGTCACATGCACCCAATCTCTATAATGCAGGAACCCATACCTGTGTACTGTCGCCTCCACAAACAGAGCCATACCCGTTGTCCTTTCAGCCCGTCACCATCCCCAAGCCTGGTGTCGAGCATTTTCACACTCTTGCCCCCCCAGCAAATAACGCATGCATACATACATACATACACACACGACACCACCATACCTGCATAACCATACTACCTCAGAAAATCCTTGGATCCCATTCCCCTGTCCACCCCAAGGCAACGTGTTTCTGGACGCGCGCGACTTCCCGAGAGAGAGAGAGAGAGAGAGAGAGAGAGAGAGAGCGCGCGCGCGTGCGCGACTTCCCGAGAGAGAGAGAGAGAGAGCGCGCGCGCGTGCGCGCGACTTCCCGAGAGAGAGAGAGAGAGAGAGAGAGAGAGAGAGAGAGAGAGAGAGAGCGCGCGCGACTTCCCGAGAGAGAGAGAGCGCGCGCGACTTCCCGAGAGAGAGAGAGCGCGCGCGACTTCCCGAGAGAGAGAGAGCGAGCGCGACTTCCCGAGAGAGAGAGAGAGAGAGAGAGAGAGAGCGAGCGCGCGCGACTTCCCGAGAGAGAGAGAGAGAGAGAGAGAGAGAGAGAGCGCGCGCGACTTCCCGAGAGAGAGAGAGAGAGAGAGAGCGAGCGCGCGCGACTTCCCGAGAGAGAGAGAGAGAGAGAGCGCGCGCGACTTCCCGAGAGAGAGAGAGAGAGAGAGAGAGCGAGCGCGACTTCCCGAGAGAGAGAGAGAGAGAGAGAGAGCGCGACTTCCCGAGAGAGAGAGAGAGCGAGCGAGCGCGACTTCCCGAGAGAGAGAGAGAGAGAGAGAGAGAGAGAGAGCGAGCGCGCGCGCGACTTCCCGAGAGAGAGAGAGAGAGAGAGCGAGCGCGCGCGCGACTTCCCGAGAGAGAGAGAGAGAGAGAGAGAGAGAGAGAGAGCGCGCGCGCGACTTCCCGAGAGAGAGAGAGAGAGAGAGAGAGAGAGAGAGAGCGCGCGCGCGCGCGCGACTTCCCGAGAGAGAGAGAGAGAGAGCGCGCGCGCGACTTCCCGAGAGAGAGAGAGAGAGCGCGCGCGACTTCGAGAGAGAGCGCGCGCGCGCGACTTCCCGAGAGAGAGAGCGCGCGCGCGCGCGACTTCCCGAGAGAGAGCGCGCGCGCGCGCGACTTCCCGAGAGAGAGAGCGCGCGCGCGCGCGACTTCCCGAGAGAGAGAGCGCGCGCGCGCGCGCGACTTCCCGAGAGAGAGAGCGCGCGCGCGACTTCCCGAGAGAGAGAGCGCGCGCGCGACTTCCCGAGAGAGAGAGCGCGCGCGCGCGACTTCCCGAGAGAGAGAGCGCGCGCGCGCGACTTCCCGAGAGAGAGAGCGCGCGCGCGCGACTTCCCGAGAGAGAGAGCGCGCGCGCGCGACTTCCCGAGAGAGAGAGCGCACGACTTCCGAGCGAGAGCGCACGAGAGCACACAACGTCCGAGAGAGAGACAGAGCGCAACACTTCCGAGAAAGAGAGAGAGCGCACGCGTGACTTCCGAGAGAGAGCGCACGCGTGACTTCCGAGAGAGAGCGCACTCGCACGACTTCGAGAGAGAGCGCATGACTTCCGAGAGAGATATCGCACAACTACCCGAGAGGAGAAAGCACGCACGACTTCCGAGAGACCGCACACCACGGCCCGAGAGCGAGCGCTTCACGTACCGAGAGAGCGAGCCACTTCCCGAGACAGTCTTGCCGTGGCGTAGTTCCGTGTACACACGAAGTCCCCAACCCCTCCTCACCCCCAACACCAGTTGAGGAAGCTCTCTGCCCTCAACTCCCATGAGTTTCCTTAACGCTAGGTTCAGGAAACTGCCTAATGTCTCGCTGTATCTCAGACACATCAGCCAGTAAACTGCTGCGAGCGGTAGTCGGGGGCAGAGAGCTTCCTGACCATCGGGGTGTAGAGGGGAGGTTCGCGGCGCTAGTAGCATATCGCTGCACGCATAGAGACAGTGCTAGAGTGTTTTCAAGCGTACATCTGAGCGGCGATATGCAACGACTTCACAGACTATCTGAAAGTCGTCCCTTTCTCAACAGCCCAAACTCAAACAATTAAACAGCCCAAAGCTGTATGCATGTCTCATGGTTTGCACCCATTTTACTATCAAGGTGACTATTCAGATAGAGGAAAGAAGCACCATAACCTGGGCATTTGTCCACTAGTTATGCCGTTTGTTTCCAACATTACTCATTTTATCAGCCCCTTTCGTTTCCCCTCTAGTAAGGTGCTGCATGAGACATTTCCTTTGTTTGGCATAACAAGGCCGCAGATTTATTTTTTACATATACAAAAACCACTGCAAACAGGTATTAAACTTTTGATCCAATAGGTGTGGCGACTGCTCCTCGTCCTGCTTCCCCCTTTTTCTCCATACTGATTGCAGGCATAACTCCCCCAAGGCCTTCGAGTCTGAGAAACCGCCTGCCCCTGCAGGTCTTTGCGGACTGGGAGAGCGCCGTTTGTTGGGGGGAAGTTGAGCCCGAACGAAGTCCTCCTCTCTTGGCGGGCGCCCGGCTGCTGGAAGAGCTGCAAGTGCTCCCAAGCCGGGCGCCCGCTGTACTTATGCGCCAAGCCACGCCCTCTTTCTTTGTTGCCCTTCGCGGGCTTTCCGGGGCTCTTGGCGCCCTTTCCTCTGCTCTTTCGCCCTCCTCTCGGGGGGGAGGGGCAAGAGAGCGAAAAGGAGTAAGGCCCCTGCCCCGGTTATCGGGGTGCCTCCTCCACTCGCTGCACTCCCCTTCGTCACCTTCATATCAAGTGTGCACTGCATGTTCAAAAAGAGTGAACGTTTGACTTACTAGCATTGACATGTTTGATAAATTGGTGGTTATTCTTATGTTACTGAAATGCCCTTTTTTTTATGGAAAGCAGCCAGCATCCTATATTCAGGGCATGCACATCTTTCAAAATGTAGCTCCATCCCCCCAGTCCCGCCCACACCACTGACAATCCGCCTGCAGCCGCGCGAACGGGAAGGAGTTGGGGAGATCCCCCAGTAAATGTTGTCAATTTACACCACTGTGGCTAATGACCGGTTATTTGCTCTATCCACCCGCATAGACCCTTTGCCGGGCTAAGTCCTCGTTTTAACACATCGCAAACACGTGTCTCCCCCCAAAAGGAGATTCTTCTAATTACTACACCACAAAAGTCCAGTCAGAACAAATCAATTATTCAACCGTTTATTAGTCAACAGCCGGGCTCTGCCAAAACAGTTACCGTCGGTGTAGACGAGCAAAGACAGCCATGGCAAAGTCATCAGCAGTCCCTTAGGAAAATGTTCCACTGATATGAAGGAATACAACTGAATCTACGAAGGACAGTGTGCCTTTAAATAGGAGACCGACTGACCGAGGACAATCTCGCTATTACTAAGAGTACTCTTAGCAGCGCATGTCAATGGGCCGGGTCCGAGAGATCCAGCATCAGCTGTCTCGCGGCCTGCCTCCGCCCTACAAGGGTTTACCGAGCCCCGAAACTTCGCGGGGTGTGGAGGGGCGCGGGGGGAAATGCAAGCGAATGCATCTCGTGTTATTTGCTGGCTTTGTCCTCTGCGTATGGCGCTCTGTTTTCTTGGGCAGCAGCACAGCATGGATTTGGGGCAGGACACCGCCCGGCCCTGGGCATAGCAACGTTGACCAGAAGCTTGATGCCTGGGCTCTTCGTCGTTGCGGAAAGTCAGCTGTAGGTGACTGGGGATAATGCGGGTCTTTTTGTCGACCCAGGCAGCGTTACCGGCAAGACGGAGGATAGATAGCACGACGGCTAGACCAGTCCGCCGTCGGCCTACTTGGAACTGCATGCCTGCCCGGGAGGAACAAGTCTTGGCCTTAGCACTGGCCTTCCCGCGTCCAGACGACATGCGTTAGTCTGAACTCTTCCTTCGCTCAAAGAGAAATGAGGGAAGCTGGGGGCTCCTCCGAGTCTGAGCTCCTTCCCCCAGCCGAGGGTGCGGAGTGGGGGGGGCTGGGGGGGCGGGGAGGGGTAGCGTGTTCCAAGTTCAAAAATGCTGCTTAAAAACATTCACTCGTTTTCTTTTAAATGTTTTTTTTGGTCGGACTACCACACAAATACCTTGTAATTTCTGTACCCTTTCCTTTGCGTTTTTTTCTCACAGGTTATGTTTATGAAGATTTTATATGCTTGTCAACTGCTTAAATCACAAATGACAGTTACCAGGAAATAAAACTGTGGGTCAATGGGTGCCAATTTTTGATTTTCACTACAGGGGCAGAAATACCTCTGACGTGAACATAGGTAAGCGACCAGCCCAACCCATGCCCTGGCCAAACACATTTAAAAGCATTTGTTTTTTTTTAATAAGGAATTGCAAAATCATACGATTAAGAACCAGTTTACAACATCTCAACAATGGTCTCTCACAATCTGCTGAGCTACCCTAGTAGCCTTCTACTGTAGAGCATGTCTATGGGTCCCTTCAGGGGCAGTGCTAGGATAGGTAGCATACGATGTGCAGGGGGGCCCCTTATTTGCATTCACCGTGGCACGTGATATTACAGAAAATTATTTCTCAGAATGAGTCTTTAATATACAAAATATCATGGGTAGTTCCATTAAAAACACTTTGCCATTAATAAGGAAGGAGACAAATACAATGCGACGCCCAGTATATTTGTCACTGTTGACATTTACCTATGTGGCAAGATCAGGAGTGAGGCTTTATTTTGTAGTAGCAGACACAATGAGAAGGGAGCCTCCTCAATGTAACCCCTGTGCCTTCATTTGTAGTAGCAGACACAATGAGAAGGGAGCCTCCTCAATGTAACCCCTGTGCCTTCATTGGAGGAGGTGAGCAGGCCACAACTGTTTGGCAGGATGCAGTAAATTAAAAGGGGAAGCAGGGAATCCCATAACAGAATGTTGCAATGGCAACTGAGCAGGTTAGGTGGTGCTGAGATGTTAGGTTTATCTCTTCCTGTAAAACATATGTTTTTTTCCCATTGCTGTTGTCAAATGTGGTGTTTTGACTATGGGATGATACAATTCACTTGCATCACAAGGTGTGGGAACTTCTGGCCCCATAGCAAAAATCAAAAGATGGCACCTATGAATATATGCACAGTAAGTGTACATACATTAAAAAGAAATATACAAGTTTGATTCAATTGACCTTTCCCCTTAGAAGAAAGTGCACAAGGTAAATCTTTCTTTGTAAATTGATGTACCTTGTAAATGTTAATGCATATTTCATGACTGTAAACGTATCCTTAAAGAGCCCTTCTACCCACGGGTCCGGAGCGCTCTAATAATAAATTAAACAAAACAGCATTGGTATTTTAAAAAACAATCAACAGCAGAAAATGACCCGAGAAGGAAGATTTTCTAATAACTATTCGGTCAAAGTGTAAACGATATCCACCTTTTAATCCCAACAATCTATAGTGAAATATGCACAGGAAAACAAAATCCCAGTAAGAGACCTTTGTTTTGATGACACTTTTCTGTGGTCTTGTGGGTAAGCGTCTGCACTTGGACAACCTGGGTGAAATCCTTGTAGCAGAACACTTGAGCAAGTTTTCCAGACTCAAAAATACCAAATCGGGTTAGTGGCCACGCTCTGAAATAAGTGTTCCCACCCACATGCATACTCTACTTATGCCACAAAAAAAAAATAAACACACATGGGCACAATGAGGGAAAATATCTGAGATTACAATCCCTGGGCATATATAAATGACATGCTTGCCTGCTCATCGTTTGAGCTTGCGCCCATGGTTGGCTTTGAAAGGTGCTCTGAATTTATAAATATGGCTTAAACAGTACACACAAATATATACATCCTTATAGAAACAGGTTAGGTAACAATTGTGAAATTATACTCTTCTTGAATGGGAGACTACAAATACCAGAATGCAATTCAGCAGAAGGCCAAACCTCCTGCTGCCAGACCCTCCAAGTCTGCATACTCCAACACGTTAATTGCACCCAGGACACGTAGAGTTTGTGCAGGTGGGTCTAGCTTCCCTGCTGTGGCTGCCACCACTTGGAATACCCTTCCACCGCACATTAGACTAACTGACTCCCATGCCTCCTTCCGCAAAGCCATCGAAACTTGCCTCTACCTATAGTCACTCTTATGTGCGTTTGTGGCTAAGTATCTATCTATCTGTGTAATGTTCATGTACCGTCATTTTCAAGTGTCCTTGGACGGCTGAACTATAACTCATTAAGTAGCCTTCTTATTCCACAAAGTCCTCAGCATTCATGTACTGTATCTTTCAAGTGTCCTTGGGCGGCTTAACTGTAACCCTTTAAGTAAGCCTTCTTATTCCTCAAAGTCCTCAGCGCCTCGATGCCCGTGGGCTGTAGTGCGCTTTACAAATATAAATAAATGGCCTGTGAGTTTTGAAAATGTACTTTCAAGACTTAGAATAGTGTGATAAAAGGTTGCTTACCCGTTTCAATGTTTGACAAATAGTCTGATGACAATATTACATGCTACCAAACATTTACTATTTTTGCTGTGTTAAATATGAACATTTGAACATTAGTTTAAAACAGCTCTGCGACATATTTTAAGTTGCCTGATGGGGGGTGTAAATGTAGGCAGCTATATGGCGTTTTGTGTATTCTTTTGGAATAAAAATGACCCTTTTAATTTCTTAACTAGGAAATGCCTTGCCCAAAACAATGGTCTCTTAAATGAGCCATGACTTGCAAATCACTGCAGACTTAAAAGCTAAGCTAGATCAAAGAAAGTCATTAGCAGTAATTATAGGGCCTGCAGTGTCTGATGGGCCGCTGGGAAGGGGTATTTGTCTTAAGAGAATCACAATTGCTTGGAAGATGAGAGAGTGGCCTCCCCCAGAAAAAGCACGAATTGTCCAAGAAAGCAGCAGAGCCCCTCTTGTGAACTGCTACTGCCTGCGGGAGAGTGTGGGGAGGGTGTTTAATGTACTAAAAGGCACTGCGTTAACAACGGTATTTTGGGCGCACCACTACCATGAAAGGGATTTAAAGTGATGTACAGTGTGGAGTTGGAAAGAAGCAGGATTAAACACATCGCAGCGTTTTTAAACTATTATTTTGAACATTTCCTTTGAGTGGAGTTAAACTGCCAGGTCGGCTCCCTCTGAACTCCACCGCCTCCGCCAAACCCCTCTTTAAAAGGTCTTCTATTTCCACCACCGCTCCTACGCTGATAAGCATTCGCCCTCTCACTGTTAAATTAATTTAAGAACATGTAGGTCTTAATTTCGTCTCCATTTGTTTTCTTTCCTCCAGCATGTGCGCTTTGATTCTGCAGCTTCTTTTCCGGGGACCTCCAGGCACTATTGTTGTGCAACTGGCTCAGTCTGTCTTTATTCTTCAGGAGTTGCACTATTCATAGCTAAACACATTACACCGAATAGGGCCTCCAGAAATTTACTTCAGGACTAGCCAGGTATATTTGTACATTTTAGTGGCATGTACAGTGGTAAAGCTCTGACCTGGAAGATGTAAATAGTTGCAACCTGTTGAACCTCTCTCAACCCAAAGAAGGTCGTTAACCAGTATGTTGTAGTATCCAGAAGGCCAACTTCCGGGACCCGCATTGACTTTTGCATTACCTTTTTATGTTTGAGTATAAATCTTTTTGGGAACCACAAACATCCCCCTTTACACAATCCCAGAAATTAAAGAACTTCGGCTCATGATGTTTCAACATGGTAGCTGCTTTCAGGTAGTTTTGCAAAGACAAAAGACTCAATTGTTTGAGGGTAGAGGCATTGGTATAAAAAAAACTATTATAACCCAATTCAAATTCGGTTTTTGATGATTATAGAGGTAATCTTGCAATAAGACAAAATGATCTTACAGTATTCAGTTTTATCCATCGGCAACTAACAATACCAGCGTAAACTCACCAGTAATACACCAACAGGACAATAATCTTGCACGTTTGTAAGAAAAAGTCACAACACAGATTAAGGAAATAAAAATCCGATATAAAGCAGCAGCTAAAAGGCTGTATTGCTGTATAGGCACATTGCCATGTAATAAGGTAACATTATAAAAAGCAAAACTTACGTTGTGTGCTAAACTCTACAAGAATCCTTGCATCTGCAATGGGAAAGTCAGAACTGTACTGCATTTTCTCGCTCTCTGGCAACATTTCTGCCTTTCTGCGCAGCGGTTGCACAGATCCTGCGATCCCTGGAAGGCAGGCACACCGCACGTTTAAAGTTTGATCAACTAATTATTCTTTTTTAAAATCTTTTTTTACAAAGCTCAAGTGTGATGCAATCGAAAATGAAATCGTCACAAAATTCCCTTGTATACTGTTCCCACTTCAATATCGGGAGGTAGTGGGTAGAGGTTCACCAGGAAATCGTGAATCAAAATGAAAACATGACATACCTACTTCCAAACCCTCGAAACCCCAACCACCCACTGGGATATTAACATTTCACTAAAAGCTTTCCTTGGGGGCTGGGAGAGTGGGACCCCAATTAAAGTGCAATTTCAGGCAAAGATGTCTTAACTAGAATTGCCATGTATGACTTCTGTGAACGGTGGGCCAAGCGTTCGTGGGACGTCTATGAACAATCTCTGAAGCAATGTTCAGTACCTCTTCCAACATGGCATCCAGGCTTAATCCCATGAAAATCTCTATTACGTTGTCCATGTGTTGCATAATTTAAATGGCCAACAATACAGGAAGACCATATTTACAACATTGTGGCACAAGGGTCTAATTTGGGAGCCTTTTATAAGGTAACTTTTCCTGGGAAAGGATCTACGAGGAACTAGGCTGATCAATGAAGTTGGCTTATTCGCTCACAACCACAAGTAACCCCAAAATATCCTTCATGTCAAGACAGAACCGTAAAGCAGATTGCATCAGCTTAAAGGAGACAATGATCCCGTTTGTGCATGTGTTTGCTAGGAATACACCCATGTGTGTACATTTGGCCCAGTAACCGCCACTCCAGCAACTAGTAAGCTCTTTGCAAAACATATTGTAACAATATATTTCAATATAGGCTTTTAACAGTCTCAGCACTGAATATTTTAGTTCTTTTGCGAACAGGTTTTTTTCTAACTAAATTGGGTCCTTCAATGAAATTCTTCTAACTTGATAGCTTCTTTTAGAGTAAAACGTACACGCTCTCCGTTTGGCAGGATACCTTTTAGAAACTCACACCGAGGTGCTCTGCTCATTAATGACGCGTCTTCCACTTAGCTTCATAACTAGAAGGATAATGTCACAATTGCTTACACATCAGAAAGAGTGCCTGAGAATACTGATGCATTTATTTGATGCCAAAAACCAACAGTGGTTTTAGCAGTTCCAGTCCAACAGGCACAAAGTCTTTCCTAAATCTCCAAGAAAACAGTCAAGAAAACATTGGTTGGTATTCTTGTTATAGGCTCGACAGCTCATTAACTAGTGTCCAAGTAGAACACTTTAATATAGAGGAATCAAAAGAACATCCGACAAGCTACACCTCTTGGGCTGATAGTGTAATAAGCAAGTTGTGGCACTCAAATGGTTTCTGGTCAGTGGACTGCGTTTGGACTTTGAGGGGGCAGCAAATAATCCTTGGGCTAGAACCAAGACACAGCATTGAAATCATCTCTATTGTTAGTGGATGTACACCTGATACATACTAAGTGGCAACCCAGCCCCCCTACTCTCTTCAGTGCTGTAATATCTGCTGGGATAGTGTAGTCTTGCTCACAATATTATCACCATCAGACGAGAGCACGACATGAACATGCTAAAAGGATTGATTACAATCAGCACTTGAGGGCCATCATTTGTTGGATAACCGTAATTGGTGAACACCCAAAAATAAAACTATTCTGCAAACCTGATCAGCAGATTGGATTAATTGCAAAGGACTTATCCAGCGAGGTATTCATGTTGGGCCAGGTAAGACATCACTGGTCATACCCTCAGATACCATCTTCAGTAGTACATCCACAAAGAACCACGATTCTAACAGCCACTACATTGTTTCACCAGTGCTGATTCTTGGACCACTTGCATGTGTGAACAATGCCAGAAGCACCCCCTGTTCCAATAAGCACTTGAGCAAAGTACAATTATTCACTTCTGCCAATACACCGTAGTAAATAAAACCTCCAAGCAACTTCACTTTATCAAATTACTCAAGTATCCATCCTCTTTGGCACACTCATATTTCATGTAGTATTCATGTATTCATCCAAATTGTTCAAACAACTTTTTTCATTTTCAAAACCTGATCCAATTGTTTTATGTTGAGGGAAACACTCTTAGCAGCACCTCAACATTCAAATATCAAAACCAATAAGAACCAGAAATCTAATCTCAAATGTCCATTTTCTTATAGCTGCGCCTACAAGTAAAAAGTTGCATTTGCATCCCAGAAAACATATCCCTTAAGACAGAAATGGAGAACTGTGAATGGTAATGATAGAACAGCTTTGCGATTAAGTAGCGAGGTCCATGAAATCGGACTATTCCAGTTTGAAATGAAATCCAGACTCTTCCTAGCTAAATGTTCCCGTTTTGCTTTTACAATGGGGCTCTTTTAACTGCCATATTTCTGAGAAGACTCGCTGAGGCCGAAGTGCAGAGTGGGTTTTGTTTTTACATGTGCAATGCGAGAAAGTTACGTGCAATGAAAGCACTTATACGTGTTTCAGCTGATGCAATCAGTTTTCCAGGCCTAGCCTGACAAAAGGACACCCCCTCCTCACCCCGAAAACGCTAGCAATCAGAAAAATGTGTGTGAAAAAATAAAACATTTTACTTTTGCTTCAGAACATGCAGTAACTCCTTCGTAATTAAACACAGACATGCCATTGCTGCGGTACCTTCACGTCGCATTTCACGCTCTTTGCGTTTTTCCTCTGCTCTGCGCTCCCGTTCCTTTAGCTCTTTCTGCTGCTCCCGAGCCTTCTTGTCTCGCTCCCGCTTCCTCTCCAGCTGCTCCAGGCGTTCCCTGCAAACATTAAAGGGCTCCCTAAAATTTTCACATTTAATGTCAGATTATAAAGAGGTTGTCTTAATGCTTCATTGTCAACTTTATATTGATAATGTTACAGATGACGCAGAAGCATCACGAGGCCAGAGCATGTCAGAACTGTGAACTCAAGACCTACAGCTTGGACGCCTTGAGATGTACCATAAATATGAACTGCAACGGGACACTTTTAGCCATCAAATTACCTTTTTCAGAGAGCTTCCCGTTTAGCTTTCGAAAAATGCTAGCAGTAGACATGGAAGGTACCATAACTTAAATCTGTTTTACCCCCGAGTAAATGAAGGCTCATAAAACAAACTGCAGTTGGCAAGGCTGCAAAAGCTACCCGCAGCAGGATGCCAATGTCCAGGAAAGCCACCAGGGAAACATGGATGCTGTAGCAATATGTTGATGTTTAAGTATGCCACTTAAGTTGCATATGGATGGGGCTAACCTCTAACGAGAGGGGCTAAAGTGTCCATTGCCATTACAGAAAGGAATGTGGTATGGACCCCAACACATGCAAGGTATCTGGGTACTGATAGGCCAAAAACTGGGAAAATCAAACAGTGCTGCTTTCAAGCTATACCCTGTTCTTCAACATCCCCCACTGCTGTTGGAATTTGTGGAAATAAATCTGTGCCCCCTAGCCAAATAGAATATTGAAGCATTACTTTTCCAAGTTCAGTACCACGGTCTTAGCCAAACACGGGTCTCGTGATGCTACTGTACACATTAGTTAACACGTCTGCGTAATTTTGTATGTAGTTCATCATCCACCAGTGTTTACCACAATTCCGAAACCTTGAAGTGGGTCAAACCATCAAGGGATGTGAAGACAATGAATGCCTTTATTTGAATTACCCCACCCCTTGTCACATTTACAGGGAAAGAAAGCCACATTTTCTCGTTTTTATTGGCCTCTGGGTCACCCTCTGAAAACTGTGCCCAAGCCTTTAAACGGGAGGCCCGTAAAGAGAGTAGTGGTCACCCAACCATCAACCAGGCACGTAAGGCAGAAAAAAGACTGGGGAAACGTGTCAAGTAGATAGGTTTAACAACTCTGGACAGTAGAGTTAAAGCTACTCTACTACTTGAAATGCAAGTGTTATCCCCCCCCAACAAAATGACTTCAATTGATTTGCACATTTATCATACAAAGAAATAATAAAAGATTTCTTTGTATGCTCACATTTTTTTCATTCTAATCTTAAGTGGTTTGAAATGTACCAAAAAATATCTTTCCCCTTTAATGGCCAATCATATTCAGCACACTAACTCTTTCCAAGTATTCAGTCAGTGTGTGATTGGTACCCACGAGGAGGCGAAAACCAACTAAAGGAAACTAGCATTGGCAATGGCAAGCATTTGGGCTTTTTGGATGAATGGGAAAATCACTTGCCAGGCACTAACATATTGGCATCAGCTGGTCATTGAAGGTAGCAAGTGCAAAATGGTGCGAGTAGCTGGGCATCTAGTAACTGTGCCTGGCAAATGCCTAATACTTCTACAGAAGCCAACATTGTTTGCTTTGTCAAAGCTCGTTATTAACAGGACTTCAGTGAAGCACACAATGCTTATACATGTTAAATGTTAATGTTAAAGGACATTTGTACCGCGCACTATCACCACTGGAGTGCTCCCCTGGCGCTCTGGCGGCTCTGAAAGAGGGAGGGAGAGGTGGGCTAGTGGGTGAAGGCTGGAAAAGGGCAAGATTGCAGTGATGTGCTGTTGGCAGCCTCATCCCGGTGGTTCCGTTGGCTGGGCCTGGGGTGTATGCGGCCGGTAGTTGTCGTGTGCTGATGTGCGAGCCTATGTGTGTTTTTGTTTTGTTGTTGCAGTGTAGTGAAGTTCGTGCGGTTTGTTGTACTGGAGGTTTGTGGTTGTATTTGGTTTGAAGTTTGAGAGGTGTATGCAGAGAAGGAAATTGTTAGTGGTATTGGTTAGTTGGTATCTCTACCCTGGATTGACCAGTTGGGCTCGTGTAATCATACACGACGGGGTGCTTGCGCACCATGTGCCTCAGAAGGTGCCCGTTTTGCATTCGAGGCCCCTTGAGCATTTAAGCTGTCCCCTCCATCCGCTCCCTCAATAACTTCGCATGCTCTTCACCCCCATCCACATGACCAGCGCACCTGCTAGTGTCCATACTTCAGATTGTGTGGTGATTGGTGGTATCTCGTCCATTCCACAACCCCGTGGTACCTAGTTGTAGCTGTACGGGCGGTGGGGCGACTAAAGGCATACCCGGTTTAGACATTGCTACTGTACTAGTAGCTGTTTACAGCTCCAATTAAGTCATTAACTCTCAGAAGACCTCTATGAAAAAACACTGGCAGGCACTTCCAGTGCAAAATCTGATGGTAATGCTTGATTAAAGTGCGCTTAAAGAGTTCCCCTGTGGGAGTGTTATGGGACGGGAAAGAACTGAATCGGAATGGCCACAAGGATTAGCATGGGCAGTCAACGGGTAGCAAATAACTTAACACCTAACAAGCTGTGTCCCTCATATGCCATTTCTCCCCATCTGTACTCGAACGCAATAGTTTCGGCTTACAGGTGGCTCTGACACCTAAGGTGTATGTTGCTTACCTGTAACTCCTGTTCTCCAGCATTGGTATCTTTCGTGGATTTACATGCTTTCAATATTCCCCACCGACAGGCTGGGAATCCTCTAACACTTTATTATAGCTTATAATAGAACGTTTAGGCTTACTTTAGTAGCCCAGCAATGTCCCCTTGGGTGCCTTCTACCTCAGCCAATGGGACAGTGAGCAGCCCCACCTAGGAGGCCATCTTCAGATTCCAACCCCATAGGGATGCGACTTGGTGTCATTTAGCCTTGCGCCCTTAGGGGTGGCAGTTGGGCGCATGTGAATCCATGAAAGATACCAATGCTGGAGAACAAGAGTTACAGGTAAGAAACATACTCCTTCTCCAGCATTGGAACCTCTGTGGATTCCCATGGTTTGAATAGATTGTTACAGCACAGTTTCAAATCATATTTCACAATTAATCAAATACTGATTCAAGTCACTTCGACCTAAATAGGTATTTCTCAAGGCACAGTATCAAATTGTAATTCACAATTAATCAAATAATACTGTTCCACACATTACAATGCAATGGTGCAATTTATGCACAATCAAGACATTAAGAGAGCAACAGGAGGCAAGGCATAAAATAAGCAGTGTCGTATAGCAATGTTAATCAATTCTATAGGTTTGCTAATTAAATTGACACTTGTGTAGCAAAAATAGCTATTTAAGTTACCCGGTTCAATGAAAGCACATCTCACCCTGCATTCCTCTCTTGCCCTCTGGCCTCTCTACCCAGTTTTTCCTCTGTTCATTGCAGTAATCATCTCCTCCACTAAGTGCAAAAGGCCTGTGATGGATCGCTATACCAGCATTTCTTTTTCTTCAAATAATTGCAGGCCAGAAGTAATCGGAATGACACTTTTTCATTAGGCCAACTATATCCTGTCTGGAAAAGACCAGTATGTTTTAACTTTATATTTATTTTAAGACAGTCATGCAGTTCGATTCCTTACATGATGCATAATTGCATTAAAACCATGCAGTGTCTCCATGCTTTACAGTAAAGTTCAGGTTAGTATATCTAAATCTCAGTGTTGACTAGATTTAATTTTATCGGGGAAGATGCATCATGTAGGCTAGTTAACACTTTTGAAAATGTGCATGATTACACCGCCAAATACTTTGGATGGTAAACCTAGTTCTGTGACCAACTGGTTGATACATCTGCAACTGGGGCTCAACCCATGAGCAGAACCCGTTCTCCTGAACAGTCTCTCTCATCACCCTTTTGTTTTATACCGCTGGTATGTAAGTGAGATGGCCACAAACTACAAGTTTCCACCGACTTTGCCCAGTTCTCTGCCTGTTACGCCATCCACTCTTCTTAGTCTCTTATTTTCCTTGCTCTTACACAATGAATACACAAAACAAACTAGGCATGTACGCAAAATAGTGATCAATAGTTCCATCCAGCCTGTATATCTACAATAGCATCCACCATATTTAGCCTCCAGAGCTCAAATGCTCTATGATTATGATTGCCTTGTACAATAGCACAAACAAGAGGTGGCCGAACGGTTTTCAGAGCCTATTTATCATATCTATTTGTGTCCATTCATGGAGCTAATTTTACAGACAATTTTCTAGGGCACAAAAAGTCTACTCACCCACTCATATAGTCGAGCAGATTTTATGAAGGGCGAGTTACCACTTGCAGGGGGCGCCTGAAATTTGTGTTTAATATTTACTTTTGTTTGCAGCATGGCTGACCCCTGGGTGGCAGCAGCGTGCCAAACATAGTGGGTATTTTGTGACAATTTTACAGAAAGTGTATTTACATGTGTTTGTCATCTGTTGCCAAGGGTCGAGTGCAGTTCTCTTAGGTCGAGTAGGTAAACAAGTTACTATACCTGCAGGTCTAGCAGAATTTTAGAGAATTTGCAAGGTCTTACTCTATTTCACTAATGGCTTCATCGGTTTTCAAAAATGCTGTATTGTTGCTTATTTTATGTCTTGGGTACAAACAACTTCTGGTGACATTAAAAATATTAGTATACCATTGCTAATCAAATGGGTTTGTTTGCTAATCAAGAACATTTTAATTAGCAAACTCTGCTAATCAATTGTTTTTAAACTAATTTACGCCTTGAGGTGGTGAAGGGGGAAGGGAGACAAAAGGATAGAATTAAGTGTTTCACACTTGTTAAATCCACATATGTTCCATCACATTATAAATAAATATGAATTATACCTCCAAATACATCTTAAATCATCCCACCACGATGATCATGTTAGACTTGTCATTGAATTACACACATCATTCAAGACCAAATGAGGTCACCCTCACTCAAAGTCCTGGCATATAGCCACGGCGATATGATAAAGCGAAAAAAGTAGGTCAGGCGCGCACCCTAGTTCCCAGTCAAACATTCTTAATGTAAATAGTAACTGGGTTAAATCCCAACAACATGCAGTAGTAACAGGGTTGAATCCCATAATGCAGTAATAACAGGGTCGAATCCCATGTGTTGCAGTTCCAAATCTTCTGTTGATTTTCTAAGATAAAGCCCATGATAATCGCTTCATCACATGTAATGTGAGCAATTAAGTATAACCCCTCAACATTCCTCTAGCACGTCAAAATTAGAGTCTACCATTTTGACGAGGGCAGGACATTGTATACAACCATGTTAGCACATTGCAAATAAAGTATTCCCAGACAGTTGGGTAGCCCATCAGTGCTATTAATCAACCAACAACCTTGGTGAAAACGCCCATCCAATTAGTTTATGCAGTGATGTTGAAATGAAACATGTGTGCTCCCAAGACCATGTTTTCCCATATATGATTAGTCAAATCTTTAGTGTTGTAGAACGGCTCTTCCCACCTTTGCTTCAGCTTCTACTTGTCCCTCCATGTATTGCTTGACAAAGGTGTGCGGAACTGCCCAGGTTGGTGCACGGCTTATGTCCGACAGGGGAAGCCATGCCCATAGAGCTGCCTAAGACCCCACTGCAATAGTGGAAAGAGCACGAACGGGTCCTTGCAGTGGTCGCCTGGCCTGGGTGTGCGCTGTGGAAATTGAGGTGGAAACTCATCTGGCAATACCTTGCTTTTAAATCGGTCGACCTTTGTGGGGAGTTCCAAATGCCACAAACAGTTGAGATGTACCTGGAAAGTTTTTAGTTCTACCTATGTAGAATTTCAGGACTCTTCGAAGGTGGAGCGCATGTAGCACGTGTTCAGCTGGTGTGGACGGATGTACGAAGAAAACTGGTAGGGTTACTTCAGTTTACAGGTGGAAGCTGGACAACAACTTGGGAACAAACGTAGCGTTTGTTTTTACAGTGAACTTGTTTTTCTCAACCCATAGATACAGAGGTCGAACGGATAGTGCATGCATTTCTGACACCCGTCAGAAGGGCGTGATTGCTACTAGAAAAGCAGTCTTCCAGGACACAAACTTTATGTGTGGGGTAGCCATGGGTTCGAATGAGGGCTGACGGCACAGTGTTTAAGCTTCACTGAGGTGGTATTTTCTTTTGAGGGAGTTAAGTGCGGATTAGACCCCTCATGAAGTGCTTAACGATCAGGCTCTGAAAATGGGAGCTTTTCCTTGCTTCCTGGTGTATGCAGAGATTGACGCAATATTGCACTTTGATGGATGAGTGAGACAAACCGTCTTTTGCCAATTGTAAAAGGTATGGCAGTATTTGATGAGGTTCCACGTCCAACGGATCCAATTGTTGTTGGGAGCAGGGAACAGCGCAGTCAAGCCTCGTTATGATGTGGACATGTGGTTGGATGCATCTCCTGCCAGTCCCTCTTTTGATGTTTATTTTCACTTCAAAGGTTTATTTACAATTATGTTCATTTTGTATGTACATCAAGAAAGGCGCGGATGTGGGCACTAACAAAACCC
Source organism: Ambystoma mexicanum (assembly GCF_040938575.1). Lineage (NCBI taxonomy): Eukaryota > Metazoa > Chordata > Amphibia > Caudata > Ambystomatidae > Ambystoma > Ambystoma mexicanum. The sequence continues at coordinate 495,317,732 of NC_090929.1, forward strand.
ACATATAGACACATGAGGGTGTAACGCGTGATGCACATTTCCACTCCTTCAGGGTGGCGTTCACGTTGATCAGCATCATATTACATACATCCATAGGACGAGAACCTGATCCGTTGGCTGGGCTTGGGGTGTTTTACAGTCGATAGTCGCCGTGTGCTGTTGTGCAAGTATGTGTGGTTTGTTTTGTTGTTGCAGTGTAGTGAAGTTTGTGTGGATTGTTGTGTTCTAGGATTGTGGTTATGTTTGGTTGGAGTTTGAGAGGTGTATGCAGAGGGATGAAATTGTTAGTGGATTGGTTAATTGGCATTGCTGTCCGGAAGTGAGGTTCTGAATTTCCATATTCTCTCCAGGTGGGGTGCGGTAGCATCTCTGCGCCTGTCCTGTACTGGGCCATCCGATACTCAAAGTCCCTTTCACACATGGCATCCACGCACATTCATACCCTTCCCCTAGTTCGTCCTCGGCCACCTACGCAACACCTGTCTGTATACGGGGCAGGCAGGCGTTTGTGTGTCCCTTCAAATCTGGCCCAAAGAGCATTCACAATCCAGTCAGTGCGCGGCATTGACTAGCCAAGGCTACTCCATCCTTATGTGGTGGGTGGTTGGCACTCATCTTGTTCAGTGGTTTATGGAGGTTATAGCTCCCAGCCCCTTCTAAACGTTGCACATGCCAACGTTTGCAATTATGTCCAGGGGCGGCACCTGCCTTCATTCACAACTCCATATGGTCAATTCCAATGCCAATGTCCACAACTTAGTTCAAGTGTGGCAAGTGTTAACTTTCACGCAACTCTATACAAGTATGATACCTGGTAGCAATTATGGGGTGGGTGAGGTTTTTGGCTGGAGTTGGCTAGGGATGCTGATTTCTGTCATCAGGGGTGTTGCTTGTGTCCTATTTGACTTAGCATCGTCTCTCTAGTTGTAGTAAGAGTTTCTCTGGTCGGTTCTGGGTATTGTCAGTGTCATCCTAAATTTAGTCATCTTTTTCTTTGTTTCTCCCGTTCGGTTGTTTCGGTTTTTCAGTTTGAATCTGTGATGTTGAAGAGCCAGGTTTTTAGTAATTTTCTGAATTGTAGGTGGTCTTGGGTGTTTCTTATTTCTTTCGGGATGTTACAGGTTTTTGCGGCTAAGTGGGAAAAGGAGGAGCCCCCAAGTTTTTTTCTTAAGGTATGTGGTTTTTGTTCCAGGCGGATTTAGTTGCTTGATCTGAGGAATCTCGTTGGCTTGTAGATTGTTATTTTCTTTTGTAGGAATTCTGCTCCTTGTCCGCCGATTTCCCTGTGTGTTATGCACATTGTTTTGAAGGTGATGCAATGTTTGACCGGGAGCCAGTGCAGTGTTTTTAGGGCTGGAGTGATGTGGTCCCTTCTGGATAGTTTGAGGAGCAGTCTGGCTGCTGTATTTTGGATCCGTTGTAGTTTCTTCAGGAGGTATTCTGGTATCCCGAGATGGGGGCTGTTTGCATGGTCTATTCTTGACATGAGGGTGACGATTGAGTGTTTTGCGAGTGAAGGAGAGGAAAGGTAAGATTCTTCTTGCCGTGTGGAGGAGAAAGAAGCATTTCTTGTTTATTGCATTGATTTGTGGTTCTAAGGTTAGGGTGTTGTCCATCAGGATTTTTTACTACCTTAGGTGGTGTTGGTGCGGTTCCCATTTCCGTTGGCCATGGAATGTAGGTGGTCGTTAACTCGTGGGGTGGATTTGAAGGGTTTTAATCCATACGGTTTCTGTTCTGTCTGCTAGGAATGATTTCATCCAGAGTAGTGCCATGTCCGTTATGCCCATGTCTTCCAGTCTTTTGGTTAGGGTGTCATGGCTAACTGTCGAAGGCTGCGGAGAGGTCGAGCAGAATCAGGGCTGAGGTTGTGTTGGAGTCCGCATTCGTTTTTAGGTCGTCCCAGATGGATGGATAGTGCCGTTTCTGTTCCTCGTGCGGGTCTGAAACCGACTTGTGCTTGGTCTAGCAGGTGGTGTTTTTCTACATGTTCTTGGGTTCATTTGTATACGTAGGTTTCAAGGAGTTTTGCTGGGTAGGGAATGTTTGAAATCGGTCTGTAGTTTGGTAATGACAGAGTTAAAGACTGGTAGCTGCAGGACGCAATTGTAATTCATAAGAACAAAGCCCTGTTTTTGAGACTCCAGAGGACGTGACGGCATGGTTGGACGCAAGGATCGGTCCAGCGGGAACGGATGACCAGATGGAGAGCGGAACGGATAAGTGAATCTGGGGTTCCATGGCTGTACTGTTGTATAAGTAGATGTTTCAAAGCAATGAACATTACACAGAGGTAGACTTTGGGACTAGACTATAATGCAGATTGTGTCGTGATTGAGAGGAAAGGTTGTATGGGGGATAAGGTACATGTACACTGGGATAAGGGAATCCGCGATATTTCCGAGCAGTAATGCTAGCCAAGCTGACATGTGCTAACGACCATTGCAGAGGCATTGACTTTGGGACCTGAATATAATGCAGAGTGTAAAGAAACTTGAGGCTGATGTGCGTAAATAGTGCAGTATATTGATAGCCTAAGGCAGGAGCCAGTGGTGCAGCTTGAGATCAGCAGCACCAGGAGACACACTTGCATCCCCAATAGATAATTTAGTTGGGATACAGGTGGTACGGTATCCCCCTTCTGAGCTCCGAGCTGGGCATCAGTTGGGGATAATTGGGGAGGAGGGTCGGGTGGGAGTTGGGGAAGTCGGGGTGTTTAGGTGGGAGGGAGGGGAGTTTGGGGCATTATGAAGGGACGAGCCTACAATCACAAGCCAGTGTGCAAGAAGAGGAGGGTAGATGAGAAGGGCGGAGTAGGGAACAGATGCGATGGGAGACCTGAAGATAGTGACCTGGAATCTGCGGGGGCTAAATAATTATATCAAAATGGAATAAGGTGGTGATGTACCTGAAGAGACAGAAAATAGATATTGCCTTGTTACAGGAAACTCATTTGACCAAAGATAAGCAAGAGGTGTGGGGAGGAAGTGGAAAGGGACCGCCATAGGAGCAACATACTCAGCATATGCCAGAGGGGTTATGACGTGGATAGCACCACACGTCCTGTTTAAGCTATTACAGTCTGCCATAGAGACAGGCGGGAGGATGGTGCTAGAGGGTTGATAAAAAATAGAGGTGAACATCATTAACATCTATGCTCCGAAGCAAGACACCACTGGTTACTTTAGGAAGATTAGCCCAGTTATAAGATTGGGGCAGTTATATGGAGGTTGGGGGGACTTCAACTGTACAGAGGACCCAAAGCCTGAAAGATCAGATGAGAAGGTCGAGAGGCCTACCCCAGTAGCAAAGGCATTGAGGACCCTATTGAGGGATTTTTGGGTAGTGGATGTGTGGAGAATGCAACAGCCACAGAGTAGAAAATACTCATTATTCGGCCCCACAAAACCTGTACACCCAATTAGATTATATATTTGTTGCATCGAAGCTAACGGGAGAAATGATGAGCAGAATACAAAGCTGTGGTCCTCTCAGACCATGGACCGTTGATAGTAACATGGCAGTACTTGCCTCATAGGGCGAGAATCCCGACATGGAGACTCCGAGCAGAGGCACTAAAAGATGGTGTTTAGAGAAGACCAGAGGGAAGAAATACGAGAGTACTTTGAACACAACACGGGTAGTGTAGGATCGGCTGGCACACACTGGTAGGCATTCAAGGTAGTGGTGAGGGGGGCGGCATTATCAAAATCAAAAGGGTTGCAAATTGGCATAATACAGGAATTGCATGATGCAGAAAGGAAAGTGGAGACCAAAATGCGAGAGGGTGGGCGTTCCCCACTGGAGGATGAGACCATACGTAACTACAACAAGATTGCAGGGATCACTGGGAAAGACTATGCAACCTAAACTACAAAGAATACGTAGAAAGGCAACACGCAGAAGGAGACAAGCCGGGCAGATTAGTAGCCTGGTTATATAAAAGCAAGACCCCCAGACAAACGATTAGAGCAATGCAAGGGATAGATGGGCAGACATGAGATACCCAAGAAGGTGTGAACACTTTTTTTTTTTAGTACTATCAGAGATTGTACACAGACACAACCGAGGGGGAGGAAATTGATGTGCTGGAAGCATTGACAGAGATTAATCTTCCCAAACTTGAGGCAGGAGAAAGAACTTGGAGGCTCCAATTACGTTAAAAGAATTAGAACAAGTGATTAAGCTACTACCCACTAATAAAGCCCCAGGGGAGAATGGACTCCCAAGTGATTTTTACAAAATATACAGGTCAGAAATTCACCCCCCAATGCTAGAAATGTTAAACGAGGCGTTTGACAGGGGTACGTTGCCAGAATCCCTTAGAGAGGCGATCATCATTCCACACCTTAAGCCCAATCGAGCACGGACTGCAGATCGTATAGACCACTATCAATGCTCAACCAGGACAGCAAGAAACTTACAGCAGTGATGTCCGATAGGTTGAGACCTGTTACAAATAAACTCATACACCCTGACCAGACGGGGTACGTCCCGCGCAGGAGTTTATCCAACAACCTTAGGAGGCTGCATTACGTTAGAGCAAACGGAGGGAGGTTCCCAAGAGGTGGCAATAATCTCATTGGATGCAGTGAAAGCCTTCGACTCAATTAAATGGCCTTGGTTAACGGCTGTTTTAAAGGAATATGGTATCGGACCTGCATATTTGAAGTGGGTCCAACTGTTATACAGCAAACCATTGGCTCGAGTCAGAAAGAGAGCGACCATATCAGAACAGCGGCAACTTGGCAAAGGTACCAGACAGGGATGCCCGTGGTCCCTAATGCTTTTTATTTTAGCACTGGAACCCCTAGCGATATACTAGCGAAGGCACCAATATAGAGAAGTAGGGATCAGCACAAAGGGAGGGCAACATCTGATATCGATGTACGCAGATGATATGCCGTTGTACTTAAAAGTATCCTGGGGAAAACCTACAGTATATTTTGGAGGTTATGGAGCGATACGAGAGGCTGTCTGACATAACTATCAACCCCAAAAAGTCTAGCATATTCCCCCTAGGTAGATATGTGGGAATACCACGACAAACTGCCGGTATTACAGATAAGGTGGTAAACAGACGTTCAGATACCTGGGAATAGATGTATACCACAATGTCGAAGTTGAACACAAGCGAAACACAGAATGCGGTGTCTACAATTGAAAATAGCACGACATTTTGGGCCAACCCACCTCTGACAATTATGGGTAGAGTGGCACTGCTAAAGATGGTGGTACTGCCCAGGCTATTACACTACTTTGCGAATATCCCATATATGATACCCCAATGATTCTTTACTAAAGTTCAAAGCGTATGGAGGGGGTTCATATGGCAACTCCAGGAATAGAATAGCGTTGTGGAAGTTACAAAACCCATATGAACAAGGGGGCATTAGATTGCCCAATTTTGAAGTGTACCATTTAGCTAGCCAACTTCAGTATGTGGCAAGGTGGCTATCCGAGGATCCTACACCAGAGTCCAGACTGTTGAGAGCTGGTTTCTGAACGAATGCATATGGCTGCCTAAATCGCAGTGGGAAGTGGGGACAAGACTGTTGGATCTGGGGGGGGGGAGATGTGGCGTGGAGCCTGCCAGGTAATGGAGAACCCGTTCCTGTGCTCTCCACATATGCCGCTAGTGGCACTGGATGGGAAAATGAGGATCATCAGAAGGCAATGGGAGCCAACGTGTATAAAGACCCTCGGGATGTATGGCAAGACGGGAAGGCGATAGAGTTGGATGCTCTGGTGGAAGACATGGTTTTACATCGAGGATAATACATCACATACGCTAGGATGATTAGGATGATAAAAGGTGCATGGTCGGAAGCAATGTTGACCCGATAGCGCGACACTGCCATAGAAAAATGTTATGATGTGTCAGAGGGAGGCCATGAGGTCTCCCGAATATATGAATTGCTGATGTCTAAGGTGGGGAAGGGGGTGATCCAGACGAGACGAGATTGGGGGGTGGCGGCTGGGGAAATCAATGGAAGACAGGTTGTGGGTCAGGGTGCAGGGATACCACAAGAAACTATCAAGGATAGTGAGGTTGCAACAGATTCAATGATGTCACCCACAGAGCATACATGACCCCCAAGAAGATAGCCAAGTTTAAAAATGCGGGAATACAAACTTGTTCGAAATGTGGGGAGGTGAACGCAGTAGGGTACATATGTTCTGAGCATGCCCTGAAATAAGGAGATTCTGGAGGGAGGTGGCCCACCTCATGGCGGGGAAAGAGATACATTTGGATGTAAACTCCCTTTGCGCGTGCATGTTAGGGGGGGTTCCACAGGCGGCGTAAACTTAAACACATGAGTAAACTCAAGGACCTGGCGTATATACTGGCAATAGGAAGGATAGCAATGAAAGTAAGTAGAAGACCGAAAGTAGAAGCCTAGTGGCACGATCTCCAGAAATGAGCGAGGGGGGAGAAGCGGACAAGGTGATAGCCTGGAAGCAAATAGTAGCTACACTTTCAGAGTGACTGGGCAAACCCGGAGGAAGACAGCCCTTCAGGGGGAGAGGAAGGAGGGATGCCCGTAGAAGGGGTTGTGGAAGGCTGAGGGGGTGGTAGGTACGGGAAGGAGGGTGGGGAAGGTTGGGAGGCGGAGAAAGCGACAAACCGTACATGAGAACCGAAATGCATAATTGCTGCTATAATGTATGGTTACCAAGTTGGAATTAATAAAAATTGTTTAAAAAAAGAAAAAACACAGACTTAAGGTTTATTGATTTAACTATTATTTATTAATTTAACAGTCAGCTGAATAAGCCTTCTTTAGAAGAGCGCAAAACATGTAACAATAATATACTTCAAAACTACAAACTCAGTTTCAATAAATCAGTAGATCCCCATTTGGGATGGCAGACAGACACTTCCTACATCCTGAGGTGATCTTAAATAGCTAGGACACTGTGGACATTGATCTATCACTGGCACATTTAAAGCAATACTGTAATTAGTGTCAAAAGGAAAAAACAAGGGACTAAAACAATGGTTAACAAATATTCTTCAGCAGGTATGTACTTTTTGAACCCTCCAATGCAAAGTAAATTAACACTTTCCCAGCTACACAAGTTATCCAATGTGTGACATTTGTTGAGGGATAGTTAAAGCACAAAGTCAGAGGTAAGAAGAGTCTTTCAGGGAGCCAGGATAGCCAATCTTAGTTGAGGTAGTTGAGCAAAAGTATAGGTGAGCTGAAGTACTTCTTGCAGGTAGGTAAAACGTCTTCCAAAATGTTTTAGAAATCTTTGTAGAAATGAAATCTCTGTAGGGCCGCACGCTGGGAGGATTGTGAGGGGCAAAGCTGCAAGCAACTCTGCAAAGGCAACCAAGTCAAGTCTCAACTGAGAGCTAGCAAGGCTACACAACAAGAGGTTAGCAACCCCTTAGTTTTACAGTACCTTTGGTTTTAAAGAAATTGGTTCCAACTGGCTTCTGTTCCAGTTGTAGGTCTGCAGATCTTGTGTTCCTGGGCCTCAGTCATGGGGACAAGAAGAAAGGACGTCTGGGGACTCCTGCACTACGAATTTAAGGTCAGCTGCAGCAATAAGGAAACTTCAGATCAGCAGCACTTCGCGATTTCAGCTTCACACGGGTCTCGGATACCTTTCTGGCCTTTTCTCGCATCTGGGGTCCAGCACTCTGTTGAGGTGGCTCAGGCTTGGTCAGTCCTGCTTCATGGGAGTCCGGAGGATCTTCCCGGAGCACGGGTCTGACTTGAAAATGATGCACTCGATCTGGTGTTCCTCTTCCTGGCAATAGATTCCTTCAGCAGCAGTGGAAGTACAGCCAGCTCTGAGAGGCTGACAAGTTCGCTTTGGGGTTGATTGGTCCCAACAACCCAAGGGGAGAAGTCGTTCATTGCAGGGCTTCTCTAGTCGAGGCGAATTTGGGGCTTCAGCAATGCAGCAGGGCTTCACCGGGCAACGGTCCAGGAGTTGCAGCAGGCGTCTCTTCCAAGTTCTTTGGTTTCTTTCGTCCAGTGTCTTCCAAGCCAAAAGCCTTGCCTTTTATGCAGGTTTCTCCCATTCATTCACAGCCTAGCTGTCACTCAGACTGCAGGGTGGCTGTCCTCCAAGGACAGCCAGTTGGACGATCACTTTTAGGTGCATTCCTGTAACCAAGGGAATTAAGCACAGGGAGTTTTTGGGAGCCTCCCTCACTTCATGCCCTGCCAGACACCCTGGAGCCAGAGGCGGGCTTCACCAGTGAATCCTACCAAAGAAAACCAACAAAGGGACCAAACCTGGTTTGGCGCACAGAGAAATCTCAAGAAGGACCTTTCCAACAAGAAATGGCGAAAAAAGAAGACCGGGCCATTTTGACAAAATGGGCCCCCATGGGTGTCTTACTGCAACTGCAATTGCAGCCCGCGGTAAAAACACACAATGATAGGAAAAAGTAAACCACTGCCACCAGCCATTAATTGTAGAAAGGGTAACACAAATTTTACATGAGAAACTAGACAAAGGGGATACTAAGTAACTCCCCCAGCACCCTATTGTAAGACCGTGTGTGCTGGGTCTAGAAAGCTACAATGTAAGTAAAGTCAATTTCACTTCACTGCTCTTGGAAACAGTAGTTTAACCAAGAGAAGCGATTTAAACCTTTAGGAAACCTGGAAGACTTCCGTGTGTCACTGCACTGAAGGTGCTCTGTGACACAAAGTAAAATGATGATGCCTATGGAGTTTGTCAGACTCAAAAGTCAAAAGAAACCAAGTTCAAATCAATGAAAAAACAGGTCCCACTCTCTCCAAGTTAGAAATTAAGTCCAGCAAAAGTGCTGGGAGTCTAAGGTAGAAGAGAATTAGCACATTTCTGAGAATTCTCCCTAACAATCCCTGGCTGTAGGAATGGTAGGGTAAGCGTATTGTTTTGTGGATATGGCTGCTTGGTTAAATAATCTGAGTCACTGCTGGATGGCCTATTTTTTTGGGGAAAGTTCTTTAACTGCAGAAATAGAATCTGGGGTTTCCCAATTTGTTGCAACCCTTTTTAGCAAAGCAATATGGAAGTGCAAAATGAGATCCCTCTGTGGTCCTTGGTCTAATACGTCAGTTAAGTCATCTTGTTGAAAAGGAGGAGCAGGTCTACACTCCATTCCAAATACTCCACTACCTTGCTCATTAATTTTCTATACGAGCCATCAGAATGATCTGCAGGATCTGGCATCCCAAATTAAAGCTCAAGAGATGCATCTACCCCACTGGCTGTTTGTAGGTTTTCATACAGATCACATTTGGAGTGCCGTATTGAAGGCCAAAAGGTGGTTGATCGTCAGATGGTTCATGTTCTTCATAAATTGAAGAAAAAGATTTGAATAAATCTTTTTATGGCAGAGGTTTATCAGATTTCTCTTGTGTTGCCTTCAATGGCTCTGAAAAAGTCTTCGGAGTAGGCTTCGAGGCCTATGGTGTCGAAGTCTTCAATTTAGGCGTTGATGGCTTAGATATGGGTGTCGAAGGTTCGACAGCGGCCGTCAATGGAACAGATTTTGTTGTTCAAGTGGTCTTCGACAAAGCCTTCGAAGGGCTGGACTCCCGACTTGTCGAAGTCCTCGGCACTTTTTCATTCTTTTGAGGCTTCGAAGGCTCTCGATGCTTGTTAGGTTTGCATCCCAAACTAGAGGGTGCACAGGGTTTTGCCTTAGACTTCCCTTTGTTGTCTTTTTGAAGAGCAACCGGGACATGGTCTTTACTTCGTTCTTTCAAGGGAGTAGGGGCTTCTCTCTTGAAGATTTCCAGCATGTCCCTCCGAAACTCTTCCCATTTAGCTGGGGAGTCTGATTTCGTTGGACATGTGATTCTCTCGGGTGAGGAGTCACTCGGAGACCTAGGACGTCTTTTCGTCAACTTCTTGGAAGATGAACGACGTAAACGACTTCTCGATCGAGATTTCTTCTATCTTTTTCAACAAGGAGAATCTCTCGACTCATCAGAAGAACAAGTTACTTCTTACCTTGTAACGTTCTTTCGACGGGATGTTCCTCCGACGTATTCCTCATCTTTGATAATACGTTTCCAGCTTGCTGGCCTCGGAAATTTTTTCTCTGTAGTGGGCGCTGCGCGTCGACGTCCGCCAAGTCGATGTCCCTCGACAGCCACCGTATCGGCGCTGACGTCACCATGCACATAAATAGCCACGCACGACGTCCGTTGCTCAGTTCCGTTTTGTAGCATAAGAAAAGTCATGCCTGAATTGGTTATTGTCCTTGATGGAGAGTAAACTGCAACCACAAGGGAAGTAATACTGCGGGGATGGATGGGAGGGGCGATAAGGAATAAGTCGGAGGAACATCCCGTCGAAAGAACGTTACAAGGTAAGAAGTAACTTGTTCTTCGAAGGGATTGTGTCCTCCGACGTATTCCTTATCTTTGATAGACTCCCATAGCAGTGGCATGTAATTGGAGGTGGGAGTAGAACAAGTTACTTTCTTACCTGGTAACGTTCTTTCGATGGGATGGTCCGACGACGTATTCCATATCTATGACATGTAATCACCACAGCTGTGCTGCTTCGGAAACTTTTTTCGGCGTCTGCGTCCTGCGTCGATGACGTCGATGCGCCGTCGTTGAGGACCTCCTCCGACGTCATCCGATGTGATAAGTAGGACGCACGACGCCCGTAGCCTCAGTTGTAGTTTTTTCCCCCAGAACGTGTGACATTAGTCAACTGCCAGTCAGACACAAAGCCTTGCGTAACGTAAGCTGCAATCGCAAAAGAAATTCTGCAGCGGGGAAGGCAGGGCGGGAGCGATATGGAATACGTTGTCGGACCATCCCATCGAAAGAACGTTACCAGGTAAGAAAGTTACTTGTTCTTCGAGGGGATTCGGTCCTCCGACGTATTCCATATCTATGACAGACTCCCAAAGCAGTACCAGAGCAAGGAGGAGGGAAAGAATTTAGAATCAAAATTTAGCATAGCCAATCAAATAGCAGAGCAAAGGACCGCCTTGCCAAAGGCCAGATCCTGTGCTCGGATGGAATCGAGGGAATAGTGACGTACAAATGTATGTACTGAAGCCCAGGTGGCTGCATCACAGATGTTGCGAATAGGAACACCCCTCTGCAGGGCAGTAGATGCAGCCATACCCCTGGTAGAATGGGCCCGCAAGCCAGCCGGTGGGTCCTTACCCGCCAAGCGATAACACTCCGAGATGGCCAAAATAGTCCAGCGAGACAAAGTCTGTTTCGTCACAGCTTGCCCCAAACGCTTTCCAGCGTAACCAATAAAGAGTTGATCGTCCACTCTGACCCGGGACATGCGTGAAACATAAAAGCTTAAAGCTCTCCTAGGATCAAGCCTATGGAGCCTCTCCTCTTCCTTACCAGGATGCGGAGGAGGATAGAATGCCGGAAGAACAACCTTCTGGGCCAAATGAAAGTCCGTCACTACCTTCGGAAGAAAAAAAGGACGAACTCTAAGGACAACCCTGTCCTTGTGAAATACAGTGAAGGGTGGCTTAACTGAAAGTGCCTGTAACTCACTCACTCTGCGAGCGGAAGTAACCGCAACTAAAAACACAGTTTTCAGAGTTAACAGCCTCAAAGGGCAAGAATGTAAAGGCTCAAACGGAGCACCCATAAGAAACTTAAGAACAAGGTTTAAATCCCAACCGGGCACCAGGAAAGGTGACGGAGGGAACACATTAGTGAGCCCTTTCAGAAACTGTGAAATTAAAGGGATTTTAAAGTAAGAACACTCTTCAGACGAGCGCTTAAAGATGGACAGCGCCGCAAGGTAACCTTTAACGGTACCCACTTGCAAGCCCCTGTGGGCCAAAGAAAGTAAAAAGGACAGAACCATGGGGATGTCGCATGCAAAAGGATCCACACTCTGAACTCTGCACCAGTCGCAGAACTTACGCCAACGGTACAGAGACTTTGTTGCTGGCCTTCGGGCCGAAAGTAACACCTCCATCACGTCTTCAGGGAGGTCCCAATCCTTATACCTAAACCTTTCAGAAGCCAAGCGTGAAGGTTGAGGGATCTGACCTCTGGATGGAGAACCTGACCCCCCTCCCGTGAGAGCAGATCGTCTCGGTAGGGAAGACGACGTGGAGGACAGATGGACAAGTCGAGAAGGTCCGGGTACCACGTCCTCCAAGCCCACGCCGGAGCAATGAGGATCATCCGGGAACCGAACTTCCGTAACCTCCGCAGCACTTGCGGGATGACGGGGACTGGAGGAAACTCGTACAGCAGCGGGAATGACCACTCCACCACGAACGCGTCTCCTAAGGCTCCTTTTGGAGGAAATTCCCGCGAGCAAAACCTTACGCACTTCCGGTTGACACTGGAGGCGAAGAGAACCACTTGAGGGGTCCCCCAAAGGGCAAAGATCTCCAGGAGAATCTCCTGAGCCAACTCCCACTCGTGAGAGATCGCACTCTGCCTGCTCAGAGCGTCCGCCGTCACGTTCTCGTCTCCGGCCAGATGAACTGTCGAGATCGAAACTTCCTGCTGGATGGCCCAGAACTCGAGCTGCATCGCCTCCCTGCACAGAGGAAGTGACCCTGGCCCCCCCTTTTTGTTGAGGTAGTGCATGGCCACTGTGTTGTCGTCAGGATCAGGACACTCTTTCCTCGCACAGTCGGCAGAAAAGCCTTCAGGGCTAGACTGACGGCCCTCAGCTCCAACAGATTGATATGGAGTCTCGACTCCGACGGAGACCAACGACCGCTGACTGTCAGCCCGTTGGCATGAGCTCCCCATCCCGTGAGGGATGCATCCGTCACGATAGTCACCTCCGGCCAGGGAAGCCAAAATGGAGCCCCCTTCATCAAGTTGCCTTTGACGGCCCACCACAGAAGGTCCCGGGCCACCGAGTGCGGCACCTGAACCGGGTCCGACATCCTGCCCGAGGATTGCGACCATTGCGTCTTGAGTGCCCACTGCCAAGATCTCATCCGCAGGCGAGCCTCTGGCACCAGAAGAATGCAGGATGCCATGAGGCCGAGCAACCTCAAGAACTCGAACGCTGGGAGCGTCTGGGCATGCTGAAACTTGTGCACCATCTGCTGAATGTGAAGAGCCCTCACCTGGGGAGGAAAACACTGCCCCAGGGAAGTGTCGAGCACTGCTCCGATGTACTGGAGCCGCTGTGTTGGCGTCAAATGGGACTTCTGTAAATTGAGGGAGAAGCCCAGCCTGTGAAGGGAGTGGCAGGTGACGGACAGATGATCCAGGACTTGCTCAGGAGAGCTCCCCCGGATCAACCAATCGTCCAGGTAGGGGTAGACGTGAATCCCCCCTTGCCTGAGATGCGCTGCCACCACCACCATGAGCTTGGTGAAAACCCTTGGGGCGGAGGTCAATCCGAACGGCAGGACCCGAAACTGAAAGTGCGAGTCGCCAACCGCAAACCTCAGGTACTTCTTGTGCTTGGGATGTATCGGCACATGGAAGTAAGCATCCTTGAGGTCGAGTGACACCAACCAGTCCTGAAGCTGAAGGGCCTGGAGGACTTGTGAGAGAGTAACCATCTTGAACTTGTCCTTCCTGAGGAGTTTGTTCAAACCGCGCAAGTCCATGATGGGTCTCAATCCCCCGTCTTTCTTCGAAATCAAAAAATAAGGGGAATACCATCCCTTGTTCCTCTCTGCTACAGGCACCAGTTCTATGGCGCCTTTCTCCAGCAGGGCTTGAATTTCCTGCGCAAGGAGCGGATCCGGACTCTGCAAAGAGAGGTTCCCCGGTGGATTGTCGCGAGGCCTGTGCCGAAAGGGAAGACAGTAGCCGTGGGTTATGATCTCCAGAACCCACACATCTGAAGTAATGGCTTGCCACTCTACAAGATGCTGCGCCAGCCTTCCCCCAACCGGCGAACCATGGGACATGGCGTCATGACTGAGTGGGAGCGGCTGCGGCGTTACCTGAGGGCAAAGAGGCAACAGCCCGAGCGGCCTTGGCACCACGGGTACCCTGTCGTCCACCTCTGGTACCCCTGCGTTGGCCTCTTTGACTGCCAGCTCCTCTCGCTTTACCGAAGGAGTAATAGCGAAAGGAACCACCCCTCCACTGCTGTCCCCTAGGACGAAAAGGTGGAGGTTGGCGAACTGCAGCGCCCAACAACTTCGCTGCAGCTTTTGAGGTCTGCAACCTCTCAAGGCTCTCGTCAGCCTTGCTGCCAAAAAGGTGTTCACCATCAAAGGGCATGTTGAGGAGCCGGGACTGCACATCAGGAGCAAACCCCGACTTCCGCAACCACGCAAACCTGCGTATCACGGTGCTCGCCGCCATGGACCTACTGACGCATTCAGCCAAGTCCAAACTCGACTGAACGGACTCACACATGGCATCCTTACCATCCTGGACCATAGCAAGGAAACCATCCCGTTCGTCCCCTTCGGGAATATTTTCAGCCGCTAACGCAACACAGTTCCACAGAGTGTGTGTGAAACGAGACAAGGCACAAATGGAGTTGGCCGCCTGAAGCGCCATAGCACCAGAAGAAAACACTTTCTTCGCCTAGCCATCAAAACGTTTGTCGTCCCTATCAGGAGGGATGGTAGGGTACGACGCCTGCTTCGCCGGGGCCGTGGCCGCCTGCACCACCAAACTCTCCAGAGTGGGGTGCCTGGTCAAGTAGCAGTGGTCGCTACTGGCTGGACGGTATTTTCGCGACAAGGATCTGCCCACCGCCGGGAGACTCTCCGGAGCAGTCCAAGCCTCCGCCACCCTTCTCTGTAAAGCCATATGAAACGGCAGTACCGGGTCAGTTGGGGGACCAACATCAAGGATGTCCGTTAGATCATCCTGCACAAACTCCCCTGGGGGAGCAGACCATCCCAAGTACTCAGAAACCCTAGCCATAAGGCGCCGGTACGAGGAATCGGCATGAGAGCCAGGCTCAGGCCTACAAAACTCCACCTCCGGAGAGGTGTCCAGTCCACTGGCATCATGCAGTGACTGCCTCAAATCGTCAAACAGACCATGACCCGAGACAATTTCATCTGGAACCTGACTAGGAACCAGGCCATCAGAATCCTCATCCGCCTCTGAAATATATTCCAGGTGGCGAAAAGAAGGCACCCGAGAGTGCTTGCTCTTAACCAGAGCCTTCCTAGGGGGTTCTCCCGTGCCACGGGGTACCTCCGACACAAAAGGCGTCGATGGCGTCGAGCGAATCGGCGCCGGCGTCGAGAGAACAGGCATCAGCGCCGAGAGGATCGGCATCGACGTCGAGGAAATCCCCAAGCGTGTCCTTCGACGACCTGAGCGTCGACGGCTTCGACGACTTCCTCGGAGCCGGAGCCTCGAGAAAGCCTGTCGACGCCCTCAACGCCTCAGACGTCGAGGTCTTCCTCGAAGACCTCACAGGTGCACACGGTCTCGAACGCGTCGAGGACCGGGACCCAGAACGGGTACGTCGAGAACGAGTCTCCTTGTCCGAACAGGACCTCTCCCGTGACTCGTGCCGACCACTCTTGCGAGCGGTGTCTCTCGACCTCTCACGACCGACCCCACTTGGGGGCGCGGACGGCTTAGTACCCTGCGACTCAAGAATCGCCAGCATTTTCTTCCCGAAGGAAGCCCATTCCTCCGGCGTCGCACGGCTGGTGGGGTAAGCGACGTGCCGGGCAGAGTCCTCCGAAGAGGACCTGGAAGACGACCGGTGTCGGCGCTTCCGAGAATGCCTCGAAGAGGCTGAGGAGTGGCGAGACCGACTCCTAGAAGGAGACCCACGAGACTTCCGACGATGACGCGGAGAGTCACCCCTCGAATCATCTGTCGAAAGCCCCGCAGACTTCGACTTCCGGGGCTTGGACACCCGACCTACCGACAACTTCTTCTTACGTTCGCGTAAGGCTTTGGACGTGAGCGACTGGCAGTCGATACAGTCATCCGTGTCGTGGGCCTCCCCGAGGCACCAGAGGCAGGCGTCGTGCGAGTCCATCACCGACATCTTGGACCCACACTCCCGCACTTCTTGAAGCCCGGACGCGGGGTCGAAGTAGAAGACATCTTCACACGAAGGATTTACACAAAAACGAACAGGTTCGAAGAACCGAGAAGAACAGAACTCCAAAGAGTCGAGGCGTTAACCGAGATTCAAGAAGCAACACGTTCGCAGAAAAAACGGAACTGAGGCTACGGGCGTCGTGCGTCCTACTTATCACATCGGATGACGTCGGACGAGGTCCTCAACGACGGCGCATCGACGTCAGACGCAGGACGCAGACGCCGAAAAAAGTTTCCGAAGCAGCACAGCTGTGGTGATTACATGTCATAGATATGGAATACGTCGGAGGACCCAATCCCCTCGAAAGAATGTTAGAATCCCTTTAGGGATGGACCGAATGTAATACAGCCTTGCCAAATCTGGTCTCTTGACTAGTGGAGGAATCCAGGTTGTAAAATTTTGTTAATGTATGTGCGGACGACCATGTGGCAGCCGCACATGTGTCTCTGACCGGTACCCCTCTCTGGAGAGCCGAAAAGGCTGCGATACCCCTGGTTGAATGAGCCCTAAGACTTTGGGGTGGCTCTTTCCCTGCCAGTTTGTAACATTCCAGAATGGCCAAAATAATCCACCTGGAAATGGTTTGTTTTGTTATGGGTAGTCCCAACTTGTGACCCGAGTATCCTACAAACAGTTGGTCTGCTTGCCTAATCCTAGCCATTCTGCTGATGTAAAAGCTTAGAGCTCGCCTTGGGTCCAGCCTATGTAGCCTTTCTTCCTCTTTCCCCGGATGGGGAGGAGTGTAGAACGAAGGTAAGGTAATTTTCTGAGTAATATGAAATTCAGAAACCACCTTTGGGAGGAAATTAGGCTTCACCTGTAGGAAAACTTTGTCCTTGTGGAAAATCGTATGTGGGGGTTTACAGGAGAGAGCTTGTAGCTCGCTCACCCTCCTAGCAGATGTTAGTGCTACCAATAGGACAGTTTTAAGCGTGAGAAATCTCAGCCAACAAGAGTAAAGTGGTTCGAATTGAGTGCCCATTAGGAAGTTTAAGACTACATTTAAGTCCCATAAGGGAACCTGGAATGGTTTTGGAGGATAAACATTAGTTAATCCTTTGAGAAATTGTATCACTAGAGGTAGTTTGAAATACGATGGTTCCTCCGCAGTGTGCTTGAAGATTGAAAGCGCTGCGAGATAGCCTTTTACAGTGCCAACCTGAAGGCCCGAGTTTGCTAAGTAGAGTAGAAACGATAACACCGTTGGTGTAGTACATGAAAAAGGGTCGATATTCTCTTCCCTACACAGGCTGCAAAATTTGTTCCAACGGCCGCGGTATAAAGACTTTGTTGCTGGCCTTCTGGCCGAAAGCAACACCTCCATGACGTCATCAGGGAGATCCCAATCCTTGTACCTCACCCTTTCAGAAGCCAAGCGTGAAGGATGAGGGTTCTGTTGTCTGGATGGAGAACCTGACCTCCCTTCTGCAAGAGAAGATTATCTTCAAGTGGAAGACGGATTGGAGGGCAGATGGACATATCTAGAAGGTCCGGGTACCACGTTCTCCTGGCCCAGTCCGGAATCTTCTCAACCTCCTGATTATTTGAGGAATAACGGACTGGTGGAAACACGTAAAGGAGTGGAAACTCCCAGTCCACTACGAACGCGTCCCCTGGAGCTCCTCTCGGGGGAAATTCCCTTTAACAGAACAGATCGCACTTCCTGTTGGTGCTTGTGGGGAACAGATCCACCCGAGGGGTTCCCAAAAGGGTGAAGATCTCTTGAAGGACTTCCTGAGCTAGCTCCCACTCGTGGGAGACTGCTCTGCCTGCTCAGAGCGTCCACTGTCAAGTTCTTCTCTCCGGCTAGGTGGACTGCCGATAAATTCCTTCCCGAATTGCCCAAAACCAGAGCAGCATTGCCTCTCTGCACAGTGGCAGTGACCCTACGCCTCCTCTTTTGTTGAGGTAGTGCATGGCCACCGTGTTGTCCGTCATTATCAGGACATTTCTCCCCTGTACTGATGGCAGGAAAGCTTTCAGCCCTAGTCTGATCGCTCTCAGCTCCAATAGGTTGATGTGTAGTCTGGACTCCGATGGAGACCAACGACCGCTGATGGTCAAGTCGTTGGCATGGGCTCCCCACCCCGTGAGTGAGGCGTCTGCAACTACTGTTATCTCCGGCCATGGTTGCCAAAACAGTTCTCCTTTCAAGATGTTCTCTGGATAGGCCCACCATTGAAGGTCGCGGGCTACTTTGTCCGGAATCCGGAGGAGATCTGTCATTCTCCCTGAGAATTGCGACCACTGAGTTCTCAGTGCCCACTGAAGAGATCACATTCTCAGGCGAGCCTCTGGCACAAGGAAGATGCAGGATGCCATGAGGCCTAGCAACCTCAAAAAGACGAAGGCTGGGAGACGTTGGGCATTTTGAAACTTGGTGACCATCTGTAGAATATCTTGAGCCCTCACCTCTGGTGGTGAGGCTTTTCCCAGGGAAGTGTCCAGGACCGCTCCAATGAACTGGAGTCTGTGATGGTATCATCTGTGACTTCTTTAAATTGAGAAAGTAGGGGGAGTACCAGCCCTTGTTCCTGTCCGCTACAGGTACCGGTTCTATGGCACCTTTCTCTAACAGGTCTATAATTTCCTGCAAGAGGAGCGGATCTGGAACTTTTAGAGAGCTGTTCCCCGGTGGATGACTCTGAGGGATGTGTAGAAATGGTAGGCAGTATCCCTGGGCAACTGTCTCCAATGCCCAAGCATCTGACGTTCTAGCCTGCCATTCCGTCAGATGGTGAGTTAACCTGCCCCCTACAGGTGTCTTGTGTGGAAAGACCTCAGAGTGGTTTGGGGGTGGCTGATGCAGATGCCGAGGGTAAAGAGGCACCTGCTGCTGCTGCGGCCTTAGTACTTTTGACCCGTCCACCTCGGGTGGATCTCCTTTGGCCTCTTTGAGCCGGCTGTCCTCTGCCTTTCCCGAATGCGGAATAGCAGAAGGACTTTCCTCTCTCAGAGGTTCCCGAGGGGCGAAAAGGAGTTTGGTGGATAGCAGCTCCTAAAGATTTTGCTGCTACTTTAGATGTCTGCAACTTTTCCAGACTGTCATCAGCCTTTTTTCCGAATAAAGAAGAGCCGTCAAAGGGCATATTCAAAAGTCTGGCCCGTACATCTGGAGCAAAGCCAGACTTTTGCAACTACGCATGCCTGCGGATTGTTGTACTTGCCGCCATGGCCCTGCTGATACTGTCAGCGGAATCGATGCCAGTTTGAAGTGACTCACACATGGCATCTTTGCCATCTTTAATAATGTTAAGGAAGGCTTCCTTTTCCTCTCCTTCGGGAATGCAGTCAGCCGCTGATGAAGCACACTCCCACAGTGTATGACTGAACCTGGCGAGCGTACAGGTGGCGTTGATGGACTTCAACGCCATACTACAAGCACAGAAGACTTTCTTTGCCATAGAATCGTACCTCTTGTCATCTCTATCCTGTGGACAGTAGGGTAAGCGGTCCTGCTGCTTGATGAAGTTGCCGCTTGGACCACCAGGCTCTCTGGAGTCGGGTGTTTCGATAAGTATTCAGGGTCAGCAGCAGCTACCCTATACTTGGCTGATAATCTTTTATTGACAGCAGGGATAACTTCAGGAGTTTCCCAGTTAGATGCAATTTTTCTTTGTAAGGTTGTATGGAAGGGGACCACAGGATCCTCCTGTGGACCTTTGTCTAATATGTCTGTCAGGTCATCCTGTTGAAAAACAGGCAAAGGCGCAGACCAACCCATGAATTCAATAATTCTTGCCATCAGGGTTCTATAGGGTGTTTCGGCATGTTCCCCGGGGTCTGGCTTAACAAAATCCACTTCTGGGGAAGTGTCCAGCCCACTTGCCTCATGTAATGACTCCTGTACGTCTTTCAACCTTCTTTCCTCAGAGGGGAAATCCTATGAAACAGGTAGTGTGGTCCTCTGCAACTCGAAGGTTTCCTGGTCAGAATCTTCCCCCTTCTTCATAAATTGAAGATAACCCAGGGTACTCTGACCTCTGAAATGGTATAAGACCCATTTCTAAGGCAGAAGGATCCAAATTTGTCATTATCGGGCAAGTAAACGTCGATGCCGATGTGACAGGCTTCGAAGGCGCCGAAAAGGGTGTCGAGAAAACCGGAAGAGGCCTCGAAGAACTCGAGAGGAGCGGGATCCTACTCGAGGACATCGACGACGGTCTCAGCGTCGTGCCGGAGGCTCTTGGAATCACCATTGGCTGTGGAGTAGCCGTGGTCTTCTCTTTCATCGGCGTTGTCGGCGTCGACGATGGCGTCGAGTCGATCTATCGATGCGTCGAAGAACCCTTCGACAACGGTGTTGATGGCGCCGAACCATGCGTCGAAGGGATCTTCGACGACGAAGACGGTGCCTTCTTACCCGATGGCCCGTGGCGCTCTCGGGTGGAATGTTTCGCCGGGTGCTGCGACTCGCTGTGTTTTGATTTTTTGGGTTTTTCACCCGGGGTATCACCCTCAGCTGTCTTCGAGGGGGACGAGGCCGCTTTCTCGAAGACGCTTAACATTTTCTTCCTGAATTCCTCCCACTCAGCCTGAGAGCTGTGTTTTGTGGGGCAGGAGACCCTTTCTGGGGAAACAGAAGACGAGGAAGGGGATCTTCGACGTCTCTTCTTTGAGTGTCTTGATCTCGACGAATGGTGGGAGCTACTTCGAGATCTAGAATGGGAATGTTTGACGGCGAGGAGACGAATGCCTTGACCGAAGAAACTTTCGAGGAGGTTTTGACTTGACTTACCTCTCGGGCTTCCCCTTGCGCTCCTGCAAGGCTTTCGCCGTCATGGACATGCAGTCCTCACACTCCAAACAATGGTGCTTGGCTCCCAAGCACCACAAGCAGATCCTGCGTGGATCCGTTATCGACATTTTTTTACCGCAGTCTTGACATTTTTTGAAGCTGGATCGCAGCGTTGTCGGTTCCGATGAAGATGCCATCGAGAACAAGTTGGTATATTTCGAGTAGATGTAGATTAGTTATCTGACTGAACTGAGCAATGATGTTCTGAGGCCCCACGAAGCGCTGAAAATCGGAACTGAGCAACGGACGCCACGCGTGGCTATTTATGTGAATGGTGACGTCAGCGCCAATACGGTGGCCGTCGAGGGACATCGACTCGGCGGACGTCGAGGCGCAGCGCCCTGTACAGAGAAAAAATTTCCGAGGCCAGCAAGCTGGAAACGTATTATCAAAGATAAGGAATACGTCGGAGGACACAATCCCTTCGAAGTACATTTTTTGAAACAGAGGGGGATTTAGGAATTCTACCCACCGCCAATTTACCTCTACGCTCTCTGAGCCTTGTCAGTCATCACCTGACAGGATTTGCACTCTTTCGTCTGATGCTCCGTGCCGAGGCACCACAGGCTAATGCGGTGTGGGTCGGTGATGGACATCTTCGACCCACAATCCTGACATTCCTTAAAACCCTTGTTATTAGACAAGAGGGCAAATTCTACAAAGTTAACAGGATATTACCCTTAATAGATTATGTTGTGCATAATCGAGTGTAAACTGTAATTTAAAAAGGTTTGCTCAAACAATCACAAATAGGCTAACTGTTGCCTTTTTTAGATGTAGCAAACACCGTCGACCGGTTTCAGTGGCATGACTTCATTACAATCACATTCATCAGGACCCGGAGTTGGAGGTGGGTTGTGAGAAGGAACAGTAGAGAAAAGATGTCTTAGTACTGCTTGTCCCATCTGAGAATCAGACATAGAATGGGTGTCTAGGCAATAGTATTTTGTAAAGGTGTGTACAGAACTCCAGGTTGACGCTTTGCAAGTGGACTCAAGGGGAACGATTGCAATGAATGCTATGGATACCCCAGTGCCTCGAGTAGAATGTGCTCTAGGCTTGAAGGGCAGTTCTCTCTTAGCAAGAGTAACAGTGTGATGAATTTGACAATCCACCTTGAGATAGCTGATTTAGAGACAGGATCCCCTTCTCTACCAGCTACCACTGAAACAAAGAATGGTTTTGTTTTCCTCAGTGGTTTAGTTCTTTCTAGGTAGAACATGACTGCCCTGCGCACATCTAGTGTGTGTAGGCTTCTTTCGGCCATGCTAGTAGGGTTCTGGAAGAAAGTGAGTAGTTCGATTGATTGGTTCACATGGAACTTTGATATAAATTTAGGTGTAAATCTAGGATGTGTGCGCAGAACTACCTTATCTTTGTGGATTGTAACAAAGGGGTCTAGAACAGAAAGAGCCTGTAGTTCACTAACCCTGCTAATAGAAGTGATAGCCACTAGAAAGGCTGTTTTATTAGTCAGGTCTTTCAGACTTGCTTTATGTATAGGCTCAAAGGGAGTTCCCATGAGCCTGGTTAAAACCACATTTAGATCCCATCCTTGGGTCGGGTGAGAAATGGGAGGATAAATCCTCTTAATCCCTTCCATAAAGGCTTTAATCACTGGTATTTTCCACCATGACACTTTTTGTTGTAACGTTGTGTAGGCTGACAGAGCAGACAGGTGAACCTTTAGGGAATTGAAGACTAACCCAGTGTCCAACAGATGGGTTAGGTACAGCACAATGTGTGTGGGTGAGCAATCGATGGGATTGACTCCCTTGGAATTGCACCAGATAACAAAACGTTTCCATTTGCTGGCATAGCAATAACGTGTATTTGGTTTTCTAGCTTCCCTGAGTATGTCCATGCACCTCTGAGGGAATTGTAGGTGTCCAAATCTATGACCTCAGGAGCCATGCCGCCAAGTTCAGAGTTTGTGGGCATGGGTGTATGGTCTCCCCCCTGTCCTGAGACAACATGTTGTACGGGCAAGGTAGTTTCACTGGTGGGGAGAGTGACATTTCCATCAGGTGAGCGAACCAGGGTTGGCAGGCCCACATGGGGGCCACTAGAATCATGGTAATTGGTCCCTGGTGCATCTTGTGCACTATCTTGTTAAGAATGGGAGTGTGGGGGGTTTGGGGAGCGTAGACAAATTTCCCCGACCATGTTATCCAGAGACCATTCCCCTTGGATCGGTTCTGGGGGTACCTGGGGCGTAGTCTTGGCATTGGGCGTTCTCCTGAGTTGCGAACAGGTCGATCTCTGGGAAACCCCATTCTGCAAAGATGTTGGACACAATGTCTTTGTGTAGCCGCCATTCGTATTCTTCGGGCAGAGGAAAATCTCTGCTGAGTACGTCTGCCAGAAGATTGAGTTCCCCTGGAACATGTTGGGACAACAAATACATCTTGTGTTCGAGAGCCCATATCCAAATGTTTTGGGACAGCTTGGATAGCCATGGAGAGCGAGTGCCCCCCTGTTTGTTCAGGTAATACATAGCTGTAGTGCTATCCGTTAGAATCAGCACTGTCTTCCCTTGCAGTTGCACTTGAAAGGCTTTCAAAGCCTTGAACACCGCTATTAGGCTCCAGTAGGTTTACATGGCTACTTGAGGAGACCAAACTCTGTGCGCTGTCTGTTGAAGCAGTTGAGCTCCCCACCCTGTGAGAGATGCGTCTGTAGAGAGTGGCCTCCACTGCACTGCAGGGATGGTGAAGGTCATCCCCTTCAAGAGGTTTTCTCATTACCACCCCTGCAGAGAGAGAACGTGGGCTTGCGAGACAACTACTAGATCTTCCCATTGTCCGCTGGCCTGACACCACTGGCTGTTGAGCCACTCTTGCATGGGACGCTTGCGCAGCTGCGTGTGGGGAACCAAGTATATGCATGACGCCACCATTCCTAGCAAGCACATGGCCTTGCGCACCGTCCCCTCCCGACTGGCTACATAATGAGGGATCTGAAAAAGCATGTTGTGAACCCTCTCGTTGGAGGGGAAGACGAGACCGTCCTTTGTCGGAATTAGAGCTCCCAGAAATTGTTTTCTTTGACTGGGGACTAAACTGGATTTCTTTTCATCGATTGAGAAATCCAGGCTGAAAAGGAGATCTACTGTTTTTTGGGTGTTCGAAAAACATGCATCGAACGAGTTCCCCGTAATGAGCCAGTCGTCGAGGTAAGTGTAAACTGGGACTGAGTCTGCGAAGGTGTGCTGCCGCCACTGCCAGGACTTTGGTAAACACCCATGGCGCTGAGGCGATGCCGAAGGGGAGTACCTTGAATTGGTAATGCCTGTCCTGGATCATGAACCTTAGATATTTCCTGTGCGCTGGCAACATTGACATATGAAAGTATGCATCTTTCATGTTCAATGTTGCCATGTAGTCCCCTTGTTTCAGCAATAGGATCACCTCTTGCAGTGTTACCATGCAAAACTTCTGGGGTTTTATAAACTTGTTCGCTGGGCGCAGTTCTAGAACAGAGGCATGATGAGATCCTTTTTGGGTACAAGGAAGTACACTGAATAAATACCCTTGTTTACCTGAAGAATAGGGACGGCTTCTATGGGGTCCTTTCCCAGCAGGTCTTCTACCTCTTGATTCAGGATCTCCAGATGGTGCAGTGAAAGGTACTGTGAGCGCGGCGGTCTGAATTGTGGCGGTTGGGCGAATTCCACGCAGTAACCGGGGGCGACCGTCTTTGTGACCCACTGGTCTGAAGTTATCCCCTCCCATGCCATGAGGAAAGATGTTAATCGCCCCCCCCCCCCCCCCCCCGACGGGGTAATATGGGAGGGGACCTGGATTTGATTGTCATTTCCGACCAGAGGCTGTGGCTCCTCTGGGATTGGGGCCTCTACCTCTGCCGCGTTTGACCCCTTGACGGGTAGTATCCGGGGTTTCCAGAAATTTGTCCTGAGTTGAAGTTCCCCATGACGTAGTTGTTTTGACCAGCACGGGCTTGCCCTAGAAAGGACCACAGAGAGTTATTACCCCTCTGGGTGGAAGGTTTCTGTGTGATCTGTTGCAAAGACTTCAAAGTCTCATGCTCTTTCTTGGCTGTTTCCAAAGCCTCATCCACCGTTTTCCCGAAGATGTTAGATTCCTCAATGGGCTTATTGATGGAGGCTTGAGTTTCCGGTTTAAAACCTGAGGTACGCAGCCAAACGTGTCTTTTCAGTAGGGTCCCTTGGACCAGAGACCTACCTGCAGTTTCTGCAGTGTCCAGGGTGTTTTTGATCACATGCTGGCCAACTTGTCTTCCCTCCATTGCAATGGAGAGAAGCTTTGATTTGGCGGGTTCAGGAACTTCTTGGAGGCCTTCCTGGAGCAAGTTCCATTGGGCGTCAGCATATCTTGCCAATAGTGTTGTGTTATTAGCAATCCGCATAGTGTATGCGGCCGCTGACGTGACACGTTTGCCAAGGGCATACAGTCGCTTGGATTCCTTGTCTGGCGGAGATTCCCCCCCGTGGCAAGGGGTACCCCTGCCCTTTTCCGAGTAATAGTCACTACCAATGAATCTGGGACGGTGTGCCCTCTAATGTATAGAGGGTCGGAAGGGGAAGGGCGAAATTATTTTTTGACTCTTGGGTTCACTGCTCGAGTTTGAGCTGGTGATACCAATGAGGGGAGATGGCCTGGCTAGATGGAGGTTTCTCCTTAAGGATATCCTCTACAAAATCCTGCTCAGGCACAGCTTCTTGAGTTGAAATTTTAAAGTATTCAGCTGATTTTTTCAACATGGAGTTGAATGCCATTTTGTCATCTACAGGAGAGGTCTGGCGAGCCGGGGTGGACAGAGGAGAATCTAGGCACAAAACATCAGTGTCCTGATCTTGCTGTGTCCATGGGTCCTGACCTTCCTGCTGGGTTTCTTCCCAGTTGTCCGTAGTATCCTGTTCTTCCTCATAACTTTGTAGAAATGAAGCTGCTTCTTCATTATAAACGGCCCTATATGTGTCCATGTGGACAACGTCTTCCTGCTAAAAGGCAGGAGACTGATCTTCATGAATTTGGAGGGTAGGGTCTACCCGAGCCCTTTTCGGGGGGAGGATGATCAGAAAAACTGATAATCTTCTCCAGCCGATCCATACACCCTTCGAACTTCTCTGTAGTCCATTTAGTGGACCCAAGCGGGCCTATGGGTGGAAGAACAGCGTTCTACGCCCTACAGCGTCGAAAAGTCTTAGGATGTTGGAAAGAGGCTCTTGACTATCTTCGTAAGAGTCGGGATCCGAATCCGCATCTGAAACCTTTTCCGCGGCTTGTCCCATAACTTTAGGCGTAACCGGGGTAAGACCCACCGCTGCCGTAATTCTTTCGATGCTGCTTTCGATAGTTGCCGAATCGGCGTGAGACAATGGCTCCGATAGTTTATCAGTAGGCGTACTACCTTCCGCGGCACTAGAGGGCCTAGCGGTTGGTTTTCTGGGTAGAGGCCAAGCCGTAGTTTTGGGGCCGACCGCGGCCTTTGGGACCGTCAAAGTGTCTGATTTCCGCGCTTCGACGTGTGCAGTTTTTGGAGTAGCGCCCTTACTTGATCTTGACTGCCCAGTCGCAAGATGCTACTATGGATGCGGGGAAGGCTTTGGATCTGAACGATCCGAGGAAACTGGCGACTTTTTCGGCGGCCCTGTTGGCGCTTTCACCTTTTTTTCGACAAAGACATTGAAAACGGTGTAGGGGTCGTTTGCTTAGCGGGATGCGCTTGTACACACCTATCGCCGGGTGTTGTCCCTGTAGCGAGACCAGAGTCAGGCCTTAAAGGGTCGGGGACGTGGGTAGCGGACCTAGAAGTGTCCGCCTCAAGGTCTATAACATCCGCAACAGATGTTTGGTCATCCGAAGTACCCCCGTCACTCTCAGCGAGTGTGGCGGTGGGGGAAGGGGGTTACACCCGCGACATACCGTACACGACCCACCGCTTTACACAGCGCTCCTTAAGGGTCTTAGGCTGAAGGAGTTTGCAGGCCGCACACCACTTCTCGTCATGCTCTAGGGGGAGACTGGCGTTACACGTCCTGTGTTCGTCCTTCCAAGGATATCTAACCCTACACTTATGGCAGAATCTAAAAGGAGTCCTTTCCATAGCTAAAGGGAAGGATGACCAGACCAAAAGGGAAAAGAGGGGAAAGGAGGAAAGAAATACCGACAATATGGCAACCCCGACCCCACTCTGCCTACTGTATAGGTCGGCCAGAGGGCCCGACCACGTGGAAAATGCTGCCGGATTTTAGGCGCCGAAATTCACCGCCGTAAACTAATCCCCGTAGTCTTTGCCGAAGATCTTCTTGTGATCGAAGTGACTTAAAGGGGAATAACCGACAATTCAGTAAAGATCAACAATGTCTCTAGTAAGAGTTCCGCTATAGGGCAACCAGTTATCTGGGTGGAAAAAAACAATCTGAGGGACCTCGGCGCGTGAGGGATTTTGGGTACACTAAACGTCACGATAAGGATAGTGTTACAGACATGCCCTAGTCCCCGAAAGACAAGATGCAATACTCTGCGGATACCAATGGATGTCGGACCATATGCACAGCATGCGATTCTAAGCAGATTAACAAGCATCAGAAGTGCATTTATTTATTTGCATGTGTATAGCGCACTTACTACCCTAGGGCATCGAGGCGCTGTTACATGAAATCTTGCAGGAAAGTGTCATTAGGAAGGTTACAGGTGACCGAGTTGGTCTCTTAGGTACAAGTGCACAGAAATAAATGACTTGATACATGAAAGGTAGGTGCCTTGCAAACAGTCAAGTGGACACGCAATCAGTAATACATCAAAAATAACAGGCAGCGGAGTAGGGAATACACAATCTATTTGTGTAATAGCTCTGCTTTCCCGTCTAAGTCAGCTACCTCTAGTTCAGTAGTTGAGGGTTTGGTTAACTCCAGTTGTTCGAATAGGTTGCTTTCTTTGACGTCTTTCCAGTTTTTTTGTAGTGGTTGTGAGTTTAGGGGGTTCGATGCAGACTTGAGAAGGCAGAGTGATCACAAATGGGATGTGCTCAAGGTGCCTCTTTAACTTGCATGTGTTATTATTTGAAAAACAATCGCACACTACCCAATGTTACTTGTGCTGGCGGGCATTACATGTGCCTTTTGAATTTCTACAGGATGCACGGTGGTAGACCTCGTTCACCTTATTGCGGCTTAAAGATAAGCAGCCATGCAGCCTCCATGCACACAAATCCATGGAAATTAAAATATACCATCAGAGTATGTCTTCAGGTTAGTTACATACTTTTAAGGAAAATAAAAAAAAAAAAATAAATCGGTGGAACCAAGAAGTGATTTTTACATAAAATAAGTTTTAGGCAAACTAGAAGTACTAAATTACAAGCGGCATCCGTTGTAGCATGCTTTGCAGCTTAAATAAGTCTTAATGAAATAATTTGCCACATGTACTAGAAGGAATACATTTCTCACCGTAATCGTATTTCTGGTACTTTCATCTGCTTAGATTCATATGCTATGCATAGGCCGACATCTAGTGGAAGCTGCAGAGTATTAGTTGTTTTTCGAAACTCGAAAATTGGGCGTCGAAATAGGGCTTGCCAGTAATACTATCCCTGTTGTGACGTCCCCTGTACCCATAATCCGTCACGCGTGTGGGTTCCTCAGATTGTATTTTTTTGACATGAGGAGTAGAGCAAATACAGAGTTCCTAAACAGATACATACATACATGGAAAGCTCAACATTTATGCACCTTCTCTCAGGGGAGGAAGCATGGGCGCATGTAAATCTAAGCCGATACAAGCACCAGAAATACAATTACGGTGAGTAATGTATTCCTTTTGATGCTTGTGTAATCTGCTAAGATCACATGCTATGCATAGGTTAGCAAGCAGTGTTATGAGAAGGTGGTGGGCTGTGAGAAGGAGTAGCGGCAAATAGACGTTTTTAGAACCGCTTGTCCCACCTGTGTATCTGTCTTGGAATGTGTGTCAATGCAGTAGTGCCGAGTGAAGGTGTGAACTGAGCTCCATGTAGCTGCTTTGTAAATGTTGTCTAATGGTACGTTTGCAAGAAAGGCTAACGTAGCCCAGGTGCCCCTTGCAGAGTGCGCTCTAGGTGTAAAAGGCAGTGTCTTTTGTGATCATGAATAGCATAACTGTATACATTTGCCTATCCATCTGGAGATTGCTCTCTTTGAAACGCACTCTCCTTGTCTGCCTGTAACCATGGAGACAAACAGTTGATCCATCTTCCTAAGCGGTTTGGTTTTATCTACGTACTAGAGACCCGTTCTCCTTACATCTAGTGTGTGGAGTTTGACCTTAGCTGAGCTAGTGGGCCTTTGAAAGAAGGCCGGGAGCTCAATAGACTGGTTTATGTGAAACTTAGAAATACATTTAGGTGAAAGCCTAGGGTGAGTCTGTAAAACCAATTTGTCCTTATGTATGACAAAGAAGGGGTCTTGCACTGACATGGCTTGGATCTTGCGGACTCTTCTTATGGAAGTGATCGCCACTAAGGCGGCATTCTTATATGTAATGTCTCTAAGGGTAAGCAAATATCCCTGACCAGTTCATCCATAGGGCGTTGCCCTTGGAGAGTGGCTGGGGAAACCTGGACGTGAAATCTGGGCATTGCTTGTTTTCTCTTGTAGCAAAATAGTCTAGAGAGGGGTACCCCTCTACCTTCTGGTAGAGGGTCTCTGCTGAGAGAGTCCGCTAGTGTGTTTAGTATCCCTGGAACATGTTGGGAGGACAGGGTCATCCCTCGTCTGAGCGCCCACTTCCATAATTTCTGTGCCAGTTTGGACAGATTTGGAGAGTGTGTACCTCCTTACTTGTTGACATAGAACATTGCGGTTGTGCTGTCTGTTAGGACTTGTACCGACATGTTCGTCAGATGTTCTTCGAAGGCTTGTTGGGCTTTGTGGACTGCCATTAACTCCAGAACATTTATGTGTTTCTATGCAGTCACTTGTGACCACAGGCCATAACTCCAGAACATGTATGTGTTTCTATGCAGTCACTTGTGACCACAGGCCGTGTGCGGTGTGGTGAAGGTAGTGGGCCCCCCACCCGGAAAGGGACGCGTCCGTCGTGAGGACCGCTTGTGCTTCCAGTTCGTGGAAGGGCTTGCCCTTGAGTAGATTTTCCCTTGACCACCAGCGTAAATTCTGAACCAGTGTTGGCGAAACAACCACTAGAGCGTCCCTCTGACCACTTGCCTGAGACCATTGTTATCGCCAACCATTCCTGCATTGGTCGCAGGCACGCGTGGGGGACTAGGTAAATGCACAAGGTCATCCTACCAAGCAGGCGCATTGGTTTGCGTACACTTATCCGGAGTCCGGCTTAATACTGGGGTATTTGCCGAAGCATATTTTGCACTCTTTCCATCGATGGGTAGGCTAAGCCTGTCTTTGTATCTAATACAGCTCCTAGGAACTGTTTTGATGAGTTTGGTATTAGACTTGACTCGTTTATTGAGAAGCCCAATTGGAAGAGAAGGTCTATTGTCCTTTGCGTGTTTGCCTTGCAAAGCTGGTAGTTTTCTCCCGTGATCAGCCAGTCGTCCAGGTAAGGGTACACTGGGATTGACTCCCTGCGTAGGTGCGCTGCCACCACCACAAGTACTTTAGTGAACACCCTTGGAGCCGAGGCTATACTGAACGGCAGCACCTTGAACTGATAGTGTTGGTCTGCTACTTTGAATCGCAAGAATCTTCTGTGCACTGGGAACATTGAGATATGAAAATAGGCATCTTTCATGTCCAATGTCGCCATGTAATCTCCCCTTTTTAATAGAGGGATTACTTCTTGTACAGTTGTCATGCAAAAGTTTTGTGGTTTTATAAATTTGTTTCCAGGGCGCAGTTCTAGTACCGGGCGCATGGTCAAAACTTGTTTACCTCGTTGTGGCACGAGCTCGATGGCGTCCTTGATGAGAAGAGCTTTCACCTCTTCTAGCAGGATAAGTTGTTCTTCCTGCGATGGTTTCTTTTGGCGTGGGGGGAGGTTTGACGGTCTCCCTTGAAGCTCTATACAATAACCCCCATTCACCGTTGATAACACCCATTTGTCCGATGTTATAGCCCATGCTTGGGTGTAAAATGATATTCGTCCCCCGACTGGGGAGGCATGGGAGGGGACCCGTAACGGGGCGTCATTGCTTAGAGTGTAACCCTCCACCTCTGGTGGGGGAACCTCTCCCTCTTGCACGGGCCCTGCGATGACCCCTGGGGTAACCCTGGGTGGCTTGTTTTGTATTCCAAGAGGAACCTTGGTTTTGGTTGTATCCTGTTCCTCTTTGCACACGTTGCCCCCGAAAGCGACGGAAATTACTACCACCTCTTTGTGGCTGTCTATTAGTCAGTTGACCAAGTGATTTGAGGGTCTCATGTTCAGCCTTGGCAGACTTGAGGGCGTCTTCAACTGCCTTCCCAAATAATACGTTTTGCTCCACTGGCATATTCAGTAGGGTAGCTCGAGTCTCAAGTTTAAACCCCGATTGTCGAAGCTAGGCATGTCGTTTTCAAATGTTGGCTTCTGCAATAACACGTCCAGCGTTGTCAGCTGCGCCGAAGTTATTCTTGAAGAGGACGCCTGCTGTAGCTCTGCCTTCGGCAGCCAGAAGGGAGAGTTTTGCTTTCAGTGGCTCTGGCGCTGACTCTGCTAGTGCCTTTACCTGATCCCACTTTGTGCAATCATAGCTGCATAGCAAGGTGGAGGTTTGCTATACGCGCCTGGTATGCTGCAGTGGACGCTATCTTCCTGCCCATGGCATATCATTTTTTCCTCTTCTTGTCCGGAGGGGCTTCGGAGGACGACAAGGAGGGTACAAGCTCTTTTGCGGGTGATGGTAACGACCAGAGGGTCGGAAGGTGCAGGTCTGAAGAGATTCTCGATCCTAGGGTTTACTGCCCTGGTATCGTTAGGTTTTTCTAGGGAAGGTTGGGTCCTTCTTTGGACCGATTTGAGCAGGGGGATGAACTGGGTTGCCTTTTTTTAATCGGCTAACATATTCTCAGCAAAATCTTTGTCCTGTTGGACCTCTTGTGTTTCGATGCCGAAATGCTCTGCAGCCCTTATTAGTATATAATTAAATAGTGGCTGGTTATCAACAGGGCAGTCTGGTAAGAGGCTCTTGCAGGACTGGAGAGTCCATTGCAAAAACTACAGACTCAAGAGTCTTCCTGGTCTTGGTCGTCTTCTTCCCCGGATAAGGGGGTTCACTCTAAGTATTCCTCATCCCCTACATCCTGATCATAAAGATCATAGGAGAGACGAGGAGTTGTGTGGTGGCTCAACCGCCAATTCTATAGTGGGGAGAGATCTCTTTATAGGGTACACCTGATGCCTGGGACTGAGGCTGTGGTGTTATGTTGGAAATAGACGCCTGTGTAGTCAGAGGCGTGGTGTTCAAGTTCTGCAGAATTTGAGGATGTTTTTCAAAGAAATTTGCTAGGCAAGTCATGCGATTCATGGCTCGGTCAATGTCGTCTGCAGACCATTTGGCCGAACTGGGTATTACCCCAGGGTAGGTGGAGACAGGAGTGGGGGTAGAGGGTGTATGTTCCTCCTCTTCCTCAAGATTTATAGGGACAGGTTGATGTGTTTCTTCAGGCTGTATTGTAGTATCCTGAAAGGGCATACTTTTATGTTGGTCAGAAGGTTTTTTAATCTTCTCCTTGCCTCCTTTCTCTAGAGGAACTGGAGTTGTCTCTCTCCTTATGGTCCCTACTCTTAGAAGATGATTTTTTGGAGCTCGGGGTCGTAAAGGGGGTTAAGAAGGACTCCCTGAACTTGTCCCGGATGTAGGCCGAACTTCAACCGCGAGGATGGCTTGCGCGGCGTCTTTTGACGTTGCGTGGCCGGATGGGGGAGTATCGAGTCGGGTGACTTTGGTTTTGATGGGCTTGTCATGCGGCGGCCGCTCGGAGTGCCCAGAGGACAATGGATCAGATGATCTGCCCTTCACCATCGACTCTTGGTGTGCGACCTTACTCACATCGCCGTGGGGTGTGTGTTTGTGGGGGAGTGTGGTGCCCTTGCCGCCGGGTGTCTTCCCCATGACAGGACCGCTGGCCTGTCTACTAGGTTAAGGGGCTGGCACTGGGGAACGCTGGGGCTCCGCATTACCCTCGCCGTCCGAAGGGACGGCATCGCTGCCCTTGTTGGATGTCTCTTCGACGTCTATGGAGGGCTCGGCCTGCATGGCGTGATGGGCCCAACGTTTTGTTCGCCTGTCCTTGAGGGATTTCGGTTGGAGTAGTTTATACGCCCGACAATGCGCCTCGTCGTGGTCTCTATCCAAGCAGAGGTTACAGACCCTATGCTTGTCGACCCACGTGAACTTCCTATTACAAGAGGGGCAGAACTTAAAAGGAGTACGCTCCATAACGTATGTAGGCAGCTGGGCGACTATGGTAAAGGGTGGGAATATACATGTTTATGTCCACTCCCCCACTCTCGCTACTGTAAGGCCGAGGCCGAAAGGGCCTTCCAAGGCCGGGTGGCACCGTCGAAGTCTTCGTCCGACGATCAGCTTCAAAGTCTTATTCAATCTTTACCGCGTCGAATCACGGCGTCGGCAAAAGGACAGGAAGACACAGTAACTAACTTAATAAAGTACAACGGCGTACGCCGAAAATGGACTCTGCTTATATTTAGCGACCGCTCACAATGGCGGAAAAAAACAATCTGAGGAACCCACACGCGTGAGGGATTATGGGTACAGGGGACGTCACAATAGGGATAGTATTACTGGCACGCCCTATTTCGACACCCAATTTTTGAGTTTCGAAAAACAACTAATACTCCGCAGTTTACACTAGATGTCGGCCTATGCATAGCATGTGATCTAAGCAGATTACACAAGCATCAGAAATGTAATTATGGAGTGGATTTATTCTGCACAACATTTATACAATACCGTTTCATTTGCACAAAAGTTTTATTTATTGACAGTTCTCTTCTCAAACAAGCCCAGAATTATTTGTTGTTGGAGGACCCTTCAAAAGAACTTAAGGACACCCATTGGCTAGTAAAATAAAATGAATAAGCCATATGCCCAAATGAAACACCTAGTAAGGTTAGTCTGCATTTAACTGGCTATTCAGCGATAAGAAACACTGAGGTTCTAGCTTTCTCACAAATCGTTGTGTCTTATTTACAGATGTTGCTTTGTATTAAAGGTCTCAAATCCAAGAAGTGCATGGAATATATTTCAGTGTTAAATATTATTCCACGTCCTAATGAAGGCCCTCAAAATCAATCTAGGAAATACTATGGTGAGTATTCCATTTCTGTACGTCCGAAACACAGTGTCGACACTTATATAATTGTTGTCATAGGTATGATTTCAACTTTGTCATCCTTTGCGGGATTTTGTTGCCCAAAGGGGGAATTTTGGCTTCAACATTTGTACGGATAGTAGCGTACGACCAGAAGTACTGGGGATTTTGCATGTGATCATTGTTTGACCATGTAAGACTTGTCAGGATATTAAATACAGTATAGTCAATTTGAAAATGATGTATCTGAAACAGCACCTTGATGCACTTGCACTTCGTGGTGTTTTGGTGTACTTTTGTTGCACTTTACTGTATTTTGGAAAGAGACCATTTGTCTAAATATGTATTGTTGAATGATGTGAATGATGTGATTAAACAAAATGTTGAAATGTTTTTTTAATAAATTCATAATTGTTTGGGAGATTTGTGGAAACAATTAAAAAGGTTAAAAAGGAGCAGAGTATGTCACTAGATTGATCATCTAGCAATAAAGAAAGGAACAGACGGTGTCTAATCGAGCAATAGGCGACCAGGGTGACCTACTCCATGTTGTTGCTTCACTCATTGTTTCCCCATATGTAAGAATAGGGGGTCCTTTCGATAGATAAAAGACAGGGGTGACCCATTAGAGATTGTATACCCACCCACTTCACAGCTCTCCAAACAAAAAAATAAAAGAAATGGCCAGTGCATGAATGTTTTAGCCTATTCTTTGGCCTCTTGCCTTCTCATGTCACAAAGGTCCTTATATGGTCATGCACTTACCCTGGAAAGCAGTGCCATTCATGGGCTGGTGGAGGTCATGTGTGTTGGAAGCCAGGAAGTGGGTCGAGACTGGCTGGTACCAATCCATAAATTGGTTTCGGTGTGTATAGAGTGTATGCATGAGTTGGCCCCACAGTGGTCCCTGATTGGACCACTGCTGGTAGATTGGTGTGGGGCAGATCTTCCTATTGGTTGGGCTGAGTTTCTGTGCTCAACTGAATTTCGGGTAAGAAGAGGAGTCATGCAGCCATTTCTCCAGATCTGAAGAGGAGCAAAGTATCCTGCGTAATTCTGTAGATGAAGGACAACCCGAGGACCTGTCCTGAAGAAGCCTGGCGATCAACTCTTGCTGATGTGCCGGCGAAGCCCTGTCTGGCTAGTAAGATCAGAAGACCCTCGCTTGTGCTTAAACCCTTTGGACTGGTTGGACCAAATAGTCTCAACGTCTTCTCGGTACCCTGCAGTTTGGAGTTTTGGAAGTGTCCTTGGGCCAACTTGTGAGCTGGACAGCTCCATTTTGGGCTACCACGCAAGACTAATCGCTTTGCCAGGTTTTTGCCGGGATCTTCAGGGGTCTCCAGCTAGTCCCTTAAGTCACCTTTCTTCAAGGTTTCAACATCCTCACATCAAGGGATCTGTAACTGGAAGGCTTTCTCTAACCACGACTACTGAGGCGCCTGCTGTCGCTGGAACCGGCCTTCCCCCTTCTGGTTAAGTGCCTTGAAGAGTCCTGCATCGGTGCCTGCTGCATTTCTTCACTGGAAAGGGTTACACTCAGCTCCTGGACCCGACCAGAACTTTGCTTGCACCCGTAGCTCCTGGCCATCTTCGACTGGAACCAACAGTGGGAAAAACAACCTCCAGCCGCAATCCGTCACCCTGCCAAGTCTGAGGAAAAACCGGAGTATGGGTGATGAGTAGTAACAATACTTACCAGTGCCCCTGTTCTTCACACTTTTAAAAGTTTGTGAAGAACATGGATTTATTTTATAACTCTTGGCTTTGGCAACACTTGTTCCAAAAGTCCTTCAAAAGATAGAAAGGCATTTTACTGACCAGTGAACTTCTTTAACTATCTTCTGGACCAATCTTCACATCCACAGGAACCTATCCCCAACTTCTTCCTCCACTCCTAAAAGTATTGAGAACTTTTGAACACAAGGGCCCATTCAACTAAGGGTTGGACTTTGCACGTTAGGGTTCCTTTCCCTGTGGACCGTTCGTGCAACTGTTAATTACTTTCCTTTCAGATAGTGGGGTGAGGGGAGATCAACTGTTTACTTTGCATCGACTAACAGTGACTGCATATATATTTTGTATTAGTAGTATTGTGTAATATTACACGTTCTATTCATTTTCCTAGGGTGTTTTGGGCTTATAATGAATAAAGTATTTTTATACTTATTTTCCAGTCCTCGACTGCTTCGCTGTGTGGACTCCTTGTGGACCCCTGACCACACATCTCTCCTTGGCCACTCTCCATTCTGCCTAGATTGGTTGGACTAAACTCCCAGATATGTTCCCTGTTCAATGTCCACCAGGCCACAGTTTAGAAATCCACCTTAACAATTACTTATCCTTCCGACTCCGATTTTCCCTAGTGACTAGTTAAGTTTGGTATGTTACACGATTGTACGTCTTGTTCTGTTGGGATAAATTTGCTCTGTTCCCAAAGCTAAAAGCAAGTTAACTAAAATCTAACAGAATGCTGTTTTTTTACATCTATTTGTAGGTAC
Source organism: Ambystoma mexicanum (assembly GCF_040938575.1). Taxonomy (NCBI): domain Eukaryota; kingdom Metazoa; phylum Chordata; class Amphibia; order Caudata; family Ambystomatidae; genus Ambystoma; species Ambystoma mexicanum. The sequence goes on from NC_090929.1 coordinate 495,354,270, forward strand.
TCATTCACTCCGTTTGAGGAGGGTGAGGGGATATGATGCCCGTTTCCCTTTCATACTAGCTTGTTAGGTCATGTTATACTATGCTGAGGTTTCATTATAATCTTTTGATTTAAATGGTGTACCTTCAGGCGCCTTTGAAGAAGCTGCAAGACAGCAGAGTAGACCTGGAAACCTAATCTGTTAGCTAGACCCTACACATCTGGTTTAACCTAACATTTGCATGATACCCACTACTAACAAAAAGCAGTAACTGCTGCCCAGGAGGAGAAGGCTAGGCAAAGGATGGATTATGTAAATTAACTCACATAAGCACCCAGCCTAAGAGGAATCCTGCCTTACACACCAATGTAACCATTCCCACGAAGGTCCTAGCAGGACTCAGGAATCTACAGGAAGGCCGGACTGGGGCTTCTGATCCCAGGGAATTCATTGTCGACATACCATCCTCTGTTAAATGTGCCCATGCTTCCTTCCAGTTTTCCCAACCACAGAACATGACTGTTTGGGGCTAAAGGGGAACGAGTAGGAAATGTATGCATGTGGTTTTCTTGGGCATGGTTTTCTACATGCCTTGGCTCACCATGAAACTATTGAAGGCTTAAACTCGGACCAATGCACTCGGACCAATGCAGAGCCATAAACAGGCTTTGCTTCCTTATGCATCCAAAAATCAGAGATGGAGAGTGCAGTGAAGTATGCTCATGACCGGGACTGGATCACGGACAAGGAATCAAAATTTCTAGCCACAAGTCAAGGTCGTCCACCCACAATGTACGCCTTACCGAAAATACACAAGAACTTAGAAAGACCACCAGGGAGACCTATAGTCTCAGGATGTTGGTCAATACTCGAGCCCCTATGTACATTTATTGATACTTTCTTAAATCCTCTAAGTGTCAATACCTAAACATACCTGAGGGGGACAACCTACACGATTCAAATATTTGAGAACCAAATCTTTGATCCCAACACTCAGACTAGTTACGATGGATATTAAATCCCTTTATACTAGCATCCCTCAAGAACAAGCTATTGAGTGTATGTGCCAGTTACTTACCCAATTCGATCTACAGGAACGCGTCCCACATAATTTCATTCCTGAACTGATGCCTTTGGCATTATGCAAAAACTATTTTGAATTTAATGGTCAATTTTATTTACAGACCAAAGGCACTGCAATGGGGGCAGCATTTGCCCCCAGTCTTGCGATTCTGTACATGTCAAACTATGAATCAGAAAATATTTTATGGGACAGACGCTATATAGTTATTAATTCCATATGGAATGGCCAAGCGTCATTATTAGAACTGTTTTTGATTTGGCTCAGTAACCGACAGCAATATTCAATTCACGATGGAACAAAGTAACAAAGAAATTGCGTTTTTAGACCTCAAAATAAAACATGACGCTGGAAGGCTCAAATGTTGTCTATATTGAAAAACTACAGCAAGAAATACATTGCTGCACTTCTCTAGAAACCACCCACACCATCTTTGGGAAAATTTGCCTTATAGCCAATTTCTTCGCAGAAGAAGAAACTGTACCAACATTTGGGATTTTTATCATCAATCTGACGAATTAGGCATTTGTCTAATTGAAAGAGGCTATCCCAAGAAGCTCATTTCTAAAGCAAGAAAAAGTGCTTGTTTTACAGATCGGGACATTCTATTAGCTCCAGATACCATGCCCAATAAAACCACAGAGTCAGACAAAATTACTTGTGTGATCACTCATGGACTCCCAGACTTTTCAAATAATAAAAAAAAAAAATGTATTTCCAAATACTGGCCAATTGTCAAACTAATTCTGCGAGACAGTCCATTGCCAAGATTAGCTTTTAAAAGCGCGAAAAACATACGAGACAAACCTGTGCACTCTAATTTCAAGAAGACAGCATCTAGAATTGGTCTTTGGGGTCTAAGAACAACTGTTGGCCATTTTCCATGTGGCTCTTGCTCAGTCTGCCAATTCACCAAAAAAATGAAAGATTTTAAAATTGGTACAAAAACATGGGTCCTAGGTTCTCTCACCAATTGCAAATCTAAACAAGTCATCTATTGCATCGAATATCCGTGTGGTTTACGGTATTTAGGGCAGACCAGCCGGCCTGCCCACATCAGAATTTCAGAACACCGGTCTAGGATTAGGTGCAAAACAATATCTACACCATCACTACATTGAAACACCACACTGCAAATTATATCAAGTGGTGGATCCTAGATGTTGTCAAAGAATCTTCAAACAGATCACGTTGCCTATTGCAGAAAGAGGCACGATGGATTCACAAATTGTCACCCCATAGTCTGAGGAATTTTTACCTCTCACTTGAATACACTATTTGTTTTCTACCATATGGCATCAAGGAATCTTGAATCACAGCATGTTGCCTACTGCATAAAGGGGCACGACAGATTCATAAATTGTAAACTTACACTCATGGTCTTAATAAGGAATCCTTTCCTTTTTCTTGTGCACACATTTCTATATGGATCATATATACATTTTGTGATCAGTTCAAGGCATTTTGCTGACAGCATTGGTCTCTCTTATGCAACAAAGGAAACAACCCACACAACAATCATGCTCCATTTTTTCAAAACTTAAGAGTGGGACATCTGCCCAAAACAAAGTTTCATTTTCATGAAACAGGCGTACTTATTAATTGGGTATGTTTTTCCATTTCAATTTTCATTCAAGTGCCCCCATGCACTCTTAACAGTTCAAAGCTTGATGCCTCTCAGATATATCTTTTTTCTAAATTACGAGTGCACGCACCAATCGTGCTCTAATTCAAAATTCCTATTCTACAATCAGAGCCTGGCATTTCACTGTAAAATGGCTTCCCCTTTTTTCAAGCAGATGCATTTTTCGGCTGCACCGGTACCTTTTCCACTTTGCAAATCAGAATCCAACCAGATCCTGCTGCTTTACTCATTAGCGAAGCAGGACTGCTTCAGCAGCCTTTTCTATACAAAAATGCCTGTCTGACTTTGGAGAAAGAGTATGCAACCAAACATTCGGAAAACCTAGGTGCTTGCCACATTATTAGCCAATCCTATGGCAGCATCGATCCAGAATTCCTTGGGAAGGATGCCACGTAAGAAGTGACATGTTCCTGCCCCAATCAATCACATCGGAAGACCGGCGTGCGGTCATTTGACAGTTACTCCGCGTCAGAAGACATTTTTTTAAATTTATTTTTTATTTTATTTGTAACAATTAGTTTGTATTGAAAGTTCAATTACAATCAGTTTCTCATTTAAATCTCTGTACAGTTAATCACCTCAAACTTATAAGTTTGGTATCAATAAGTTAATTGTTCAACAAAACCTTCGATAGAGTAAAGTTTATCGTTTATATTTTCCTCTAAACATTTTTTTTTTAAAAAAATAAAAAAAATCACATACTGCGCAGGTAAGTGGTACATTGCTACCAGATAGAACCCAATGCCACCATTTGACAGTATCACCATCAGCAGGCGCAAAATTTCCAAGATAACGAGATCTCGACTGCGTTAATTGTTGACATTCAGTAATCAGATGTTTCAATGATTAAGTTGACTGTTCACAGAACCTACAGAGACTATTGGTAACATTTATATCACATCTACACCATAGGATCTCCTTTGTTCTATAAACATTTAGCCGAAGTCTTAGGAATTGATTTCGGTGTTTTCTAGATGGAAATGTCTGAAGATATTTAGGTATTTGGTCAAGGCTATTTATTGCAAGTCCCAAATCAATTGAAGATTTCAGAAGATTTCTTTGCTCCAGATTTTTAATCCAGTTCCATTCTCTCAGTTTTTTTTTTAGTAATTTGTGGCATTGCTAAAAGTGTTTCCCACTTTATGTCCGCATAGTCCAGTATCAATTTTAATCTTGTTGCCCATTCCAGCAAGATGCCCTGATGTTGGTTTGGTGGGTCTGATAATAACATTACGGTATGCGGGAGCTTGATCTTCTAGCGACATCTTCCGTAGGACAGCCAGCGATTTCCAAACAACTATATTGTACATGGATTCGATTCCCAGCTGGTGCTTTATAGCAATCATTGAGACAGCTGTGGGCAATTTGAGAATACGTCTCCAGAATATTCCTTCAAGAGACAACCATAGTTTATGACTTAGGTTCCACCCAGCCTCAGCGCCAAATGTGATTGATGGAATCACTTTTTGAGTGTAGAAAATGATTACAGGTTTCAGAGTAAATTTCCCGTATTCGGCATGTAGCTTTGCCCCTTGCAGCGAGAACGTCACCATGCGTTGTTTTAGGTCTTTCATCCATTCGTGTTCTCTGATTGAGATATTAAGTTGTATGCCTAAATATCGTACCACTGGAACACGCTTAATTTCAACATCGGCAAGTTTCCATCTGAAATTCTTAATTATTCTTTTGGATGAGTTTCCAATTGCCATGATCTTTGTCTTGTCTATATTAATTTCCAAGTCGTTATCACTTAAATATCCTTTCTAAAGCCAATAAGAGTCTTTGAAGACCAATTGGTGTTGAATCTATTGTCCCGGGAGGATAGCTTAACGGCAACGTGCGCGCCTTGGAAGCAAGACGACACAAAGCAACACAGGTTCGATCCCCGGGTCCGCGCTTAGAAACCTCTGGGTGTTTAAGCGCGTTATAAATACGCAACTAAGACAACAGAAAAAAAAAATTACGCAACTGAAAAAACAAACAATTCCTGTAACAGCGCCTCCGTGCCCGCGGGCTGTGTGAGCGCTTTAAAAATGCAAAATAAAATAAAAAAAATAAAATAAAGAACAATGTCATCAGCATAGATGGTCCAACTAATGGTCTGGCCATTTATTTTTAGTGGGAAACATCGCACTTGTGAAAATGCGTCTGGGACATCGGATATGAAGAGTTTGAAAAGAAGGGCGGCCAGAAGTGCCATTATTGTCTGCAGTAATTCTGACAGGCATGACCATTTCTTCAATTTTGCCCACAATTTATGTCGGTTAAGTGAATCAAATACTTGTTTCATGTCTATGAATGTAATAAACAGATTTTTACTTTAAGTGCTTCCAACTTCAACACATTAAGTATGATCAAATTCAATTCCGTGCCAACACCCTTGGTGAATCCAGTCTGGCGTACATCAAAGTGACTCGATACTAATGCCCACTTTGAGAGCTTTTACTGTAGGAAGGTTGCAAATATTTTGCCTATAATGTCCAGAAGGGCAATGGGGCGATAGTTTGCCGGATCGTCCAGATTACCCTTCTTGAATATAGGAACTATGATGGTAGAATTCCATGATTGTGGAAGCAGTTTAATAGTTGCTATCAAGCGAAACAAGTGTTCAATGAAGGCGGCCTTTATTAGTTTTTAGCATCACATTCATTAGGCCATCGGGGCCAGCAGCTCGAGAGTTCTTTAGATGTTTGATTGCTGTTATAATGTCTTCTCTAGATTCTATTGTCCCCCAAGAATGAACGAATGAAGGAAGGAATTGTCAAATTTTCTGCTTTCGTCAATTTTAAAGTCCTTCGCAAAATGTTGCCAACTTACTTTTGATTTACCTTGATGAATCTTTGCATTCTGAAATACAGCTTTGTTGTTTATTACGTTCCATAGCTAGTTTGTCTGGTAGCAAATAATCAATTTTAGGATTCGCTCACCACGTTCTTGGTCTCTCGTAGTTGCAAAGCACTTCGACCAATTGCGGTATTTCATCTTATGATGTTTTATTAAAGCTGGCTCATAAGGATCTGATCCTTTTTTCAGTTTTCGAAGATCTTTATGCAATTGTTTTTTTTTGTTGATACCATTACACTGAATTCATATTTCTTTACATAGGTACAGTTGTTCAAATGATTAAACTTGATTTGAAATTTTGACAGCAGTGAAGTGTAATTTAGTTCATCTCTTGCGGATACTACTTCTGAAGACATATTTTCTGTTATCATGATTTGTTGAGTATTTATTTTAAGTATATTTCCTCTCCGATTTATTTCCAAAGATTGAGTAAATTTTGCTGCAGGTATTATTGATGGCGTTGTCCAAGTTAGTTCTAACAGATTGTGATCACTGAGCGTTGAAACCAAAATCTTCAGATATTCAATCTCATTGCACATCGTGTTTGAGGCCCAGATGTAATCAATTTTTTTGCACCCATCTCAGTGCCACGTGTAATTCGGGGGGGATATCTCCCTTTGACCGTTCAGCATCTGACAGTTCCTGGCAGTCATTGCTGTTTGGAATTGGTAACCTCTGCATGTGTCAATAGTTTGATGCTTAGGCTTTATAATAGTCCCACGATCATCAAACCAAGAGAAATTTAAATCACCACACAGGATCACACTTAGATCAATATAAATTTCCATGCTCTCATCAATCAGTTTTGTTATCGACTGTATGAAATGACAAGAGGAGATCATTGCAGTATTCCACTATGTATTAAGTAATAACATATATCTGTGTTTTATACCATAACCATTTTTATTCCGCAGAATTGCACCTTGGACAAATAGGTTTGGGGAAAAGGACTGCATGATCTCCCAACCGCCTGCATTATCTATCATTGTCAACAGTCCAGAATAAGGACGGCCACATTGGTTTTTCCCTGCTGGATTCAATATCATGGAATATCCGTCCCCCGATGGCACCTCTCGCAGCCACGTCTCCTGGAGACGTGTAGCAAAGTTGTTTTTCAACGGTACTTCAAAATTCTGAAACAAATGTCGAAAACCTCTGGTGTTCCATGATATCAGCACATTTTCTTCTTCTTTACTTATTGGAGCTAGCTAACATCTTTGAGATTTGTTTTGCATGGCATACAGTGAGGGCATTTTCTGCGCAGACAAAGGTGAGTTCCTTTCAAGATCTGCTCTTTTATTTATGTTAAATTGTTTCCTAAGAGCTTCTCCTCTTTGACCATGTGTGGGATCACGGTCTTCTGATGCTCCATTCCCAATTATTTCTTTAATTGGTTTGGCTTCTAATGTCAGATCGAAGCCATACAACAGCAATTCGTCTTTTGCTGTGATTAATGTATTCTCAACAGCTTGGGAATTGATGTGTAAGTAGACCTTGTCTAGTGAGACCTCAGTAATGTATTCGACGATTGCTATATCTTTAGAAGTTATCGTTCTTAATGAGGGAAAGTTGTGCAAGAGACAGATCACATTTCTGCGATTTAAATTCACCTCATTCTCATCAGGAAAAATGTTCTCCAGCCTGATCTTCCAGTGCATGTGATCTTTTGTCTACAATGGAATTAGTAACTGAGTTAGTTTGGTTAGATTTTGTTTACGCCATTGTGCGGCTGTCATCTTAGGATTTAACTTTGTCGAGATCTTTCTTATTTTTTGATCGAAGTCCCCAACCATTTTCTGTTTTTGACTTACTACATTGCCAAGAGAAGGGCTTGAAGTTGGACGCTTTACTGTATTATCTAGATAACCTTTTACCTTAGTGGCTTGCTGGATTTTTTTTAACAGGTGGTTGGGTGTTCTTCATGGTAAGGTGTGGAATTTCAGGATCTTGGGAAGGCGATGTCAATTCATCCGATTCAACTGAATATGTAGATCACATAAATCGGTGACACTTAGGTCGTTTCGATCTAAACTCGAGTCTGACTCTTGTGTGGATTACTATTTTCCACCACAGTTGGGTTTACAGTCGCATTTGGCATTGACACAACTGATGCGTCTTTCCCTGTACCGCCCAACTGAGCATTTTGTGGACAATGAGAACAAGAGACCAAGCTTCTGTGGAGAGGAAAGATTCCTAACAAACTTTAGTTTTTAGTCTATTTTTACTCACATTGGATTTTCTCTTGCTCAGATTTTTTTTTACTGGTCGATGCATTTGTCACCTTTTCACATGATTTTGTCTGATGTGTGGAATCAAGTGTTTTTGCAGACCCCATGAAGATACCAAAAGTGTTCAACTTCCCTATCAGGAGAGGTGCAGCGGCGGTATTCAGTTGGTCTTTCAAAGGAGCAACATTTGGTAAGTTATTTATTGTTGCTGAGTCGCAGGTCAGGGATTGATTTCCTGACAGGAGAACATCCTCAGAAGGAACATTTAACATTTCGGCCTCCTTTTGCTCAGGTGCAACGGTGGGCACACAACCTGCCTCAATAGTTTGGCAATCTCCGTTATTCTTTTCGTGAGCACTAATTTTCTTAGTTTTATTCTTCTCACATGATACTAGAATGGTTTTTGTTGAGTTTGCACTTCTGCTCACTGTATGTAGCAATTGTCTCTGTTCTTGCTCACAGTCCAAGGACGTCGATCTCACTTGTTTGGAATGCCGAACCCATTTAAGTCTTTCAAGGATGGCTTCCATTAAATCTGTTTTATCAGTGTGGTCTCTCATTGCAAGGTCACCTTGGCGATTTTGCCATTGAAACGAAATTTCTGCTTCCCGTTCGACTCTTGCCAATAAATGAACATTAGATTCTTCAAGTGATATTTTCGAGACCAAATTGTGCAGCAGGGCATTTTGATCCTTTGCTGTTTCACTCAGTGTTTCATATAGTTTAATGAATGGTACCAGGGCTAATGATGTTGCTGCTAGTACATTGTTTTGGATCTGTATCCCAGCTGCCACTGATACATTTTCTTTATCGACTGTTTCCGCATCTGGTTCCTGAATCGAAGGTTCTGCCCGTTGGCTCAAGCGACTGTCATTTGTAGATGGTTGTAGCACTGCTTTTGTATTTCCGTGATCTCGAGAACAGGTGCGCTATTTTGTAGATTTAGAGTTTTGATTTACCGTTGAGGCATTAACCATATTTAACTGGCAATGAGCTTCCTTTTGATGAGGTGTACTAGTTCGAGACTTAAGTCTCGGCCCTTTGTTGCTGAAGAGACTTCTCACCTTGCTCAGAATGAAGAGATAATTATCTTTTACAATCGACATGCCTAATGAGGCATTGGAGAAGCTATGACTCAGTTTGTCTTTTACAATCTGATAGTCAGCAGTAAGACGTTCTGTCAACCGTGCTTCTCGCCCTGCCAGATCTATATTATAACTTTTTTTTTTTTTTAAGATGTTTGACGGCTGAAAAGTTTGAGATGAACAATTTGTGATAGGGCGTGCTGCACAAGCGTCGGTAGAATCTGACATCGCTCTGTTTACCATGATTTCGTCTGCAGCATTTGGCCATGCTGGCACACCAGAAGGCTGGTCTCCAGTATAAATCACGCTTTATGATCTTGCGGCAACAATTCCAGGTAGTAAAGTTTGTACTGCAGCCATTGGTGGGGCATCTCTAGCCACTTGGTCATGTATGATGACCTCAACATTAGCATGTGCAACATTGTTATTACAGTTTGAATTTTGAGAATGCTCATTTAGTAAAATGCCTGTTGGTTCAGATATACACCCACGCTATTTTGCAGTTTGATTTATCATTCTACTAGGTAGATGTGAATTATTACAATCAACATTTGAGATGGAGATTTTTCTGCCAGTGGTTAGTGGAGGAACAAAAGTAAAGTTTGTATAATTACCCAATCCATTCGGTAGTTTTAGGGCCAAAAGTTTGGTGTCTGTAACATCAAAGGACGTTTGCAAGGAAGCGGTGTCAATTTCCACCATAGCGCTCATCTCTAATGTCTGAGCTATATTACTTCCAATGTCGACTGTATGTAGATTGGTTGGAAGCGATGGTGATTTAGGTTCAGTCACAGTCAGAATATCATTTGCAGCTTTTGAAAGCTCATTTATATTTCCGTTTAAATCCGCATATACTGGCTTTTCACACACTTTTCTCTGTGTTAAATTTGCTATGCCTGCCACATTCTCGTCGGCCAGCAGCACTACAGCTGTTAAAACGGTGGCATGTATTTCCGTTTTGCATTTGCCGCTGCACACACAGACTTTTCACATGCTTCGCTTTCCAATGCTAGATGTGCTATGTCTAGCATACACATCAGCTGCTAACGCAGCGGCTGTAAGAGCTGTAACATTTTTATCTAGGCGAGCCTCAGCGTCCACACCGACCATTGTTTGCAAGCTGGCAGATTGGCTGACATCGACAGTGGGAGCAAGGGAAGGGTGAGGAGGGAAGGGAGGGGGGACAAAGGAAGGAGGGTTGAGAGGAGACAAGTCAATTTCGCCAGTCACTGCGAGTGCCATGGACTCAGTATTTAGAGAGTTTGCCGCGGCTGCGAGCATTCATTGTCTTTAGACGAGTTTGCGGCCTTGTCTCAATCACCATATTTGTTTCTTACCAGAAGCCAGAAAACAAAGACGTTCGTCCGAGCGCCGGCAGCGGAGGCGGACTGGAGGCAGACTGGACTCTGCACTGAACTCCGCCTTCCGCCTCAGGTCACCTGCCAGGGCTCGAGCCCAGAGCTTGGGGGAAGGGTCCACGCCGTCACCTTCAATACTTCAATCACTGGAGCTCCGAAAGTAGGTAGGTCCTCGACTACTGTCTTTGTTACTCGTTAGAGGAAAGGCCGACAAAACGTATCTAACGTGTCAAGCCGAAATACCTTCCAGTTGGAACAAATCTGTGTGTTCGCTACAAGCCAGGCTTCCCCGTCACCCACGGCAACTGCAAGACCTACAGGAAAAGTTTGAGACTGTATGGCCGCTTCTTAGTCGCGAGTGAAACTCCATTCAACATGCGAAAAATGACATGTAGCAATCTGTTCCGGGGGTGCCTAAATCATCATTTCCTCTCACTTTTCACAGGAATTGGTCTCAATCATAATTTATGTTGCTCCTATAAGTGATGTTAATGGACACACGGCCACGATACATAAACAAGGATTACTCTTCTGTGCGCAAAGCATTTCATTTGTGCGCAAAGCATTTCATTTGTGCGCAGCACGTCCATTTTCAGCCTTTCCAGCCTGATCTTGTTCAGGTAAGGACACTTGTAACAATCTGTTACCTGCAATCTTTTTTCTACACACCTAGCAATGTTGGCCCAAATCTATTTCTTTACAAATATTTTTTACTCATACTTTTGAAACAGAGGTTTACGTTTCCTGCTGACATTCAAAATTGTCTTTTTCCCCCCCTTGGATTTCATTGCTTATTCATACATGTATTTCCATTTTAAACAAAAATTCTCTGGTCTCTTATTCAAATAAATTGAAAAATGTGTAAAATATCCTTTTGATTGATTTCAGCATGTAAAAGGCTCTAAATATTTGCGATATCCTAGTAGATACATATCAATTTGAAGTTAATTTAAATAATCAAAGTACCTCTATTGCATAATTGATCTTAGTGTTTTCCTTACTTTAATGTCCCAATCCACTGTTGCTTATGGGACTCTCCATACTTTGTGTATGAATTTGTATCCTTATGCACCATACATAGAATCATAAGCCTAAGGTGGGAAAATCCTTCTGGGAATCATGACCTAAATAAATACAGAACTCTTTCCCCCATCCGTCTCCCCACAATCCCCCAAAAAATAAAAGGTTGTTTTTACTCTTTTCAGGGAGCTTTTTTACAAGCTTGGGAAATTTGGATTTCTGACATACAAGCCCCCCCCCCCCCTCAAATGTTTGTTGGGGCATAGGAAAAGAAGTAGGTAGACAGGCTTTGCCATTTGTGTCTTCTGGGGCATGGCTTCAACATACATGGGCTCACTATTGGATGAGAATTCCAGACATAACCGCTTGTATGGCAAACTTTATCTAGCCATCTCTCCTTTCAAAGTTGTACCCCCTAGAACACAGTTGAGTCCCATGATATATTCAGCCAATTGTACACAGTTCCTCTACCTTTTTTGTTCCCATGCCTTCCTGAGAATCTTATCTATCCCTCACCATCACCCCAACTATCTACCAGTCTTTGCTCTTCCTTACCACTACTGAATGTTCCACCATACTCCTTTGCCTCTCTGGCAGACAAAGGGAGCTGCTATACAAATGCAAGATAACAACTTGCTCTCATCTCTGAGCCCTTTAACCTCTCTCTCAGCTTGACTCTTCACTGTTTCACTCAAACCTGCAAATGTTTGACCCCTATTGAAGACACACACTGCTGACCCAAACATTCCAGCAATAGGGGTGTCACGGTATTAGTTTTATGACGGTACGATCACCTTCTTGCCAAATGACGGTATATCATGGTTATCGCGGTACAGCAGGTGGAGTTAACTAATATTAACAAATATTTTCTAAAAGGTCATAAATTGACAGATTTATCACCACAAACAAAACCAGGCAACCAGGGCCAGGAATTGGGCTTTTCAACATACTTTCCACTGAAATGCCTTGCTTCCACCAAACACACGTGTGGAGAGGAGGAGAGGGGGAGCCCTGCTGCAACTGGCAAAGCAAACTGAATAGCTTTTCTTAAGTGGTCATTTAGGCTTTATGCTCTCCCACTGGCTACTGGTGAAGATGAACGAACACACACACACACACATGCGCGCGCATTCTCTTTACGTTACAGCCTTTAGTTTACTTGCGGGCCAAAAGGTGTTCAGTAATCACGGACGTGTTACCCTTTGGTATGGCAGCAGGGAATACCCACAGAGATGAGTGAATTTTGCAGTGTGACTTATTATATGTAAATTCAATGATAGAACCTGAGAAATACCCCATTGCCATATGTTTAGAGAACATTATCCATTATAAATATATAAACCCCAAAGCCGCCAACCCAAAGTAGACCCTTTTCCTTCTTGGCACTGAATCTATTCTTCCTATTGCTAACATATTGATTTTGTGTCAGGCACGTGTGGTCTATGGAATGGCATTAAAAACTGCTCCAACTGAAACTACTTGGCAGACGGCACATCCAAAAGTGCAAGACCAAGACTGCGCAGCACTTGCTTGCTGCAGCCTTTCCAAATCAGATTGAAAAGCACACTTTACGGTATGAACGGTATGAACGGTAATCCATAAAATTGATCCTTTAAAATCTGCTGGAACTCGCAAACCTCTGACCCTGACCCCTTCTACCTGTCTGCATCCTACAAGGATCAGTTCTTGGACCTCTCCTCTTGACCTCTGCCCTAGGAAGGCTTATCCCATCCTTTGAAATTCACCATCACCTTTTTGCTGAAACAAATATTTTTCTCCTTATCCCCAGCAATTTAGGAACGGTCTCACAACAATGTGTCACTCAATAGCTCTCCACTGCCTCATTAGTATAGTAATCATTTGGTCACCTGTGTTTCAAACCTAACTCTGTTTAGCACTGCACCCATTTGATCTGTCAGGCATAGGCCTTTCCGCTACTATACAGGACGCTCAAATCTAGCGGTGCCCTATTATAAATTTCATTGATTGTGGGCCTCTCTCCCACTATGCGGGACGCACAAATCTGACTGTTCCCTATTTAAGTTGCATTGTTGATTGTAGGCCTCTCACCCACTGTACAGGATGCTCATTTGTGTCTGAATAACTCACATCTAGAGATCATCACTATGGAGTGAGACAGATCACCGGCTAATGTTTGTGGAGTGATACCATGATTATGGGCTCGTGCCTCATGAGAGGACACAGTGATTGTCAGTTACGCCCATTAGGACAACTCTGTAGTTACTAGCTATCCTTCCTAACCCCACATAGTTGGCTCACCGCAGTGAACCTCGTCTAGGGAGACGCACATTAAGGACAGCCACCGATAACACCCAACGATAAAACCCCAAGAATCCTCCCCAACCTTACTCAAGACAGCGACTGAACAAGTTGTGAATACCAGCTGACAAGACCACCTACAGACGGAGCCCAAACTTGTAGCGGACAATTCCCTATAGCCAATACTACACCACAAGACAGCCGGACCAAAATCAACTGGGGATCAACAAACAAAATAAAGACCAATACAACTCTCAAGCTCAAAATGCTGCGCAAACGACCTGGACCAAGGGAAAGAAAAAAAGAGCAGAAAGAAAACACACTAGAATAGCACCAGAGAGTCACAGCTGCAGAACACATTCCCACAGTTACGACAACCGAGCCAACGCCGAGAGAAGAGACAAATCCCTCTACTAAACGCCATACCTCGCAAACAACTGGTCACCAGAACGAACCAACCCAACACGAGAATCAGCAACAGCAGACAACCCAACAAACACGTAGAAGAACGGACGACACTAGAAATAACAAAAACATAACTGACGCAATAACACCATACATCACCAAAACAAGGGGAACTTCCACTCGACACCCACAACTCCTGGAAGAAGAACCGGATAAAAAAAAAAACAAGACTGAACCTAGAAGAACTTTGACGACACAGACGCACCTGTGCCAACACCTCAACTAGCGATAGACCTTAAAGGAAACCTCAATACCGATCAGAAGACGACCCCAACAATAAAGCTCAAATCAAACTATAACTATAAACTCCACTGCAACCTAATAAATGCAAGATCCATGTCAAAACATTCAACAGACATCTTTGACCTTCTCTATGGCAATGGAATAGACATCCTATTCATCACAGAAACATGGCTGGACAATTACAAAATCACACTCCAAAGCTGACTCCCAAACAACTTCAAGTGCCTTCAAGTAAGCAAAAAAATAAAAAAGGGGGCTGCCTAGCAATCGCATTCAGGGACACCTAAAACTTAAAAAAGACGAACCGCTCAACATCAACTGCAAAACCATGATCATACACCTTTCAGCGAACCCAAAAACCAACATCACACCGACATATGATGCAACCTTCATCAACAACTTCATAGAAGCCATCACCATCATAGCCATCAAGCACGAACATCTAATTATCCTGGGGGACTTCAACATCTGGTTTGAAGAAAGTCATACCAACTCCCAAAACGCACTGATTGGACAACTTACAACAATGAAACCACAACAGCTGGTCAAAGGGGCAACACACTCGGCAGGACACACCCTCAACGCAATCTTCGCCAAGGAAAAAACTCATCACCACGGCACCACCGATACAAATGCTGTGGAGCGACCATATCATCCCATTCATGATCAAACTACCAACTTAAGTCTGCATCAAGCCGCCCAAGCTCACAACCACCACAAAAAGAAACTGGAAAACCGTCAAAGCAATCCACCTAATCAAACAACTGGAGGTGACCAAACCCTCAACTACAGAACTAGAGCTGGCTGACCCAGACGCGAAAGCGGAGCTACTTCACAAATGGATTGCTGATACAATTGAAAACATCGCCACGGAAAAACCATTCACCCCATCAAAAAAAAAAGGCAATGGCAAAATGGCTCACCCCACTACTAAACACCATGAAAAAAAAAACAAGAAGATGGAGTCTGAATGGAGGAAAGAATACAACCTAGGCAAGAAAATACTGCTCCAGAAACAAATCCGCGCATGCAAGAAGGAAATACAAAAGGCGAAGAGAAGGCATTATGATGACAGACTCACCAATGCCACCAACATACAGAAAGTAATGTTCAACATCATTAAAGAAATGAGAAACCCACCAGGCTGCGACACCCCAACACCCTCAGAGAAACTTTGCAATGACTTAGCAGACCACTTCAAGAACAAAATCAACGACATCCGAAAAATCATACAAAACAGACCAACCATAACATTCAACCAACCGGACCTAACACAGAGCCACAGCACAAACTCCAAAACTTTCCTGAAATATCAGCAGATGCATTAGTCTTGCTGGTAAAACACCACAAAAAGCAGGATCACCCATGGATCCATGCCCCCCTGACATCTACAAATCAGTCCTCGCACAAGGAACGCCATCAGAATACTACAGACACCTCCTAAATCTCTCACTAGCAACAGGAACTGTACCAGGAACCTTCAAATCAGCATATATCAAACCGCTTTTAAAAAACACAAGTGGCAGCGTAGACGACCCCTCCAACTACAGGCCGATTTCAAACATTCCCTACCCAGAAAAATTCCTTGAAACCTACATATACAAATGAACCCAAGAACATGTAGAAAAACACCACCTGCTAGACCAAGCACAAGTCGGTTTCAGACCCGCAAGAGGAAAATAAACAGCACTACTATCCATCTGGGACGACCTAAAAACAAACCCACTCCCCAATACAACCTCAGCCCTGATTCTGCTCAACCTCTCCGCAGCCTTCAACACAGTTAGCCATGTCACCCTAACCAAAAGGCTAGAAGACATAGGCATAACGGACATGGCCCTACTCTGAATTAAATCATTCCTAGCAGACAGAACGGAAACCATATGGATAAAACCCTTAAAATCCACCCCACGAGTTAACGACTGTGGAGTACCACAAGGGTCCTCACTATCACCACGGTACTTCAACATCTACCAGACTCCATTAATCAAAGCTTCAAAAAAGACGAGATTACATGCTACAACTACGCAGATGACGCTCAAATCATCTTCAAAATCGAAGACACTCAAGCCGATAACCCTAATTGAGTGTCTAAAAGAAGTGTTCAACTGGATGAATGCCAACAACTTGAAAATCAAACCATGAAAGACAGAAATTTTGATTATATCCAAAAACCAAGAGAACACCACATGCATTCCATGGCCAACGGAAATGGGAACAGCACCGACACCATCTAAGCTAGTAAAAAAAATCTGGGAGTCCTGATGGACAACACCCTAACCTTCGAACCACAAATACATGCAATAATCAAGAAATGCTTCTTCCTCCTTCACAAAACAAGAAAAATCTTACCTTTCCTCTCCTTCACCCACAAAACTCACAATCGTCGCCCTCATCATGGCAAGAATCGACTATGCAAACAGCCTCCATTTCGGGATGCCAGAATACCTCCTGAAGAAACTACAACGGATCCAAAATACAGCAGCCAGACTGCTCCTCAAACTATCCAGAAGAGACCACATCACTCCAGCACTAAAATCACTGCATTGGCTCCCAGTCAAACATTGCATCACCTTCAAAACAATGTGCATAACACACAGGGCAATCAGCGGACAAGGAGCTGAATTCCTACAAAAGAAAATCTACAAGCCAAAGAGACGCCTCTGATCAAGCAACGAAATCCTCCTGGAACAAAAACCTTCGCCTTCTCCCACTTAGCAGCAAAAACCTGTAACAACATCCCGAAAGAAATAAGGAACACCAAAGACAATCTACAATTCAGAAAATTACTAAAAACCTGGCTCTTCAACATTACAGATTCAAACTGAATAAAAATAAAACAATTGAACGGGAAACACAAAGAAAAGGATGACAAATGTAGGATGACACCGACAACATCCAGAACCGACTATAAAAGGAAACTCCCTACTAAAACAAGAGATATGATGCTCGGTCGAATAGGACACAGCGACACCCATGAGGACAGAAATCGACATCACTAACCAACTCCAGCCTACAACCTCACCCGCTCCATAATTGCCAACAGGTATCATACTTGTATAGAGTTGTGTGAATGTTAGCACTTGCCACACTTGAACTAAGTTTTGGACATTGGCATGGGAATCGACCGGATGGAGTTGTGAATGAAGGCAGGTGCCGCCCTGGACGTAATTGAAAGCGTTGGCATGTGCCACGTCTCGAAGGGACTGGGAGCGGTAGCCTGCATGAGCAACTGAATAAGATGATGAATGCCGACCAGCCACCACATATGGATGGAGTAGCCTTGGCCGACCGATGCAGCGCACCACTGGATTAGAAATGCTCTCTGGGCCGGATTTGAAGGGACGCACAAACGCCTGCCTGCCCCTCATACAGACAGGCATCACGTAGGTGGCCGGGGCCGAACTTGGGCAAGGTTATGAATGAGTGGATGCCATGATAGGGACTGTGTGTGTCGGACGGTCCAAGATCTGGACGCAGATGCAGAGATGCCCGCGCACCCCACCTGGAGAGAATGCAGAAGTTTAGCGCCTCGCTTCCAGACAGCAATGCCAATTAACCAATCCACTAAAAATTTCACCCCTCTGCATACACCTCTCAAACTCCAACCAAACACAACCACAAGCCTACAACACAACAATTCGCACAAACTTCACTACACTGAAACAAAACAAACCACACAGACTCCCACAACAGCACAAGACGACTATCGACCAGAACACACTAAGCTCAGTGAACAGAGTGACCGGGATGAGCCCGCCAACAGCACATCACTGCTCTCTTGCACTTTTCCAGCTTATTCCCACTAACTCCGCCGCCCCTTCCCTTTTTCAGAGCCGCCAGGCGACCACTCCGGTGGTGATAGTGCGCGGTACAATTATCCTTTAACATTAACATGCATTTATTTATTTTTATATAGCGTACAAGCAGCCCATGGGCATGAGGCGCTGTTACTTGCAAAAAACTTAGTTACATAGGTACAGGCATAGTGGCGGTCGTTGATACATTATGAATACTACAGAACATCATACTGGTGTTACAGACATTTCAATTGGTCATTGTGCTACAACTTATGCATTGGGTCATGTGTTGAGTATTCATGATAATGTGCAGGGCCTAATGTGAAGAGGAATAATCAGCCCGTCAGGCCGGGAATCCTTGCTAAAAGAAAAAACAGTTTCACTTTCACTTATAAATTGTATTTCTCCACTAAACCAATCACTGTACTCTCCCTAAGCCCCTCCTCTCGCAGCCATCTTCAGATTTGTTAAGCATGTAAGGTGGCAGCATGACCAAGAAGAGCCGCAGAGGTGTAGGAGGGAGGGTTTGCATGTGAATCCATGCCAGACCCATGCTGGAGAATAGGTACAGGTAAGTAACTTGTTCCTTCTCCAGCATGGGATCTGGCATGGAGTCACATGCTCCTGAATAAAGAATACATAGCAGTACCACATCACACAACCATGGGAGGTGGCAAGGCTCAACAAAAGCAATCAACTCTTACCTATTGAACAGATTCACTACAAGAGAACAGGTTGCGAAGCACTGCTTGGCCGACCCTGGACTCCTTTCGGGAATCCCTGGAGCAGTAGAACCTCGTGAAGGTGTGTGTAGACCTCAACGTGGCAGCCCTGCAGATGTCCAGCAGAGGCTCACAAACAGGAACACCATCGTCGCAGTGATCGTGCTAGTGGAATGGACTCTCGGCCAGCCGGCAGCGGTCGGTTGGCCAACCGATGACTGTGTGATACAGCCGGAGAGCCACCTGGAGATGGAAGCCTTGGACAAGGCCTTCCCAAGGTTCACAGGACCAAATTTCACAACAGTTGCGACGCCTTCCGAAAAACTCTTCATGCATGCCACATAGAACTTCAGGGACTGAGCAACGTCCAGGGAGTGCACGGCCTTTTCAGCCGGAGACAAAGGCTTTGGAAAAAACACAGATAACAGCAAAGGTTTGTTGAGGTGGAATTCCGACAACCTTTGGCATGAAGGAGGGGTGCATCCGTAGCACCACCCTCGATTTGTGGAAAGACAGATAATCTCACCCACCCTCCTGGAAGAGGCGATGGCCACAAGGAAAAGCAGTTTTCTACAAGTGGAACTTGAGAGGGGCCTGATGCATAGGCTCGAAGGGGGCTCCCACGAGCCTCGTCAGCACCATGTGTAATTCCCACGCCGGGGCGGGATCCTTCACTGGCGGAAAAGATCGAAACAGTCCTTTGAGGAACTCCTTGATGAGACGATGTGACCAAAGAGAAGATCGTCCAGGAGACCTGGTGTAGAGGGAGATAGCCGCCAGATGCACCATGATAGAGGCGTGCATCAGCCCCGCCTTGGCCAAGGACAATTACGGAAGGATCTGCGGGGCCCTGACGCTAAGAAGAGTGATCTTCTGCAACCGGCACCAAGTAGTGAAACGCTTCCACTTGTGACCATACCATTGTAGAATTCACAATGCTCTGGCCTTGGCAAGCAACTCCCTGCAGTCTGCCGGCAACTCTTATCGTCCAAACTCTAGGGCAACAAGATTGCGCCTCCTTCTCTTGTGAGCAGATCCGTGACCACTGGGAGCTTGACCGGAGGCAACGCTAATAGGCTCAGACGGTCTGGGTACACAATCTGCCTTGGTCACGCCGGGGCGACTAGTATCCTGAATCAGCACTTTTTGACTTGACTGATAACTCGCAGGAGAGGCAACGGGGGAAAACCGTATAGAAACAGGCCTTCACACGGAAAGGAGAACGCGTCCACCATGCTCCTCGGCTGGTGGAACCTGCTGGCAAATTTCTGGCATGTGGAGTTTGCAGCTGTCGCAAACAGATCAATCTGGGGCTTGCCCCACTTGATGAAGATGCGGTGAACCTGGTCCTGCCGAAGTGCCAACTTATGGCAGGAGCGCAACTCCCTGCTGAGGGAGTCGCCAATGGTGTTCTAGACTCCCACCAGGTGAAAGGGGATGAGGATCATCTTTTGTCCGATGGCACAGTGCCACAAGTTCTGTGCCTCTTTGGAGGGCGCAGGGGATCGGGTGCCCCTCTGCTTCCTGATGTAGATAATCATAGTGACGTTGTCCGTGAAGAGCCTCACCACCTTGCCTTCAGGGACGGAAGAAAAGACTTGAGGGCCCAGAACACTGCCCGTAGCTCCAGGATACTGATGTGGAAATCCTTCTCCTTCGGCAGCCACAAGCCTCTGGCGTGCAGCTGTCTGGTATGGGCTCACCAGAATCAGTGGTGACCGTCTCCTGGTATGGAGGGCTTTGAAACCCTGATCTGCAGGTGTGCTGGCGATGGGAGTCTGGATGTTGGGGACGGTATTGAGGTTGCCGGCGGAACTCGAAACAGTAACTGTGGGCTATGGTCTTGAGCACCAACTGGTCTGTAGTGACCACCCTCCCATGCGTGAAGAAATGATGTTAAACGTCCCCTGACCGGGGAAGAATGGGAAGGGACCCGGACTGTCAAGTTATTTCTGAGCGGAGGCCGGGGAGATTGTCCCCGAAAGGAGCGGCGAGAGTTACCTCCCCGCTGTTGGTAAGGGCGAGCAGTAATTTGGTTAAGGGACAAGAGTCTTGTGCTCTTTTTTCGCAGAGTCTAGGGTGTAAGGGAGAATTCCCAGAAATGTCCCAATTCCCTTCTACCTTGGAGACCTCCAGCTCTTTTTGCTGGACTTTGGGACTTTTTATCTGTCTTGTATTTTTTATGTAATTTATTCTCTGTTTCTCTTTGACTTTAGAGTCTGACAAACTCCATAGGCATCATCTTTACATTGCCACTGCACTGAAGCTGCTGTGTGTCACAAAGGGAAGTTTCTTAGATTTCCCAAATGTTTAAATACCTGCTTTTGGTGAAACTACTGTTTCCAAGAGCAGTAGAGTGAAATTGACTTTACTTATATTTTGTAACTTTCTAGACCCAACACACACTATCTTACCATAGGGTGCTGGAGGGGTTACTTAGTATCCCCTTTGTCTAGTTTCTCATTTAACATTTTTATGTTACCCTTTCTACAATTAATGGCTAGTGGCAGTGGTTTACTTTTTACTACTGTGTGTTTCTACCGCGTGCTGCGCTCGCAGCCGCAGTAAAGTACCCATGGGTGCCCATTGCGTCAGAATGCCCCCCGTCTTTTTTCACCATTTCTTGTTGGAAAGGTCCCTCGAGATTTACCCTGTGCGCCAAACCAGGTTTGGTCCCTTTGTTAGTTTTGTCTTTGGCAGGATTCACGAGTGAAGCCCATCTCTGGCTCCAGTATGTCTGGCAGGGGCAGGAAGTGAGGGAGGTGCCCGAAACTCCCTGTGCTTAATCCCCTTGGTTACAGGAATGAATCCAAAGGGTGATTGGCCGGCTGGTCGGCAAGGACAGCCGCCCTGCTGGGTGATTGACAGCTAGGCTGGAATGAATGGGAGAAACCTGCATAAAAGACAAGACTTTTTGGTTTGGAAGGCAGAGTCGACCACTGGACGAAGGAATCCGAAGAAGAACTTGGAAGAGACGCCAGCTGCAACTCCTAGACTATTGGTTTGCCCAGTAAAGCGTTGCTGCAGTACTTAAGCTCCAAATTCGATTTGACTAGAGAAGCCCCGCAAGGACGACTTCTCCTTTGAGTTGGTGGGACTGTCTGGACATCCTCTCTGAGCTGGCTGTACTTGCACTGCTGCTGCTGCTGGAACCGAAGACCCAGGGAGAGGAACACCAGATTGTGTGCGTTGCTTTTAAGTCAGACCAGAGCACCAGGAAGATCCTCCGGACTTCCCCGTTGCAGGACTGACCAAGCTTGAGCCACTTCAACAGGGTGCTGGACCCCAGATGCGAGGAAAGTCCAGAGTGGTATCCGAGAACCGCAGTGTTGCTATTTGTTGTCAGAAGCAAGGAGCTGAAACACTGAAGAACCGCTGAATTGAAGTTTGCCCATTGCTGCTGCAGACCTTCCCATTGCAGAGCAGGAGTCCCCAGACGTCCCACTTCTTGTCCCCACGACTGAGGCTCAGGATCTGCAGAGCTGTACAGGAACAGAAGCCAGTTGGAACCATTTCTTCTAACCAGAGGTACTGTAAAGTCCAAGAGAACTTAACTCTTGTTGTGTAGCCTTGCTTGCTCTCATTTGAGACCTGTCTTGGTTACCTGGCAGAGTTGCAATAGCTTTGCCCCGCACAAGCCTCCCAGCTTGTGGCTCTTCAAGTGTTCTATTTTCTACAAACATTTCTAAAAACATTGTGCAAGCCTTTTTACTTACCTGCAAATAACTACTTCAGCTCCCCTTGACATTGTGCACTTAACATTGGCTGTCCTGGCTCCCCGAGACACTTCTTACCTTTGACTCTGTGCTTTATTTTTTCCCCTCAGGAAAGGGTTAAAACTTATTTGACATTGAAAGGTTTTTTAAAGTACTTACCTGTTTGCAAATTATTTGTTAACCTTTGTTTTATTCCCCTAACTTTTGCACCAAACTCAGTATGGCTCAAAATGTACGAGTGATAAATCAATGTCCCCAGTGTCCTAGCTATTCAAGCCATCTGAGGATGTAGGAAGTGTCTGTGTGCCATCCCCAATGGGTATCATCTGATTTAGAGAAACTAAACGTGTTTTTGAAGTGTATTTTAATTGTTAAATATATTGCTCCCTTCTGAAAAAGGCTTATACAACGGACTGTGAAATAAATTGTTTTATCAAGAAACCTCGAATGTAAGTGTTTATTTAAATAACTGCTACTGTGAAACTCTACATTACTGCTTACATTGACCCCTCTTGAGATCAGCCCGGCTGCTCAGCCACACTACCAACCTGTGTAGTTCAGGCTTATACCAAAGGTTGGGTCCCTATTGCCAGGTCGTCAGGGTTATTGTAGTGCACCCAAAGGGGACTGCCTACAATCTTGCCTAACATAGGGCATCGTCCAGAGCTTTCCCAAACAAATTAGAGTCCTCCACTGGCTTGTTTGTGAGGCCTGGATTTCTGGTTTTAACCCTGGGTTTTTGAGCCAGACATGCCTTTTCAGAAGAGCGAGTGGGCCATGCTCCTCCCCGCCAACGTATTCTTGCGGATGTAATGGGTGACCGGCTTCCCCTCCGAGACAACCGCCAGCAGGCGTGATAGTACAGGTTTTGGGTACTTTCTGGAGACCCTCCTGATGTACATTCCATTGGCCATCACTATAGCTTGCGAGGAGTGTAGTGTTAATCTCAATTCTGGTGGAATATGCCGTTGAAGTTGTGTTGCGTTGCGTTTGCCGAGGGAGTACAACTTTCAGCCTTTGTCGGTGGCTGTTCCGTAAGTAGACATTGGCACCCCAGCCCTTTTCGTGGTAGTAGTAACTACTAGAGAGTCTGGAGTGGCATGCACCCGGATGTACAATGGGTCAGAAGGGGCAGGGCAAAACAGTTTTTTTGACCCTAGGGTAAACAGCCCTTGGCAGTGAAGGGGACAGTAAAGAAGGTGCAATGCGCTTCTTGAACGAGTTCAGCAGGGGGATTGCCTGACTTGGAGTGTTTCTTTCTTTAGGATGTCTTCACAAAGTCAGTATCCTGTAAAGCCTCCTGAGTGGCAATGTGAAAATGTACTGCTGCCCTTTTTAGGATTGCACTGAATGCCATTTGAACATCAATGGGTGAAGCTTGTCTCGGTAGAGGCGAGGGTGGGGGGGATCAAGACAGTGTGTCTGGGTCAGGTGTTTGGGTCGGTGAAAGCCAGGGTGTTTGCTCAGCAGGCTGATCTCGGCTCCAATCTGGGCACGGCTCAGGTGAATCCTGGCCAAAGGGATTGTCTTGTTGGTCATAGGGATGCTCAGACCTCTTCAGGTTCTGAGTATTCAACAACCTCTTCCTGTGGAATCGGGCTGGAGAGTTTCTGTACCTTTGGAAAACTAGGGCAGGAATCCTCCTCCCTCCGTCTTTTCCGGACAGCTTTTCCAACAGTTTTCAAACCTAACCATGGTCCATGGAGAGGGCCCAGAAGGAGGAAAAGGCTCTTCAGGAGAAAAGGTGTCCCTAGAGTAAGTAGCCTTATCAGCCAGAGTCTTGGAGAGGGGCTGGGATCCCTCTGAATACTACCCTCGACGAGTGGATGTAGTTATTGGCTTATTCTGCACCAAAACATTAGAGACACTCACGTAGCTCCGGCGGGTTCGGGAGAGATTTTGGCACACCTGTAGGCATCGTTGAGGTCTTCAGCACCGCCAAAATCTCTGTGATGGACACACTCTTAGCGCGTGGGTGGCCTCGTGTTTTTAGCAGAAGTACCCTTATGCCTTGAATCCCCAGATGCATGCCGAGACATCGGATGCAGGGAGGGCGGCCGATCCAAGGGCTAGGAAGGCACCGTCGAAGTCTTTGACAGGCCTGTTGTCATCTGTTGCTTCCTAGGCGTATCCGTCGAGGGAGCGTGTGGTGGTGTGTGCATATCCTAGTGGTGCGGGTGTGCCCTTGTCACCGGGATGTATCCTCCCCATAGCAGTACCAGCAGCCTGCCTGATGGTCTGGGCAACTGGGAACCGGATGGTTCCTCGGGTAAGTCTATGGCCTCCACATCAGAGCCACAGCTGCTGCTTGAGTCCTCGTCAATCGAGGCACCTTCGCCGACGGGAGGTGGGGGAACTACCCTCAGCCTGCTGCATGGTGGAGGTCGCCCACTGCTTCGTCTGATCTTTTAGCGTCTTCCGGACAAAAACAGTTTCAAACACTTGCAGGATCGCTCGTCGTGATCACAAGGCAGACACTTGTTACACTCGACGACTGTCCTTCCACAGGTACTTTCCATTACAAGACGGACAGAACTGTCCTCTGCATAGTAGATGTAAAGGACAGCAGCCAGACAAGAAGGGAAAAGAGGGGAAAAAGGAAATACATTCTTAAAGAATCAAACCCCGGGCCCCACTCTCCCTACTGAATAGGCCTGGCCGGAAGGCCGAAGCCAAGCGGTCGACAGTCGACTGAAGAACCAGTCGCCAAAAGTCGTAGACGTCTCCGGCATAGGGATCCACAGCAGTCGAAGTTAAGACGACCAACGGTCGTGGAACAAAGTAGTTCTATGTTTTGCAATATTTCTCTTACAAGCTCTGCATATGGCCGCCAGCTAGCTGGGCAGAACAAAACAATCTGAGGGACCAGGACGCGCGAGGGATTTTAGGTACACTACATGTCACGTTAGGGATAGTGTTACAAGCACGCCCATGTCGACGTCCCCCTTTCGATCCTCAAAAGAAAGATGCAATATTCCACGATTGCCACTAGATGTCGGACTATATGCACAGCATGTGGTCGTAAAGCAGATTAACAAGCATCAGAAACATACATACCTGACCCAAACACACACATCACAACTATCGCCCACCCCCAAAACATTGCCCCCAACACACCACCCACAAACCATGAGACATGGCTAACATGTACTTTGGCTCACTCAGCATGATCTTGGGAGTGTGATCCAGTGTGCATATTGTACATATGCTCCTTTGGCACATTTGTTAATACATTTTTGTTCATAAATTATTCTCTCACTCAGTAAATAAACATTTCAAACAGTGAGAAAATCGTCCTCATTTTGTAAACAAATCTCATATGGAAAGTGCCATGGTGATGAAAGAAAAAGCACATCAAATCCTGGCTGGCATAAAATCAAAGCAATCATTCCACGGTGTCTGCTCACTGGGGGGAAGACGTGCTAATCACGGCTCACCCCCTCCTAAAGGTATATAAAAAAGCAATTGTCCCCCCACCCCATGGACACAGCGGAAAGCCCCCACCAAGGCGGAAACTGCTGTTCTGCACAGCAGAGCCTAGCCGCTGAGGCAAAGGAGACAGCTAGAGGACCGGTGCAGCGGCTAATCAGAGGGTACAACTGCAGAACCCCTGTGGAAAAGGAGGGAGTGCCTCGTATATCATTGGGTGCCGACAAGGAGGTCTACAACATAGCTTTGAGCTGCCTCGGAAGAGGAATCTTCTACCTGCGGGTGGAAAAGCTGCCATGGGGCCACGACCAATAGAAGGTCCGGCGGCTGGCAACGACAACTGGTGCAGGGGGAGCCCCTCCAGCAGCTTGGTATGTTCAGTGGGGGCCTGCGGCCTCCCCGGAACATCTGAGGCTGCAGGCCCCAGCGTGTCACCAGCAGTCTGGATAGAATGCAGTGTCTGCCCTCCCCCATCCAAAACACGCTGCCTAAAGTAATGCAGGGGAAGCCAGGAGGAGAATGGTGAAGGGCCCTGTGTGGCTTAGAAGGGTCCTTGCTTAGAAGTGGCACAATCTGAAGTTGAGACGATGCGAGTGGACCCACGGCAATAAGAGTATTTTGATAAGAGGTGCACAGGAGGGGGGGGGGGTTGGGGGGGCTTGCCAGTGCCTGCGGAGCGCTTGGGGACCAACAGCACGGGGGTAGGCCATCACCACAGTGAGAACTCTGAATAGCAGGGACTGAGACCTACCCAGCGCTCCCTGGTGAGGAGGTGCCTTCCAAGGGACAAGTGGCACTGTGTGGCAGAGTAGAAAAGAGCCCAGCGGGCTAAAATGTGCAAGGGGCCAAGACAGTGCTGGAGTCCAAACTTCACCCACAAGAGAACTCCCTAAGCCCAATGGGAGGATACTACTTAATCTAAAGCTGCAGGTACTACTAACGCAGGGTCAGCTTTGAGCAGCAAATCAACAGTTTTGTCTTTGGCAGGATTCACAAGTGAAGCCTGCCTCTGGCTCCAGTATGTCTGGCAGGGGCAGGAAGTGAGGGAGGTGCCCGCCACCCTGCTGTACGATTGACAGCTATGCTGGAATTAATGGGAGAACCCTGCACAAAAGGAGAGGCTTTTTGGCTTGGAAGGAAGTGTCGACCACTTGACGGAGGAATCCGAAGAAGAACTTGGAAGAGACGCCTGCTGCAACTCCTGGACTGTTGGTTTTCCCGGTGAAGCCCTGCTGCTGTGCTGAAGCTCCGAATTCGCCTCGAGAAGCCCTGCAAGGACATCTCCCCCTTTGAGTTGGTGGGACCGATCAACTCCAAAGTAAGCCCGTCTGGACATCCTCTCGAAGCTGGTTGTATTTCCACTGCAGTTGCTGCTGGAACCAAAGAGCCAGGGAGAGGAACACCAGATTGTGTGCGTTGCTTTTAAGTCGGACCCGAGCGCTAGGAAGATCCCCTTGACTTCCCCGTTGTAGGACTGACCAAGCCTGAGCCACCTCAACAGAGTGCTGGACCAAAGATGCGAGGAGAGTCTGAAGTGGCATCTGAGAACTGCTGTGTTGCTATTTGCTGTCAAACACAAGGAGCTGAAACACAGAAGGACAGCTGAATTGAAGTTTGCCCATTACTGCCGCTGACTGTCCCATTGCAGAGCAGGAGTCTCCAGACGTCCTCCCTCTCGTCCCCACGACTGAGGTTCAGGAACAACAGGATCTGCAGAGCTGTACAGGAACAGAAGTCAGTTGGAACCATTTCCTCTAACCAGAGGTACTGTAAAGTCTAAGAGAACTTACCTCTTGTTGTGTAGCCTTATTTGCTCTCAGTGGAGACCTGTCTTGGTTACCTTGCAGAGTTGCTAAAGCGTTGCCCTTCACAAGCCTCTCAGCTTGTGGCCCTTCAAGTGTTCTATTTTCTACAAACGTTTCAACAAACATTGTGCAAGACTTTTTACCTACCTGCAAACGATGATCTTCAGCTCCCCTTGAGATTGTGCAATTAACATTGGCTGTCCTTGCTCCCTGAGAGACTCCTCTTTACCTCTGACTTTGTGCTTTGGCCTTTCCCCCAGGAAAGGGTTAATTTACTCTGCATTGAAAGGTTTCTAAAAGTACTTCCCTGTTTATTACTTGTTAACCTTTGTTTTATTCCTCTATTCTATCTCTCAACAAACTCAGAATTGCTCTAAATGTACCAGTGATAAATCAATGTACACAGTGTCCTAGCTATTTAAGTCACCTGAAGGTGTAGGAAGTGTGTGCGCCATCCCCAATGCGCATCATCTGATTTAGAGAAACCAAGTGTGTTCTGAAGTATGTTTAAGTGTTACATGTGCTCCCTTTCTGAAGAAGACATAACTGACTGAAATAAATTAATAATTGTTTTATCATGAAACCTTGAGTAGAAGTGTTTATTTGGATAACTGTATTGTGAAACCCTGTCGCAACATTACTGCTCACATTGACCCCTCTTGAGATAAGCCCGTTCTTCGACCACACTATCAACCTGTGTAGTTCAGACTTATACCAAAGGTTGGGTCCCTATTGCCAGGAGGTCGAGGTTATTGTAGTGCACCCGAAAGGTACTGCATACAATCTTGCCTAACAATGCCAGAGAATAAGAATTCCTGTGCGTGTTGGTTACGTGAACTAAATATTCATCTACCTTCCTTGTG
This sequence comes from Ambystoma mexicanum, assembly GCF_040938575.1. Lineage (NCBI taxonomy): Eukaryota > Metazoa > Chordata > Amphibia > Caudata > Ambystomatidae > Ambystoma > Ambystoma mexicanum. The sequence continues at coordinate 495,382,833 of NC_090929.1, forward strand.
TAAATATAAGAAATGTATATTTTAATATAACAATTTATGTTTAAGTGTTTCTTTAGACTATTGTATTTACTGTACTGGGTTCACTGTACTTACCTACAGCTCACATCTTCCTCCTATGATAAGCCTGACTTCTCCTTGAATAGTAGAGACTTCTACTAAGGGTTGGGGACTTGTATGCCAAGGGATAGTTTTATGAAGTCTTACCTGAAGTGGACTTTCGGAAAACACCCAAAACATTGTTGGAACCCTGTTTTTCTATTAGGATATGTTGTTTTAGACCCCTAACCAAAGGGCTGTGTAGAAAATCCCCCTATAACCTTGGAGAAAAGCCCACAACCATACTGGCTGGATTCAAACATCCCTTCCCACTGAGGTACAGACCACGACTCCTCAAATCAAAACCATTTTAATCTTCGTCATCCCTCGCTTTTGCGACAGATTGCATCAGTATTGGGTTCAGAGAGTGAGGCACTAAATCATGGCTAGATCACAGCTTCAGCAAGAGTGCTGTGGCTCGCCTAGTGAAGTGCAAGCGGAGCAGTCAATGGCATTTGAAAGGAGCAAACCAATTCAATATATAGTAGAAACATACTGATCAATAAGGGAGTTTCCACACAAAGACGTTAAGAGATACTTAATCTTCCATAGAGAAGAAAAATGTGGTGCATGATACAGGTACAAAATATTTGAGACAGTCTTTTTAATGTGCAAAAGTAGTGACAATACAGGTAAGGGTCAACCGAAATAAAAAAATCATACCAGTCTTTCAAGTACCAATCAGTAGCCCCTGTCAGTAATGCAGGGGCTACAGATTGGCTGAGCACGACAGTTCCTGATGCTCCAGAACCCATGTTAACTAGAGGTCCAATCTCAGAAATAGGCCACAAATCCCATAGGTTTGCATACACTGTCCAGTAAAAGCAGTTAGTTTGGGTGACTGAATAAAAACATCCTAATTTCGCTAAGTCAAACGTCAGTGTCAGTTCTAGTTTCATGTCAGAACCAGCTGTTTCAAGTGGAAACTCTTGAGCAGAAGAAATTAAGCTGTAGCTCTGAACTTGATTATCTAAACTAGTTCAACAACCCAATTTCCCCAGCGAGTACTTCACCAAAACCCGACTAGAGCTGCCATTCATCTAAGCCACAGAGATCTTAATCCTCTCAGGGATGGGTGCCACAAAGGGCGCCGTGCTCCCCTGAGTGTGCAACCCTGCCCAGCCCAGACTGGTGACTGTTTAACATTTTACTCACAGTTTGGGAACAAAGCAGGGCTTTCTGAAACAACTGTAGATGGTGACTTTTACTGTAAACTAAATAGGAGTTCCAAAGTTGTGTGTCATGGCAACTATGTCCTGAGGAAGCATGAGGCAGGACCACATTTTGCCAGCGACTGAGAAGGATATCTGGGGCACAATGACATATCCAAAACTTGTGTGTTTGACCTGGGGAAAATTTGAGTGTGGCAGCGATCCCACCCCTCCACACACAAGTGATTGGGAGGTTGACAAATGTTTGAAAGGATGCACAATTGTGACTGGAGCCCATTTTGCACTCTGCTCCAAAGATTCCTATAAAACAGTGGAATGTGAACATCACCTTTGTCAATTGCTGGGAGGAATCCCTTAGCACCTAAAAAGACATCTCCAACTCAAAGACCACAAGGAAGCTCTGATTCTTCATCGGTCTAATATCACATGATGATGGTCAAGTTCTGTAGACATCGAACTGAAAGGCCAGAGGGAATCATGAAGTCTCTGCTCCCTTCCACCAATCCCGGCAGGCACAACTGGGTTACAATCCTCCAGTACCATCTTCTCCATGAAGATGCCTTGCTAAATCGCAAGTTTAAGAACTACGACTGCTTCAGCATCTGTTTGCAACTGAACCGCTCTGTCTTCACGTGCAGTGCTGCTTACCAAGAGGCTATAATCTCGATGCTGGAAGCTCCTGCACTGTACACAAACACATCACCTCCCCTGAGTGTAGAGACTACATTGCAGTCCATCTGCCAGCTGCCTTGCAGTGGGTACTTACCCTGCACCTCCACAGCTGAATTAGGACTTGAGACAGCTCCTGCTTCCCCCCCACAGAGTAACCTTGCAGCCCCACAAGCTGTGAACAACCTAGGCTTATTCTGATTGCTTATGGTTTTTGATATCCCCTTTTATCAGTAACCTCAGGCTTTGAATTTAGGTTTATCCCATTTGAACTTTTACAAGTTCAAAACATTTGACCTAAAAACATTGAAAACTCAGCCTGAAAGTACTTTCGTGAACTTGATCGACTTCAAGTAACAACTGCTTAATACACCGACCTATGAAATGACTTGAATGCAAGTAATCGCGTAACAGTTTTTGCCAAAATTGTATAGAATGTATATTTGTATTCAATGTATATTTTTCATGATATACTGCAAGGTTATTGCCTTGGCTGCTAAGCTACTTTTACCCCTTGGAGAGTAAAGCATAAAAAGGATTGGTCTTACTAAACTTTGTGTCAAGGAAAATCCTACTAAAACCAAAGTACAGCATCTCTGTAATGGGATTGCTCTATGCTGTATAGCTACTGTAAAGAGTTTGTGATTAGCACTTTTCACCAATTTCTAATAATTACAAAATGCAACATAAGTGCGTAGATATTGCTTAAATCCAAATCATACAGATGCTCATGCTGCATTCTTTTTTTATTGTAATGCTTTATAAAAACCTTATGCAGAGTACACAGCATAATAAAAGCTGTATACAATCATCAAAATACATTTCCACAAGAACAAAAAGAATAGCAAGTTAAAAAAAAGTGTGAGGCAATCCAAAGAGAAAATATCAATCCCTGTTAAAAAAATCAATTTCAAGGTTTAAAAAGGAAACAGTAGCAATTAAAAGAGCTGTTGAGTGACTATTAAAAATCCTGTGCCAAAAGAAAAGTTAATTTAGGTAAATAACATGTACAAACTGCAAAAAATGCTGTTTTAGAGACTGTACTGAGGAACAATGGATAATTATAACTGTTCAGTTACAACACGCTGAATACCAACAAGTGGCTTCAGAGCACATGTTGTGCTGCGTTGTCCTGCTTCCAATACAAATGCGTTGCCCTTGAGCTATCCTTCCTTGCTTTAGAGTCTATAGCAGAGTGCAGAATCTACAATTATTTTGTACACTTTAGCACCTAATATTCAATTTCTCATGAGTATGTAGTAAGTTAAGCCTTGGTCTCAAAAAAACCTAGACGCCGTACGAGCATGGAGTTGGACACAACGGCACAATACCAAGACGTTTAGTTTATAGCCCAATATACCCACACAGCTTATGGGTGCCCCTTTTATCACGTTTGGATCTAGTCACGAGTATACATTTTCTCCCTCACATCTTCAGGATTTAGAATGAGGGATTCCTCAACTATTTTCACTGACATATTAATACATTTAAATCTAGTGAGACGCTCTTGAGGGGTGTGGCTAGCCAGAGACACCAGAAGATGCTTCTCCACTGAGCTCCGGTTTTGAACCTCTCCTGTGCCCTGAATCCCCCCTGCTTCGTTGAGCAGGTCAAGGCCCCAAAATAACGGGAAGGCACACCCATGGCTTGCGGACATTCCGTGGAAAGTTTGGAGTGGCTCCCGGCAGCTGAACAAGGGGCCTTTGAAGGTAACCGCGGTGAGCCCTCAAAATGGCAGATGGACTTGGTCCGTGGGAGCGAAGGTGCATCACGTGTGGCGGAGCTTCACAAATCTGAATGAGTGCACAGAGGAGGGGGCAGCATTCTCACGGCTCTGGTCACAGTGAGCATCACAGCAACTGTTAAATAAGGCACACTGGGGTGGGTGAGGGGGGGTTGCAGAACGGACATCGCCGGGACCAACTGGGCAATGGCCCATCCCCCACAAGTGGGGGGGTGCGGTGAGGAATGGTTCCAGAGTGCCCGGGGCTGGAGCAGGACACTGAGGAGCCTGTGCAGAACAGCAGGTTGGGGAGGTGTTAGGGAGAATTCTAATTTCCATGCTAATTCCCTTCAGCCTTAGAGACCCCTAGCTCTTTTGCTGGACTTTAGGACTTTTGAATTTTAACCCTGGAGTGAGTGAGTCTTTTTTCTCCCTCGTGTAATTTGATCTGATTTGGATTTTCTGTTTCCTTTGTTTTTGGAGTCTGGCAAACTCCATAGGCATCTACTTGTTGTATGGTGACACACACAGCACTTTCAGTGTACTGACAGAGAAATCCTTTTGATTTGTCCTAAGGTTTAAATACCTTTTCTTGCGAGAACTACTGTTCCCAAGAATAGTAAAGTGAAATTGACTTTACTTACCTTCTCTTTGTATGTCGAGCCCACCCCATCTTATTATGGAGAGTTACTCAGTAGCCCCTTTTCCTGCTTACTCGTGTAACATTTTTTATGTCCCCCCCACCCCACTACTTTAAATGGCTGGTGGCAGTGGTTTCATTTTCCTAACGCAGGCTGAATCCTCAGCTGCAGTATAGCACCCAAAGGTGACCACTATGTCAAAATGGCCGGTCGTCTTTTTTGGCCATTTTCTGTCTGTGCAGTTTTACTTGGGTTTTACTCTGCTCCCCAAACAAGGTTTAAGCCCTTTGTTCTTTTTGCCTTTGGCGGGATTCAATACTGAAACCGGCCTCTGGCTCCAGTGTGTCTACAAGGACAGGAAGTGAGGGTGGTGCCCAAAACTCCCCTGTCCTTTGTCTTCATGGTTACCTGAATGCACCCAGTCCAGATTGGCTAGCAGCTGTCCTTGTCAGACAACCACCCTGCTGTGGGAGTGACAGCTAGGCTGTGCATGAATGGGAGAAACTTGCTTAAAATGCAAGGTTTCTTGGACTGAGGACAGGGTCAACCACTGGGAAGGACATCCAGACAAAGAAAAGATGAACAAAGCTTGCATCATCTTCCTGGACCGTTGAACTGCCCGGTGAAGCCCTGCTGCTGTGCTCAAACTCCAACGAGAAGCTCCGGAAAGGACTTACTCCCTTGTGTTGGTGGTACCAACTAACCCAGAGACTAACTTTGGTGGAAGACCGTCCCCACCTGGCTGTACTTCTTTGCTGATGCAGGAAATGAGTGCCAACGTCGAGAAATACATGGTCCAGTGCAACATCTGTAAACCGGCCAAAAGCTCCAGGAGTCTCCCGAGGACCCTCCGGAAGAAGGACGACCCAAGCTGAAACCGCGAAGTGCCGCTGATCCGAAGAACGGCCGTAGCTGACGCCAACCTTTGAATTGCTGTGCAGGAGTCCTACAGACATCCTCCCTCTTGGTCCCCATGACTGAGGCCCAGGAACACAGGATCTGCATCACTGCAACCAGACGGAAGCCAGCTGGATCCTCTTCTTCTAACAAAAAGGTACTGTTCTGACTTTGGGGTACTTACCGCTTTGTCTGTAGCTTGCTCTTCTCAGTTGAGACTTGCAGTAGCTGCGTTTTCTAGATTTGAACTCGGCTCCAACTTTCACAAGTGTAACAGCTTGTGACACTACAGTGATTTTTTCATTCAACAAACTCTCTAGCTTTGTGCAAGACTTTTGCTATCTAAGAAGTGCCTCAGGTCCATAGACTTTGTTCCAATTGACTGACTGTTCTGGCTCCCTGCAGTCTCTTCTATTCCATTCACCGATTCCTACTGTCCCTGATAGGTGATGCATTGGTTTTAAACTAATATTGCTGAGAAAGGTTTTTATCTAGACTTCATTGGAAGATATAAAGTGCTCACATTCTGTTTAAACCGGTTTCCCCTTATTCCTTCCTTTACCCTTTCCTTCCTGCCAACCTCAGAATTTACAAACTGTACATAAATGCCATTACTGTCCTAGTTCATGAAGTCACCTCAGGGTGTAGCAAGTGTGTATGAAGCATCTCTAACGAGTATCTACTTGCTTTGGGTGGATTCTGAGAAAGTATTTTGAAGACTATTTTTTGAAAAATAACCGTTAAATAATTATTTTAACTTTATTTGCATACTTGTATTGGTGGATTTCAATGCTACAGCTCACATTTACCAGTCTTCAGATAAGTCTGGCTGCTCAGTCACACTACCAACTTGTGTAGTAATTATGAATTACTCACTGTAGTGACTAACGTACTTAGTCCCCTTTCCTCCATACTGCAAGGGCTTCCCTTCCAAGTCCAAGGGACTGTAGACTGAACCTTCTTCACCAGAAAAAAACCTTCTTCCCCTTTAAATTTAGAGGTGCGGCATTGGGAGCATGCGCTACCATGACTCCGCCCACCGGCGCCACTCCTCAGTCCCCATTGATGCGTCAACAATATTTAACATTGCCTAATTACACCAGTATTATTAGGGGGCAGGATAGTGAGATGCATGGAGGAAAGGGGACTAAGGGTACGTTAGTCACTACAGTGAGTAACAATTACTCTTGCGTCGCGTCCCCTTTCCTCGATACTGCATGGACGATTACAACTGAATGTAGCCCCAGGGTGGAGCGGAGAGCCTCCTTAAGCAAATAAATTCCTTAGAACCGCCTGTCCGAAGGCCGCGTCTGATTTAGCGCCTGCGTCCAAACAGTAATGCTTACAGAAAGCTGAAGGGGTGGCCCAGGTAGCCGCCGCCCTACTTATGACTTGCCACGGAACCTGCCGCTGGAAGGCGATGGCCGTGGTCTTGCCTCCGACCGCGTGAGCATGCATGTTTGCTGGCAATGGCTTGTGCTGCCCTTCATAGGCCTCTTTGGTGTCCACAACCATCCATCATGTAAAGGAAGCCTTGGATGCCTGAAAACCGGGTCTGCAGCCCCCCAAAGGTGAAAGTGCATCCGACTTGCGGAAGACCCTGGTCCTGTCCAGATAAAACTTCAGAGCGTGTCCGACATCCAGACAGTGCAAGACTCTCTGAACCTGGTCCTTGGGGTCAGGTCAGCGAAGAACATAGGTAAGACTATTTCCTCGTTTAGATGAAAGACGCGGGGTACCTTAGGCAGGAATGCAGGGTGGGTCTGCAGGACCACCTTATCCCTGTGGAAAGTGGAGTAAGGTTCTGAGGCCACCAGAGCCAGGATCTCGCCGACTCTGCGAGTGGAGGCAAGTCCCACCAGCAAAGCAGTCTTAATGGTGACCAGCCTGATGTCCGGGGACGCCATAGGCTCGAATGGTTTGTGCGCCAAGGCACCCAACACTACATTGAGTTCCCACACCGGGTGTGGCCTCTGGACAATCCCGCTAGATGCTTGACAATTTGATTTTTGTAGGCCCCTATAGCTGCCAGATAAGTGCGACATGTGTCCACCTGAATGCCGGAGTGTGCAAGGAGCGCAGAGGAGAGCACACGGTCCAGCATGCACGTTTGGGGGTCGATCTCCTTAGAGTCCGTCCAGTAACAGAACCTGCTCCATTTGCTTTTATATTGGCTTCTGGTAGCCTTGCTTCGGGCGCCCTGATGGATCTCCAGGTTGGCCCGAGATAGGCTCAGGTGCATGAGGGTTATCTGCTCAGGAATAACGCTGCAAGGGCTAACTTCTGGGGCACAGGGTGGAGGACCCTGCCCACCCCCTGCTGGGACAAGAGGGGGGCCGGGCCCAGTGGAAGGTGCAAGGGTGAGCTGTCTGTGAGGCTGAGCAGTTCGGAGAACCACGGTCTCGCTGGCCACCAAGGAGATATTAGGATGATGCTGAGGTGACAAGCTTCCATCATCTTGCGGAGTACCCTGGGGAGTAGGGGTGTGGACGAGAACAAGTTACTTACCAACTGGTAAAGTTCTTTCGACTGAATGTCCTTTGACATGCAATGTCCACAGCTGTGCACTTCGGAAACTTTTCCAGCAGAGGGCATCCTGCGTGGATGTCCCTCGAAGGCCTCCGTCGAGGGCGACGTCACCGGATGTTATAAATAGGAAGCACGGCGCCCGTAGCCTCAGTTTAAGTTTTTTTCCCTCTGAACGTGTGGCACCAGTCTCATGCCTGCTTGACTGCATCTTGCCTTGCGGAAACGTAAGCTGCAATCGCATAGGAAATTCTCCAGAGGGGCAGGATGGTAGGGTGATGTTGAATACGTTGGAGAAACATGAGCGGAAGTAACCGCAACACAGAACACAGTCTTGAAGGACAACAATCTCAAAGGACAAGAGTGCAAGGGTTCAAACGGAGCACCCATTAGAAATTTCTAAACCAAATTCAAATCCCAAACCGGCACCTGGAAAGGAGACAGCGGGAACACAGTCAGTCCTTTAAGGAATTGGGAAATCAAAAGGAATCTTAATGTAAGAACATTCTTCAGACAAGCGCTTGAAGATAGACTGTGCCGCCAGGTAACCCTTAATGGTACCTACCGAAGGCCCCCGTGGGCCAAAGAAAGTAAGAAAGACAAAAACATAGGAATGGAGCACTGAAAAGGATCAACATTGTGTCCTCTGCACCAGTCGCAAAACTTACACCAATGGCAAAGGTACAGAGATTGTGTTGCTGGCCGCCTTGCCGAAAAGCAACACCTCCATCACGTCATCCGGGGGGTCCCAATCCTTGTATTTCAACCTTTCAGATACCAGGCGTGAAGGTTGAGAGTTCTGACCTCTGGATGAAGAACCTGACCCCCCCCCCCCCTCTCACGAGAGCAGATCCTCTCGGAAGAGAAGACGGCGAGGAGGGCAGATGGACATTTCTAGAAGGGCCGGGTACCACACTTTCCTGGCCCAATCCAGAGCAATGAGGAACCTCAATAACACTTGAGGAATGGAGGAAACTAGTACAACAGTGGGAATGACCAATCCACTACGAATGAGTCTCCTAAGGCTCCTCTCTGAGGAAATTCCCGTGAGCAGTATCTCTCGCACTTCCAGTTGGCACTGGTGGCAAAGAGATCCACTTGTGGGGTTCCCCAAAGGGCAAACATCTCCTGAAGGACTTCCTGAGCCAACTCCCACTCGTGAGAGACCGTGCTCTGCTTGCTCAGAGCATCCACCGCCGCATTTTCTTCTCCGGCCAGATGAACTGCTGAGATTGAAGTTACCTGCTGGATGGCTTAGAACCAGAGCTGCATTGTCTCTGCACAACGGGAGTGACCCTTCCATCCCACCCCCCCTTTTTTTGTTGATGTAATGCATGGCCACAGAGTTGTCCGTCATGATCATGACACTCTTCCCCCGCACAGACGGCAGAAATGCCTTCAGGGCCAGCCTGATTGCCTTCAGCTCTAACAGGTTGATGTGGAGTCTGGAGTCCGGAGACCACCGACCGCTGGCGGTCAAGTCGTCGGTATGAGCGCCCCATCCTGTGAGGGAAGCATCCGTCACTACAGTCACCTCCGGCCATGGTTGCCAAAACAACTCCCCCTTCATCAAGTTCCCTTCGGTGGCCCACCACAAAAGATCCTGGGAGAACAGGAGTGGAATCTGAACGGGATCCGACATCTTGCCTGAGCGACCATTGCATCTTGAGGACCCATTGCAGGGATCTCATCCTCAGCCTGGCCTCTGGCACCAGAAAAATGCAGGATGCCATGAGGCCGAGCAACCTTAAGAATTCGAAAGCCAGGACACTCTGGCCATGTTGAAACTTGTCCACCATCTGCACAATGTGATGAGCCCTCACCTTGGGAGTCGAGCACTTCCCCAAGGACGTGTCTAACACAGCCCTGATGTACTGGAGCTGTTGGGAAGGTGTCAGATGCGACTTCTTGAAATTGAGGGAGAAGCCCAGCTTGTGGTGGGAGCAGCAGGTGAGACTGAGGTGATCCAAAGCTTGCTCGGGAGAGCGCGCCCGGATCAGCCAGTCGTCCAGGTAGGGGTAGACGTGAATCCCCCTCACCTAAGATACGCTGCCACCACCATTAGATTGGTGAAGACCCTCGGGCGGAGGTCCATCCGAACGTCAGGACCTGAAACTGAAAGTGAGAGTCTCCAGCCGCAAAGCTCAGATACTTTGTGATTGGAATGAATCGGCACATGAAAGCAAGCATCCTGTAGGTCCAGACACCCCAAACAATCTTGAAGTTGAAGGGCCTGGAGGATTTGAGAAAGAGTAACCACCTTGAACTTGTCCTTCCTGAGAGGTTTGTTCAACCGACGTAAATCCAGGATGGGTCTCAATCCACAGTCTTTCTTGGGGATCAAAAAATAAAGGGAATACCATCCCTTGTTCCTCTCCGCTACAGGCACCAGTTCTATAGCTCCTTTCTCCAGCAGAGTTAAGATTTCCTGGCAAGGATCGGATCTGGAAGCTTCAAAGAGTTTCCCCGGTGGATTGTCGTGAGGTCGCTTTATGAAGCGAAGGCAGTTGCTGTGGGCTATGGTATCCAGAATCCATGCATCTGAAGTAATGGCTTGCCACTCTTCGAGATGCTGAGACAGTCTTGTTTGAAGTGGCTGCGGCAGTGCCTGAAGGCAAAGAGGCAGCTGCCTGAGCGGCTTTGGCACCTCTATTCTCCCCCCCCCCCCCCCCCCCAACGACCACAGGTACTTTTTCGCTGGCCCCTTTGACTGGCGGCCCCTCTCGTTCTACCAAAGGAGGAGGAGTAACGAAAAGAACCTCCCCTCCAATGCTGTCCCCTAGGATGAAAAGGCAGAGGTTGACACATGGCTGCGCTTAAAGAATTTGCTGCAGCCTTCGAGGTCTGACCTCTCAAGGCTCTCGTCTGCCTTGTTGCCAAACAAACGGGCGCCATCAAAGGGCATGTTCAGAAGACAGCTTTGCACATCTGGAGCAAAACACGACTTCCGCAACCACGCAAATCTGCATATATGTGTGAGAACCTTGCTAAGGCACAAGTGAGTTGGCCAATTTCAATGCCATGCTCCCTGCAGAAAATACATTCCAATCCCAACCGTCGAAGCGTTTGTGGTCCCCATCAGGAGGAACGGTGGGGTACTCCGCCTGCCTAGAGGTGGCCGTAGCCACCTTAACCAAACTCTCAGGAGTGGGGTGGGTGACAAAAAAAGTACTGCCCTTCAGTTAGCGACCCCAGCTATTTATCCAAAGATTCATCAACAGCCGAAAGAGATTCCAGTGACTGCCAAGCATCTGCCACCCTTTTCTGTAAGGTGAGATGAAACGGTAACACCGGGTCAGAGGACGGACCTTGAACTAAGATGTCCGTTAGATCATCCTGCACAAAGTCTTAAGGAGGACTGGACCAGCCCAGATACTCTGAGACCCTAGCCATGAGCCTCCTGTATGAAGACTCAGCATGAGCCACAGGCCTACCAAATTCCACTTCCAGAGAAGTGTCCAACCCAGTGGCATCATGAAGGGTTTGACTCAACTCCTCCAATTGACTGTCTACAGAAAAGATTGGAGCCACATCTCACCAGGTTCCTCAAATTCAGACCGTCCTCTTCATATATGTCGTCGAGAGGAAGTTGAAACCCTGGCCTGGGGACAGAAGAGGGCCTGGAGTCCAATACTGGCCTCACAGACTTCCCAGTAGCCTTCCTAGGAGGATCCACCACATCAGGGTACTCCAATGGCAAATTTCGGGCAAATATCCCTGAGGGCGTCAAGGGCGCTGAAGGCTTCGACACCGAGAGCGTCGACAACCTTGGCGTTGTGAGCGCCGAAGGCTTCGGCGTAGACGTCGACACTGGTGCCGACGGCGCAGTGGGCTGATAAGATGGCAAAGCGTCGACGTCCGAGTTGGACGGAGACGGCGCTGACTGAGTCGACGCCGGCTTCGAGCCCTTGAGAGGTTGCAGCAGTCTAGCTGGGGACGCGGACCGAGTCCCAGAAGCAAGTCTCTTGCGACCATCCGAAGTCTTGTCCGAACGGGACCTCCAAAGTTCCTGATGCGAGTCGCAGACCCGAGCCCAGAGGCGTGCGAGTCACGGTATGAGACCGATCCTGGCCGGCTTCGGTAGAAGGCGGGACCGGACCCGTGCCCTGCGATTGAAATATTGCCAACATTTGGCTCCTTAAAGGCAGCCCATTCCTCCGGAGTCGAGGACTTCGTCGGGCATGACACTTTCCTCGCGGCTCCATCCTCCGAGAAGGATGGCGGCGGCGACGACGCTTCCGAGAATGCCGCGACGAGGAAGAAGAATGGCGGGAACCACTACGGGATCAAGAACCCCAGGCCGCCTCCTGACGCGGAGAGTCGCTTCTCGAGTCGTCGGTGGACACCCCTTTGGATTTCGACTTGGTTTTACGGGACTTACTGGGCTTATAACCCCTACCTACCTGGAGCTTACCCTTACGCTCCTGCAAGGCCTTGGCAGATAGCGACTGGCATTGTGAAGTCGTCGGTGTCGTGACTCTCGCCCAAGCACCACAAACAATGCGGGTCAGTGATTGACATTTTCGACTTGTAGTCCCAGCAAGTCTTGAAGCCAGACCGCGGAGTCGGAGGTGTCGAAGAAAAAGACATCTCAATGATAAAACACACGAGGCGTGCCGAGTTTCACGAAGCAAGACGTTTCCGGACAAAACTGAACTGAGGCTACGGGCGCCGTGAGTCCTATTTATTACACCCGGTGATGTCGTCCTCGACGGAGGCCTTTGAGGGACATCGACCCAACGTCATCGACGCAGGACGCCCTCTGCTGAAAAGTGCACAGCTGTGGACATTGCATGTCAAAGATGTCAAAGATGTGGAATACGTTGGAGGACACAATCCATTCGAAAAGGCATATGCTGTCATGCCCTCCCATTGAATCTGCAATTCGTCTCCCAGGGCCCAGCCCCTGCCAAGACGCAAACTGATGGCACTTCCTCTTCAAGGAAGCAAATAGATCCACCTGAGGATGGCCCCATGTGTTGAAGACCACCTGGTCCTTCAACTGCCATTCGTAATTGTCCACTCCCAGCATGCTGAGTCTGTCCGCTTCCAAGTTGGCCTCCCCCCGGGAGCTGGACGGCTGTGAGGTAGATGTTTTCCAGGGCCCATTCGCACATGCTGACTGCTAGGCGGCACAACGGAGGTGACCTGGTACCCCCCTGCTTGTTGACATAGTACATGCTGGTGGAGTTGTCAGTCTGGATAAGGACAGTCTTGCCCTCAATGAGCGGAAGGAAGGCTCTGAGGGCTAGCCAAATGGCCCTCAGCTCCAGCCAGTTGATGTGACTCCTGCCGGGTCCATACTCCATGGACGGTGTGGATGTCCAGAGTGGCTCCCCAGCCCTCTAGGGAGAAGTCCGTAGTGATGGTGGCCTGCGGGGGAAGACTGCCGTAAGGGCCTGCCCCTCCGCAGGTTGCAGTCCCTGGACCACCATGTGAGGTCCGAGTGGAGAGAAGGAGGTATGCTGACCAGCTCCGCTTGGGAGCTCTTCTCCTGATTCCATGAGGCTGCGAAGTGCAGCTGTAGTCTCCGCCTCCGGAGCCTCGCATGTGGCACAGCCAGGACGACTGCTGCCATGATGCCCAGTAGGTGTTGGTACCACCAGGCCGGCGTCACTGCTCTGGTAAGGAAGTGCGTTGCAGCCCTCTTGAGGCGTAATCTTAGTCTCGGAGGGAAAAAGCTTTTGCGGAGCTTGTATCCTAGATGAGGCCCAGGAAGGAGAGGCTCTGTGTGGGCTGCAGCTGAGGCCTCTTGAGGTTGACAGTGAACCCCAGGTCGTGGAGACTGTTCATAAGCAGATCTCGCCTTGACGAGCCAGTCGTCCAGGTACTGGTTGACTTGATGGCCCTGGGCCCCGAGGAGGGCTGCCACTGCCTTCGTGAGTCTGGTAAATACCCTGGGGGCTGAGTTGAGGCCAAAGGGTAGTACCTTGCACTGGAAATGACAGCCCGTGATCCTGAAGCATAGGAAGGAGCAATGAGGTTGCCAAATCGGGACGCGCAAGTAGGTGCCCTTCAGAAACAGGGAGCACATCCAGTCTCCCCTGTCTAGTGTCTCTGCAACGAGTGCTGGTGTAACCATCTTGAATTTCTAAGAGGGAGGGAGAGGTTGAGGGTGGATAGGTCCAACACAACTCTCAGGCCAGCCTGGTTCTTTTTTTGCATGGTGAAAATCCTGGAATAGAAGCCTAACCCTCTCGCAGAGACTGGTACTTCTTCCACTGCTTGGCTCTCAACAAGCGACAGGATCTCTGCCAACAGAGTTGCCATGCCAATCTGTGGGAGGGGAGGAAGGAGGAGAGGGAGGTATCGATGGGCAGTAACCCTTTGGATACTACAGAGAGGATCCAGGGGTCCGTACAGTTCTGGCACCAGAAAAGCACGCGAGGCAAGTCTGCCACCCACTGGAGACACGTGGACCCAAAAAGACGTGTCATGCATTTTTACCATCTGAGGCTGCTGCCGAGAAGGGGGACTGGAAGAAGCCCTCGCTTCTCCCCCTACCCCACTTTTTGCTGCTTGCGCCGATGTTGACTCTGCGAGCGGTCCGGTTGTCTCGACCCCGTGGAAGCCCCGGAACCCACCAAACGCCTGCCCCTTGTCAGAGCATTGATGCAAATGGGTGTATGCTTTTAAAGACTTTGCAGTCTGCAAGCTGTTCTTTTTATCCAATTCCTCGTCTGTGGTAGCATGGAAGAGGTCACTAGCCTCGAACGGAAGGTCCAATATGCGATCCTGGACATTGGGGTTAAACTTAGTAGCCCAAAGCCAGGCCGTCATCCTCATGTTCGTGGCGATGCAAATGGCATGGAAAGAGGCATCAATGTAGGCCACTGTGGACTCCATGATGTCCTGCACTACCAGCCTGGATTCTCCTAGACCCGCTTTGAACCGTGCCCGGCTCTGCACCAAGCATGGCATCCGCGTTGGCCTGATGCAGGTGCAGGGAGGCGTTCGAGTACAGCTTCTTCCAGTACGTCTCCAAGATCTTCTCCTCCTTGCCTAACAGCACTGAGAACTACTGGGGCGTAGAGTAACGCCGCAGCGATCACTGAAGAATGCGGCTGGGGGGGGGGGTGTTGATAACAAGAGTATCCCCTCCATCTGTCAATGCTTGACATTGAGGCGCTGATTGACCCGTTGGGCCGAGTGTGGCTTGAGCCACCCAGTCTTGCCGAGAGCCACAACGTCCTTCTGCATCGGGATACCGTCTTGGTAAGGGGTCGTAGGGTGAGGACCTCTGCCAGGAACCCCCTCCTCGGGCTGCTCAACCTCAGGTTGAGGAAGGACTAAATATTCTGCCAAACCTGCAAGCCTGTCGTGGAAGGCCTTCGCTGACGGCGTGTCAGGGTGCTCCTCGTCTGTGTCCAGCAGAGTGTATGACTGGTCCGGAGCGGGTGGTGGAGTGCTGGGTCCCGTGGGCTGCGGACTGTAGACCGGAGCCAGAGGCTGGTGTGGAACCGCCTGTACTGTGGGAGGCAGGGGAGCCAGAATCGAAGGAGTCGGCAGGGG
Organism: Ambystoma mexicanum; assembly: GCF_040938575.1. NCBI lineage: Eukaryota > Metazoa > Chordata > Amphibia > Caudata > Ambystomatidae > Ambystoma > Ambystoma mexicanum. The sequence goes on from NC_090929.1 coordinate 495,398,069, forward strand.
CAGCGGGGGCTGCGCTGGGGCCTGTGGCGTCAGAGCCATAGGAGGAATGACTATGGGCGCCAGTGGAATGACTGGAGAGAGCATGTCCCTTACAGCATCCCATAGGATGGGCCCCATCTGGGGGGTTTGCTTCAGCGACAAGAACCTTTCGAAGAACCTGTCTTCGGAGGCAGGAGATAATGACGGAGTGGCTGGGGGCTGCTGGGGCCAGAGCTTACTCTGTCTAGGTAGCAGGGGGAAAACTGCCCTGCGCTGCTGATGAACTGTAGGCCACGTACCTGTTTGACACCAGTCCAACCTTGAAACTCGTTCAACCGCCTGCTCGGTTCCTAGGAGTGGCATCGGACAAGCAGCCATGTTTTCTGGTGCGGCAGTCATTTTGTCAAGCTGCATGCCAAAGTCGTGGTGCCTGGCTCCCTGGGCCTGGCCTCATCCAGGACTCTTGATTGTGGAGCATGAGGTCTACCCTGCACCTCAGGTCTGGGCCTGGAAGGCGTGTTGACCTCGGCATTGCTGCCGGTAGTGCTGGGTGCAGACGCCCCCTCAGCCATAGATCCGGTACTAGGGCATAGCCCCTCGGGTGTAGACCTGGTAGAAGAACCTTGCAGTCCCTCAGCACCGATACCGGTAGGATCCGAAGACCCCTCGGCCGCAAGGCCGGTAGCTGGGTTAGCCCCGGTGCGTGTGCTGGTAACAGAATCAGAGCGGTTCCTCCCGCTTGGGGGTTTCCTCAGGAAGGAGTCGCCCTTACGGAATGCGATGGAAAACAACGGCCCTCCCTTGGGCCTGAATCTCTGCTTGACAAACTTCAAGTCCTCTTGAGGCAACCCTTTGAAGAGCTCCCTCCACCTAGCTGGACTGTGTTCAGTGCTCGCGGAATCAGAGCATTACACGTGGTACAACCTTCCCGGCCGTGGTCAGGGCTAAGGCAGCGGAGGCAAAGAGCGTGGGGGTCAGACGTAGAAAAGAGCTCTTCGCTGGCTAGACACCTGCTGAAGTTCACATGCGCCGGGGAGGAGCGTGACGCCGGAGGACCAAGTACCTAGATGATAAATAAAGACAAAAAGATAGGAGCAGAATCAGGGGAAGAGCGCGTGGAATTCCATGGCAAGGCCAAACCCAGGAGAGCTGGTGAAATCGGCCGTTGCCGTCGATGCGAAAAAGGGGACTCAGGAGGAGCACTGGTGGGCAGAGTCAGGGTAGCACATGTTTCCAGGGCCGCACCCCTGTGCGCCTCCAATTTTAAATGGGAAGGTTTTTATGGAAGGGACGCCTATGCGGTATGAAGGAAAAGGGACGGGACGTAAGAGTCCAAACCTATACCAAATTAGTGGCGGGCGCCAAACTGCAGGAGTACATGAAGGACCTGTGGGGTAGGAGGTGCAGCGAGAGATAATGCTTGACAGTGCACACAGTGTGTACTCCTCATTCCAAATAAGCAGGAATCTAGCCCTGGATGTTTTGACCAGAGTCCATCTGTTCCAGGTGAATGAAGTAATGAGAGAAGCCGGGAAACAGGAACCCGTGAGGTTCAGATACACCCCACTGGCGCAATATCAGGATCTGGCATAGACGACACTTGTGACACAAACACCGGCGAGTGGTGACAAGCTGGCTCCTCTCAAATAAGACTCGTTACCAATGGATGTTCCGCTGAGGCTTGCCGTTTGAATTGCAAGGTTGACAATCTTCGATCTCCAGGGAAGAGGAAGTGGTTGAATTGGAGGGGGGTGTAGAAGGTCACCCATAAAAACTGAAAGAGGGTCATGAGGCTTAGGAAGAAACTACCTCAGGCAAAGAAAGAACGATAGATGTCGGTAGCCTACAGCCCAAGGGAGACATACGCTGCTCTGACCTCATCGAGGACAGAAAGGTGGCAGGTATTCTAATTGAAGTTACCACAGAACAGTTGGCAAATGGAGAATGGGCCTTGACATTATGTCATTGCGCTTTGGGATGGATTCCCGACACTTCCAAACGGTGGGAGGGGGGACAGGGGAAGATTGTCCGGAGTAGTCCTCATTCTGTGTGGTGCCGATACCAGTTGCGGGTGGTCAAGGACCTATGGGGATGTTGGAGAAGGGGTGGGGGGAGGACAAGGGGGGGTTCTAGTTATTGGTTTCCATGGGGTAGTGGGGTGGTGTTGGTGAGGGAGTCTTGGGTTATTACTCGAGGGGTGGAGCCATTGCTGAAATTCATTCACGGTACACGCAATGGGATAGGGTGATGGCTGATCTACATATGGTTTCTTTAAACGTTCAGGGCTTAAACTCGCCAGTCAAGAGACGCTCCATATTGAGGCACTTAACCGAGTTGCACGCCACAGTGGCAGGAAGCACACTTGCTCCCTAAAGATGAGGAGCGTTTCTTGAACAGCACACACTTCACTACACTGCAACAACAAACGCAAACTGCAACAAACGCAAACCGCACCAACAGCATACGAGGTCTTGCATCAGTCTGATATTCACATCAAAGCACAGCGCACAGTGAAAACCGAACTGAAACGATCAGCAGCATACGACTTTCCTACTCCATCTTCACCTGACTAAGCCATTCCCACCTTCTTGTTTGCAAATCTGCCTGAGCATCAATTCCGTTGGTGACGGTGCGCGGTACAAATACCTTTAACATTAACATGGGGCATTTCCCCAAACATTTCGCCTCCAGTGGCACAAAGATGGGGGGAGTGGCAATACTGATGCTAAGAAGGTGGAATCCACTAAACACTTTTCCCACAGACCCAGAGGGTAATTTTCTGGTGGTGGGGGGCTTCTACAAGGCCAGTTGGTGGCGGTTTATGGTCCCAATGAGAAGCAAGAACACTTTTTGCAAATCTGTGGGGAAAATTGTCTGGGTGGTATGTGTGGAAGGGTTATGGGGTAGAGGGGGGATTTTAATTGCTTGAGGGAACCTCCCATGGACAAGACTCTCCCACCCAAGATGATGGTAGACCTAGAATAGCTCTGGCACAATTCCTTAGGAAACTGCACCTCAGGGACCTGGCGCTTTTTACACCCTCAGTTCAGGGCATGCACACATTATTCGGCAGTGCACAGCGGATTCTCCAGCATTGATATGGTGTTGGTCTCTAACATTCTCATCCACCAGATGACAAATCTGTATATTGGGACGAGGTACCTATTGGACCCATTGATCCTTCATTTGGAACCACTGGTGATTGCTCCAGGGGGGAGAGGGGGATCATAAACCTAGGCAACTGAAAGCCCTACTATTAAAGGATTTGCCATTGCGGACACATGCAAAGGACACCTTGATAAACTATTTCTGGGAGAAAGGTCTGGTCCCTTCGCCTGATGACGTCCTGCCCAAAATTATAAATCCAGATCAGGTGGGGTTCACAGGATAACGTCCGGAGGGCGGGGAGCCCAACAACATGGGGCAGGAGAATGGGCCAAAAAATATGTCCATGCTATATTTGGATGCCACGAGGGCGTTGGACAGTATGGACTGGAATTACCTTAGCCTTACACTGGAGGGGTTCGGGTGTGGGTGCAACCTTCACGCGAATGATTTTGGCAAATTTTCAAATCCAAACCTTGAAACAATAGGTTAACGTGAATCTCTCGTGACCCATTGTCATCCGCCGCCGTCGAGACTGGCGGATACTTCCGCGGTATGGCTGGCAGTATGGGTTTAGAGACTGGTAGTCCTTTCTCTATTTTAATGGCTCTAGCAGCCGTCCCAGATCCCTCAGCGCAGAGCCTGCCGGGAGTATTTATTCCTCCTCTTTCCGGTGGACGCTGCGTTGCTACCCCTCTGGATAGTTTTCCCAGTTTCCGGGTTTACGCTTGCTGCTGACACTCCGTCTGGATCGTCAGTGCTTTTGTTCTACTGTAAACTTTGTCCTCTGCACAAAGTTTTCCTTCTCTTTGGTACTTTGCCTCTTACCGGTTTCATTCCGGTTCCTTCGTCCCGCGTCTCTCTCCTTTGAGACCCGGTACCTTTGCTCTTTCTGCTCTCTCCTCTCCGTTTACCCTGTGTTCCTCTCCAATTTGGATTCCAGTCTACTTCCTATTATTCAGCTTTCTCTTCTCTTACCTGAGTCCCCTACTTCCTGTGTCCTGCCGGGCTGCATTGGATACCAGTTACGCCTTCTGGCTTCACGTTTGCTACGGACCCCTGCCGTTTTGAGCCTACACCTCTTCCTGCTACATCTCTTTGGAAGTTCCTACTTGGGAGTCGGACAGAGTGCAGTTCGGCGCCTGACCAGGGTTTTTTCTGCCGCTTGGCTTTTTCCCTTGTGTATCGGCTTGCTCCCGGTGAGGGAGCCACAGGCGTGCTGTTCCATCAGCGTTCACTGTGACTTCCCTCCGTGACAGGCAATTACCATCAAAAAAGGAGAAAGACTACCTCGCCAGGTAAAACCTGTCCACCGAAGCCTTCGACTCAAGCAGCTCAGGTGAGGAGAGTGTGGAAGCAAAGGAGGAAGTGGGAGAAAAAGGGTCAGAGAAAGGACACCCATCCATATTGGGAGGGGCTCCAGGCAGGGTTGTCCACTGTCGCCCCTTGTTTTTGCTATGGAAATGGAGCTCCTTCGCACAGGGAATTAGATCAGACCCAGCACTAAAGTGGATGGATTTCAAGGGGAGCAAACCTAAAATGCATTATACGCAGATGACGGATTGTTGTTCCTCCGTGATACAGGGTGTTTGTTAGGTAAGAATGAGTGCAGTCCAACTTATCTATTAGTATTAGGTAACCCACCTTTTAATATAGGCCTGTACTGCACAAGTAGGTAGTGTGACGGAAGACAGGCTTATCTCAAGAGGGGTAATGTGAACTGTACAATGAAATCAGTAAATACAGAGAGAATATATATATATATATATAATACAAGCATCAGAAATAAGATTACGGTGAGTAATGTATCTGTTTAGCTGTGCATAGGCAGACATCTAGTGGAAGCTGCGGAGTATTAGTTTGTTTTTCGAAAATGGGCGTCAAAATAGGGTGTGCCAGTAATACTATCCCTAGTGTGACGTCCACTGTACCCATGATCCCTCACGTGTGTAGGATCCTCAGATTGTATTTTTTCTGACATGAGGAGTAGCGCGAGTACAGTTTATCCAAGCAGATAAGACCACAAGCATCCATGCGCCTTCTCTCAGAGGGGAGGAAGGGTGGGTTGCATGTGAATCTAAGCAGATACAAGCATTAGAAATACGATTACAGTGAGTAATGCATCTCTTCTGAGGCTTGTTGAATCTGCTTAGATCACATGCTGTGCATAGATTAGCAAGCAGTGTTAGAAGGAGGTGGTATGTGAGAAGGGTCATGAGCAAATAAATGTCTTAAAACCGCTTGTCCCACTTGAGTATCTGTCTTGAAATGGGTGACAATGCAGTAGTGCTGAGTAAAAGTGTGAATAGAGCTCCAAGTAGCTGCTTTGCAAATGGTGTCAAGCGGTACATTTGCAATGAAAGCCAGAGTGGCCCCAATGCCTCTATTAGAGTGGGCTCTTGGCGTGAAAGGCAGAGTTTTTTTCAGAAAGAGAGCAACACAACTGGATACAATTGACTATCCACTTCGAGATGGCACCTTTAGAGACGCGATCTCGTTCTCTGCCTGTAGCTACTGAGACAAACAGCTGATCTGTTTTTCTTAGCGGTCTGGTTTTGTCTACATAGTAGAGGACCGCCATACGCACATCTAAGGTGTGTAGTTTCACCTCAGCCGAGCTCTGTGGGTCTTGGAAGAAAGCCGGAAGCTCGATGGACTGGTTCACGTGGAATTTAGAAATAAACTTAGGTGAGAACCTAGGGTGTGTACGTAAAACCAGTTTATCTTTATGAACTGAAAAGAATGGATCCTGCACTGACAGAGCCTGAATTTCACTGACCCTTCTTATAGATGTTATTGCTACTAAGAAGGCCGTCTTATAAGTCAGGTGTTTGAGACTGCTTTTATGCATGGGTTCGAATGGGTCCCCACGAGTTTAGATAGCACTACGTTAAGGTCCCATCCTGGTGGTGGGTTTGAAATAGGAGGGTGAAGTCTCTTTACTCCTTCCATGAAAGCTTTAACCACTGGTATCTTCCACCACGACACCTTGTTATGGGATGTGGTGTATGCTGACAGCGCTGCCAGGTGTACCTTCAGTGAGTTAAATACCAGTCCTGCATCCAGCAGGTGGAGCATGTATGTGACAATTGTGGAAGGAGTGCAATCAACTGGGTTGACTTGCTTATTCTGGCACCAGATAAATCGTTTCCATTTGTCAAAGTAGCAGTGCCTCGTGTTAGGCTTCCTAGATTCCTTTAGGATGTCCATACACCTCTGAGATAATCTGAGATATCCGAACTCTATGACCTCAGGAGCCATGCTGCTAGGTTCATGGAGTTGGGTTGATGATGCACTGTTTGACCTTGGTGCTGGGACAGTAGGTTGTACCAGCCCGGGAGTTTGATGGGTTCGCACACTGCTAGTCTGCGTAGGTGTGGAAACCACGGTTGTCTCGCCCACATGGGAGAAACTAGGACAAGTGTCATTGACTTGTCCACCTGCCTGATGAGGTGTTGGTGGAAAAGCGTACGCAAACATCCGTGACCAGTTCATCCACAGGGCGTTCCCCTGGGAGTCTGGCTGGGGGAAATCCTGGGCACTGTCTGTTTTTGCTTGTGGCGAATAGGTCTATAGTGGGGAAACCCCACAGAGAGAAGATATCTTCTACGATTTCTCTGTGTAGACACCATTCGTGTTCCTCTGGGAGGGAATCTCTGCTCAAAGCATCCGCCAGAGAATTGAGATCCCCTGGAACATGTTGAGATGACAGGAAGATCTTCCGTCTGAGTGCCCATATCCAAATTTTCTGGGCAAGCTTGACCAGATTTGGCGAACGAGTCCCTCCCTGCTTGTTTATGTAAAACAGGCTGTAGTGCTGTCCATCCAGATCTGCACTGACAGATTCAGCAGGTAGGGCTTGAACGCTTGAAGCGCTCTGAATACTGCCAGAAGCTCTAGCAGGTTGATGCGATTCTTGGCCACTGAGTGAGACCAGAGACCCTGAGCTGTGTGGTGGAGGAGGTGAGCTCCCTACCCTGTCAGGCATGCATCGGTTGTGACTACCGCCTGTATCTCGGGATCGTAAAAGGATTTCCCCTTGGACAGATTTTCTCTTGTCCACCAGTGAAGGCTTTGTACCAGTGTTGGCGAAATGACCACTAGATCGTCCCACTGACCACTTGCCTGAGACCACTGTTTCGCCAACCATCCCTGCATGGGACGCATGCGCAGGCGCGCGTGGGGACCAGGTAAATACATGACGCCATCATGCCTAGCAAACGCATTGCTTTGCGTACCGTTATCTAGCGACCGGCCTGATATTGCGGAATTTGCAGCAGTATATTCCAAATTCTTTCCTCTGATGGAAAGGTCAACCCCTCTTGCGTGTCTAGGATAGCTCCTAGGAACTGTTTGGAGGTGCTTGGCACCAGACTTGACTTCTTGTTTATTGAGAAGCCTAATTCAAAGAAGAGGTTGATCGTCCTTTGAATGTTTGTTCTGCAAATTACTGGGGTCTCCCCCGTGATGAGCCAGTCGTCCAGGTAAGGGTACACCGGGATTGCCTCCCTGCGTAGGTGTGCTGCCGCCACCGCCAATACCTTGGGGAATACCCTTGGAGCCGAGGCTATCCCGAAGGGCAGTACCTTGAACTGGTAGTGCCGACTGTCCACCTTGAAGTGCAAGTACTTTCTATGCGCTGGGAACATGGAAATATGAAAATAGGCATCTTTCATGTCCAATGTTGCCATGTAATCCCCTTTTTTAGGAGGGGGATTACCTCCTGGAGAGTAGTCATGCGACATTTTTGGGGCTTGACATACTTGTTTGCAGGCCGTAAGTCCAATACTGGGCGCATTGTCAAATTTTTTTTTTGGCACAAGGAAGTAAGTTGAATAAATTCCCTCGTTTACCTAGCATCCCGGGATGAGTTATATTGCGTCCTTTGCTAGAGGATTGACGATCTCCTCGAGGAGGATCTTCTGGTGGTCCAAAGAATGTATTCTTTGTCGTGGAGGGTGGTTTTGGGGATGCTCTAACAGTTCTATGCAGTATCCTGCGGACACTGTAGACAGCACCCATCTGTCTGAAGTGATCCCTTCCCAAGCTTGGGTGAAGTTGGAAATGTGTCCCCCCCTACTGGGGATGTGTGAGAAGGGACCCTGAACAGAACGTCACTCTTTCGGTGGAGGTGTGCCGCCGCCTCTACTGGGGCTGCCTCTACCCTTACCCCGCCCGCTCTCATTACCCCTGCCATAATCCTGGGTAGACTGCTGGCTGTTGTTCCATTGTGTACCCTGCCCCTGGGAATAGTTAGACCCTCTCTGGGAATTTTGTTCGCGTGGGCGACGAAAATTGCCATTCCCTCTCTGATTAGGGGGTTTATTGGTTAGTTGGCCTAGGGCTTTGAGTGTCTCATACTCGTCCTTGGCATTTTTCAGCGCGTCCTCGGCCGACTTTCCAAACAATAGATCCTGCTCCACCGGTGTGTCTATCAATGAAGCCTGGGTTTCTGCTTTGAACCCAGACTGTCGCAACCAAGCATGCCTTTTGATAACAGTACCTTCTGCTATCAATCTGCCGGCGTTATCCGCGGCATCAAAGGTTGCTTTTAATATGCAACCGGACACGGCTCCTCTTTCCGCCGAAACTCGTGCCAATTGGCTTTTTTAGGGTTCTGGGGCGGAATCTATGAATGCCGCGACTTCTTCCCACTGGTGGCAGTTGTAACTCGCCAGCAGGGTGGTGGAGTTAGCAATCCTTGCCTGGTAGGCGGAAGTGGAGACTACTTTCCTGCCCAAGCCATAAATCTTTTTGCTCTACTTGTCGGGAGGAGCTTCCGACGATGACAAGGGTGTTCCCGCCCTCTTACGGGTGTTAGTAACTACCAGGGAGTCCGGTTTCAGATGCCCTCTTATGTACAGTGGGTCTGTTTGGGCTGCCCCGAAAAGCTTCTCAACTCTGGGGTTAACCGCCCTAGTGAGATGGGGATTAACAAGGGAAGGGTCTATCCTCCTTTGTATAGACTTAAGGATAGGGATGGCCTGAGCAACAGGTCTCCTCTCTCCGACTAACCCCTCGGAAAATCCCTCTCTTTCTGAGCACCCTGGGTGTCAATGTGGAAGTGTTCTGCCGCTCTGGACAGCACTTAATTCAAAAGAGGCTGGTTATCGACAGGGGAGTCGGTAACAGGGGGTTCTTTTTCTACCGGGGAATGTAGCCTGTAGGTTTCTGGGTTGTCCTCCTCTTCCTCTTGGTCCTCGTCATCCCCATAGTAGCCTGTCCCAGTTTGTTCTTCCAACATGCCCAAATCTGGATCCTCATAAAGGGATGGATCTCCCTGATATTGAGAATAGGGCTGTATACTGAAGGGGTCTGAAGTAGGAGCTTCAACCCAGGACTTCTTACTTGGGGGTATAGGATCCTTAGAGCCTGAGGGAGTTGACCCGTCGGGGGTAAAAGAGAAAGTGTTCAGGGTTTTTGGCGTAGAAATCTGCCAATGATGACATCCTTGACATGACTGTATGTCATCAGTAGGCCACTCTCTTGAACTGGGAATTATTTTTTCTTGAAGGCCTTTCCCTGTCTTATCTAGACTAGACCTACGGGTTTGACCAAGGGTCTTTGGGGTAAAAGAAGACCGAGACTTGTCCATCTGTTTAAGTGGGGTAGAAAGTTTTTGAGTTGTGGAAGTAGGCCGAGACTGCTTCCTCTGTCGTTTTTCACCTTCACTGTGTGTGGAATAGTGTTTACCCTGTTTCCCCTCCTCCCCCCGGAGTCTTTCGACGCCTGGCGCCGAGGTTCAGGGGTAGTGTCCCTATCTCTGTATAGCGGAGGTTGGGATTCGGGAGCAGCCGTTGCGCGGCCTGTTGACGCCGACTCCTGGAGTGCGGACTGGGGATAGAGGTCTGTTTCGTCTTCTGACGATCGAACCTCCGTTACCTTGGGGAGCGAGGCACTTCTGGCAACAGTGGATGGTTGCCTGGAGTCATGTGGCGATCTAGATTGAGAACGCCCAGAGGACACCGAATCGGACCGTTCTGTATGTGCCTCTTTCCGAGTACTCTGCGTGCGCGTCGAGTCTCGGTTGGACTTCATGTGTTTTGTGGAAGTGCTTTGGGTAGCGCTTGTGTCGCCGGGGGTCTTCCCCATAGCCACCCTGCCGAATGACCTTCCGAGGTCAGGGACTTGCGCTTGGCTGTCAATTGACGCCACGTTGCCCTCACCGTCCGAAAGCACGGCGTCGCTGCCATCGCTGAAGGCGCCCTCCGCTGCCATGGCCTCTTGACGCCTGGCGTGGTGGGCCCAACGCTTGATCGAACAGTCCTTGAGTGTTTTCTGTTTGAACCTACTACACGCTCTGAAGTTAGCCTCGGGGTGGTTCCTCGGTAAGCAGAGATTGCACGTGGCGTGCCTGTCAACCCAAGGGTACTTGGGGCAAAATTGGAAAAGGGTACCCTCCATACGCACCTTGTGGCAGCGGGCTAATAAGTGTAGGAATATGTAAGAATGTACCTATATACCAAAAGAGTGTAGAGTATGTCCACCCCCCACTCTCCCTACTTGCAGGGCCGAGGCCAGAGGCCTTCCGAGGCCCGGGCCGAGGCCAGAGGCCTTCCGAGGCCCAAATCCGTCGTGCAGCTCTCGACGGTCAATTCTTTCTCCGTGCCGGCGTTGAGTGTGGATGTTTAGTGACTCGACATTGGGGTGGAGAAATGGGGAAATAACAATATTTTAGCAAAAGTATGGCTAAGGCCAGGGAACTCCGCGGAATGCTTCCGACCAGTATAGCGGAAAAAACCAATCCGAGAGTCCTAGACGCGTGTGGGATCATGGGTACAGCGGCCGTCACACTAGGGATAGTATTACTGGCACGCCCTGTGTCGACGCCCATTTTCGAAAAACAAACTAATACTCTGCAGCTTCCACTAGACGGACACGTGGAGCACATATCGGAGGTGGCAGGTCTGTAAACGCGCATTTCCTTCCTGTTTTTCTATACACAAGCTTCGTGAGACTTCGTGGCAGTCTGTTAAAGAAAATACAGCCTATGCACACTGGTGTTGGCTGTACATGCATGAGAGCGAACATTTGTTCAAGTTTTTAAGGGGCAAGCACCTCACTGACAACACAGTGCGTATCAATTATGACAACACAACAGGAAAGGGAAAACCTGCGAAAAGCACAAGCGGCATCACTCTTTTGTGAGAAGCAATCCATTCCTAATAAAGACACACCCAAGGAACAAGCATCAGAACCACAGCCCAACAATGAAGTTAAACTTTTACGAGAATTGGAGAAGCTGCAAAAAAGAGAAATCAGTAAATGGTGGGAGGAATACTCTCTTCAAAACTACATTGATGTGGGACGCATCCCTAGAGGTCTACATATCCTCACCACACCCTTGTTCGGAGAACAAGACCCTGCCATGTTACAAGAATGGGGAGAGTCCAGCAACACCTGTTCTGTAAACTTCCTTAATATTTTGATTAAATATGCCAGAACGGACAGATATAAGATACTGGACAAAATACAGGAAGTTGAGGAACAGCTGCAGCATATAGAGGTAAGTGAAGAGGGTAAAAACATGCGTATTAACATGGAAAAGGGATACAAAACATTCGAGGAAGATATTAAACTACGTAAGCAGAGGAAATTCATTCGAGATAAGAACGATTATGAACAAGGGAGAGTATTAACCTTTGCAAAACGCTTTGACGCATTTAGAAAAAAACTCCCTTTTCAACCGCTTACTACTACAAATGCTAGCTCTACAGAACCATCATCCTCAGACATCGACACAACTGAAAGTGAGAGCGAACAACCACCCAGAAAGAGATGAGACTGCTGGGCATGGAAGGCAGACTAAACAATGGCAAAAAAACAAAAGGCAGAGGACGTGGCAAAACAGTAGGCCAAAGAGGAAGAAAAAAACAATGAGAGGCAGGCGCAGTATCCGCAATGAATGTGGAAAAACCGGAGCGTTTAACACGTACTGCAACAAAGAAATGAAGTTAATCACTCCTGCAACAGCAGATATGTCCATAATTAACCTCTCTACACATGTACTGACCTCGGCTTAAAAACAAGTACTAAAACTGAGGTTAAACTTCTGTCCTACGTCCGTTTATGACTATGCCGAAACCCGCATAGACTGACAAATATATGCGAAAAATCAGGCAAAAAAAATTATTCGCAATGTACCCGCCTAAGCCAAGACCTAAAGTCTGCCATCAGGGATACACAGATATCTCGATCCAGGACACTCACCTCTTGCATGATCTTGAAGATTTGGAATGTGAATGTACAGACCACATTGATACCATTGATCAAAACTTTGAACTAATGAATATTGATGTTAGCTGGCCAGGGAAAACAGCACTTAAAGTTAAATCTCGATTTAACCCTAAATTTAATCCGGGAGGCCATGTAGAGGCATTCCAGGACCTGGTCATCAATGATCTTAAAAAGATCCAGAAAAAAATGGGCCCCAGTGAGAACAAACCTCACCCTTGCACAACAACACACAGTGAAACAACTAAGTGCAATGACTGAGTATATAATCAAACCGGCAGACAAGGGAACTAATATAGTCATGAATCGGACTGACTATATTAAGGAGGCCCATAGACAACTAATGGACAAGAATTGCTATGTCAAACTGCAGGTAGATCCTTCACAAGCCATGAGTTTTCAACTATTCCATCTTTTACAAACTTGGAAGGGGAAAGACTTACTAGATGAAGACAGATGTACATTTTTACATCCCAAGTTTCCTATCATTCCTACAATTTACTTTCTGCCCAAAGTCCATAAAAGCCTGTCCAAACCACCAGGCAGACCAATAGTTACACTATGTGGGGCATTGTTGGAAAATCGCTCACGTTTTGTTGATGAAACCTTGATCACTTTTGTCATCACCTTACCTTCCTATTTGAGAGACACTAAAGATTTCTTGAGTAGGATCGAAAGTATACCATGGGAATTCTTTTAACATTAGATGTAGTCTCCCTTTATGCATCAATTAGACACTCTGATGGACTTAAAGCATGTGAGCACTTCTTGTACACCACGTCCATGAATTACCTGCAACACAACCTAATGATACTAGAGATGATTAAACTCTCTTTAACCAATAACTGTTTTCTCTTTGTCAAAGTTTTTTATCCAGCTACAAGGCACTGCTATGGGCACTACGTTTGCCCCCTCATATGCGAATCTGACTATGGGCTGGTGGGAAAAATTTGTTGTTTGGGATCCCAGTAATATCAAATATACAGACAAAATCGCACTCTGGCTACGCTATATTAATGATTTGTTTGTCATCTGGGATGGTACTGATCAGGAATGGTTGGACTTTGTGAGGGTATTAAACTCTAACGAGCTCAACCTTAAATTTACTGAAAGTTACAGTAAGACGGATATTGTATTCCTGGACATAAAAGTCTCTGTGGCAAACGGCGAACTCACCACCAGCCTATATAGGAAGCCCACTAGCTCCAATATTGAATTACATGCGAAGAGCAGTCATCCCACGGCCCTGAAGTGGAGCATTCCCTATGGAGAATTTGTTCGCATTCGAAGAAATTGTTCCAACATTGACGTCTTTGATAGCGAATGTGCCCCGATGGCCCACAGGTTTAAAAACCGCGGGTATCAAATCAAAGTATTGGAAAGAGCATTTTTAAAAGCAAGCGACATGAATCGCTCCCTACTCTTGGTTTCCAAATCTGTCCAAGCTAAGATCACTGACAATACGGACACACGTCTAATTTTGACCTAAGGCAGTGGTGCACAGAACATTCGCCAGGTGATACAGAAACACTGGCATGTTCTCCAGTTGGATGAACACCTTGGTGAACTACTGGCATCCAAAGCGAACATCACTTTCCGTAGATCATCCTCTTTTAAAGATACCCTTGTACCAAGTTTCCCCGAGTCCTCTTCACGATCAATTGAGAGCCAGTTGGATGAATATCAAAAGGACAGGCTTCCAAAAATGTTCTAAATGTAAAGCATGTACTTACGCTGTTAATACCAGTTGCTACCTACATCCTATTGTAGGCAAGGACATTAAGATTTTATCTAGGATTACTTGTGAAACTGAATTTGTGGTATACTTTTTAAACTACCCATGCAATAAGTGGAATGTGGGCAGCACCAAAGGTAAACTGAAACGGAGGGTGCTACAGCACATTAGGGCTATTAAGAATGCCGATCCAACCTACCCTATGGCCCTCCATTTCAAGAACAAACATGGTGGTAAATTAGAGGGTTTCACCTTTTTTGGAATTCATGCCGTCAATAAACCACTAAGAGGGGGTAACCGTGAACTTACACTAAGACATTTGGAAACCAAATGTATTTTAGACCTCGAAACAAAAAAACCCATGGGTCACAACCTCGATGAGGAGTTATATACCTTCCTGGGTACCTGAGGCCTTTTTCAGAATCTTTCTTAGAACTATTTGCAATGTATTTATATGCATCTTACTGTGGTCTACTAATTATTCATTCCTTTCTAGGTATAGATTGGGTTAAATGTAGTCTTTGCTGTTCCTTGAAACATGAAATGAATTTTTTAACTATATTGGAGTATTTTATGTATGAATACTTTCCTTTTTTTGATTTTTGAGTTATTCTGTGTGAACTTATATACATTGTTGGTTTGGATTGTTTTCTCTATAGATAGAGTGGTGTTTTTCCCCTTTTTTTAAGTACTGTTTAAGATAGGTAGCTGTATAGGTTTAGGTACTTCTTGTAAGCGCCCTTTCAACTCAGAGATTTTTGGACTTGTTTTTAGTTGTCTTACTGCTAAAATTCGAGATCATTGCCAATGGGCGTAACCACATGGTAATTTTTAAATACATTCGAGATTTATTGTATTTTTAACTTACAATTTGATGCATGAATATGGGCAAATATTTATTCAATATGACTTATAGGCAAAAACAATTTTCCTTTTTAAAAAGAATATGGATATGGATATGTAATGCACTTTGCACTTTAGATCAATGCAACATTTGCACGCACTTAGAACTTTATCAAAAGAGGGAATGTTTTTTCTCTTCCCCCCCCTCTTTTAAAAAAAAATAAAAAAAATAAAAGCAAGCAGTCCATGCATGTATTGATAGCTCCCATAGATAAATAAATATTAGGATATTTGTATCTATATTCAAACATTTGTCTATTGAGCACCATACTTATGGATTACATGCATGGACGGAGAGCACTATGCACTTTATTTCTCGCTGCTTATTAAATATAAACCCTTTCAGTGTTAAAATGCATTTTGCACTAACTTCTGTATTTTCTATCTTTTGCATATTTGCGCAGCCGAACTGAACGGGCAATATTATCATGCCTTTTTAGCATTGCCCATTTTCGCTGGTTAGCATACATTACTCTAGCATCATACTTTCAAATGTTTTCAACAAAGTCGTTTTATCTATATACAGCTTTCACATTATTTTCATCATGCTAGTTTAAAAAACAGCAACTGCATCTTAATACTTTTTAGATTTGTGGTTTATGTGAAAATGTACTCTATGTGTAACTACCCAAGATGATCATGTATCTTTTTGAATGTTTAAAGATGTCCGCTCGGTAATACGAGAAAAAAAGCGGTTAATAGCAGGTAGACACTCTCTATACACAATCAGAGTTGTCAAGGCTTTAAAACTATAGTCCATCATCTGTGTTGTTTGTAACCTTCGTGACCAAGCGGTTTGCATACCGCGAAACGCGTCGTTTTTTCTACCAGGATGTTTTCCTTTCCTGACGCATAAACACTAATAAAGAAGAAATTTTTGTTGCCATGAATCTTTTTGGTGAGGTGTAGCGTAAATACAGCTATATCCAAGCAGATACTTATCAGACAAGCTCATAAGCACCCATGCGCCTTCTCTCCGAGGGGAGGAAGGGTGGGTTGCATGTGAATGGAACAAGTTACTTACCTGTAACTGTTGTTCTCCAGCATGGGTCTGGCATGGATTCACATGCTCATGAATATTCCCCATCGTCAGGCTGGGAATCCTCGGTAAAGAAAAAAACCAGTATCAGTTTCGTTTCTGATCTGTCTTTCGTAGTAATAACCAATCACTGGTCTCTGCGTCATACTGACCACAGCCAATGACTGCCCTCTACCTAAGCACCGCCTCTGGCAGCCATCTTCAGATTTGGAAGCACGTGAAGTGGCAGTATGACCAAGTGAAGAGCCGCAGAGGGGTAGGCGGGAGGGTTCGCATGTGAATCCATGCCAGACCCATGCTGGAGAACAACAGTTACAGGTAAGTAACTTGTTCCTTCTCCAGCATGGGGTCTGGCATGGATTCACATGCTCATGAATAAAAAATACATAGCAGTACACACATGCACAACCACGGGAGGTGGCAAAGGCTCAACATTAAGCATCACATCAAACTCAACATTAAGCATCTTACCTCCTCACCAGGCTCACCTCAGGCGAACAGGTTGCGCAGCACTGCTTGGCCGACCCTGGACTCCTCCCTGGAATCCCGATCGACGCAGTAGAATTTCGTGAAGGTGTGCGTCGACCTCCACGTAGCAGCCCTGCATATGTCCAGCAGGGGCACACCAGAAAGGAACGCCGTGGTAGCTGCGATCGCTCTGGTGGAATGGGCTCTCGGACGGCCAGGCAGCGGTCGGTTTGCCAACCGATGACAGTACATGATACAGCCGGAGAGCCATCTGGAAATGGAAGCCTTCGAGAGAGCCTTCCCCTGATTGGCAGGTCCAAAGTTCACAAAGAGTTGTGACGTCTTCCGAAAACACTTCGTGCGGTCCACGTAGAACTTCAGCGCTCTAGCCACATCCAGCGAGTGCAAAGTCCTCTCAGCCGGCGACGAAGGCGACGGGAAGAACACAGGCAACACCAAGGGTTCGTTGAGATGGAAGTCCGACGGTACCTTGGGCATGAAGGAGGGGTGCGTCCTGAGCACTACCCTCGTGTCGTGAAAAGTCAAGTACGGGGCCTTGCAGGAAAGGGCCTGGATCACTCCCACCCGTAGTGCGGAGGTGATGGCCACAAGAAACGCTGTTTTCCACGACAGAAACTTCAACGGGGCCGAGTGCAGAGGCTCGAACGGAGGTCCCATGAGCTTGGTCAGCACCACGTTGAGCTCCCACGCCGGGGCCGGAGCCTTCACCGGCGGGAACGATCTGAACAGTCCCTTCATGAACTCTTTCACCAGACGATGAGACCACAAGGACGTCCGCCCCGTGGTTCTGGTGTATCGGGAGATCGCAGCAGCAAGATGAATCTTGATGGACGCGTGTGCCAGTCCAGCTTTGGCCAGCGTCAGCAGGTACGGCAGTACCTGGGGAGCCGTAATCCGTAGAGGGTTAATCTTCTGTGCGTGGCACCAGACAGAGAACCTCTTCCATTTGTGTCCGTAGCATTTAATAGTCGAGGACGCCCTGGCCTTTGCAAGAACCTCTCTGCAGTCGGCCGGTATGTCGTATCCTCCAAACTCTAGCGCTGCAGGAGCCAGGCCTGCAAGTTCAGCGATTTCGGGTCGTGGTGGAGGATGGCGCCTCCTTCCCTGGAGAGTAGATCCGCGTCCACC
This sequence comes from Ambystoma mexicanum, assembly GCF_040938575.1. NCBI lineage: Eukaryota > Metazoa > Chordata > Amphibia > Caudata > Ambystomatidae > Ambystoma > Ambystoma mexicanum. The sequence goes on from NC_090929.1 coordinate 495,415,681, forward strand.
GGCAGCTTGATTGGCGGGGACGCTGACAAGTCCAGAAGGTCCGGGAACCATATCTGCCTCGGCCACGCAGGTGCGACGAGGATCATCCTGCACCGTGACCTCTTGAGCTGGTTGACGAGCCGGATTAGCAGTGGCAAAGGAGGGAACGCGTAGAGGAACAGGCCCTCCCAGGGGAACGAGAAAGCATCGCCCATGCTCCTCGCCTGGGGAAACCTGCTGGCGAACCTCCGGCACTTGGAGTTCGTCGCCGTCGCGAACAGGTCGATCTGGGGTGTGCCCCACCGTCGGAAGAGGCGATCCACTAGATCCTGCCGTAGTTCCCACTCGTGGCACGAGCGCAGCTCCCTGCTGAGTGAGTCGGCGATGGTGTTTTTTATCCCTGCCAGATGAAACGGCACCAGAAACATCCTTTGGGCGACGGCCCAATGCCACAGGTCCTGCGCCTCCTTGGACAGTGCTGGGGACCTGGTTCCGCCCTGTTTCCTGATGTAAAACATGGTGGTGGTGTTGTCGGTGAAGATCCTCACCACCTTGCCCTTGAGGGACGGAAGGAAGGACCTGAGGGCCCAGAACACTGCACGGAGCTCCAGGACGTTGATATGGAGGGACTTCTCCGTCGGGAGCCAAAGGCCTCTCGCGTGCAGATTTTCGGTGTGCGCTCCCCACCCTTCCAGGGAGGCATCCGTGGTCACTGTCTCCTGGTGGTCTGGGGTCTGGAAGTCCATGCCCGCCGTCAGATGCGCGCGGGTGCTCCACCACCGGACCGCTCGGCGGAAACTCTCGTCGAGTGTGATCCCCTCCTCGAAGCCGCCCGTCGTTTGGATCCAGCGCGCGTCCAGGAACTCCTGCAACGGGCGCATCCGGAGCCTGCACATGGGATGAGGTAGATGCAAGAAGACATCATTCCGAGGAGGGACTTGATGGACCTCACCTTGGCCGCGTCGGAAACAAACATCCGCTGTACCTTGCCCAGGATGGACCTGGTCCTTTCCTCCGACGGGGAGGCCAGAAGGGACACTGTGTCGAGCTTCGCTCCCAGAAACAGTGCGTTTTGCGCTGGTACCAGGTGGGACTTGGCGTAGTTCACGGAGAATCCCAGGTCCGTGAGCAGTTGGACGGTCCTTGCCGTGTGCTCCACGGCGAGCTCCCTCGTCTTGGCTCGGATGAGCCAGTCGTCCAGGTAGGGGTAGACGTGGATCCCCTCGCGGCGCAGCTGCGCCGCCACCGGTGCAAGGCACTTGGTGAATACCCTGGGTGCCGACCGTAGTCCGAAGGGGAGGGCTTTGAACTGGTAGTGACGCCCTTGGACCACAAACCTGAGGAATTTTCGGTCTAGGATGGGGCGCCATCCTCCCGTCTTCTTCTTCACGAGGAAGTATCTCGAGTAAACTCCGGAACCCCGAAGCCTCTTTGGGACGAGTTCGATGGCGCCCTTCCTGAGCATCGCCTTTACCTCCAGGAGAAGCTGAGGGACGTGAAGCTCTTTCCTGGCCACGGGGGGGACACGCGGGCACCTTCTTTGAAACTCGAGCGCGTGGCCCCGGGCTAAGGCGTCCAGCACCCAACGGTCGGTGGAGATGGACTCCCACACGCTGACGAAGCTCGCCAGCCGGCCTCCCACCGGGGTGCTTCGGTGGGGGCCCGACCCCACGGCCGGTTCAATCCTGTTTCGACGAGGCTTTGCCGCCTTGACCTCCTTGGCGACGACGGTGGGGTCCGCCAGACTTGCCTCGTCCTCTGTAGGCCTCCTGAGACGACGAGCGGGCCGCTTGACGGTAGGTGGAGAAACCACCGCCGGAACCTTTGGAGGCGCCCTTGCCTCCGCTGCTCCGAAAGGGCATCCGTCGTTGCTGCAGAACCCCAAGGGCCCGGGCCGTCTCAGTGTCCGCTTTAATGGCCTGAAGGGAATCGTCCACTGTTTTCCCAAACAGGTTCTTCCCATCGAACGGCATGTCCAGGACTCTGGTCTGTACGTCTTGACGGAAGTCCGTAGCCTTGAGCCATCCACGCCGCCTAAGGCACACGCCGTTGCCCAACTGGCGAAACACAGTGTCGGCGATGTCCGTCGCAATAGTGATGGCATGGTCCGACGCCACCTCACCTTCCTGTAGGATCTCCAGGGCATCCGCCCTCTTGTCGTCCGGTAGGAAGTCCAGCAGGGGAGCCAGTTTGTACCATAGCTCCCTGTCGTAGCGGGCCACGATAGCCAAGGTGTTGGCCGCTTTAATCGTCGTCGCTGCAGACGAGATGACCCTGCGTCCCATAGCGTCCAATTTCTTTCCCTCGCCGTCCGGTGGGGAAGTCGATGTGGAAGCCGCACCCCCCCCCGCTTTCTTCCTGGCCGCCGCGGAGACGACGGAGTCCGGGGTAGGCTGCGCCCGGAGGCACAGGGGGGCCGCGTCCGGGACCAGGTACTTGTTCTCGTACCGGTCTCTTCAAGCTGGCGTCGTGGAAGGGTTCTTGAGGAGGGCGAGGCCCTCATCCCAAATGTCGTCCAGTAGAGGCACCGCGAGGACCGTCTTCCTCTTGGCCTCGCGCCGTTGATAAAGGAATCCTTCCTTTTTCTTCTCCTCAGGGCAGAGTTGGAAAAGCTCGGATGCCCTGGCGATCATGGAGTGGAACGATCCAATCTCGTCGGGCGGAGAAGCCCTGGTGGGAGGTGACGACGGTAGATCCTAGTCGTATACCTCGTCGTCCGTACCCGTCGCTGCCGTGTCAGTCCCCGTATCATCCCCTCGGGTGGACGGGGAGGAGGGCTGGACGGGGCGCAACGGCTGAAAAGGAGGTGGAGGGTGAATCCTTTTCTTGGGCGGGGGAACACCAGAAGGTCCCGGTTCAGGATCCCCCGACGGGAGAGGTTCCTCCGTCGGCAACTTTAGTCTCGTCCTTATCTCTGAACATAAGGACTGTATAGCCAACAAAATGGCCGCCGAGTTGTCTTGCGGCGCTGGCAGAGGGGAATCCGACGGGCGATCAGGGGCCCCGTCGGCACCCTCGACGATGTCGTCGTCACCTGCGTCGGGATCCATCCCGACGGGCCGGTCTTCTTCCACGCCAAGGCCGTGGCTTAAGACCTCGATCAGCTCTTCCTCCGAGGTTGAAGCCGAATCTACGACGACGCCCTGCCCCCCCCTTTTTCTTCCCCGCCGGGGATTTCACGGGGGTCCTATCGATGGGCACAAAAGAGGACTCCCTCCGAGGTGGCAGGGAGACTGAGCCCCGAGGTCGCCACCACTGGTGTAGCCTCCACAGGCTGAGCCAGGGCCGCCGCGACAGTTTCGATAGAGGGCTTGGCCGGATGGATTAAGGCCTTCACCACCTTAGGTGCGCTCACCGCCTTATCCTTGAGGGGGGGGGGACACTGCCTCGCTCCCCCTCCGATGGGGCCTTCGAGCTCGACCGGGGCCTCTCCAGGAGCTTCGCCGGGTGCTCGCCCTTCCTCTTACCCGACCCAGAGCGTTGGCTCGTGGCTGAAGGTGCCGGGGAGGGTGCGCCCTGCCTGGCGCCCGTAGAGCCCGACCGTTCGGCGCTCCCGGTGCCAGCGGACTCGTGGTGCTTGGCCTTGTGTTGGACCCCCGTCGCCGGTGCGTCCTCAAAGGTCTTAGAAGACCGCTCGGATTTCTTCCTCTTCTTCTCGCCTGACGGGCTCTTCCCTTCCAGCCAGTTGGCGAGACGTTGATGGCGGTCCTTCATGGTCCGCTCCGACATATTGCCGCGAAACGCACAGTCCTTCTCCACGTGCGTCTTGTCCTCATGTAAGCAGTAGAGACAAAAGGAGTGTTCGTCCTCCTTAAAGACGTTCTGCAGCTGGCATCCAGGGCAGACCCTGAACAGCTTTCCGGGCGTCGAGCTTCCCTTCTCCTGGGCCATGTCCGGGCCTGAGAAGCTTCTGGAGTCCTCCAAAAGCGTAGCTCGACGAAATCTTCACCCTTGAGGGGCGCAGACGAATCCGACACGGGTCCCCGTTGATCGGATGGAAAGTCGGTGGAGCTTGAGGCTCTTTTGACCGAAAAAAACGAAGTTTTTGAGAAAAAACGTGAAAAAATAGCACTAACGCTCGAGAGCAATAGCACGAGGATCCCAACACATGAACGTGCGGTAAAAATCTGAAGATGGCTGCCAGAGGCGGTGCTTAGGTAGAGGGCAGTCATTGGCTGTGGTCAGTATGACGCAGAGACCAGTGATTGGTTATTACTACGAAAGACAGATCAGAAACTAAACTGATACTGTTTTTTTTCTTCACCGAGGATTCCCAGCCCGACGACGGGGAATATTCATGAGCATGTGAATCCATGCCAGACCCCATGCTGGAGAACTAAGCAGATACAAGCATCAGAAATACGATTACGGTGACTGATGTATCACTTCTGAGGCTTGTGGAATCTGCTTAGATCACATGCTGTGCATAGATTAGCGAGCAGTGGAAGGAGGTGGGACGTGAGAAGGTTCGTGAGCGAATAAGTGCCTTAGAACCGCTTGTCCCACTTGTGCATCGGTCTTGGAATGGGTGTCAATGCAATAGTGCGGAGTGAAAGTATGTATAGAGCTCCATGTAGCTGCTATGCAAATACGGTCTAAAGTAACATTTGCAATGAAGGCCAGCGTGGCTCCAGTACCTCTGGTGGAGTGGGCCCTGGGTGTAAAAGGCAGCGTCTTATTTGAAAGGGAATAGCACAGTTGGATACATCGGACTTTCCACTTTGAGATGGCGTTTTTAGAGACCCGATCTCCTTCTCTACCTGGAGCTATGGAGACAAACAGCTGATCTGTTTTTCTTAGCGGCCTGGTTTTATCTAGGTAGTAGAGGACCGCCCTCCTCACATCTAGTGTGTGGAGTTTTAACTCAGCAGAGCTCTTGGGTTCTTGGAAGAAAGCCGGTAGCTCGATAAACTGGTTAACGTGGAATTTGGAAATGAACTTGGGTGAGAACCTAGGGTGAGTTTGCAAAACCAGTTTGTCCTTATGTATAGTAAAGAAAGTATCCTGCACTGACAGAGCTTGGATTTCACAGACTCTTCTTATGGAAGTGATGGCTACTAAGAAGGCAGTTTTATAAGTCAAATGTTTGATACTAGATTTGTGCATGGGCTCAAAGGGGGGGCCCATGAGCTTAGTAAGTACCACATTAAGGTCCCAACCTGGTGGTGGGTTAGAAATTGGAGGGTGGAGTCTCTTTACCCCTTCCATAAATGCCTTGACCACTGGCACTTTCCACCATGACACTTTGTTGTGAGAAGCGGTGTAGGCTGATAAAGCAGCCAGGTGCACTTTAAGGGAGTTGAACACTAACCCTGCATCCAATAGGTGGAGCATATAGGCAACGACATTAGAAGGAGTACAATCAACTGGGTTGATTTGCTTATTCTGGCACCAAATAAATCGTTTCCATTTATCATAGTAACAGTGCCTTGTGTTAGGTTTTCGACTCTTTCAAGATATCCATACATCTCTGGGGTAAATTGAGATGTCCGAACTCTATGACTTCAGGAGCCATGCTGCTAAGTTCATTGAGTTGGGCTGAGGATGCACTGTTAGCTCCTCGTGCTGGGAAAGTGGGTCGTTCCGGCACGGGAGTTTGATGTGATCGCACACCGCCAACTTGCGTAGGTGTGGAAACCATGGTTGTCTCGCCCACATAGAGCAACTAGGATGAGCGTCATCGGTCCCTTGTGGATCTTGTTCACCACCTTCCTCGCCAGTGGGGTTGGTGGAAAAGCATAGGCAAACATCCCTGACCAATTCATCCATAGGGCGTTCCCCTTGGAGCCTGGTTGGGGGAAACTGGACGCTATGTCTGGGCAATGACGATTTTCGCTTGTGGCGAATAGGTCTATAGTTGGAAAACCCCACATGGAGAAGAGGTGTTCTACGACCTCTTCGTGTAGACGCCACTCGTGTACTTCTGGCAGGGGGGTCTCTGCTTAGCGAGTCTGCTAGAGCGTTGAGTTCCCCTGGAACAGGTTGAGATGCAGGAACATTTTCCGTCTGAGTGCCCATTTCCAGATTTTCTGTGCAAGTCTGGATAGATTTGGAGAATGTGTCCCCCCCCCCTGTTTGTTGATATAAAACATTGCTGTGGTGCCGTCTGTTAGGATCTGCACTGACAGACCTGTTAATGGGGTTTGGATGCTTGGAGGGCTTTGAACACTGGTAGAAGTTCCAGCACGTTGATGTGGTTCTGCGCCGTGGAGTGAGACCACAGACCCTGAGCTGTGTGGTGCAGGTAGTGCGCCCCCCACACAGCTTGTGAGGCATCTGTTGTGACCACTGCTTGTATCTGTGGATCGTAGAAGGGTTTCCCCTTGGTCAGATTCTCTCTCGTCCACCAGCGAAGATTTTGTACCAGTGTTGGCGAAACGACCACTAGATCGTCCCACTGACCGCTTGCCTGAGACCATTGTTTCGCCAACCACTCCTGTATGGGACGCAGGCGCACGTGGGGAACCAGGTAAATGCAAGATGCCATCATTCCTATTAAACGCATTGCTTTGCGTACCCTTATCTGGCGGCCGGCCTGATAGTGTGGTATTTGCAGTAACAAGTTCTTTACTCTCTTCTGAGGGAAAGACTAATCCTTCCTCTGTATTTAGGATAGCTCCTAAGAACTGTTTGGAGGTGCTGGGCACCAGACTATTTTTTCTCGTTGATCGAGAAGCCCAATTGAAAGAGGAGGTTGACTGTTGTCTGAATGTTTTGTCTGCAAATCAGAGGCGATTCCCCTGTTATGAGCCAGTCATCCAAGTAAGAATCTTCTGTGCGCTGGGAACATTGAAAATATGAAAATAAGCATCTTTCATATCCAGTGTTGCCATGTAATCCTGGGTACAGTGGACCTCACACTAGGGATAGTATTACTGGCACGCCCTGTCGATGTCCCTTTTCGAGTTTCGAAAACAACAACTGTAATACTCCGCAGCTTCCACTAGATGTCGGCCTATGCACAGCATGTGATCTAAGCAGATTAAGCAGATTCCACAAGCCTCAGAAATATAGATATACAGATATTCAAAGCATTCTTTAGAAAGCAGCAACTAATAGCAACATTAATACCAAGTTAGGATTCAATTCAAAAAGTGAATAAAGCAGGTGAGTAATTCTTTCGTATGTTAAACATTTTTCAGCACCAAGGGTGACGTGATTTGAGGTCAGTTATAATTATTTATCACCTTTGCAGTATTGAGTTTTAAAGGAGGGAAAGGTTATATTAGAACATACTGGTATTCTACAAAAACAGTTCGATTCTCCCAAAGGGATGCAGGCAATCTTTTATTCCAGCAATAATAGTGTTCAACAATTAAAACCTGTAAGGGAACAAGCACTGCCAAAACCAATAGGTTCAGAAAGGGGACCTCAGGGAGCCAGGACAGCCAAGGTCAATTATCCAGTTCAAAGTTCTGATGCTCTCTTCTTAGAAAATGTTTTTAAATAGTCAGTAGTTCAAATAGATCACAGCAACTGAGGGGGTAGTCACCTCAGAAGAGGGTAAAATCGCACCTCCCAAAGGTAGGAATCAACCCAAATGGCAAAAGGTTTATGTACCCCAAGACCCACAGTACCTGTGAACTGAAGAATGTGTTCCAGCTGTATGCCTTCCGGTTGCAGTGCAGCAGACCCTTGTTCCTGGTCCTTGGTCGTGGTGATGAAAGGGAGGACTTCTGGCGGGCTCCTGCGGTAATACTCAAGAGAGGGACTCTGCAGCAATGGATTCTTCTTGATTGAGCGGCTTTGTGGTTTTGGTGCCTTTTTCTCAGCGCCAACGAAGAACAGATAGCTCCAGCAGGAAGTTCCTCGGTCCTGGACTCTGGCGAGGACGCTCTGGGCGATTTCCTGCTTCTGGATGCCCACAAAGTTTTGGACGGATTTGCACTTCAGAAGACAATGCACTCGCAGATGATCAGGGGACACCGGATATTGGGATTCTGCAGCCTTGGAAAGTCACAGCAAGTCGGGGGTTGCGCCTACATAGCGTTTGTCTTGAGGCTAGGTGGTCCCACCAGCCTAAGGGAGGAAGTTGTTCCGTAAGGGTCTTCTCAGTCAAAACGAAAACGGGTTCAGCACAGCTGTAGGGCTTCACCGGGCACTTTACGGTCCAGGACTGCTGCTGGCATCAATTCACGTCTTCGTTGGATGTTGTCCTCCAGTGGTCGACTCTGCCGCTAGTCCCAAAAATCTTGCCTTTTAAGCAAGTTCCCATTCATTCACAGCCCTAGGCTGTAAATCACCCAGCAGGGTGGCTGTCCTCCAGGACAACCAACCAGCCAATCAGAACCGTTTCACTCAGGCACACCTAGAGACAAAGGACAGGGAAGGAACAAGTTACTTTCCTTTAACTGTTGTTCTCCAGCATGGGTCTGGCATGGAATCACATGCTCATTAATATTCCCTGTCGTCAGGCTGGGAATCCTTGGTAAAAGAAAAAACAATGTCAGTTTGGTTTCTAAACCATCTTTCTCCTATAAACCAATCACTGAGCTCTGGTTCATACTGCCCCCAGCCAACGACTGCCCTCTACCTAAGCCCCTCCTCTGGCAGCCAGCTTCAGATTTGGTAGCAGGTAAAGTGGCAGTAGAACCAAGAGAAGAGCTGCATAGGGGCAAGCAGGAAAGTTTGCATGTGAATCTATGCCAGACCCATGCTGGAGAACAACAATTACAGGTAAGTAACTTGTTCCTTCTCCAGCATGGGGCCTGGCATGATTCATATGCTCATGAATAAAGACTGCATAGCAGGACATACACAACAACGGGAGGTGGCAAGGCTCAACAGAAGCAATCTCTTAACTCCTCACCAGGATAACCTTCAAGCAAACAGGTTGCGCAACACTGCTTGGCAGACTCTGGACTCCTCCCTGGAATCCCTGTCGATGCAGTAAAATTTTGTGAAGGTGTGCGTTGACCTCCACGTAGCAGCCCTGCGAATGTCCAGCAGTGGCACACCAGACAGGAATCCCGTCGTACCAGCGATCGCTCTGGTAGAATGAGCTCTCAGACGGCCAGGCAGCAGTCGGTTTGCCAACCGGTGTCAAAGTGATACAGCTGGAGAGCCACCTGGAAATGGAAACCCTGGACAGGGCCTTCCCATGGTTCACAGGACCAAAGTTCACAAAAAGCTGAAAAGTTTTCCAGAAACTCTTTGTGCGGATCACATTAAACTTCAGTGTTCAGGCCAAATCCAGTGAGTGCAAAGTCCTTTCAGCCGGCGACATAGGCGTCAGAAAAAACACAGGTAACACCAAGGGCTTGTTAAGATGAAATTCCATGAAGGAGGGGTGCGTCCGCAGCACCACCCTCGTCTTGTGGAAAGTCAATTAAGGCAGCTTGCAGGACAGGGCCCGGATCTCACCTACTCGTCTTGCAGAGGTAATGGGCACAAGAAAAGCAGTCTTCCATGACAAACATGAGCATGGCTGAATGCGTGGGTTCGAATGGGGGCCCCATGAGCCTAGTCAGCACCACGTTGAGTTCCCACACCGGGGCCTGAGCCTACACCGGCGGGAATGACCAGAACAGTCCCTTGATGAACTCTGACTAGACGGTGCAACCACAGTGAAGACCGTCCCAGAGACCTGGTGTAGCAGGAATAGCCGCCAGATGTTTGATGGAGGCGCGCGCCAGCCCGGATTTAGCCAATGACAGTAAATACGGAAGTACTTGAGGGGCCGTGACCCTCGGAGGGTTGATCTTCTGCGACAGGCACCAAGTCGCAAAACACTTCCATTTGTGTACCTAGCACTTCAGAGTAGACACCGTGGCTTTGGCGAGTACCTTCCAGCAGTCCGCCAGAAGATCGTAGCCACCAAACTCTAATTTTGCAGGAGCCAGGCCATCAGGTTCAGAAATCCTGCGCCATGGTGCAGAATTGTGCCTCCTTCCCTGGCGAGAAGATCTGCGACCACTGGCAGCTTGACTAGAGGGGACGCAGACATGCCGACATGCAGAAAAGGTACCAGATCTGCCTCGGCCACGCTGGTGTGATGAGGCTCATCCTGCACTGGTACCGTCTGAGTTGACTGATGACTCGGAAGTAGTAGTTGCAACGGAGGGAAGCCATACAAAAACAGGCCTTCCAGGGGGAATGAGAATGCGCCCCCCATGCTCCCCGGCTGGGGGAACCTGCTGTCTAACATCTGCCACTTGGTGATCGTCGCCATCGCAAACGGATCAATCTGGGGACTGCCCCATTTGAGGAAAAGGTTGTCCACTTGATCCTGCCGAAGCTCCCACTCGTGACAAGAGCACAGCTCCCTGCTGAGAGAGTCAGCGACAGTGTTCTTTATTCCTGCCAGGTGAAACGGGATGAGGAACATCCCCTGGGCGACAGCCCAGTGCCACAAGTCCTGCGCCTCTTTGGAGAGCTGGTGCCCCCTGTTCCCAGATGTAAAACATTGTGGTGTTATTGTCCGTGAAGACCCTCACCACTTTGCCCTTGAAGGACAGCAAAAATAACCTGAGGGCCCAAAACACTGCCCGTACTTCCAGGATGTTGATGTTTAGGGCCTTCTCTTCCAGCAGCCATAGACCTCCGGCGTGAAGACATCTGGCGTCACAGTCTCCTGGTACAGGGGGCTCTGGAAGTCTGTGCCTCTGGCGAGGTTGGAGTGCACGCCCCACCACCTTATTGCTCAATGGAACACGATCTTGCCTTGGAAGCCTCCAGACACCTGGACCCAAAGGGCGTCGAGGAATTCCTGTAGTGGGCGCATCCGCAATCTGCAGAGCCCAATCAGGTATATGCAGGACAACATGCTGAGCAGCGACTTGATAGTCATCACCGTGGCAACCCTCAGTGCCAACGGCCACTATCCTCTCCTCAGACGGTGACGACAGGCAGGATGCCGTGTGGTGCCTGGATCCCAGGAACAGCGCTTCCTGCGATGGAGTCAAGCAGGACTTTGCATAATTCACTAAGAACCCCAGGTCCGTCAGCCGTCGGACAGTCTATGCTGTGTGATTGACTGCAATGTCCCTGGACTTGGTCCGGATGAGCCAGTCGTGCAGGTAGGCCAGGATAGACATGGATCCCTTGCAGTCGTAGATGAGCCGCCACCGGAGCCAGGCACTTGAAGACTCTGGGTGCAGACTTCAGCCTGAAGGAGAGAACCTTGAACTGATAATGCTTCCCTTGAACGACGAAGCGCAGAAACATGCAGTGTCCTTTGTGTATGGGGACATGGAAGTACACGTCCTCTAGATCCAACAATGACAAAGTCCCCCCTCCTCCAGCTAGCCGAACACATGCTGCAGAATGAGCATCCTGAACTTCTGGGACTTTATGTAATTACTGAGCCGTCGCATGTCAAGAATGGGCCTCCAGCCCCCGGTCTTCTTTCTTATGAGGAAGTACCTTGACTAAACTCCGGAGCCCCGGAGTCGTTTTTGTAACCAGCTCTATCGGCCTTTTTTTTTTTACATGGCCCAAACTTCCAGCAGCAGCTGAAGGACGTGTTGTTCCTGTCGGGCCACCGGTCGTATTCGCGCGGACACCGTTCAAACTCTAAAGTATGTTAGTGGGCGAGAGCGTCCAGCACCCATCGATCGGTGGAGATGGTCTACCACACGCTGACTAAGTTAGTCAGCCGGCCTCCCACTGGGATGCAGGGGTGGGGGCCCGACGTCTTGGCCGGTTCAGTACTCCTTGGTGGTTGGCACACCACCCTGGGAGCCTCGACAACGGCAGCCAAATCCAAAGGCCTTGTAGCGGCCTGGGTTGAGGAACGGGAGGGTTGGCGGTAAGAGGATAAGCCTCTGCCGAAACCCTTCGAAGACCTGCTAGACATCCCTCCTAAGGAACGAAAGGACGACCGGTGTTGCAGGGTACACAAGGCATGGGCCGTCTCCTTGTCAGTCTAGATGGCCTGTAGGGATTCTTCGGCAGCCTTCCCTAATAGGTTGTCTGTCGAACGGCATGTCAAGAACCCTCGGCTGGACCTCCTGTCTAAAGTTGGTGGCCTTGAGCCAGCCACAGCGGCAGAGGCAAACCCCCATTTCCCCATCTGGTGGAAGCCTGTGTACGCAATGTCCGGGGCCACTCTGATAGCATGGTCCGACAAAACCTTGCCAACCAGTTTGCCATCGGAGAGGAAATCCAGGAGTGGAGCAAGCTCCCGGCCGTATCACGCCACAATCGCCAAGGGATTGGCCACCTTGACCGTCGTCACCGAGTAGATGACCTTTCTACCCATGGAATCCAATTTCTTTCCCTCGTTGTCCGGAGGTGCAGATGAAGACGACGAACTCGACGACTTCTTCCTGGAGGCCGCTGAGACCATAGAGTCAGGCAACAGCTGAGACGGTAGACACTTTGGTGCAGACTCCAGCACCCGACACTTCTTTTCAAGGCGGTCTCTCTTCGCTGGGGCTGAGACGGGATTCCTCAGCAGAGCCAGTCCTTTATCCCAGACGTCATCCAGGAGCAGGACTGACAGGATTGTCTTCCTCTCCGCATCCCGGCGCTGGTACAGGAAGCCCTCCTTTTTCTCTTCAGGAGCGAATTGGAAAAGCTCAGACGCACGAGCGATCATGGAATGAAAGGATCCCACTTCGTCCGATGTAGAATCTCTTGGTGGCGGTGATGCAGGATCTCCCATGCCTGGGTCGTCGTCCGTGTCCAATGACCTTTGGGGGCAAGGTGGGGGGTTTCCCCCGATGTCAATGGGGTCACCGCTGGTGGTGCAGTCAGCGGCTTCCTCTGAATCTCCGACACCAGCGCGTGGAGGGCTGAGAGGATGTCCTGCGATATGGCTCTTGGAGGCACCTGGGGGAACAGGGTCACTCAGCCGAGCGCCCATGTCGTCCCCGGCGGGTGCCAACCCCTCCCCCCCAAACCCCTGACGTCGCCATCGTAGTCATCACCCCCCCCCTGGATGGTGTGGACAGAAAGTATGTCAGATGAAGAAATGTCTGTGCCTTGGTGTTCTTTTCCGTCCCCCCTCTTCGGGTCCTGAGGGGGTCGGTCCCGGGCTAAGATCCGGCATCTTCTTCTCCAGCGTCTTCTCCACCAGCTTGGCCGAAGCCTCCCACCTCCGAGGAAGCACCACTCTGGCCATCGCTAGGGCACCCTGGACTGGGTCAGCACCCCCAACTTCCAGAGGGCTGCAGCCACGATCTCAATGGAAGATGACGTCTTAGTCAGGACCGCCTGGCCCTTAGCTGAAAGGATGGATACCTTGTCCTGCTTGGCCCCCTCAGTTTTCTCCCGCAGCTTCCCCGGGGTAGCCGACTTCCTCTTGGACGAAGAGCTGGATCGGTGGCTGGAAATCGAGGCAAAGACGAGCCGACAAATGCGCCCTGGCCATCGTGATACCCGCATGCGCGCTAACCCCGACTGAAACGGACTTGCAGTGCTTGGCCTTGTTTTGGGCCCCCATGGATGGAGTGCCCTCAAAGGACTTAAAAGCTTGCTCATGTTGGCTGAATCTGAAGAGGCATGCACCTGTGAATCACCTGCGGTAGAGGCCCTGGTCTTGAGCCACACCGCCAGTCTGACATGTTGATCCTTCATCGTGTGCTTGGTGAAGTCACGGCAGATCTCACAATCTTATTTATGCGTCGGGTGTAGACAATACAGGCACTGGGAATGCTTGTCATCCGTAAAAACATTCCGCAAACCACAGCTGCTGCACAGCTTGAAGAAAAGCTCCGTCCTTCTCCTCCAACATGATCCGGCGCGGTGTAGGCCTGAAGAGTTCTGAAGCTTCCAAGCAGAACACTCAACGATTTCTGCCCTTGACAAGCGCTTAAAGAAGCCGAAAAACGGGTCCCCTTTAAGCGGAAGGAAAGCGATGGAGCAAACTGGCTCGAATAAACAGAAACCAGAGTTTTCCTACCAAAAACGCAGAAAACTCGACTTGAACGTGCGGTAAAAATCTGAAGATGGCTGCCAGAGGAGGGGCTTAGATAGAGGGCAGTATGACCCAGAGCTCAATGATTGGTTTATTGGGGAAAGAGTTTAGAAACGAAACTGAAAAAACTTTTTTACCGAGGATTCCCAGCCTGACGGGGAATATTCATGAGCATGCAGTCAACCATCAGCGACTAATAAGATAGGAGAGGCCCAGGTGAGGAAAAGAGCCTCACACTACCCTGAAAACCCTGCCACATAGCAACCATACCTACACTTGAATATTTTTTGCCGTCTGCTGTATTTAAATTACATTGTGAAACTTAGCATTTTCTCAAACTATACAGGATTTAGTCCTAGGTGTGTTTTCTCCATTAAACTACATTGTGAAATTAGTGCAGTCTTTGATTTTTGCCTTCTTAGCAAAGCATTCACCTAGCAAACTGTTCCACGACTGAGCCATTGTCGCTTTGTTCAATAGTCTAGTCTGCTTGCAACCCTCCCTGCGTCCTTCCCTAGTGCTCTCCCCGCCCATACCCCACCTCACCCACCCCCTGTCCTATTCTATCTTTTCTAACTGCTTCTATTTGAACTATCCTGCTCTCCTCACTAAATCTGGTAGGAAGAAGTTTAAAAAGGACATCCTGTCTCCAACCAAGGCCTCCCTATCGCCGACACCTATACCAGTGCTTCCTCTAGGCAAACCCTCACAACACCTTCTTTGTCATTCTCTAGCCAGACCTATGGACTCTTCATATTGTCTCGGTGCTGTGGGATGTATTTACCCATGCATCCGAGCCGTACCTCAAAACTGTGCAGTACTGACATGGAAAACATCATGATGGCCAGAGCTTCTCAGAAAATGCACAGGGAAATGCATGAAGAATAGGCTGCCATTCATTTTTGCCGATGTTATGGGCACAGAAGGAAACTGCCTAAAACCACTATTGGACTACCCACACAGTAGTCTGAAACCATTGGGAATGGCAATGCTGATTGCCAAATGCAACCTAGAATTGTTGGGAATTCATTTTCTTAAATCCCAAAAATGGGTGCAGTACCAGTACTCACCACTATCCAAAAGCCGGCAGTTTAAAACCACCCTGTGTTTCTCTGAAGGCAGGCTCAAAATGTCTATTTTAAACATTGCAACACATCTAAAAACTCACTGGACACCAGCAGACATTTGGTAGAATGGAGTGTTGTGTGCCTACAAAATCTGGGAAATGAAGAGCCCAAAACAATGCTTATAACAAAACTGCTATGGAGTCAGCAGTTTAAGTTGCACTGGATTTAAAGACACTAAAATCGAAAATGTTTAGATTAAATGAGTGACCTATGTTTGGTGTCACATGCCTTTGTAACTGTTTAAATGTCATAGTTTTAAACTTAGAATCAGCCTTCTAGCTGCATATGTGAAAATGTTTAGTTTTATTTGAATGCAGAAACTGGGGAACAGAAATGACAGCTTAAAGAGATTCCAATTTGCCTGGCAACTACCCCCATCAGGAGTGAAACTTGAGTCACAGCTGTGTTCCCAGGCCTAGCTGCCCTTTTGCTGCTCACACTAAGGATATGCCATCTATCTGATAATTGAATTACCTGTGCTCTGCAGGAAAGTGAACAAAGCCCTGTCCTGGCTCAGGCAAAGGTTTTATTGGCAGGAGTCGTAAATGGTCGTAAAAAGTGGCTTCCTCCTGAGGAAAGGGGAGGGGCACTGCCTGTGAGAGCAAGCTGGCTTGGCAGAACTGGAAAAACCAGTATTTCTACCTTGTGCTGAGAGGAAACCACACCCCTTTGTAGCCAGAATATTGTTTAGAAAAAGATGGATCATTCATAGAGCGGACATGTGAAAATTTTATAAATGACACCATAATTCTTGTGATTTTTCTGCCCACATTTTAAGAGGTTTTTCGACCCGGTGGCGTGTTCAGGGGGGTTTTAGCGGAAAAGAGGATATTACTCAAAATGTGTACATGTGAAAAATCTGAAACTTCATCGGTTAATGTCCATACTCCCTGCGCACATGTATGTAAAGTTGGGTCAATGTCAGAAATTGAAAAATCAGTTAAAAAGTCAATTATGTGCCATTTCTGAATGCAAGCTCTTAGAAACAGCAGATTTGGACAGAGACATGGCTAAATTCAGCCACACCATGTATATGTAATTTCAAGCAACTGTGTAACTGTGAAATATGTCTTTTATTATCAAATATAGAATATGTGCAATCTGACAGAGGAGTGTCCTATCTGCAAGCCATAAAATGACATCACGCTGACACACACTTCCTTCCCCAATCAAATGATAAATGGAAGTTTGACCAATTAGAAGCTGAGAGAGAGGTAGGGTCAGTGATGCTAGAACACACCCACATTCTAAACACATAAAAGCAGACAGACAGGACAGATAGGGACCTTCAATTCCATCTGCAGCGGGACGCTCTGCCGGAAAAATCCATACTTTACCTCCATCAAACCTCCAGAGAGCCAAACTAGAGACTTCAATCTATCCAGAACTAGAGACCCAGACCAGAGAACCAGAGAGAGACCCGAGCCCAGTCTAAAACCCTGACCAGATCCGTGATGAGGCCCATTTCACTCAAGAATATAGTGTGAGTACATAGCAAAACTGTGCAGAACCAATCTCTTAGTTAAAATAATATAATTCAATCTATTTAATCTAAGTAGAACTGCCTCCTAACTGTCACCTGTCATTTGTAAAGCTGTCACTTGTCATTTCCTAGTTGCAAGCTGCACTTGTCTTTTTGAACTTTAAAATTTCAAATCTGAAAAACGACCTTCACAAAATCGCTCATATCTCCGCAACCGTTTGTGCTAGAGACTTGCAGTAACTTTCATTTTGAAGCTGAGATCCTAGGCTTTCCTAGGACCCCAAAACGATAGAGATAGTCCTTGTGGTTCCTCTGTAATAGCGCTCGGCGCATCCGCGAATTTTGCCGCGATTTGCCCCAGTTTCATCTCCCCCAGTCCGTGGACTCTACCACCCCCATGTCCCCTGGCGCACATGAGCACAGGGCCGCAGGGATGGCAGATTACTATCCAGCTAAGAGTATGGGGCTCATAGGCCAGTACCACTCAGGAATGGAGGGGTGGGCATCCGGGTATGGGCACCCAAGTACAGTACAGTTCAATGGGGAACCCCAGGAGAGTAGGCCCATTAAGGGCATCCTGAAAACCTCTGCCCAGTTAGGTCAGTGGAGGGGGTACCCATCAAATCCTGGCAGCAAGGAGGAATCTGAAGACTCCTCTGAACTGCGCAGGACACAGGAGACCAGGTCCCCACATTCTGCCAGCCATTCCCAGGCTCGCAGAATCCGGGAAAACCTGGAAGAACAGACGGGAACCTCTGGGAGCAGTGCCTCTGAGTCCGAGGAAGAATGAACAAGGGTTACCCGAACCAAAAAGGCCAATAAGGCAAAAAGGGCCTTGCTTAAGGACCCCTTAAAGCAGATTAAGGCGATCAGGAGCGTCATCACGCCTTACCATAATAACGCTAAGTATTCTGTTTGGGAGCACTTAGAGTTGTTTGAACAAATGATGGAGACTTTCCATTTGAAGGACAGCCAAAGCTGTATTCAATATGTAAAGTGGACCTTCTCCCCGGAATACTCCAGTTTCTTTGCGGGGCTGGAGGACCAAAATCATTTAAGATGGTCCACCTATAAGGCGGCCATCTTGAAACATTTTTCTGTTCACAGAAATCCTCAAGAGGCTCGCAGGGCAGCCTACAATTTGCAATGTGGGGAGGATCAGGCCCCACAAGAATTTGTGCAGGAGTTAAAGCGTGCTTTTGCACAAACCACCAGAAGGGTGCGCACAGATAGTAGAGAGTTTATTAATACGTTTTTCCATGCCTTGCCCAAATATATCATGACCCAGCTCGTGAGGGATTTTCACGAGAAAAGATCTTTAGACTGGGTCATTGAACAGGCTACCCGGATCTATGAGGTGCAGAAACCGGTAGATAGCAAAAGTAATGCCCAGAAAAACCCCAAAGCCAACAGCACCCCTGCTGCTGCCAAGGTGGCAGAGGTAAAGGTCACCCCTGTTTTGGATTTGGAGATAGGGGGGCCTAAAAACCTACCTGCACCTAATAATGCTAGGCCCAGAAGGTCCTCGGGCCAGTCACAGACAGGGAGCAAATGGGGTCCCTCGCTCTCCTGATTATGTAAGTCCCCGTTACAAGGGAAATCGACCCATCCTGGGTTATGTGTGGACTCCTCCAGCCCAAGGGGGGGGATCCAGCCAAGCACCTAACCCAGGGAACTTCCCTCCAAAACTTCCCACAGGAGGGCAGAAATTTACCAAACCCTGGGCAGAACTTTTTCCCCAGATATCCACCAGACTTTCAGCCCCAAAACCATCCATCCTTCTTTCCCCAATTCCCTGAGCCCAGACCACTGAATCCGGGAGAGGGGAGGCCAAGGGTGGAGGGGTACCCAAATCTTCCCAACCCGGGGTATTACCAGAGGAGGGACAGCTACCCTTCCCGGGATCAGCCCAGGGGAGAAAACAGGGCCCCGTATCAGCCTGAGCGGGTTTCCCAGTTAGAGCGCCAGGTTCAAAACATGGCGCGGGATCTGGGTCACATACTGAGGGCTCAGCAGAACCCTCAGATGGGCGTGCCGGCGCAGAACGCACCCAACTCTGGACCTGGTGCTCCAGAACAATGACGGGGGCAGCACCCCGATAACTCACCGGTTCCCAGGGAGGAGGCACAAAGGGAAGGGGGGTGTAAAGCCTTGGAGGAAGCTTCCTTCCTCACTTGTAAACAGCCCCTGGAAACCCAGGAACCGGAAACAAAATCTCTGGCCCCTGAAAGTCTGCCTCCTAAGGAGCAGAGGGGGGGTAGGAGAAACAAAAGACCCAAACAGACTCAGTTTGAGGAGGAGGTACAGATCTTCCAATTTGAGGGAGAGGGATCCTCAGAGGATCCTGGGAAAAGGATCTTCTCCTTCAGAGAGGGGGGAACTCCTCCCAAAGAAAAATGGGTCCCTAGGGATGCAAATCCAGACTGGGGAGATGTGGAGACTGAGCTACCGCCGCCCACCATCTCATCCCAGAACCAACAGCAAGAAAATCCCCTGGTTCAAACCCATCCTGGTGACTGCCTCCAAAAAGGGGGGGGCGGCCCAGAACCGGAGCCAGGGGAACCCACAATGGCTCTGATCTCCAGTTGCCAAATTTTTCTTTCAGATTCCCAAGGCTCTCCACAGAATTCTGCCCAAATCTCTTCGCTAGCAATGTCCAAAACCAGAAAGTTAGCCCACCAGTTGTCCAAAAATGTACATTACCTGTGCCCCCTTTGAGGAGAAGGAGGGAAGATATTATGCCCCGGTACAAGTACAGGGGCAGGGTACAATCTCGGCACTGGTGGACACTGGATCTCAAGCTACCCTTCTGTCCAGAAGGGCCTTTGACGAACTGAATGCAGGAAGGGGAGAGAATTACCAAATTCCTCTCACCTCTCTTCCTGGACAACTGCAGAACTTTGACGGGAAGGAAATTCCCGTGGAGGGGACTGCAGACTTGGACATTAAGATCGGGCGACACAAGTTGAAACACCCGGTCATAGTTGTGACCCCAGAGGGCACCCCTTGTTTACTAGGGAATGACCTCCTGAGAAGGTTGTCACCCCTAATAGATTGCGTAAACAAGGTCCTCTGGACCCAGACTAGCCGACCAATAAAATTAAAACAGAGTGTCAACCATGTTAGTTTAAACGGCACCTGCCACATGGTTGAACAAAAATCTGACCAAGTAGAATTTCACTTCCAGAATAGCCAAATTCCAGACGTGACAGTAATAGCAGTAGGACAACAGACTGGTGATGGGGGGTCCTCTCTATTTCTGAAAATCAACCTTCCTTCCAGTTTAAGGTGGTATTCCACGCTGGAAGGAAACACTCTGAAATTCTATACCAATCCACAATCTGAAACTCCCACTCCTATAGTCCAGAAAGATGTGAAATCAGCTCAGAGCCTGGCTGATATTCAGCAAATTGGAGAGCAGTTGTTCATCCCTGTCCAGTTAAATGATGGGAAGGACTCTGTTCTCGCTCGAGTGTGTGTGAACAACGGTAAGAGCTTCATCAGCGAAGCCATGTTCCGCCAACTCCCAAAAGATCCAGCCATTCCCACCTTCAAACTGATAGACAAATGGGAAATGGACCTGGAAGCACCCAATTCAAAACATCTCCTGCCAAGCAGGTGTATGCTCAAAATCTCCATTGGCAACAAGAGCATAGTCCACAATTGTTGGGTCGTGCGAGACGTCCCTGCCGCCTTTTACTTAGGCAGTGACATTCTCAATCGCTTTGCCATTAGTTTGGACCTAATAAACTTCAAAGCTTGGTCCCGATTAGCGGATAATCCCGTGGGCTTTGATGATCCAGAAAAAGCATTTAGGTCAGCTCAATTGCTACCTTATGCAGTTGAAATTCAGGTTAAAGAGGAAGTCACCATCCCAGAAAGGACCCGACAATTCTCCCTGGAAGTGAAAGTTAAAAGGGGACAAGAGTTGAAAAACCCTGATGCTTACATACATCTAAATGCTTCTCTCCAACAGCAAGGGTTGGGGGTAAACCCCACTCCATTAGTCAACATAGAACATGACACCATTCTAATAGAGGTGGATAACAGCGACTTAAAGAGTATTACTCTAGCCGCAGGCACCATTATTGGAATGGCGGTTGATGACCGACATTTTTCCATCGACTTAGTAAATGAACTGTTAGGACCAATCCCCAAGGACTGTTTTGACAGTGACAGTGATGACAATACAACACCAGACAGGATTTTTACCCGGCATGGGGGGAACTTCCTGGTGTACACTTCCTGCCCTTATGGTAAGGAAGATGTGACGTGTGACTTCAGGAGGGATGAGGTGATTTTCCAGGTCCATGAGGGCTGCCTTTCCCACCTGAAGCCTCCGGTCCAAATCAGCACTCTGACCAGGGACTTCTCCACCCAGCTGGAGGAGGCCGCGGAGATAGCCAAACCAGAAGTCTTTCCAGGCTTCAGGCAGATGGTGGAAGAGAGAGTCAACCTAGCTGATGCCTGTGTGACTCTGGAACAAAAGCAAAAGTTGAAACAAGTTTTCTTGGATTTCCAAGATCTCTTTGCGGTAGACTCATATGACTGTGGTCGCACTGACATCCACACAACCACAATCCCCACGGACCCTGGCATGACTCCTGTGTTTGTGAAGCAATATCGCTTGCCTCTCGCATCAATGGAGTCCCTTACTGAAATAATTAAGAACCTTGAGTCCCGGGGAATAATCCGTCCAGTCCACAGCACCTTCAATAATCCGGTGCTGGGGATATTGAAGCCAAACGGCCAGTGGAGACTCTGCGCCGACCTCAGGGAGCTCAACAAACGGGTCCATACTTCCCGATGGCCTCTGCCCTACATTGACCAAGGGCTGGCCCAGATCCAGGGGTCACAGGTATTCACTGCAATAGACCTGACCAATGGATACTGGACTGTGCCTGTCAGTAGGGAGGACCAATACAAGCTGGCTTTTATCTTTGGGGCCAGCAGTACACATGGACCCGGACTCCCTTCGGATACCTCAACTCCGGCAATGAATTCAACATTTTTCTACACAAGGCCATGCCCGACTTGGGTGCAAGGGGTAACCTGGCTTATGTAGATGATGTCCTCATCAAAAGCTCAACTGTTGAGGAACACATAGCGGAGATCCGTTATGTTCTGACACAGTTGAGGGCCGCCGGAGCAAAACTTTCCTTTCAGAAAGCACAGTGGTGTAAAACCCGTGTTAACTTCTTGGGGCATGAGATTACTCCTCAGGGTCTTTGTCCCCAGGAAAAGAAAGTGGAAGCACTTCAGAAACTGAAAGACCCCACAACGCTGCGGGAACTAAGGAGCCTCCTTGGACTGACTAATTACAGCAGAAAGTTCATTGAGGGCTACGCAGAGATCACCAAACCCCTGATTCATCTCCTGAAGGGGTGGGGGTCAAGTGGGAATGGGGTCCAGAACAAGCCGAGGCAGTAAAACAACTCAATAGAAGCCTCTCACAAGCGCCTTGCCTAGCTTACCCGGTCAGAAACAAGGAGTTCTTCCTGGAGACAGGGTTCTCTAATACGTGCTTGACGGCAGTATTATATCAAAAGCATGACAAGGTTAATAAAGTAATCTCCTATGCGAGCAAAACTTTATCCTCTGTGGAGGAAAAATTCAACGATTGTGAGAAGGCACTCCTGGCAACGGTGTGGGCATTGAAGAATTACCGCCCGTTTATCCAGGGGGAACACATCATAGTGGAGACTCCACACCAGCCTCTGCAATATCTCCAAAGTGACAGAATCCGGGCCGGAAATGTGAGTAATTCCCGAATTACTTCCTGGATTCTGTCAATGCAAGGCTTTCCTGTGGAGGTCAGATATGGCCAAAACAAGAAGAGTCCCCTCGCGCAAGGTCTGGCTGACTTGCATGATTGTGCCAGAGAAAACTGTCTCGAGGACGAAAGTCTAAAAATAAAGGACAACATGGAGGCATACCTTAATTCCCCCCACAAAGTCTTTGAAGAAGACAAGTGTGAGGGAATGCCCACTGTGTATGTGGATGGATGCTCTTACCATGTTGACAACGACGGGGAGAAAGAACTAGTGGCCGGCGTAGGGAATGCATGGGTGAATGAGTCCCCAGAACCCTCCGCTGGATACAAAATTGGTCCCCGAAGTAGTCAGGTGGCAGAATTGATGGCTGTGCATCATGCCATCCTCACTGCTGTCCAGCATCAACTCCACGAACTGGTCATAATCACAGATTCGGATTATGTACGGAACGGGTTCGTGGAGCACCTGGTTAATTGGAAAACCAGAGGCATGTTATGTGCTAACAACAAACCCTTGAAACATGGGAAGTTGATCCAAAACATTGATGATCTGGTCACATCGAATGGGATGACCATCTACTGGAAAAAGATTAAGGGTCATTCCAAAGTAGAGGGACCAGACAAAACTGGAAATGACTTAGCCGATCAGCTGGCCAAAACCGGAGCCATCCAAGGGGATCTAATTGAGATTGAGTCCCTGTTGGGGGAAATCCAGGTCACTGCCATCACTAGGTCCCAGACAAATGCTCACAATGACCTTTCAATTGCACAATGGAGTAAGGAGACCCCTGATGCTGATTTGATTACTGCTCAGAAGGGGGATCCAATAATTGGTAAATTTTACCAGCACCTTGAGGACCCTGAGAACTTTCCCCTGACGGATACCGATTACATTGGGAAAGAGGACCTAAGAGTGTTGATGAAATGTCCAAAAATGTTCCGAATCCAAGACGGTTTGCTGGTAAGGAAATAAAAAAGCTGGCCACGATCAGTGGGTGGTTCCTACCTCATTCCGAAGCCTGATGTTAAGTCACGCCCATGATGCGGCCACCGCCGGTCATAGGGGGTTTCACACAACACTGGAAATCTTAAGAGAGGTTGCATACTGGCCACACATGGGCCAGGACCTCAACCAATATTTGAAGGGTTGTCTTGTGTGTGCACAATTTCAGCCATCATCCCTCACGCACCGGGCGCCTTTACAAAAGAGGGGGATGACACTGCCATGGTCAGATTTACAAATCGACTTTGTAGGCCCTGTGATTCGCTCGGCTAGGGGGAATAAGTACATGTTGACTGTGACATGCTTGTTTACCAAGTGGGTGGAATGTCTCCCAGCCCCAAATTGCAAGGCAGAAACGGCAGCTGCCTTGATGATTAACCACATCTTTTCCCGTTTTGGTCTACCTCAAAGGATTGAGTCAGACAGAGGTAGCCACTTCACCAGTGAAGTAATGACAAAGATGTGGGAGATACTGGGGGTCAAGAGAAAGCTGCATATTGCTTATAGACCAGCTTCTTCTGGGGCAGTAGAGAGATATAATCGGACAATTGTGAGCATATTAAAGAAGTTTGTGGCAGATTCTGGGCCAAGTTGGGATATCCGATTACCTCTGGTCCTAATGGCTATCAGATCTACCCCTTCATCTGCAACCAAAATGTCACCATTTGAGTTGATGACTGGGCGCAAGATGGTGCTTCCTCAGCATTTGCTCTACAGGACTCAAGAGCAGACACTGATAAATGCCTCCACTACTCATGAGTATGTAGAGAATTTAAGGAAACACCTCCAACATGCTTTTGCTTATGCTCAGCGGAATCTAGAAAGATCGGCTGATAGCATGAAGACCCATTATGACCTGAAAACTTCCAGGAAGGAATATCAGGTGGGAGACCGGGTCTATCTATACAACTTCCAAACGAACCAGGCCAAGCAGCGCAAATTTTTGCCTACATGGAAGGGACCCTTTGAGATCATCGACAAGATCTCCCCTGTGGCCTACAAGATCCGCATCCCCAAAGGCGGTTCGGCAGAGGGGGAAGACAAGTGGGTCCACATAAACCAGTTGAAATGTTGCCATCCCAGGCACACTCTGCAACAACTGGAGGAATCCTCTGGAATCCTAGCGGGTACTGTCTCAGACTAATTCAGTTCCAATCATAAAACATACCACATCTAGTCTCTAAAATATTGTGATTTGCATGAAACTGTCTCTTAGTTATACTGTTTTTTATCAAAATAAGAATGTAATGTTTCGTCATGATGAAATGCATATGCTGTCCCACTATCCCAACAGTGGTGGAAAAACGTCTATGAGTAGGTATTGCCGCTCTTCCTTTGTCGTCCTAGGAGAAAGAAAATCTGAAGACGGGCCAAGGAGGATGATACGGAGACCGGGAACGAAGATCCAATGGGCCCAGTGGACCGCCCAATATTCCCATCAGGACCGGCGAGGAGAACTGATCGATCAGTACCGGATGGAGGAAAAGATGCTGAACTGTGTCATCTATTGGAAGAAGATGAGGAAACATCCCAGGTCTTGCGAGTCCCATTCGTGAAATAGAAGGGCCATCGCAAGAGGGGGGCTTGTGGGATGTATTTACCCATGCATCCGAGCCGTACCTCAAAACTGTGCAGTACTGACATGGAAAACATCATGATGGCCAGAGCTTCTCAGAAAATGCACAGGGAAATGCATGAAGAATAGGCTGCCATTCATTTTTGCCGATGTTATGGGCACAGAAGGAAACTGCCTAAAACCACTATTGGACTACCCACACAGTAGTCTGAAACCATTGGGAATGGCAATGCTGATTGCCAAATGCAACCTAGAATTGTTGGGAATTCATTTTCTTAAATCCCAAAAATGGGTGCAGTACCAGTACTCACCACTATCCAAAAGCCGGCAGTTTAAAACCACCCTGTGTTTCTCTGAAGGCAGGCTCAAAATGTCTATTTTAAACATTGCAACACATCTAAAAACTCACTGGACACCAGCAGACATTTGGTAGAATGGAGTGTTGTGTGCCTACAAAATCTGGGAAATGAAGAGCCCAAAACAATGCTTATAACAAAACTGCTATGGAGTCAGCAGTTTAAGTTGCACTGGATTTAAAGACACTAAAATCGAAAATGTTTAGATTAAATGAGTGACCTATGTTTGGTGTCACATGCCTTTGTAACTGTTTAAATGTCATAGTTTTAAACTTAGAATCAGCCTTCTAGCTGCATATGTGAAAATGTTTAGTTTTATTTGAATGCAGAAACTGGGGAACAGAAATGACAGCTTAAAGAGATTCCAATTTGCCTGGCAACTACCCCCATCAGGAGTGAAACTTGAGTCACAGCTGTGTTCCCAGGCCTAGCTGCCCTTTTGCTGCTCACACTAAGGATATGCCATCTATCTGATAATTGAATTACCTGTGCTCTGCAGGAAAGTGAACAAAGCCCTGTCCTGGCTCAGGCAAAGGTTTTATTGGCAGGAGTCGTAAATGGTCGTAAAAAGTGGCTTCCTCCTGAGGAAAGGGGAGGGGCACTGCCTGTGAGAGCAAGCTGGCTTGGCAGAACTGGAAAAACCAGTATTTCTACCTTGTGCTGAGAGGAAACCACACCCCTTTGTAGCCAGAATATTGTTTAGAAAAAGATGGATCATTCATAGAGCGGACATGTGAAAATTTTATAAATGACACCATAATTCTTGTGATTTTTCTGCCCACATTTTAAGAGGTTTTTCGACCCGGTGGCGTGTTCAGGGGGGTTTTAGCGGAAAAGAGGATATTACTCAAAATGTGTGCATGTGAAAAATCTGAAACTTCATCGGTTAATGTCCATACTCCCTGCGCACATGTATGTAAAGTTGGGTCAATGTCAGAAATTGAAAAATCAGTTAAAAAGTCAATTATGTGCCATTTCTGAATGCAAGCTCTTAGAAACAGCAGATTTGGACAGAGACATGGCTAAATTCAGCCACACCATGTATATGTAATTTCAAGCAACTGTGTAACTGTGAAATATGTCTTTTATCATCAAATATAGAATATGTGCAATCTGACAGAGGAGTGTCCTATCTGCAAGCCATAAAATGACATCACGCTGACACACACTTCCTTCCCCAATCAAATGATAAATGGAAGTTTGACCAATTAGAAGCTGAGAGAGAGGTAGGGTCAGTGATGCTAGAACACACCCACATTCTAAACACATAAAAGCAGACAGACAGGACAGATAGGGACCTTCAATTCCATCTGCAGCGGGACGCTCTGCCGGAAAAATCCATACTTTACCTCCATCAAACCTCCAGAGAGCCAAACTAGAGACTTCAATCTATCCAGAACTAGAGACCCAGACCAGAGAACCAGAGAGAGACCCGAGCCCAGTCTAAAACCCTGACCAGATCCGTGATGAGGCCCATTTCACTCAAGAATATAGTGTGAGTACATAGCAAAACTGTGCAGAACCAATCTCTTAGTTAAAATAATATAATTCAATCTATTTAATCTAAGTAGAACTGCCTCCTAACTGTCACCTGTCATTTGTAAAGCTGTCACTTGTCATTTCCTAGTTGCAAGCTGCACTTGTCTTTTTGAACTTTAAAATTTCAAATCTGAAAAACGACCTTCACAAAATCGCTCATATCTCCGCAACCGTTTGTGCTAGAGACTTGCAGTAACTTTCATTTCCTAGGACCCCAAAACGATAGAGATAGTCCTTGTGGTTCCTCTGTAATAGCGCTCGGCGCATCCGCGAATTTTGCCGCGATTTGCAAATTTCTTCACGTGTAAAAAGACAGCAGTTTTGCTTTTCCTTGCCAAAAACTTCGTTTACCTGCTCGTTACTACTAAAGCATTGTTAAGGTGATCCTGAATTCATAGAGAGTAGCTATCACTCACCCTGAACCTCTGAAAGGGAATTAAAAGCATTTTAGCATATTTTTTAATTCATTGCCAGCACATATCAAAGCAATTTGGGCCTGTGTTTTTAAACTTCTGTTGTCTAAGCTTGCTGGGGTGAACTGAATCACATTTGATTGCATTTCTGAGAACTGTGTGCTTCCTTCCATTTCCTTGCCTTGCATCAAGGGGGGAAGGGGATTGCCAGAGAAAAGTGATTACATTGTTTTGCTGAAATCATATCAAGTTGTTTTCTATACTGCATTTCATTCATTCAACCTTGCATTTGCTTGAACCTTATAAAGCATTCTCTACCACATTATACTTCTGTACCTATTTACCAGTGTGCTACCTTATCCATTTCAACTCCTTATTGACTTTAGAGAAGCGTGTTAGTGCCAGATTCTCCGTTATTAATCTTTATCATATCAGATTAAGTGTGCTAGTCAATTATTAATTTATTATAAAGTGTGATATATATATATATATTTTAATTTATCAAATAAACCTTTTAAACTTGCAAAACAGAACTACTTCTTGGCTCAGTGGGGTCAGGGGGATTCCAAGAGAGGGGTGTTATATAGGGGTAGTCATCCAGAACGCATGAACTGGACCTAAAGATATATCAATAAGGGTTTTCATTCAGTATTATAGACTAGGCGTTGACTTAGCTGTAGTGTTGAATTGAATCCCCTTACAGTGCTTTCTCTTCTTCTCCCATTAATGGTGGCACCCAATGGGAGACCCTCCTTGCCTCCTTCGACTCCTCTAAGGTCATCATTAATGTTTACCTACCTGAACTGTATCCTCTTGGTCCAAGGCCCCGAGGCCAATCTTCTCCTCTTTGATAGACGCTTCCCGCGCCTCATCAATTTCCTTCTCCAGCTCTCCTCTCTTCCCTCCACAACTTCCCTGCCGCCCCCCTGCTATCTCCTCCTTGGCTACATTGCCCTCTCCTTCCTCTTCTGCCCCTCACAGGCTTCTTCTATACCTCTGCAGGGCGTACCTCTGATTTGTAACCCTTCCCGGAAGTCTTTCAAGGACGGCAAACTTCTCCATATTGCCACTCTAAACTCTCGCTCAGCTGTCAAACACTCCTCCAACATCTGCCGCCTCCTTGAAGAACTTGACGTCTATGTCCTTGGTCTCATTGAGACATGGTTCACAGCCAGCGCTGTCATTACCTTTGACACTCTCCTCACTGATGGTTACAAGATTCTCTCTGCGCCCAGGACCAACCGCTCTCGAGGGGGTGTAGCCCTGATCTTCCCTGAGTAGATTCCTGCCTCCGTCATTCCTACGCAGCCCTACTCTTTCGAATGCCTCGTCTGCAGGCTCTCTCCCTCTCCTAGCCATTCCCTTACTGTGGCTAACATCTATCGGCCACCTGATCAGATCTCTCCTTCCTCTGAATGGGCGAACCTCTCCTCTTCCCCTCCTGGTCTCGACCACTCAAATCCTCCTTGGAGACTTCAACATCCACCTGGATGCCCTACGGCGCCAAAAAGGCCTAGTCGTAGCTTTCGGGCCTACCGTGGCCTTCGGGACCGTTGCAGCGTCAGATTTCCACGCTTCGACGTGTGAACTTTTTGGAATAGCGCCCTTACTTGTTTTTGATTGCCCAGTCGCAAGACGCTGCTGCGGATGTGGGCAAGGCTTTGGATCTGCGCGATCCGAGGAAACAGTCGAACATTTCGGCGGCCCTGTTGGCGCTTTCACCTTTTTCGACAAAGATGTTGAAACCGGTGTAGGGGTTGTCTTCTTAGTGTGATGCGTTTGTATGCCCCTGTCGTCGGGTGTTGTCCCTGAAGCGAGACCAGAGTCAGTCCTTAAAGGGTCGGGGACGGGCGTGGCAGACCTAGAAGTGTCCGCCTCAAGGTCTATCACAACGGAGGTTTGGTCATCTGAGGTGCCCCCGTCACTCTCAGCGGGTGTGGCGGTGGGGAAAGGGCGTTCCACCCGCAACATACCGTACGCGGCCCACAGCTTTACACAGCGCTCCTTAAGGGTCTTAGGCCGAAGGAGTTTGCAGGCTGCACACCGCTTTTCGTCGTGCTCTAAGGGGAGACAGGAGTTGCAAGTCCTGTGTTCATCCTTCCAAGGATATCTGACCCTACACTTGGGGCCGAACCTAAAAGGAGTACTTTCCATAGCCAAAGGGGAAGATGACCAGACCAAAAGGGTAAAGAGGGGAAAGGCGGAAAGACATAGCGAAAATATGGCCACCCCCACCCCACTCTCCCTACTGTAAAGGTCGGCCAGAGGGCCCGACCCCGTCGAAAATCCGGCCGCCGGATCTTAGGCGCCGAAATCCACCGCCATAGACGAATCCCCCGCAGTCTTCGTCGAAGATGTTCTTGTGACCTAAGTGATTTAACGGGGAATAACCGACAAGTCGTTATAAGAAATAATGTCTCTTCTGTAAGAGCTCCGTTATAGTGCGACCAGTTATCTGGGTGGAAAAAAACAATCTGAGGGACCTTGGCACGTGAGGGATTTCGGGTACACTACACGTCACAATAGGGATAGTGTTACAGACACGCCTATGCCGACGTCCCCTTTCGTTCGCCGAAAGACAAGATGCAATACTCCACAGTTACCACTGGATGTTGGACTATATGCACAGCATGTGATTCTAAGCAGATTAACAAGCATCAGAAATGAATGTCCACAGTTGTCCTAGCTATTTAAGTCACCTGAGGGTGTAGGAAGTGTGTGCTGCATCCGAAATGGGTCATTGCCGATTTAGAGAAACTAAGAGTGTGTATTTTGGAGTGTATCTGTGTGTTATTATATTGCCCCTTCTGAAGAAAGCTTATTCAAACAATGTTAAATTAATAATTGTTTTATCAAGAAACTTTGAGTGTAAGTGTTTATTTGGATACTTGTCACTGTGAATCTCTGTGTAACTCCCCTACTGCTCACATTGACCCCTCTTGAGAGAAGCCTGGCTGCTCAGTCACACTACCAACCTGTGTAGTTCAGACTTATACCAAAGGTTGGGTCCCTATGGCCAGGGGGTCAAGGTTGATGTAATTCACCGAAAGGGTACTACTGCCCCCAATCTTGCCTAACAGGGGGTTCCATAAATGCCCCAATGTTACACTGGACTTCATAGGCCAGCAGGGAGAGGTGGTGTGAGCTAGAGCAGCACGCTACCATAATTCCACTTGGGTTTTCTGAAATCAAGGGCACGTGAGATTGGGGGGGGGGCGTTACTGTTCGATTCAACAACAAATACATTTCGCTTTTGGGACAACGCACTGCGGGCTAAATAAGCAGGGTTTGGGGCCCTTTACTCCGATGGGGTACACGTACACATTTCAATTTCTCACCAGAGAAATGTCCAGCCTTTTGGATGAATAGGTTGGAGGAAGCAACCCTAACATTGAGCAACTTTTTCCAAATTGGTATGCCCTTACAGTTTGAAGAATTTAGAACTAACATTTTGCTTCCCAAACGAGAAAGGTTCCACTATACAAAGGTTAGACATTGGGCTATGAATAGGGTGTACAAGGATGCGGCCAACAGAACACCAGTGGGTCTGGAAGTTATTATGAAGGAGGGATCTCCGGTAAAGTGTGTCTCGAGATTGTACCACTTACTAGATGGTGCTAAACCAGGGGAGGATTTACCATACATGAGTAAATTAGAGCGTGACTTGGGGGTAACGATTACAGAAGACGAATGGGTGCAGATCTGGATGCACGCGCTCAAGAGCTCTCGATGTTCCATAATTAAGGAATCAGCATAAGATCTAAATGCAGTGATAAGTGATATATGACACCATATAGACTACACACTATGAACCCTGAAATTCCACCTGCATGCTGAAGGGAGTGCGATCAGGTAGGGGACATGGGGCAGAAGGCAAGGATTTATCAGAAAGAAATCCCGAGTCATATACGAGAGATTCTGGGGATACAGCTTCCATTCTACCTGAAGGGAATATTGTTGGGAACAGTGGCAGAGTGTTTGTATGACGCAAGAGGCCCACGGGCCACAGCAATCACACACATGCACACTGCAAGGATTACGTTGGCCCATAATTGGAAGTATGCACAAGGCCCGATAGTAGCAATGTGGGGAATTATGGCCATGGACATTTTTTTCGCTTTGGCCACAGGTAAATACCAGAAATGTGTGACCATGTGGCACCTATTTCATGAGTTTGCATCGGAGAAAGATCAGTCCTATCACAAACCTGCCTTGCTCCGTAACTTTCTGTACTTTGAACAAATATTTATCGACCTGAACGTGAGATGAAGAAACCTTGCTTAACAGCTGATGGACTAAGCCTGGATCTTGAGTATCCGCCTACATTCCTATGACTACCATTGATCGTTTCTGGTTGCACAGGGAGGAATGGGATTATGATTAAGTTGAAACACTGAACTTAAGCACTAAATCATCATCCGTTTGGTATTGGCAAAAAATTGGTTGACACATCCCGGATTACTCATCTCAATTTGTGATCCAAGGAATTGATATAAACCGTTTCCACATCCCATCATTTTTCTATATAATTCACAAATGAACACATTGATGCCAACACCATCTCATATCTGATGACTACAATGAAACACATCACATTTGTCTTCTGCGAGTTTACTGTCAAATTATTCAAAATAGTATATTTATGGAAGCTGGTTAAGAGTTGCTGCAATCCCACCTGGGTGCGATCCAATAAAAGCACGTCATCAGCATAGCGGAGCTAGGAAATTAGATTGGATATCTACGGGGATATAAAAGCAATGGGTTCCAAATAATCACCCAAGTCGGAAATGTCGAAATTAAAAGGGCAAGGGGCCAGAAAGCACCCCTGCCTTAAACCCATCACAGTAGTGATTGCTTTTGAGACTGACCCTTTAATATCTAAACTGGCTCAAAGTCTAGTATGCAAGTCAGAATGCAAGTGTATAAGGATTGTTAAGAGTCGAGAACTGTCAACCATGTCAAAGCCCTTAGTCAGGTCTGGGGTTGCCTGCAGCCCTACTAATAGTTGGTCTTGATTATGAGACCAAAGCTAGAGGAAAGTTCCTCTCGAGGTAAACCAAAGAAAGCTTAAGGCTTGTGTTTCCGACTACATTGAGGAAAGTAACCCCACACTCTGAAGACTACGCTGGGAGATTCCCTTAACACTCACAGCCTCTTTTTGGTTTTAAAAAGATAAAGGTCTATTGTGAATAGCAAATCCAAATATGCAGCTATGTATGGTGAATGAAACATATGATATTGAAATGCTCCAAGAATCTCGTTTTTTCAATCAGAATTTGTACGCAGACCTGACAAGGACTTTGTGGAGGACTTTAGGGAAACCCACAACTCTGAATAGTTGTAGTGCCTTTAATTCTCAACCAATTTATGTCCAGAAGTTGGTCAACAAGGGTTACTCTGATTTGGGAAACTAAGCTTACTGTATGAGGACAAAGGCAGAGAATACACACAAAATCGCCCATTGTTATAGGTTGTGACATGAAAGTCAGGGTCTTGGGTTTATGCAGATTTTCAATTGGAGAGGATACAGTGAATGTGGTTATGCCACAGTTATGACTCCATAAGAAACAAAGCAATCCTTCAACACTGCTTTGAGAGAAACAGTTTGCATCCTTGACGATCCCAAGAAAGATCAGAATGGGATTTGCATTAATAAAAGAAACAACCTTGAAAGAAAAGAATGAATGATGGAATACAATCCTATCTATAAGCAGATGTGCAGTAAACAGTCCATGCTACAGTTTGTATTAAAACAGCATCTGGGCAGACAGAGGCTGCTCCCAAACACTTCCATGCACAGAAGTGATAGGATGGCCTGAACTCACCTCTCCCTCCTGGAATGTTCCCTGGCCAAATCCCGCCTCTTCTGTCGCACCCACTCCATGCGGGCCTTGTCCTGCTCCTCCCTCTGCCTCTTCCTACGGTCATGGTCCCGGTCTTTCTCCTTGGATCGTCCATGTTTACCTGCCAAAGACATTAGTAACGTTATGCACCCAGATTTTGACAGACATGTCCACCTAGTTTGCCCATTTTCTGAAAATTGCCTTAACACTGCAGACACATCCCCCATGCGCTACCTTTGCTACGCATTTGGTGTTCACAAAGCAATTCAAGCAGAGTAAAACAAATAAACAAAACTATTCAATAAGTAAACTGTCAATTCCACTGTCATTGCTAAAAAAGTCTTCACAAAGAAGCAGTAATGTGCCAAGATACCTGGAATATATCCCAAATAGTACCCATGTCATGTTTGCTTAGTACAAGCAGCCTGAACTAATTTGCATTTTTCAGTTTTCTTTCCCTAAAATAAATATGGGACTTATCCCCCCCCTTAATTCCCCCTAGCTGAAACGCACATGCATAATGGCACTCCCCAAACTTTTGGACTCCGGGCCCTCCGAGGGCGTTCAACCAAAAGTGTGTTGGGACCACAATTATGATGAAAGGCGCTATAACAAATGACAAAATTAATGAACTACAAGCTACCACAAGAATAGGGAAACAAAATTGAATTTGTAATAACAAACCAACCACACAAGGGCTGCACTGACATGCACAATAAAGCACATACCTACTACGCCACAGACTACTGGAGGTGCACCTTTTATAAGTCTCAAATGCACTATTTGTGCAAGGTAAGCAGGGGAGTTTAGCCAACGTTTAGCTGTTTAAATAACATTAGGAGGCAAAAAGCATCACATGGCATATCAACCAGCTGCAATTTCAGTTGGTGGCTGAATAGCAGAATAAATACTTTCATTTTGAAATAAAAGGTTTGCAAAAATACCAGAAGAGACATCGAGCACAGTATATCGTACCTCCTCCTTCTGTGGAATGACTGCGATGTCTGCGCTTTTCTTTCCTTTTCTCATCCTTCCTGTGATGAGCCTTGCGAGAAGCTTGCTGTGGGGGTTTGATTGCTAAAGAATCATCTTCCTCCCCTCTAAAAAAGAAAATCATTCAGTTGCCATATCTTTGCATGAGTTACATGATTATGAAGTGTTTTCTTTTGTGTAAATACAAACTTTCCTCACAGCCAACAATAAGAGCAAACAGTCTGATACACGGTTTCATGCGATTTAAACGAATATAAAATTAAATGAAATAACGAAGAAAATTGCCTGCCCGCCTTTCATACATATATATATATATATATATCTCACTACAAAAAAAACTTTGTTGAGGGGACGTTATGGTTAAGTTGCCCTACCAAAAACCTGTGTACTTCATTAAAAAAAAAAAGTCTACCTCCCCATTATGGTTCAAATTAAAACCGAAAAACCCCTGAAATTCGCCAGTTATGGTAAACTAAGCCCCCATACCTGCCATCACCACTATGCACTGCTAACACTAACACCCAGAACATGAAAGACGGCATAACAAATGTTATTGATGACATCACTGACATCACATGTTTAGCCTCTTTGTACATATATATGTGTGGCAGAGAACGAAAGCATTCAGTAAAAAAAACTTTGTTAAAGGGATGTTATACTTAACAGTGAAACCAGAAAACACTGCACATTCCCCCATTATGGTAAGCTCAGCAACCATAACTCGCAACATCTACGTGGCCAGGTGGTTTTATTCACTGACAATCGCAATATAAAAATTGAAAAGGTGCTGCATATCAAAACGGTAACCTTGTCGTGTGAACCATAATTGGGAGGTAGAATGTTTTTTTTTTTAATGAAGTACACAGGTTTTTGGTAGGGCAACTTAACCATAACTTTGTGTCAATGAAGTTGTTGTGCTGAATATACACTGTCATCATGTGATTGTGGGAGATATGTAGTATAATGTACATACTTGATATACATTTAACATAGAACATACAGAACCCCCCCCTATTGATATTAGAAAGGGACGGACTGAGCACCTGTTTGCGGACAGGGGGCGGACGGGATGAACATTACCCAAAGATGCAGGGGGTATCTGAAAATGTATTATTGTCTTACCCAAAAAATACACACCGTAGAAGAAAGACACAGACATAAGTAGTAATAAGTAAATACGGAAACCTAAAGGTGTGAAATGAAAACGACACATTTAATAACCATGTAGAATGAAATGGATGGTACCATAAATAAAAAAAAAAGGATGCCTCCATCGTAAGCACTTCACAGAAACTCTGCTGCCTGGACCGACAGTGGACGGACGCAGTAGGACGAAGGGAAATGACATCAAAATAGTGAGTGGAGGTCATTTATTTGTATGTGTGTGTAATTTTTTTAGTATGTGGTGCAGAAATAATAATTTATTTCTGTTTTGACACAAATGGCTAGTACTTTGGAGTGGCTGGAGGAGAATTTTCCGCATGAGGAAATGTCTGAAGACAGCGACAATAATGGTACACACTGCTCTGCGTAGGCAAAATACTATTTTATAGGAATTTAATATATGTATATTTTTTTGTACAGACCAGAAAAGAAGAAAATAAAGGCCAACAAACGAGACAGAAGAAGACAGGATGAAAAGGATTGAGCAGAAAATGGATGTACTGTGAATTTTAAAAGTTTAAAGGGACTTTGTGAGAGGAAACGTACGTTACCATTGTCCCACCTGTACCTGCCCCGCTTCCCCATTTCCTAGAGAACCATCCCCAAACCTTCAAGAAGAAAATAGACGTTTTGATGAAATATCCATCCCTTCTTCCCCTCAGAAATCTTCTCCTCATAACCAGCCTGTGTTGAATCCTAATTCCCCTATATTTGTGTCAGTATCTGCTTCACCCTGCTATTTCTTTGGATTGAAGTGTGTGTGTGTGTGTTTGGAATGTTTTTGTATAGTAGTTGTAGAGTTTTGTGGAATTATTTTTTTTGTTTAAAAAGGCCTTAAAATGTTCGAACAGCGTGCCTGTTCGACCTGTCCGCAAGGAATGGAATGTGGATGTTGTAAAGGCAGTACACCTACCTTTGCTAATGTCAAGTAAGATGGAGTTGATGTTTGACCGCAACATCTGTTCAAGTTGTGCGCACAGAAACAGAAAGGGGCGTCCTAAGGACATTATACCTCGCCGTGCAGCTTACAAACGACAGGAAACATGTTCGTAGAACACGCCAGGTGTCCGGGATGGTTTTAAATGGGCAAAATGGGAGTGTGTTAAGGACAGTATACCTGTCCGTATCGTCCGCAGCCAATATGGTGGCATCCGTAGAACAGATGTGATGGCCAGAAAGTTCGTAGTCAAACAAAATGGAGTTGTCCTAAGGACACTGGACCTGTCCGTATAGTGAGCATATCATGTATGCACATGTGCAGTACAACCGTAAGTATAGCAAACATCTCGCCTGTCCCTAACTGTCCGTCTCACTTGTGTCGCACTTTGAATTAGTTTGGGAACACGAACACTGTCCATAGGACAATTGCGCGCATGCGCACGTTTGTTACTCTGCATTTGCTGTCCAGCGGACTCCCATTTCTGTTGCGGATATGTCGAGGGCGTCATCATGTGACCGCACCCACGCTGAGCGTGTGGACTAATTTGCGAAGTTCGTGTGCTTCCAAAGCAGTACAAAAGAACGTGTAGACACAAGACAAAATGAGTGTAAAAATATCTTTTCACATATCCCAGACAATAACTTACCAGAGGACTTTGCAGGGATGAAGACGGTCACGAGGCGCACACACCTAAACCCCTATAAATGGCCACACCCCCGAATGCATCTTCATTATACTTCTAGCTATAGCAGATTGAGGTGTATTGCCTTTACTGCTGTAGTGACCAAAAGGAAAGTAATCGGTATGGCTGCTGTTGGTTCATTAGCCTCTGCACCACCCCCAAACCCGCCACCACCACCACCACACCTCCCCAAGGGCCTGCAGAGAGATATACGGGTGAGGATGTAGAGTGAGGAAGAAGAGGAGGAAGAGAATGAAGTGGAGGAACTCCGCACTAGGAGCACTGGCTGGGAGTCGTGGGTGTGGCGGTTGTTTTCCCTTTATGGGAACGTACCAAAAGCACGTGCGAACCTGGTGAGTTATAAACAGTGCGAGGTGGTGCTGAGTCACAGGAGATTTGGTGCGTACAGCTTTGGTACGATAACCATGAAGCGACACCTCACTTCATTCCACACTGCGGACATTCGCAAGGCGGTGCCATGTGAAGAGCATAGTCAATTGAGTTCCTCCACAGCATCCTCCGAGTCCGATCTTCCCACCACAAGAAACACTCCTGTGGGGGAGCGCCTCCCTCCAGCTGCCTCACAAGCCATTCGCAATACTGTTGACCCTTACCTTTCAAAAGGTGACAATAGTGTGTATGTATTGTGACGTAGTACTCTGCAGGGGGGAGAGTTTTCGAAGTGCTTTTGAGGCTACGGTCACGGAGCACCAGAAAATCTGTTCCTTCCCTAAGTGAAGCTCACCCTATATCTTTATCTGTCCACTTGCCCTTTCTTATCCCCGTGGCTGGTGTCCCTTCCTTACCCTCCTTTGGCCTCCTCTCCTAGTGTGTCGTGTGCTGAGAAGCAATAAACGTGAAAACAAAAATTACAGAAAAGGCTCTTTTCAGAGCCGCCTTTCTCAGTTTAACAATAGAACTATGAAGTGACCGCTGTAGACCCCCGCGAAGTTGTGGAAAAGCTCGCAGACAGTCGTAGGGAAAAAAAAAAAGGAGGGTGCAAGGGGAGCAAACACAATGAAGTGTACGCTGGGAGTAAGTGGTGGCTCTGCAAAGAGCCTTTCGGTGGTGTGTTGTGTGGGTCAAAAGTGTGGATTGGAGAAAACGGACTGTCACATAGGTTATTGTGAATCCAAAAGAGGTTGCAAGGCATTTTGTACACTGCGAAGAAAAATCTGATTGCCAGCATATGTGAGATGACTCCATCTCTGCGGAAAATGAAAGAGCTGCGAAACAAAATGTTTTCATTGTGGAATGAGGACATGCCAACATCTCTTAAAAAGGCACAAACAGCCTTATTCACATTGCGTCTCGCTTTCTCCATTTGTGGACCAAAAGCAGAAGAACACAGCCATATTTGTCTTTGTGCAATACAGGGAAAAACTATTTGACAATTTGGCAACATGTCCACGAGCTTCGCAAGTCCTTCCTTCATTGCAAATTGCAAAGAAATTCCAGAGACATGGCCTAAACTGTTTCCTCCGCAATGGAGAACAAGTTACTTACCAACTGGTAACGTTCTTTCGATTGGATGTTCCTCCAACGTATTCCTCCTCTTTGATGTATTCCATCCAGCTTCAGCTGCTACGGATTTATTTTTTGGCCGAGTGCACCGTGCGTCGATGGTCCCTAGAAGGCCTCCGTCGAGGGTGACGTCATAGGGTGTATAAGTAGCACGCGCGGCTCGCGTTGGCCTCAGTTCTGTTTTTCCCCCTTTCATTATCGATTTTCCACTGTGCAGACTGTGCCGGTAGATGGGTATTTTGCCTTGCGAGAGTTGGAGTGGCAACAGCCTGGGAAAAGTCTACAGAGGGGTAGGTTGGGAGGGCGATGAGGAATACATTGGAAGAACATCCAATCGAAAGAACGTTACCAGCTGGTAAGTAACTTGTTCTTCGAGTGGATTAGATTTTTTATTTTTTTTAAATATCTTCAGATGGCCGAGTATAGGACTGCTGTATCAAAATTTAGCTCCTTAGATTGGGAAGCATCTAGGTTGTAGAACTTTGAAAAAGTATGCAGCGATGACCAAGTCGCTGCTTCACAAATGGACCTTATAGGAACACCTCTTTGCAGGGCTGTAGACGAAGCAATGGCCCTGGTGGAATGAGCCCTTAAACCTTCTGGTGGGTCTTTTCCCGCCAGTCTGTAGCATTCCGAAATGCAAAGCACAATCCAGCGTGATATTGTCTGTTTTGCTGCTGATTGACCCATTCTTTTTCCTGTGTAGCCAATAAACAGTTGGTTGTCCAATCTAAGCCTAGAAAGCCTAGAGATAAAAGCTTAAAGCTCTTTTTGGATCCAACCTGTGTAATCTTTCCTCCTCCTTACTAGGATGGGGTGGAGGATAGAATGCATGTAACACAATTTTTTGATTTAAGTGAAACTCTGATACCACTTTTGGTAAAAATGAGGGTTTAACCTTCAACACAACTCTGTCCTTATAGAACACAGAATAGGGTGGCCCAGAAGACAGTGCCTGCAATTCGCTCACTCTTCTTGCAGATGTTAAAGCAAGTAGGAAAGCAGTTTTCCATGTTAGAAATCTTAATAGACACGTGTGCAAAGGCTCAAAAGGAGCACACATTAAGAATTTTAGGACCAAATTGACATCCCAAATCGGTAATTGAAACAGGTGAGGAGGAAACACATTAGCGAGTCCTTTTAACAATTGTACTATCAAAGGAATGTTGAAGTAGGAGCATTCTTCCGACGAGCGCTTGAAGATGGAAAGTGCCGCAAGATAACCTTTAATGGTTCCAACATTTAGACCTTTATGTGCTAGGGTCAGAAGAAAAGATAGCACTTCCGGAATAGAACATAGAAAAGGATTGGCATTCTTTTCTCTGCACCAGTTGCAAAACTTTTTCCGAAAGCAACGGTATAGAGACTTTGTTGCTGGCCTTCTTGCCGAAAGCAACACCTCCATAACGTCCTCTAGAAGGTTCCAATCCTTGTATCTCAGCCTTTCAGATACCAAGCATGAAGGTTGAGCGTTTTGACTTCTGGATGGAGAACCTGACCATCCATTTGAGAGAGGTTTTCTCTCTGAGGAAGACGTACTGCAGGACAGATGGACATGTCTAGAAGGTCCGGGTACCACGTTCTCCTGGCCCAATCCGGGGCAGTTGGGATCATGCGGCTCCCGAACCGTTTCAGTCTCCTGATGACCTGAGGAAAGACGGGAATCAGAGGGAACGCATACAATAGTGCGAAATTCCACTCCACCACAAACGCATCCTCCAGGGCTCCTCTCGGCAGAAATTCCATTGAGCAATACCTTTCGCACTTTCGGTTTATACCGGTTGCAAATAGGTCTACCTGAGGGGTTCCCCAAAGGGCGAAGATCTCTAGAATGACTTCCTGAGCCAGTTCCAATTCGTGGGACACACTGCTCTGCCTGGTCAGAGCATCTGCCGTCATAGTCTCTTCCCCTGCTAGGTGAACTGCCGTTAAAGAGATTCCTTCTTGAATTGCCCAATACCAGAGTTGCATTGCCCCTACACCTCTTTTGTTTAGCTAATGCATGGCCACTGTGTTGGCCATCATTATCAGGACATTCTTCCCTCTGACAGATGGCAGGAAAGCCTTCAGCGCTAGTCTGATTGCTCTCAGCTCCAGAAGGTTGATGTGTAGTTTGGACTCCGATGGAGACCAACGACCGCTGATTGTCAGATTGTTGGCATGAGCTCCGCACCCCTTTAGTGAGGCGTCCATCACTACTGTAATCTCCGGCCATGGCTGCCAAAAGGGTTCTCCTTTCAGAATATTCTCTGAACAAGTCCACCATAGAAGATCCTGGTGAACCTTGTTCGGAATCTGGAGAAGATCCGTCATTCGACCTGAGAACTGGGACCATTGAGTCTTTAGAGCCCATTGAAGGGATCTCATTCTCAGGCGTGCCTCTGGCACCAGAAAGATGCAGGATGCCATGAGGCCGACCAACCTTAAGAAGTCGTAAGCCTGAAGATTTTGGCCATTTTGGAATTTGGAAACCATCTGAAGAATGTCTTGAGCCCTCGACCTGGGAGGCGAGCTCTTTCCCAGGGATGCGTCTGACACAGCTACTATATATTGGAGCCGTTGAGGTGTCATTTGTGACTTCTTGAAATTGAGGGAGAAGCCCAGACTGTGGAGGAAATGGCAGGCGACTTTCAGGTGATCCAGTGCCTGTTCGGCAGATCGTGCTCTGATCAACCAATCGTCCAGATAGGGGTAGACATGAATCCCCCCTCTCCTGAGGTGTGCTGCCACTACTACCATCAATTTGGTGAAGACCCTCTGGGCGGAGGTCAATCCGAATGGAAGGACTCGAAACTGATAATGTGAGTCGCCAACCACGAACCTCAGGTATTTTCTGTGTTTGAGATGAATCGGCACATGAAAATAAGCATCCTGGAGGTCCAATGAAACCAACCAGTCCTGAAGCTGAAGGGCCTGAAGGATCTGAGAAAGAGTGACCATCTTGAACTTGTCCTTCCTGAGGAACTTGTTCAAGTTTCTTAAGTCCAGGATGGGTCTCAGTGCTCCGTCTTTTGGGGATCAAAAAATATGGGGAGTACCATCCCATGTTCCTCTCCGCTGCAGGTACCGGTTCTATAGCACCTTTCTCCAGCAGGGTTAGAACTTCCTGCTGTAGGAGCGGGTCCGAAAACTTCAAAGGGTGTCTCCCTGATGGATTGCTTTGAGGTTGCGTTAGAAAACGAAGGCAGTAACCTTGGGCTATTATTTCTAGAGCCCAAACATCTGAAGCAATGGCTCACCATTCTTGCAGATGCTGCGACAGCCTGCCTCCTACAGGTGTTTTGTGATGCAAGTCCTCAAAGTGGTTTTGTGGCGGTTGCTGCATCCACTGATGGCAAAGATGCTGGTGCTGGCTTTGCACGTTTTGCTCGTCCACCGCGAGTGGCCTTTCTTTGGCCCCTTTGACTGGCCATTCCTCTCGTACTTCCATTTGAGGAGTAGTAACGATAGGATCGTCCTCTCCAAGATTGATTTGTCGCACGAAAGGGCTGAGGTTGCCTGATAGCAGCTTCCAACAACTTGGCAGCTGCCTTTGAGGTCTGCAACCTCTCAAGGCTCTCGCCAGCCTTGCTACCAAAAAGGTGAGACCCGTCAAAGGACATGTTCAGAAGACTGTTCTGTACGTCTGGTGCAAAACCTGACTTTAACCATGCAAATCTATGCATTACTGTGCTCGTGGCCATGGACCTGCTCACATAGCTTCCTTTCCATCTCAAACAATGGCTAGGAATCCTTCCCTTTCGTCCCCTTCTGGTATGCGCTCCGTCGCCATTGCAATGCACTCCCAAAGAGTGTACAAAAACTTTGCCAAGGCACAAGTGGAGTTGGCTGATTTTAATGCCATGCTCCCAGCTGAAAATACCTTCCGTGCCCAGCCATCCACACGCTTATCTTCCCTGTCTGGAGGGATAGACGGGTACGCAAGTTTGTTAGAAGCTGTGGCTGCCTGTATGACCAAACCTTTGGGAGTGGGATGTTTAGACAGAGCCGGGGTCGCTACTGGCAGGGCGGTATTTTGAAGTAAGGGATTCATACAAATCCATACAAAATGTCAGAATTGATGTTGTAAACCAATATGTTTATCTAGGTATCATAATTGATATGAGCCAACGCAATCAAAATCATTTAGACCGACTGCAACAAAAGTTACAAACAGCAATATCTCAAATGAAAATTATAATGAGAAAGTATGGAAAATTCTCAATTATGCCTGCATGGATCTATTACACTTAAAAATGCACTCCAGTTTTGCTATATGGAATGGAAGCGTTGGAATTAGTTGATGACCACATCCTTGATAAACTGGAAGCATTATTCTGGAGAAAGACATTACATTTACCCCAAGGAATTCCAGTAGTATGGATCCGTTATGAACTGGGCT
The DNA here is from genome assembly GCF_040938575.1 of Ambystoma mexicanum. Lineage (NCBI taxonomy): Eukaryota > Metazoa > Chordata > Amphibia > Caudata > Ambystomatidae > Ambystoma > Ambystoma mexicanum. The sequence goes on from NC_090929.1 coordinate 495,458,318, forward strand.
TGATCTCATTAGCTGCTCAATACCATTGGCGCCTATGTGCACTCTTTAGGAAGTGTCTTATGTGCAATGACACTACTACTGTTTTGAAGACGATATCATCTCACTCGTTATCGTCCAATAATGTGTTCGCTAGGAAATGGTTGCGATGCATTTATCATACGCTTGCGAACGCAAATGTGTCAATTGATCTTCTAGTTAAGAATCCGATGAAAGTTAAACTTCAAATTTTCACTACCGATTGGATTCATACTAGAGAGTTAGGCTTGACAAACATTTTGATGTTGACTGATAAAAAGTTCAGAACTAGGTCACCTTATTTAGTAAAAAGTCCATCTCCGAAAGTTCGATCAGCAATTATGCGTCTAAGATTTAATCTATGGCCAACAGAGGAAGTACTAGCCGAGAGATGCATAATTCAGAAAGCAGACATCTGTCGCTTCTGTAAATTGCCAGAGAAGCAAGAAACCATTAAACATCTCATTATGGATTGTTCTCAACTAATTCTCTTGAGGAAAACACACTTGGTTAATATCTGCTAGAAAAGAGTATAAATTAGCAAAGAGTTAAGATGGAAAATTATCTTTTCTGCTCGTCTAGTGAGAATTAGAATTGCAACTGTAAACTTCCTGAATGCGCTGAATTTACAATCTTGCACCGATTTATAATTTCGTTTTTCCTGTATTGTTTATTCGTTTTATTGTAACTCTTGAAAGCTGAGATCTAAGACTGTAGCATTGACTGTTTATTCTAATTTGTATTAATTTGATTATTCTTTTGAATTATGAGTTATCTGAAGTGTGTTTTAAGTGTGATTCTTTAGTATGTAAAAATAAAATTGAATTTTATTAATATGTAAAAATGAAAAATATTTTTTTCTAATTTTGTATAGGAAAATAATATTGTAAAAGTTAATTAACTATGAACAATAAACAAATAAAAAAATAGTAAGGGATGTATTCACTGGAGGAATAGAATCCGGCGTCTCCCAATTTTTGCCCACCCTATTTTGTAAGGACATATGGAAAGGTAGAATTGGGTCTTCAGTAGGACCATAGTCCAGTATGTCTGTAAGATCATCTTGGACGAATTGGGCTGTAGGCCTGGCCCAGCCCAAATAATCTACTACCTTAGTCATTAACCGAAGGTATGATGGATTGGCATGTTCACCTGGCTCTGGTCTACCAAATTCATTTTCTGGGGACGTATCAATACCACTGGCATTGTGCAATGATTCAACCAAATCCTTCATCCTGCTTTTCTCTGAAATCAGGCATTCAGGAACATTTGGATTAACAAATTCAAGCCCAAAAGGTACATTTTCCTCATCAGATCTTTCTTGTTCCTCAAAAATTGAGGTCAGGGATTTGAAAAACTCCTTCCTAGGCAGAGGCTTGAAAACCTTCTCTGGAGGTGGTACAGGAGTAGTGCTAATGAGTCCTGAATGCAACCCAAGTGTTTTAGCCTTTTCTTTCTCTCTTCCTAGCTCATCTGGTCGAGCTGGAAGTTTCGGCGTGGAGGGCTTCGGCAAAGGCGTCGATAACGTTGACGTAGTACCTGACTTCGACGGCATTGAGGCACTCTTCGAAGACTTGCTCTTCGAGGTATGTTCGGTCTCGGACGGCGTTGGTGACCTTGAGCGGTTGACTCGAGCGATCTTTTTCGCTCGAGCTCCTAGAAGGTTCTCTATCCTTCCTCCTTCGATCACCCAGGCTCGAGGGCGCATGAGTGTCGGAGCGATAACGCTCCCGGTCGGCTTCCGAAGAAGGCGCAGACCGAGGCTTCGCTTTCTCGAACACCATAATTTTTACTCCAAATGCTTCCCATTCTTCGGATGATGAATGTTTTGTGGGACATTTCATCCTTTTCGGGGATTCGTCTGAAGATGAAGTGGAGGGGGATCTGTGGCGTTGTTTCTTCGATTTTTTCGTCAAAGACGACGAGCGATGGGAATCGCTTCGGGACCTGGACCGATGCCTTTCGAGTAGAGGAGATTTCTCCTCACGGGACTTCGACTCGACGCTAGAAGCTTTTCGGTCGGACTTACGACCTACATGCAGTTTTCCCCTCCTCTCTCGCAAGACTTTCTCAGTCATCGCTCGACACTTCATACAGGCCTCCATGTCGTGGCCTTCTCCAAGGCACGATAAGCACGCTCGGTGCGGATCGGTAATCGACATTTTTGAGCCGCACGATTTGCATTTTTCGGGGTCGTGGTCGGCATCGATGACGAAGACGAACAAGTTACTCTCTTACATGGTAACGTTCTTTTGATGGGATGGTCCGACGACGTATTCCATATCTATGACAATCACCACAGCTGTGTTGCTTCGGAAAATCTTTCGGTGTCTGCGTCCTGCGTCGATGACGTCTATACGCCACCCTCGAGGACCTCCTCCGACGGCTGACGTCACTGGATGTTATAATCCACACAAAGCCTTGCGGAAACGTAAGCTGCAATCGCATAAGAAATTCTGTAGCGGGGGAAGGCAGGGAGGGAGCGATATGGAATAGGTCGTCGGACCATCCCATCGAAAGAACGTTACCAGGTAAGAGAGCAACTTGTTCTTCGAGGGGATTGGGTCTTCCGACGTATTCCATATCTATGACAGACTCCCAAAGCAAGGAGGTGGGAAAATAATTTAGAAAATAAAATTTAGAATGCCCAATCAAATTGCGGAGCAAAGGATCTCCTTGCCAAAGGCCAAATCCTGCCCACGGATGGAATCGAGGGAGTAGTGACGTACAAAAGGTATGGACCGAAGCCCAGGTGGCTGCATCACAGATAATACGAATCGGATCACCCCTCTGTAGGGCATTAGAGGCAGCCATACCCCTGGTAGAATGGGCCCATTAGCCGACCGGTGGGTCCTTACTCGCCAAGCGGTAACACTCAAATAGCCAGAATAATCCAGCGAGACAAAGTCTGCTTAGTTGCACCTGGAAAGATGACGGATGGAACACATTAGTGAGCCCTTTTAGAAACTGAGAAATTAAAGGAATTTTAAAATAAGAACACTCTTCAGACAAGCGCTTAAATATGGACAGCACAGCCAGGTAACCTTTGATGGTACCCACTTGCAGGCCCCTGTGGGCCAAAGAAAGCAAAAAAGACAGAACCTTAGGAATGTCGCATGAAAAAGGATCCACTTTCTTAACCCTGCACCAGTCGCAGAACTTTCGCCAACAGCAACGGTACAGGGACTTCATTGCGGGCCTTCTGGCCGAGAGCAACACCTCCATCACGTCTTCAGGGAGGTCCCAATCCTTATACCTCAACCTTTCAGAAACAAAGCGTGAAGGTTGAGAGATCTGACCTCTGGATGGAGAACCTGACCCCCCCCCCCTGCCGTGAGAGCAGATCGTCTCGGAAGGGAAGACGACGTGGAGGGCAGATGGACAAGTCGAGAAGGTCTGGGTACCACACCCTCCAGGCCCACGCCGGAGCAATGAGGATCATCTGGGAACCGAACATTTGTAACCTCCGCAGCACTTGCGGGATGATGGGGACTGGAGGAAACGCATAAAGCAGTGGGAAAGACCACTCCACCATGAACGCGTCTCCCAAGGCTCCTCTTGGAGGAAATACCCGCAAGCAGAACCTTTCGCACTTCCGGTTGACACTGGAGGCGAAGAGATCCACTTGAGGGGTCCCCCAAGGGGCGAAGATCTCCAGGAGAATCTCCTGAGCCAACTCCCACTCGTGAGAGATCGCGCGCGCTCTGCCTGCTCAGAGCGTCCGCCGTCTCGTTTTCGTCTCCAGCCAGTTGAACTGCCAAGATCGAAACTTCCTGCTGGATTGCCCAGAACCAGAGCTGCATTGCCTCCCTGCACAAAGGAAGTGACCCTGCCCCCCCCCCCCTTTTTCTTGAGGTAGTGCATGGCCACTGTTGTCCGTCAGGATCAGGACATTCTTTCCTCGCACAGTCGGCAGAAAAGCCTTCAGGGCAAGCCTCACGGCCCTCAGCTCCAACAGATTGATATGGAGTCTGGACTCCGACGGAGACCAACGACCGCTGTCAGCTCGTTGGCATGAGCTCCCCATCCCGTGAAGGATGCGTCCGTCACGATCGTCACCTCCAGCCAGAGTAGCCAAAAGGGAGCCCCCTTCATCAGATTGCCTTCAACGGCCCACCACAGAAGATCCTGGGCGACCGAGGACGGCACCAGAACAGGGTCCGACATCCTGCCGGAGGACTGAGACCACTGGAGCTTGAGTGCCCATTGCAAAGATCTCATCCGGAACCTGGTCTCTGGCACCAGAAGAATGCAGGATGCCAGGAGGCCGAGCAATCTCAAGAACTCGAACGCAGGGAGACTCTGGGCAAGTTGAAACTTGTGCACCATCTGCTGAATGTGATGACCCCTCACCTGGGGAAGAAAACGCTGCCCCAGGGACGTGTCGAGCACTGCTCCGATGTACTGGAGCCTCTGAGTTGGAGTCAAATGGGACTTCTTTAAGTTGAGGGAGAAGCCCAGCTTGTGGAGGGAGTGGCAGGTGACTGACAGATGATCTAGGACTTGCTCGGGAGAGCGCGCCCTGATCAACCAATCATCCAGGTAGGGGTAGACGTGAATCCCCCTTTCCTGAGATGCGCTGCCACCACTACCATGAGCTTGGTGAAGAACCTCGGGGCAGAGGTCAATCCGAACGGCACGACCCAAAACTGAAAGTGCGAGTCGCAAACCGCAGGTGGTACTTGTGCTTTGGATGGATCGGCACATGAAAATAAGCGTCCTTGAGGTCGAGAGACACCAACCAGTCCTGAAGTTGAAGGGCCTGGAGGACTTGAGAGAGATTAACCATCTTGAACTTGTCCTTCCTGAGGAGTTTGTTCAAACCGCGCAAGTCCATGATGGGTCTCAATCCCCCGCCTTTCTTGGAAATAAAAAAATAAGGGGAATACCATCCCTTGTTCTTCTCCGTTACAGGCACCAGTTCTATGGCGCCTTTCTCCAGCAGGGATTGAATTTCCTGCGCAAGAAGTGGATCCGGACTCTGCAAAGAGATTCCCCGGTGGATTGACGGTAGGCCTCTGCCGGAAAGGAAGACAGTAGCCGTGGGCTATGATCTCCAGAACCCACACATCTGAAGTAATGGCACGCCACTCTACAAGATGCTGCGCCAACCTTCCCCCAACCAGCAAACCATGGGACATGGCCTCATGACTGAGCTGAAGCAGCTGCGGCGTTGCCCGAGGGCAAAGAGGCAACTGCCCGAGCGGCCTTGGCACCTTGAGTACCTTGTTTTCCACCTCTGGCACTCCTACCGTGGCCCCTTTGACTGGCAGCTCCTCTCGCTTTACCAAAGGATGAGTAATAACGAAAGGAACCTTCCCTCCATTGCTGTCCCCTAGAACGAAAAGGTGGAGGTTGTCGAACTGCAGCACCCAACGACTTCGCTGCAGCTTTGGAGGTCTGCAACCTCTCAAGGCTCTCGTCAGCCTTGCTGCCAAAAAGATGTTTACTGTCAAAGGGCATGTTGAGGAGCTGGGTCTGCACATCAGGAGCAAACCCAGACTTCCGCAACCATGCAAACCTGCGTATTACGGTGCTCGCCGCCATGGATCGGCTGATGCAATCTGCCATGTCCAAACCCGACTGAACGGCCTCACACATGGCATCCTTGCCATCCTGAACCATGTCAAGTAAACCATCCCGTTCGTCCCCTTCGGGAATATGTTCAGCCGCTAAGGGAACAGTTCCACAGAGTGTGCGTGAAACGTGACAAGGCACATACGGGGTTGGCCGTCTGAAGATCCATACCCCCTGAAGAAAACACTTTCTTCGCCCAACCATCAAAACGCTTGTCGTCCCTATCAGGAGGGATGGTAGGATACGACGCCTGCTTTGCTGGGGCCGTAGCCGCCTGCACCACCAAACTCTCCGGAGTGGGGTGCTTGGTCAAGTAGCAGGGGTCGCTACTGGCTGGGTGGTATTTTCGCAGCAAAGCCTTGCCCACTGCTGGGAGACTGTCCGGAGCAGTTCAAGCCCCCGCCACCCTCAGTAGAGCCATATGGAAAGGCAGTACCGGGTCAGTTGGTGGACCTTGGTCGAAGATATCCGTAAGGTCATCCTGAAGAAAATCCCCCTGGGGGAGCAGACCACCCCCCCCAGTACTCAGTGACCCTAAACATAAGGCGCCGCTGGTATGAGGAGTCGGAGAGGTGTCCAGACCAATGGCGTCGTGCAGGGACTGACGCAGGTCCTCAATTTGGTTATGGCCCGAGAGAATCTCATCTGGCACCATATCAGGAATGATGCCATCATCGGAGCCCTCATCCACCTTCGAAATGAACTCAAGATGGCGGTAAAATGGCACAGAATGGGGAACAAAGCCATGCTTGACCTTGGCCAGAGCCTTTCTAGGGGGTTCCACCGTGCCCCGGCGTACCCCCGTCGAAACAGCCTTGCAAGGTGTCGAGTGAATCGGCATCGACGCCGAACGCGGCGCCGACAGCATCGACTGCGTCGACACAGGCCTCGAGGGCAGAGCCCAGAGCGTGTCCCTCAACAGACTGGGCGCCGATGGCGTGGACTTCTTCAGAGTTTGAGCCTCGAAAGTATTGACCTCGGCGCCACAGGCGTCGACGTCTTCCTCAAAGACACCACAGGTGCACACGGTCTCGAGCGCGTCGAGGACCAGGACCTGCAACAGGCATGACGCGACCAATTCCCCTTGTCCGAGCGGGACCTTTCCCGCGAATCGTGACGACCACCCGAGCCCGAAGGCGTGCGAGCGGTGTGTCTCAACCGATCACGACCGACCCCACTCGGAGGCGCGGACGGACCAGTGCCCTGCGATTCGAGAATTGCTAGCATTTTCTTACCGAAGGAAGCCCATTCCTCCGGCGTTGCATGCTTGGTGGGATAAGCGACCCACCGACGGGCGGAGTCCTCAGATGAGGACAGGGAAGGCGACTGATGACGGCGCTTCCGGGAGTGCCTGAAAGAGGCAGAGGAGTGGCAGGACCTACTCCGGGACCGAGACCCCACTGGACTTGCGACGACGATGCGGAGTCTCGCCCCTCGAATCGTCCGTCGAAAGCCCCACAGACCTCGACTTCTGTGGCTTGGACACCTTACCTACCGACAGTTTCTTCTTGCGCTCCCGCAAGGCTTTGGACGTAAGCGACTTGCAGTCAACACAATCATCCGTGTCATGGGCCTCCCTGAGGCACCAGAGACAGGCGTCGTGCAAGTCCGTCACCGACATCTTGGACCCACAGTCCCCGCACTACTTAAAGCCCGGACGCGGGGTGCAAGACGAGGTAGACATCACGAAGGATAACTTCACAAACAAACAGGTTCGAAAAACCGAGAAAGAACAAACTCAGAAGAGTCGAGGCGCGCCGAAATCTCCGAAGCGAACACGTTCGCGGAAAAAACAGAACTGAGGCTACGAGCGTCGTGCGTCCTACTTATAACATCCAGTGACGTCAGTCATCGGAGGAGGTCCTCGAGGGCGGTGTACTAATAGACCCACCTGATCCTTCTACACCAACCTGCTTGCCATTCCCAGATACAGAAAGCAGGAGGTCTAAGCTTTACAGTGATTGCACCCAAAATATGGAATGCACTCCCCATGCATTTTAGAAATGACACATCTTACTGGTCGTTCAGAAAAAAACTAAAAACCTCACTATTTAGGTCAACCCTCTTCATGCAGTCACAATGAGACAGCTCCTAGAACCAAGGCTGACGAACTCACTATTATTGCAACAAACACAAAACTTACTGAACCAATGCAACTTTAGTAAAGTTACTAAAAACATGGCTCTTCAACACCACAGACAAACTGAAAACCGAATCTGAAAGGGATGAATGAACTGGACTCGGACGACCCCCAGTACAGACTATGTGATCAAATTCTTAAGAACTGCCTGGCCAAATTGGGCATCAGCCTGGGAGCTCAGGTCAAGCCAGTAATGTTTGCAAAAAGCCGATGGGGAGGCCCACGTAGCAGCCTTGGCAATGGACTCCCAAGGGACGTACTTTTGGAAGGCAACAGCAGCTGCTTTGCCACGGACCAGATGTGCATAAATGCTCTTTCATGGTTGAAGGCCTTGAATCGGTATCAGGTAATAATGTCCCCATACATAATGTCACCGGGAATAGCCATTGTCGACATATGGTGACATTATGTATGGGGACGGGTGTCAGGGATGTGCCCTATTCGCCGTCTTAATTTTTTTTTAAAAAAATGTATTCGGGGTTGCAGGGTGGGTGTCCCCCGCATGTTCAATCTAATGTCTCTGCAAAAAACAGGAACTTTTTGTCAGTAGACATTTTTGCAGGGACATTATTACATGAAACCCTTAAAGCTTGTAGGCCTCGGAAATAAATTAAGCTATCCAGCAGGAGATTGATGTTTTTGAGGCTGGTTTCCCTTTGGGTCACCAAACGTAACAGAGTTGTGAAGAGCTGAGTTTGCTCGTTCTATCGAGGTAGAACTTCAGAGGTTGTCTGACGTCTAGGTTGTGCAGGACCCTTTCTGCAACAAAGACCGGGTTTGGGAAGAAGATCGGTAAAGATATTGACTGCTTCAAATGGAATTTATAAACTACTTTAGGAAGGAAGCACAACCTCATCCTTATGGAAATTTAGGTAAGGATGTTCCACAGAAAGAGCCTGAAGCGCACTTCTTTGCCTTGCAGATGTTACCGCAATCAAAAAAGTCACCTTCCAAGACACGTTTTTGAGTTTGGTAGTGGCCATGAGTTCAAAAGGCTTATGACCAACCCGGTGAGGAACACATACAGATCCCATTTGGGGTGAGGGACCCGATCCGGCAGAAAAAGAAGACCTGCAAAGTGTCTTGACGACTGGATTAGCCAGTGAAAAGGAGCAACTGTCTGTAAACAGGTAAGCCGCAAAGGCAGACAAATATGTCCTCTATGATTAGACATGTATGCCAGAGGCTGCAAGGTCAGATACAAAAGACAAACGGTGTCCATAGAAGCAGGCCTGGGATCAAGCTCTTTGGCTAGACACCAATGACAAAAACTGAGCCACTTGCTCCTGTGTTGAGCTCTTGTAGAGGGCTTTCGTGTCACTTGAATTATACGCATGTTGTCCTCGAAGCAGTTGAACTGCGCTAATGATCGGAGCACAGGCACCAGGCTGCCAAGCTGAACGATTGTGGGGAGCGGTGTCACAACTGGCGATTGCTCTCGTGAAGGTCGGGAATCTGCGGCAACCTGATCGGGGAAGACACAGACAGGTGCTGCAGTTCCGAAAACCAGAACCTGGCAGGCCACCAAGGAGCTATGAAGAGGAGAGTGCAGTTCATGCATTTCTGAGTTTCCAAAGTGACTGATGAATCAGTGGCAAAGGAGGTAAAGCATACGCTTTCATGGTTTCCCACAGGATCTCGAGGACGTCCCCCAAGGAAGACACCCCGAGCCCGTCCCTGGAAGCATAAAGAGGCAGTTTCCTGTTCGATCATATCGCAAAGAGGTCCACCTCTGGAGTACCCCATTGCTGAAAGATCTTGGTTGGTGTTCTTCCAGTCGTAAATCATCGCAGATAGGCGGATGAGGTAGTCTGCAGTCACATTGATGTGACCCGGAATGTGCACAGCTTGGATCCAGACATTGTGTTGGATAGCCCAATTGCAAATTTGTATAGCAAGGTCCATGAGGAGGGGAGACGTGGTACCCCCCCTTTTTGTTGATTAAGATCTTTGCTACGGAATTGTCAGTGCAAATTCGAACCACACTGTTGGTGATAGAGGGTTGAAAAGCCTTGACCGCCCAACAAACTGCCAGGAACTCCACGTAATTGATATGGAACCCCCTGTCTTGAGGTGTCCATAAATCGTACACCTCGAGGTGATGCAGTGTAGCTCCCCACCCCAGAAGGGAGGAGTCTGTAGTAACCGTTACTTGTGGGCAGGGCTCCTGGAAGGAGGTCCCCACTGAAAGGTTGCTGGCGGATGACCATTGAAGATCCGCCATCATGCAGGATGGGACTTCCTGGAATTCGGTTCCGTAGCCTGGGACCAGCAGCTCCGAAGAGCAAGCTGACTGCACCTCATTTACAGGCATGCAGGAGGTAGAGCTAACATGCAAGAGGCCATGAGGCCCAGGAGTCTCTGGAACCACCAAGCCGACATGCAAGAGCACTGCAGGCAGAGCTGGAACGTGGTTGAAAGGTCTGCAATTGGTACAACGTCCTTTCATCCCCAGGCTTTTCATCCCCAGGCTTTTCAAAGTGCACATTCCATCGAATGTGCTCATCGAATTTAATTTTTTAAAGGAGGGTGGGAAAGGGCAGATAAGGGTTTGGGTGGGAAATGGCAAAAAATAAGTGTGGGAGCGGGTTTTGGCCCCCCCCCCCCCCCAAAAAACAAAAAACGATGAGCACATTCGATGGAATGTGCACGTTTAAAAGCCTGGGGATGAAAAGGCAGGCGATGAAATGACATGGAACCCTGCAATCCTGTCCTCCGTCAGGAACACTCTGGCACGGACAGTATCCCAATGGAAACCCAGAAAGATCTGGTCTTGAGCGACCGTCAGACAATTTCCACTAGTTCACCGACAGCCCAGGATGGAACAGGAGCTGAAGGAGTGACTGAGATTGGCCATAGTGGTCTGTGGGCAAGGACTGCACAGGAGCCAATCGTCCAAGTATGGATATACATGAACCCCCTGCAGTTGTGAGGAATGCTGCGATGACCGACATCTTCGAAAGACATGCGGTACCGAGCTGAGACTGAACAGAAGCACACAATACTGGAAGTGTTCCGTTCTGACTGACAACTGCAGATTTTTCGATGCAGGCTCCAGATCAGAATACGCATGTATGCATCCTGAAGGTCTACCACACCGAGCTAATCGCCCTTCCGGAGAGAGGACTATCTGGCAGGGCGTAATCATCTTGAATTTCTTGTGTGGTAGAAAGAGATTGAACTTTGATAGGTCGAGGATAGTGCGCAGGCCAGCCTGGTTGGGTTTGGACACTGTAAAAAGACGGAAGCAATAGCCCTCCCCTTGCTCCCTCAAGGGAACAGGTTCCAATGCTATGAGGTCTAAGTTTCTGTAGCTCGGCTCAGAGAGGGCGACCCAGTATGCTGGAGAGGAGGGTGGGATGGGGGAGGGGCAAGCAAAAGCCTGAACGAGCGACTGACGAAACGCACCAGTCTTCTGTGGTTGTCTGCCACGCCTCCAGATGAGACCAAATTCGTCCTCCCAACGGAGTCTTGTGCGACCGATAGAAAATATAATTTAGATGTTTTAATGGCGGAGAGCCCACTCATTGCTGAAGAGGAGGCTGTTGGCCGAGAGAAAAACTGGCCACCTTGCCATTGATGTTTACGGAGGGTCCGCCAGCTGGAGCCACAGCTCGGCGCGCATAGCGGTCCTGACTGCCTCTGAAACCAGAGAAGGACCTCGTTTGAGACCCGAACCTCTGAGTATAAGGTGCCTTTGCTGGTGTTTTCGCAATGTCCGACAATGACTTAGCAGTTTGAGTACTTGCCTTGGTCTTCGCGAGTTCCTCCTAAGTGGAGGAGATGGACAGTTCTTTACCCTTGAGGGGGAGATCAAGCACCTTGTCCTGAAACTCCTTCAAATACTTTGTTGCATGCTGCCACGCTTGGGGGGACAGGTCTACTCTGACCATAAGGCCTCAAACGGCGGCATCTACATGATGGGCGCAAGCCTCCAGTAGATCCTGCGCCAGAACCCTGGCATCAGATAAGCTGCCCTTAAAGTCTTCGAACCCATCAGGAGGAATACATTCCTGAAACTCGGCATACTCCTTCCACAGTTTGACATTAGCAGCCACCAGCATAAGCTCAGTATTCGCCTGACGCAGCTGAAGAGCCGAATTGGAAAAACCTGTTTTTCCCCAATGGCATCAAGAAGCTTGTCCCCTTTGCAAAGGATCTGGGACACTGCAGTGGAGGGTGTAGAGGCCAGTTTCGACGGGAGCGTAGCTGCTGCCACCACATTCGATGGGGGCGGGGGGCTAGGGGTGGGCATGCAGACAAGGATATGTCCTGAGATGCGAGTAGCTTGTAGCGAGCGTCAATTGTCTTGTTTAGGTGCAGCCCGGAATTAGGTTTTTGCCAGACCTTAAGGGCTTCGGCCAGGTAGACCTTCTGAAGGAACAGGCCGGTGAACTGTGTTGACGGAGTGAAGGCTCCAGAAACTAGCCCCTCTTGTGGAGCCGGGGGTTCTGGTATTGCGATGTCTAGCAATGCCAACATATCCAGCTCCTGGTCGTGAAAAGCTCTAATAGAGTGGGGCGGGTCATCGCTGTTGTGGTCCGCCTGGTCCTCATCCACTGAGGAGGGAGCAGAAGTCTGATCCGCCGCAAGGGGGGGAGCAGAAGTCTTTTCCACAGGGGAAAGTGGAGGAGGCGGCCCCACAGGGAGTGGTGGAGGAGGTGGTACTACCGGAAGCTGCATAGGGATTGCCGGAGCAGGGACCGGTTCAGGCAGCTTAGGATACATTTCCTTAAATGAATCCTTAAAGTACGCCTTCATGGGATCAGAATGCATAAGCGTCTGAAACTTGCCAAAAAACGCATCCTCAGACCAAGGTCTAGGCACTGGAATGGGCAGAGGCTTCTCCGAAGGGGCATAGCCCCAGGATCATAAAGAGGATGTTGCCAGGATGGTGCCCCACCAACTGGATCCCTGTAGATCAAAGGCGCGTAGAAGGGAGCAGCTGAGTCCGATCACCCCAATCCATTGGAGGGCAGAACATGTTTTTATTATCCACAAACCGAGTAAAAGGATGCTCTGCCCAAAAACCGGCGCCTCAGCACCAGCATTGGTGAATGTTGGTGCAAGAGGTAGTCTAAATGGCCACCGTGGACCGAGGGGGTTGGACCGCCATTTTGTCAACGCCGGAGAACTGTGTCACAGGTGTAAGTGAGGCCAGGGTCACCATGAAGAATCAGGGGTCTTATGTTCCATTTTAGCCTTGTGACAAGGAACTTCTGTGAGGTACTGGAGGAGGGTGGGGGGGGGGTCTGTACTTCCGCTCTCTATATGGTAGAGGAGAGGCACAGAGGACCCCTGCCAAGATTCTCTATTATTGGTACGTGGTCGAGCAATCAAGGCCTAGCTTCTCAGGAGGTAATGCAGGCTGGTTCTTAAGTACAGTGTAGTCCCAAAGCACCCACAAAGGAATGTCCACACACTATCGGTTAAAACACAGTCTTTATATAATATTCAAGGTTATATACAATATAACAATAACTAATTTGTATTTGGATATCTATAATGGCAAATATACAGTTCTACATGGTACCACAATTACTATTAGATCACTTTAAAGTGCATCAACTGTATGGTTAAATGTCACACAAATCAGTTCGTAAAGGAAACCAACAATGGATATAAGAAGAAAGCAGTTGGTTCGAACAATTGGCAGTATACTGGCCCTGCTACTGAGTCACAGTTCTGTGTGGAGGACCCCCCCCCCCCACCTGGGCAATCTGTAGAATAAAGATATATCACAAGCCCAGTCCATATATTGTTCACAAGAGACTTTCCAATAGTTCTGCAACCCCAAAGTACCTGGCTTTGTAGCGTTCCTCATCGGGGAATCGACAGCCCTTCCCGGGTGCCCTCCCTTTAAGGCAGGAATCACGGGTCGAACGTCTGACGGGTAGCAGGGTGAGCTACGATGGTGAAGTGGCAGCTTCATTCCTAGCGGTGCTCGTCGACGGACAAGCGTAAAAGTCATGCGAGGAAGAGGCGTGCGGGGCACCTCAGTGTCAATAGTTCTGGACCGCAAAGAGTTTGAAGAACTGAGGCCCAGCAAGGGCGTCGAGTCGCTGGCGTCTGTGGTCTTTGGCTGGCGGGAAACCCACTGACGGATGCTCCTCGGCGCATCGACACCTGGCCTTTCCAGCGGAATCAGACGGGCGATGATGCAGACGAGAGCGTCCTTGGATCAAAAGTTCTTAGGCAACGGGAGCACGGCGGCTCCGGTCGGCGACTGCAGTCGTCGACAGTGGCGGACAACAGTCCGGGCGCTTCTCTTTGGGATTCTGCGGCAGTCCCCGTCTCGGGTCGGCACCCTGTCATAGGTCTGTCTACCAGGGAGCTTTGGCAAAGATCAGCCAGTGCACGATGGTCCCTCGTAGCTCGGGAAGAGGGTGCCTTACCAGGTCCTTTCTGGGTCAGTCCTTGGAGACACAGCAGCTTTCAGATTGATGAAGGAGAGCAACAGCAATTCTTCTCTTCTAGCAGGGCTTCAAGATCAAGCGTCAGTTTCACTCCAGTTACTCTTCGTAGTTTGGACTTCAGCTCTGAACACGATTCCTAGCAGTGAGAGGTCCCCAGATATACTGTTGATCTCCCATTCATTCCGCTGGGTCACACTCGAGCATCCAATCACTATTAAGGTCATTCAGCAGTCTGTCAGCCAATCAGGCGCACGGTGCATTCAGGCCATTCTTCTCCATCCAGGCACTCCCAACACCGAATGTGGATTCGGACAAGAACCATGCCATTCAACACTACGTTCATACCAGTTTCGGGCAGGGCTGTCTCAGTCATTGTGTCAAACACCAGAAACTAGACATCCACAACAAGAAGTGCATATTCGTGTCACACCCCATTCACCCAGGTCCCACCCACAGGTGTACTCACAACATACGGTCGTTGGGAAGGCTTCGGCCAGTCTGGTCGGCACTTCCCCCCCACACTACCATATATGGAACTCCCACTCAACAGCCAGTCAGGGGGAAGGGACAGAGTCAGGGCTTCCCGGGACTTCGGGAAGATCAAGGTAACAGGCGATGGAAGGCAAGAGGCCACAGGGGCCATCTTATCCCCATCAGGAATCTACCGATTACAATGACAGGGCCAGGGCGTCCCAAAATGGAGGACGCTCAGGGCACCAGTCAATTCAGCACAGAGCTGCCACCAGCACGTACCCTGCTCTGTGGGCTGCACACAGGTGCCCAAAAACATACACTAGGGGCACAGGGTTGTACCCCCACCCATGGGTGCCATAAGGGTATCCCATGGGTCCGTTCAACAAAACCAAAAGAGCTGCACCGCCAGGAGTCTCACATGAACTCCTGCGTGGAAAACACGACAGAACACATGATAAAAAGCAGTAAAGGACAAGGATACGGAGGCCCTGTCCCTCCAATCCATTTCCAGCATCATAACTTCAGCAAAGCCAGTGCTAGCAGATCTAGAGTGTTTGAGACACCTTAGGGACTGCTGATGAATTAGCCCGAAGAGAGGGAACCTCAGCAGAGCCGGTACTAGAGCTTGACTGACTTCTCTGCCCCCCTCAGCAGGATTGGTTCCACCACAGGCCCAAGTGTGGGAAGGCTTAGAGTCATCCCCTGAAGCCAGAACCCTCAATCTTGCTGGTCTTAGATCTAGCCCCCAAGAAGGGGAACCTCAGGGGTAACCCCGGTACGTTTAGTCACCATGAGAGGGACCTCAAGCCGAGAATCAGTACACTTAGTACCAGATGTTGAAACCTCAGGGCTAACCCCCAGTGACAACAGCCCCAGAAGTAATGGGCCTAACTTTAGCCCCCAAAAGGGGAACCTCGGATGAAGATTCGGTTTTGGCAGCCCTTTGCAGGGGTCTTCAGATGACTCTTTGGAGCGCCAGTTAGGTCCCTTTCGGGACACCTCAGGGAGATCCCTGGTAATAGAGCTGCTTGAGCCCCTCCCGGACCTAGAAGACCCCGGGAAGGAGTCCCTTGGACAGGGTGCCCTAAAAAGGAACAAACATACCAGTTGTTTGCTTTTGTCTTTAAAGAACTGCTGTAAATGTGGTGGGTGAACACACTGAAACACCCCCTCCGACCTGACAAGCCGTCGCTGGAGTGCCCAAATGGAAAGGGAGTCGCAGTAGAAGCCCAAGTCCCACCCGTGTTCCAGGCCTAAGCACTCCAGGCAAAGAGTGGGGACACGCCCACACGAAAATGCGTTCGCACGATGAACAGCACACTAATCCTAGATGCTCTGGCATAGACAGAAGATGACCGTGGAACCGGAGCAGGAATGAAGGACAATGGAACAAAAAGAAAATATTCCCTGTGATGTAAATGTGTCCGACCGCGCGGAGAAAAGGACTGAAGGGCGATGCGCGGGCCGGAGCTTAGGAAGGTGGGCTACATCATTACGTTAATTTGTTGATGCTATTAAAAAGTGATCTGGTCCTGTCCCGAAGGACGGAATGTCCCACAAGTTTGGAGGAAAGGGGACGTGACGTAGGAGTAAGGCAAGATTGTATGCAGTACCCTGTGGGAGACTGCACCAGCCTTGTCCTCTTGGCAATAGTTAACCCAACCTTTGGTATAAGCATGTACTACACAAGTTGGTAGAGTGACTGAGCAGCCAGGCTCATCTCAAGAGGGGTCAATGTGAGCTGCAAGGTTGTAACAGTTTCACTGTCCTTTATTCAAATAAGCACTCATACACAAGGTTTCTTGATAAAACAATTAATTTATTTCACAGTCAGTTGAATAAGCCTTCTTTAGAAGGGAGCAAAAAATGTAACAGTTTAAAATATACTTCAAAACACTTAGGTTCTCTAATCAGATGATACCCATTGGGGATGGCACACAGACACATCCTACACCCTCAGGTGACTTAAATAGCTAGGGCACTGTGGACATTGATTTATCACTGGTACATTTAGAGCAATACTGAGTTTGGTGCAGATGTTGGTATTTCAATAATGTAATACACCTTGGTCTCAAGCCTAGTATGCAGCGCACAGCTGAAATGCTGATTTTATTATATATAAAGGTTCAATATTCTGAGTGATATACCAATCATATCACACCTCTTCTCAAATACCCTGGGTCACGATGGACCAGGAATCCGGCTGGTTGGTAAAGGTAATATTTATTTATAATTCAAATCAAACATATACTTTTGAATAGGGAGCAGCTAACAGGCAGGAAGGTATGCAATGCACTTAAATTCACTCTTTAGCAACACAGAAGGAAAATACCAGAGAAAAATAACACTTTTGGCTGGTTTGGAAAGATGGCACTAAAGTTAAGATGTCCCCATGCAATATTCCTCAACCCACAAATAAACAATCCTAACTAGATATAAGGAAGCAGCAGGTAATCCGGAATAAGGAATGGAAGACAGAATTTGAATCCAACCTGGTTTAGAGATTGGGATGAGGCAAGGCAAGGTAGGCTATGGTTTTCTATAATTCCTATTAATACTTACAGTGCACTTTAATTTAGGATTTTGGACCGACAAGGGTTCTGGTCATCACACGGATCGGGTCTAACCAAGGACAGCTGGGCAAATCTGGCGGAACAGGTTGTTCTGGTCACTGAACTACACTGGAATGGCCCTTCTGGTTACTGGAGATCAGTGGGATGGCAAGTTTGCAGCAGGCATGCATCTAGTAGTAGCAATCCAGGTTGGATCAAGATGCTTCCCTTGGGGTTTTTGGGATTTTTAGAATTTGAGGCTAGCTGAGTATGGATTTCGCAATGCATAGGCCTTGGCTTTGCAATGAAATCTGGAATCAGGATCAAGTAGCATGAAGAAATCAGGAACAGGACGCCAGTCAGGAAGAAAGTCAGAAATCAGAGTCTCGTGCTGTCAGGTTCCCTTATTTATCATGCCAAATGGCATCACCACAGTATATGGCAGGGGAGGGCTTACTACCCACACCCATCACGCTAGGATTGGGCAAGAGCATAGTTTCCGCCTTGCTCTTCGCTGATTGGATCACAGAATAGGATGTCATGTTTATGGGATGATTTTTACAATGACTAGAAACCTCCCCTAGCTACTGGAACCAAAATCTAATTTGACCACAAATACATATTTATACAGTTATAACCCCTGAGAAAATCAGATACACGGGTTACCTATTTTGTGGGGCACATTTCAATCCAAACCCAAAGTCTGGGGGACCTGGTTTTGCCTTTCTGCTACATTTTGGCAATTTTAACCATGAAAGATTTGGCCAAAAATGTCCCAACTTTGTACACAGATGTGCATTTACCCCTGGGATGTGTGTACAAAACGTTATGTTCACAATATCAATACTTTCCCCGCGATCTGTCATTCTTTAAAACTTCTGTTACTTATGCAGTAAGGCGTTCTGCCAAGTCTTCACAGAAAGAGCATAGAATTAGATATAAAAACTACAAACTTTTCATATTTTTCCTCAATCTTGCTGCAAAGTTAAATGTCTTTAAAGTTCAGTTGCAAAATAGGCTTTTTAAAACCAACAGGAAGTCTTTTGTCACTTAATCAGTTTAGTTTTTTTCTTTTCTCCAACTGCAAGCAAATAATTCCTTTGGAGCAGGATGAGGGGCCTCTCTCTTGATGGAAGTTTACTGCCCCTCACACTTGAAAGGTGAGAGTCTCAGCCTGCTATTGTTTCAGCCTGGAGCAAAGACAAATGTCTGACGACGCCTTGGGAAGTCCCTTTGTCCTGGGTATTCAAAGCCTCCAAGCTAGTAATTAGCCTTTCCTGTTCCAGACGTTTATGAGGTGTCACCCTTTCTCAGGGCTAGCAACTGGCAGAGCAAGTTTTTTTTTTTATATAGTTTGCCAACTCAGCCTGGGTTTTAGCTTTTAATTTCTCCTTTTAAATCTTAACTTTAAACCTATAGAATTAAAACAGTTTACAGGTGTATTTTCATCTGCAACAAATCCTTTTACATTTCTAAGTAATCAAGCCTTTACACAACAATGTACTTTTAAATAGGCGATTTTCCCACTTCAGTCAGGAGAAAGCACATTTTACTATTTCTTTAAATTCGGTTTCCATCTCCAGCAAATATACACTTTGCGCAGCTATAGTTCTTTTCTTGAGTGCTGGAGTTGTTATGCAACATGGATACAGGTACAGGCATCTAGAGTCTTTCTCTAGACATCTGATTCTTGATATTGTTGCAAAGAAAATAGACGCGTTTCCAGTGTAAAATGAAAAGGCCCCTGGTTGATTTTTCAAGGATACATTTGACAGGAGCTGTCATTGCAATGAGGCCCGATTCCTCCGAGACACAATGCATGATCCTGGGCATTGCAGGGCCTTTTTAAACAGTGGTTCCTGAGCAATTGATGAATTTAGTGGCAAACAGCACTTTTCAGGTTGAGAAAGTGTCATTTTAAAGAGGCATTTTGGGTTTTCAGCAAAATAATGCTGCCTCTTTCCTTCACTCCATGTTCCATGTTGCAGAGCACACTGGCACGTTCCTGCAGTGAGTACTCTGTTCCACCCCACCTGGAAGGTATGAGGCAGGGTGTGCAGCTATTTTCTGGTTGTTACAAAAACGCAGTTTACAGATCTCGGCGCGTGCGCACAGGAGTCAGCGTGGCCATTTTGTGCTGTTTCTTGCACCAATGCAGTAAAGTGATGTAACATAGCACAGCTGAGTGGGTCAAAATATCCCCCACAGAAGGTTAGATATGGGAATAAAACAAAAGGTTAACAAATAATGTGTATACTGTTCAGTACTTTTTGAACCCTCTAATGCAAAGCAGATTAACCCTTTCCTGGAGGAAAGGCAAAAGCACAAAGTCAGAAGAAGAGTCTCTCGGGGAGCCAGGACAGCCAATATTAGTTGAGCAAAGTCTAGGGGAGCCGATAATCTTCTTGCAGGGAAGTAAAAGTCTTGCAGTGTTTTATAGAAAGGTTTGTAGAAAGCAAATCACTGAAGGGCCACAAGCTGGGAGGCTTGTGAAGGGGCAAAGCTGCAAGCAAGTCTGCAAGGGTAACCAAGACAAGTCTCAACTGAGAGCTAGCAAGGCTACACAACAAGAGGTAAGTCCCCTTAGTTTTACAGTACCTTTGGTTAGAAGAAAAGTGGATCCATCTGGCTTAGGTTCCTGTGTAGGTCTGCAGATCCTGTCTTCCTGGGCCTCAGTCGTGGGGACAAGAGGGATGACGTCTGAGGACTACTGCACTATGAATGTAAAGTCGACAGCAGCAATGGACAAACTTCATATCAGCTGCACTTCGCGGTTTCAGCTCCTCGCGTCTCGCAAATAGCACCACCGCAGGTTCTCGGATACCTTAATGGACTTTCATCACATCTGAGTCTACCACTCTTTTTGAGGTGGCTACGGCTTGCTCAGTCCTGCTTCATGGGAGCTCGGGTCTGACTTAAAAGCGATGCACTCGATCTGGCGTTCATCTCCTTGGCAATCGGTTCCTGCATCAGCAATGGATGTACAGCCAGCTCCGAGAGGATGTCCAGACTAGTTCACTTTGGGGTTGATTGGTCCCACCAACCAAAGGGGAGAAGTCATCCGTTGCAGGGCTGCTCTAGTCTAGGTGACTTTGGAGCTTCAGCACAGCAGCAGGGCTTCACCGGGCAAACCAACGGTCCAGGAGTTGCAGCAGGCATCTCTTCCAAGTTCTTCTTCGGATTCCTTCGTCCAGTGGTCGAGACTGCCTTCCAATCAAAAAGCCTTGCCTTTTATGCAGGTTTCTCCCATTCATTCCAAGCCTAGCTGTCACTCGCACAGCAGGGTGGCTGTCCTCAGTGGACAGCCAGCCGGCCAATCACCTTTGGGTGCATTCCTGTAACCAAGGGGATTAAGCAAGCACCTCCCTCATATCCTGCCCCCGCCAGACATGCTGGAGCCGAGGCGGGCTTCACCAGTGAATCCCGCCAAAGACAAAATGAACAAAGGGATTAAACCTGGTTTGGTGCGCAGAGTAAATCGCAAGAAGGTCCTTTCCAACAAGAAATGGTGAAAAATGAAGACCAGGCCATTTTGACAAAATGGGCACCCATGGGTGCGTTACTGCAGCTGCACATGCAGCCTGGAGTAAAAACACATAATGGTAGTAAAAAGTAAACCACTGCCACCAGCCATTAATTGTAGAAAGGGTAACATAAAAATATTACTTGAGAAACTAGACAAAGGGGATACTAAGTAACCCCTCCAGCACCCTATTGTAAGATAGTGTGTGCTGGGTCTAGAAAGTTACAAAATGTAAGTAAAATCAATTTCACTCCACTGCTCTTGGAAACAGTAGTTTATCCAAGAGACAGTATTTAAATCTTGGGGAAATCTGTAAGACTTCCCTGTGTCACTGCACTGAAGGTGTTGTGTGTCACAATGTAAAGATGATGCCTATGGAGTTTGTCAGACTCCAAAACCAAAAAGAAACGGTGTTTAAATCACATTACAATACATGAGTGGGGAAAAAGGGCTCACTCGCTCCAGGTTAAAAATTAAAAAAAGTCCTTGAGTCCAGCAAACCTGCTGGGGGTCTCTAGGGTAGAGAGGAATTATCAAATTTCTGAGAATTCTCCCTAACAGTATCTTTTTGGGTAACGTTTTCATATTGAACAGAACACCTTACAGTGCAGTGTGATCGTGATACTTTTGTATCACCCTAGGCCTACACTCAAAGGATTGTTGATTACTTTTAAGTGTGCCTCAAGGCAAGCTAGTGGCAGCAGTTACATTTTTACCATTTTTGCAATTTGTTTTGTTGGCCTTCTCGCACTTACCACGTTTGGCTACTAACAGTGGCTAGTGTCCCAAGATGGCCGTGCCACAAAATGTCTTGCTTGTTGTTTGGCCATTCTGTTCTTTGCGCTTCTTCCTGCGGTCTCAAGTCAGGAATTTCCTTTTATGGTCATGCATTTGCCCGGGAAATTTGCAGGCTAGTGCAGGCCATGTGTGATGGAAGCCAGAAGTGGGTTGGCATTGGCTGGTCTCAATCCGGGAAAGGGTTAATTTATGTTGCATTGGGGGGGAGGGGGAGTTCAAAAGTACTTACCTGCTTCAGGATATTTGTGTGATCTCTGGTTTTATTCTGAAATCTCTTTACTTTAACACTCACCTCAGTATTGCTCTAAATGTACCAGTGATATATTAATGTCCACAGTGTCCTAGCTATTTAAGCCACCTGAGGGTGTAGGAAGTGTGTGTGCCATCCCAAATGCGTATTTGCCGATTTAGAGAAATTAGGAGTGTGTATGTGTGTGCTACTATTATATTGCCCCTTCTGAAGAAGGCGTACTCTAACGGGCTGTTAAATTAATAATGGTTTAATCAAGAAGCCTTGAGTGTAAGTGTTTATTTGGAAACTTGTCACTGTGAATCTCTGTGTAACCACCCTACTGCTCACATTGACCCCTCTTGAGAGGAGCCTGGCTGATCAACCACACTACCAACCTGTGTAGTACAGACTTATAACAAAGGTTGCTACTCCTATTGCCAGGAGGTAAAGGTTGTTGTAGTGCACCCAAAAGGGTACTACTCCAAATCTTGCCTAACAAAGACAAAAGACTAAGAGAAACCGTTTCCCAGTTCTGAGTCTGAAGGAGTAGTCAGTTTCCACATAACAAATGAGCAAAAGGTCAGTCGACTGAAGCCAAAGGCTTCACTTTACTAAAAAGTCAGGACACGGTGTAAAAACAAAAGCAAAACGTTTGGAGGTCCATAGAATATGGAAGAGAATGTTCCTAACATTTGCACCCTCCAGCCTAGGGGCAGGGGGCACTAATCCATTATGGACAGCCCATAAGCACTGCAATGTTGAGCACTTGGCCTATGCTCAATGGTGAAGTCAAAGCCTTAAAAACCTACGGACCATTTGAGCAACTAAGGATTCTCTCCCTTCATATTCAACCACTTTGGGGGCCTATAGTCAGTCTGCACAGTGAAATGAGTCCCATTGAGGTAGGGTCTCGGCTTCCTAAGGCTCCATACACAATGGAAGACAATTATTTTTCAACAGTAAAACACCTGAGCTCTGTCCTTCAGCTTGCGGCTGATGAAACATGACAATGCATTACTTACCGTAAAAGCATTTCTGATGGTTGTATCTGCTTAGATTCACATGCTGTGCATAGGTCCGACATCCAGTGGTCACTGCGGAGTATTGCATTTTGTTTTTCGTAGTCGAAAAGGGGACGTCGACAAGGCGTGTCTGTAACACTATCCCTATAGTGACGTGCGTTGTACCCATAATCCCTCACGCGTCGAGGTCCCTCCGTTTGTATTTTTCTGCCCTGAGGGAGCCTTCTAGACGTGAGTGAGTGAGTACAGAAAAGAGATATATAAAAAAGGATGTCTATGTTCCTTCCATCCGAGCGGGGAGGAAGGGTGGGCACATGTGAATCTAAGCAGATACAACCATCAGAAATGCTTTTACAGTAAGTAATGCATTGTCTTCTGATGTTTGTTAATCTGCTTAGAATCACATGCTGTGCATAGACTAGCGAGCAGTACCCGGAGTTGGAGGTGGGTTGTGAGAAGGAACAGTAGAGAAAAGATGTCTTAATACTGCTTGTCCCACCTGGGAATCAGATCTAGAGTGGGCATCTAGACAGTAGTGTTTTGTAAAGGTGTGTACAGAACTCCAGGTTGCCGCTTTGCAGATGGACTCAAGGGGAACATTTGCAATGAATGCTATGGATGCCCCAGTGCCTCGAGTAGAGTGTGCTCTTGGCTTGAAGGGTAGTTCTCTCTTAGCAAGAGTGTAACAGAGTGATGCATTGTACAATCCATCTAGATATAGTGGATTTTTAAAACTGCATCTCCTTCTCTTCCTGCTGCCACCGAGACAAAGAACTGATTAGTCTGTCTCAGTGGACTAGTTCTTTCCATGTAAAACATGACAGCTCTGCGCACATCAAGTGTATGCAGGCTTTTTTCTCCTAGATTAGAAGGATTTTGAAAGAACGTTGGTAGTTCTATAGACTGGTTGACATGGAATTTGGAGATGAATTTCGGTGCGAACCTTGGGTGTGTGCGTAGAACCACTTTATCCTTGTGAACTGTTACAAAGGGGTCTAAAACCGAAAGGGCCTTTAGTTCACTTACTCTCCTAATGGAGGTAATAGCTATTAGGAAAGCAGTCTTAAGAGTGAGATCTTTAAGAGTTGCCTTGTGCATGGGTTCGAAGGGTGACCCCATGAGCCTGGTGAGTACCACATTTAGATCCCAGCCGGGAGATGGGTTTGCTATTGGAGGGTGTATTCTCTTTACCCCTTCCATGAAGGCTTTGATTACTGGGATCTTCCACCACGATACTTTGAGTTGTGAAGTGGTGTAAGCAGAAAGCGCTGCCAGGTGTACTTTAATAGAATTGAATACTAGACCCGAGTCCAGTAAATGGTCAGGTACAGAATAATTTGTGTGGGAGAGCAATCAACGGGGTTGATACTCTTCCCTCTACACCAGATGACAAATCTTTTCCATTTGCTAGAATAGCAGTGACGAGTGTTAGGCTTTCTGGCCTCTCTGAGGATGTGCATGCACCTCTGTGGAAGTTGTAAATGTCCAAATTCTATGACCTCAGGAGCCAGGCTGCTAAGTTCATGGTCTGAGGGCATGGGTGCAGTGTCCTGCCCCTGTCTTGTGACAGCATGTTGTATGGGCAGGGCAGTTTCACTGGAGGAGATAGAGACATCTCCAACAAGTGAGCGAACCATGGCTGTCGGGCCCACATAGGGGCCACCAGTATCATGGTAACTTGTTCCTGGTGCATCTTGTGCACTATCTTGTTGAGAAGGGGAGTCGGGGGGGAAAAGCGTAAACAAATTTCCCTGACCATGGAATCGATAGACCGTTCCCCTTGGACTGGTTCTGGGGGTACCTGGAGGCGTAATCTTGGCATTGAGAGTTTTCCAGAGTTGCAAACAGGTCTATTTCTGGGAAACCCCACTGTGTGACGACGTCGAAGACAAGGTCTTCTTGTAACCACCATTCGTACTCTACGGGCAGGGGGAAGTCTCTGCTGAGTTCGTCTGCTAGCAGATTGAGTTCCCCTGGTACATGTGATAGTAGGAACATGTGTTTGAGAGCCCACTTCCAGATGTTCTGGGACAGCTCGGACAGTCCTGGAGTATGAGTGCACCCTTGCTTGTTGAGGTAGTACATGGCTGTGGTGCTGCCTGTGAGGACCATCACTGTCTTTCCTTGTAGGTGTTCCTGAAAGGCTTTCAGTGCTTTGAACACCGCTAGTAGTTCCAGCAGGTTTATATGCTTGGATGCTAAGCTCGGAGTCCACGCTCCGTGAGCAGTCTGATGGGATAGGTGAGCCCCCCCCATCCTGTAAGGGATGCGTCTGTGGTTAGAGTGGCTTCCACTGCGGGTGTGGCAAAAGTTTTCCCTAATAACAGGTTTTCTTTTGTCCACCACTGTAGCGAGAGAACCAAGGCCTGCGAGACCACCACTAGATCGTCCCATTGTCCGCTGCCCTGACACCACTGGCTGTTGAGCCACTCTTGCATTGGGCGCATGCACAGGCGCGCGTGAGGTACCAAATAAATACATGACGCCATCATTCCTAGCAAGCGCATTGCTTTGCGTACCGTCACCTCTCGACCTGCCACATAATGGGGGATCTGAAACAGCATGTTTTGGACCCTCTCGTTGGAGGGCAAGACGAGGCCGTCCTTTGTTCGAATTAGAGCCCCTAGGAATTGTTTGATTTGGCTGGGGCCTAAACTGGACTTCTTTTCGTTGATAGAGAAGCCCAGTTGGAACAAAAGGTCTACAGTCTTTTGGGTATTGGAGAAGCATGTTTCGTAAGAATCCCCTGTTATGAGCCAGTCGTCGAGGTAAGGGTATACCGGGATGGATAACCTGCGCAGGTGGGCCGCTGCCACTGCCAGTACTTTCGTGAATACCCTTGGTGCAGATGCTATCCCGAAGGGTAGTACTCTGAACTGGTAGTGTTTGTTCTCTATCTTGAACCTGAGGTATTTTCTGTGCGCTGGCAACATTAAAATATGAAAGTATGCATCTTTCATGTCCAGTGTTGTCATGTAATCCCCCTGTGATAACAGTGGGATTACTTCCTGCAAGGTCACCATACGAAACTTTTGGGGTTTGACAAACGTGTTCGCTGGGCGCAGATCTAATACAGGGCGCATGGTTAAGTCCTTTTTGGGTACAAGGAAGTACACTGAATAAATACCTTCTGTTACCTGAGATAGGGGGACAGCCTCTATAGCTTCTTTTTTCAGTAGCTCTTCTACTTCTTGTAGAAGAATGGTGAGGTGTTCCGGTGTCATGCGTCGGTTCCGTGGGGGTCTGTAATTCGGGGAACCGTTGAATTCGATGCAGTATCCGTGGGCTATGGTGGATAATACCCAGCGGTCTGACGATATTCCCTCCCATGCTGAAAGGAACGATGTTAGCCGGCCCCCGACCGGTGATGCATGGGAGGGGACCCGAATCTTCGGGTCATTTGTTGGTATTGGGCGTGGAACCTTTGGGGCTGGAGCCGCGACCTCTTCCCCTGCCACGGCGTTGGCCTCTTTGACTGAAATGGGTGTTGTTACCCTGGTTAGAGGCCCAGTTGGTAGCAGAGTAAAATTGCTGTTGGTTTTGCTGCTGGCGTTGGCCACGAAAGGAGCGTCTATTGCCATAGCCGCGTCTGTTAGGGGGCCTAGAAATTTGGTCAAGAGTTTTGATGGTATCAAACTCTTTCTTCGCATGTTCTAGGGCCTCATCAACTGCTTTCCCAAACAGATGTGTTTCTTCTATGGGCTTATTTATCAAGGAAGCCTGGGTTTCCGGCTTAAATCCCGAATTGCGCAGCCAGACGTGTCGTTTGAGAAGTGTTCCCTGAACCAGGGAACGGCCAGCCGTCTCTGCGGCATCTAAGGAGTTCTTAACGATGCCCTGGTTTACAAGAGTTCCTTCTGAGATTGTAGCTAACAGGCGTGAACGCAGGGGTTCTGGTGCGTCCTCTGCTTCGCTGCGCAGCTTGCTCCACTGTGCATCTGCGTAGCTAGCTAGTAGGGAATTGTTATTTGCAATCCTAGTTGAAAAGGCAGCGGACGTCGTGATTCTCTTCCCAAGTGCGTAGAGCTTTTTGCCCTCTTTGTCAGGTGGTGCCTCACTAGTGGATAGTGGTACCCCTGCTCTTTTCCTTGTATTAGTAACTACGAGGGAGTCCAGAATAGAATGGCCTCCGATGTACAACGGGAAGGCCTTCTTTCACTCCTCAGACCAAGACACCTTCTTAGGTTTCTTTGGAGTAGTGAAGGAAATCTGAGGGGCAGCTATGGTGCTATAGTAGTGTGGGTTGATCAATTCTGCACAGCCTGTACTTCACTGGGAAGAGGCTCAATCTTGCACCCACCAACTTCATGCCCACGGCAGAACGCTAAACCCTGACCATTCTGGCACATGGTTGCCTTTATGGTCAGTTAGTCCCTCTGAATAGCCTGCAACACAATCTCCAGGTGTGCAACATGTTCCTTGGAAGTGGGGCTGAAGACTGCCATATCATCCAGGTGAGCAATGAAGAAATCGTCCAACCCATTCAGAACATGATTGACCAACCTTTGGAATGTGGCAGGTACATTCCTCAACCCAAAAGGCATTACCCATAACTGGTAAAGACCTTGAAGAGCTGAAAATGCGGTCTTCTCCTGGACACCTTCGGTCAGGGATATTTGCCAAGACCCTGCAGTGATATCAAAGGTGCGCAGGTACTTGGCACAACCCAGCTTGTCTATCAGCTCATCAGTTCTTGGTAGAGGGTGAGCATCTGTCTTGGTAACAGCATTCGGCGCTCTATAGTCCACGCAGAATCTCAAATCAGATGTACCTTCTTTTGGTACCAGAACCACTTGACTAGACCAAGGAATGCTAGAGAGCTCAATCACGCCAAGAACCAACATTTTGTTGACCTCAGACTTGATGTGGGATCTGATCTGGTCTGACATTCCATAACTCCTACTTTTAGTAGGCACACTGTCTCCAGTATCAAAGCCAAGTTGACAAACATGGAATGAGCGAAAACAAGGGGGAACCTCTAAGCAAAGTTTTTACCTCAGCTGAGGGGACAATTTGACAGCCCCAACGTAGCCATCTGAAGAACTGCCATGTAACAGATCAGGCAGCGGTTCAGATTCCTCTTTCTCCCCGTCTGAAGCAAGGAGTAGAGCAGCCATTTCAACCGTAGGGATGAATGACTTCAGTCTATTTACATGAAACGCTTTAGGAGCCTGACCAGGTCTCCTAAAGTCCACTAAATCGTTTACCTCACCAAGTTTCTCCACCACTTTGTAAGGACCCGACCATTTGTCCTTTTAAAGATCTAGGCCTTACAGGATTCATGAATAAGATTTCCTGGCTTGAAGTAAAATGAAAGAGTAAAGCCTTCTGGTCATAATATACTATGAGTGTGAACTGCAATGTTTACAATGCAATTATTATGTGCCGATACGTTGTATTGCTATTTCATTGTGAGGATTTACCATGGATGATGTAGTGATATATTTTCAAACTTACCTAGATGATTGTATAGGCCCTGACGAAGGACACAATTGTCCAAAATGCATAGGTCCAATTGCGCTTCTAACTCTACATTACAAGCAATTTATTTACTAACATGATATTTATTGGCGAATAAACCAAGACTGTTGGTTTTTTAGAGTTCTAGTACCGTTCTTTTCAATTACAATAAGCATTGGAAACCACTAAGTGGACATTTGGGTGTACAGCCCACACCGCTGGATGACTTGCCAAGGTTTTTCTTTTTGTCCCACTGAGTGCTTTTCACGGAGGCACCTAATACTGGGTTTGTAACCCACTCTGAGAATGAAGTTTATGCTATATTACCAACATAAGAAATAATTTACAATCGCTGTGCACACTCACTGCTCTCCAGTTCAACTGTCTATCTGGGCTCCCACCTTCGGCCAATAGAAGTGCATGATGAGCTCTCCTTGGTCTTCTTGATCCTAAGATTACTTGCAAAGTACACTTCAAGTGCCAGCTCCAAGAGGAAGGATCTCACCTGAAGGGGACCCACCAACCTCCTATGGTCCCCTACAAAATGACTGCGAGCTCACTGTACAGGAGACCACCTTCCTAATAGATTGCATTTCCCATGAGGTTCACCCTCAAGTTGAGAACAGGACTATCTTCTGAGGGCTTCCAAAGCTGAGCACTCACATTGGCCCTTACACTCTTCCCTGCATAGACCCCACCCATTCTGCAAGCAAACTTTACAATTCAGGGTGGTCATGAGGGTTGAGCCCTTCAAGCAGTCCCTCTTCTGGTTCAGGGGCTTGGCCAACTACCTCCACCTCAGTGGTAGTTGAGCTACTGAGAATTTTCTCTCTGCCTCTTTTCTATTTGTTTACTACTTTTCCCCTTTGGCGGGGCCTTGGACTTGGCCCAGGCAGCCTTGGTCTGAGATCTAGTGTGTGGACGTTCTGTAGTGTCCCCCATAAAACCAGAGTCTCTGAGGAAATTCTTTAGCAGAACATTTCCAGGGACTTGCCTATGCACAACGACAGGCATCCTTAGTACTCCAGTATTCACAGCAAGTGTTACAAGCATAACTGAAAACTTGAGAAGGGTCCATCAGCCAACTTATTGGGCAGAGAAGCTCTGGCCAGTTCCTTTAAATTTACCAGTATGGAATCAATTACAGTTCTGCAGGCCACAGTGTCCCTAATGGCAGAGGTGTCTACACCATCCACCAGCACACTATCCTTAAAGTAATGCATTGTATTATCAGGTATGGAGCATACGCCTCAGCAACTCTAGGTTCTCAGGAACTCCATCCTATTCCATAGGGGAAGGAGTCTGAAGAGAAGGATGCCCTTGCACAAATAATTTCTTCATCATCATCATCATGCGATAAGGCCAGATTTAAAGAGTGGACTCCCAAGGTCTCTCCCTTAGATCTGGTGTCCCATTCACATGGTCACTTGCTCCACAGGTTCCACTGGACCTTAGGGCATGGGAGGCTTAGAGTAATCACTTTTTTGCTTTGGATAGTTAGTCCCACTACCCGACCCATTTCAGCATCTTGTGACTTACCCTTAAACATTTTGTGGGTGTTCTGGGAGGAAGTTATCAGTTGTCCCCACCCTCTTTCTCTTTTTGTTTCTTCCGCTCCTCATGCTTAACAGAAGCATATTGGTCCTTATGGGACACTATATGGGTGTAAGCTAAGAATTGATGAAGTAACACAGTGTGACACTACACAACACTTATCTGCTCATTATTAGGTAACCCACCTTTTGTTATAGGTCTGTACTACACAAGTTGGTAGTGTGACCGAGCCGCCAGTCCTATCTCAAGAGGGGTAAATGTGAGCTGTAGCAATGAAATGTTCAAATACAAGTAGCCAAGTAACACTTACACTCAAGGTTTGTTATAAATAGTTAGGTATTCATTTACCATACATTTTTAAATAAGCGTTTTTTTTAAAAAGGGCCAAGACATTTAACAATCAAATATACTTTAAAATACTTTTCCAGAATCAGCATAACTTAGTGGATACTCTTTGAATATGCTTTTTACACACTTCCTACACCCGGAGTTACTTCATTCACAAGGACAGTAACGGCATTTATATATCACTATTTACACTTCGCAGATTCTGAGGTTGCGGAAAGGTTAGAGGAAGGAAAAGGTTAAACAGGTTCTCAGGGCATGAGAGTATACTTCAATCTTCCAATGAAGCCTAGACAAGCCTTTCCCAGCAATAACAGTCTAAAACAAGTTACCACCTATGAGGGACAGAAATATCACAGTCAATGGACTAGAAGAGTCTGCAGGGAGCAAGGACAGCCAAAGTCCATTGGAGCACAGTCTATGGAGCTGAGGCACTTCTTAGATAATGAAAGTATTGCACAAAGTTAGAGAGTTTTGTAGGGTCACAATCTGTTAAGCCTATGAAAAGCAGAGTTGGAATCAACTCTAAGGTGTGCCAATGCAAGTCTCAACTGAGAAAAGCACGGCTCAAAAAGACACTGTGGTAAGAATCCCAAGTCTAAACAGCACCTCTGGTTTGAAGAGTGGTCCAGCTGGATTCTGTCCTGTTGTAGCGGTGCAGAGCCTGGGTTCCCGAGCCTCAGCCGTGAGGCCAAGAGGGAGGACGCCTGGAGGGCTCCTGCGACAGCAATTTGGAGGTCGTCGGCAGCTATAGGCTCTTTTCAGATCAACAGCACTTTGCGGTTTCATCGCTCTGTAAACAGCACCACTGCGGATCTCGGATACCAGTTGGGCTTCCTGCACCTTGGTGAGGGGACTCAAGCTTCTGGATGGTCCTTAGGAGACTCCTGGAGCTTATAGCTGGATTGCAGACCTTGCACTAGACTATGGATTTCTAGACCCCTGGCACTCGGTTTTTGCAGCAGCGAAGTAGTACAGCCAATCAGGGAAGATGGTCCAGTAGAGTTGATCTCGGGGTTAGTTGGTCCCACTAACCCAATGGAAGAAGTCGTCCCTTCCGGAGCTTCTCTTGTCGATCAGAAAAAGGAGTTTCTACACAGCAGCGGGGCTTCACCGGGCAATTCAAAGGTCCACGAGGATGCAGCAAGCTTCACTCACCGTTTCTTTGCCGGGTGTTTCTCCTAGTGGTCGACTGACTAGTCCCAAAACCCTCGCCTTTTAAGCAGGTTCCTCCCATTCATGCACAGCCTAAGCTGTCAATCACACAGTAGGGTGGCTGTCCTAAAAGCGCAGCCAGCCAATCAGGACTGGTTGCGTTCAGGCATTCCTAGAGACAAAGGACAGGGGAGTTTCGGGAACCTCCCTCACATCCTGCCTTTCCAGACACACTGGAGCCAGAGACGGGCTTCAGGGCTGAAGCACCAAGGGCTCAACTGGGCCTCAGCGCACAGAGTAAAACCCAAGACCGACCTCACAAACAGAAAATGACGGGAAAAAAAATGGAGACCAGGGCCATTGTGACAAAAATGGTCACCCATCGGTGCTATCGTGCAGTTGAGGATTCAGCCTGCGGTAGAAAAGCACAATGGTAGGAAGATTAAACCACTGCCACCAGCCATTTAAAATAATAGTGAGGTTAGCATAAGACATGCATTACTTACCATAATAGCATTTCTGATTGTATCTGCGTAGATTCACATTCTGTGCATATAGTCAGACATCTAGTGGTAATAGCAGAGTATTACATCTGGTCTTACAAGGATCAAAAGGGGGCGTCGACATGGACGTGCTTGTAACACTATTCCTAACATGACATGTAGTGTACCCAAGATCCCTCACGCGTCAAGGTCAGTCTGGTTGTGTTTTTTCTGCCGTGAGGGAGCCTTACGACTAACGCGAGTCCAGATAGAGAGAAAGTAGTAAGATTTCTATGTTCCTTCTACTCCGAGCGGGGAGGAAGGGTAGGCACATGTGAATCTGAGCAGATACAATCATCAGAAATGCTATTACAGTGAGTAATGCATGTCTTCTGATGCTTGTGAACCTGCTTATAGTCGCATGCTGTGCATAGACTAGCGAGCAGTACCCAGAGGTGGGGTGTGAGAAGGAACAATAATAAAGAGATGTCTTAGTAGCGCTTGCCCCACCTGAGAATCAGACCTAGAATGAGCAGGTATCTAGGCAGTAGTGTTGTGTAAAGGTGTGCACATAACTCGAGGT
Organism: Ambystoma mexicanum; assembly: GCF_040938575.1. Classification (NCBI taxonomy): domain Eukaryota; kingdom Metazoa; phylum Chordata; class Amphibia; order Caudata; family Ambystomatidae; genus Ambystoma; species Ambystoma mexicanum. The sequence continues at coordinate 495,490,646 of NC_090929.1, forward strand.
TGCTGCTTTGCAAATGGACTTGAGGGGAACATTTGCAATGAATGCTATGGAAGCCCCAGTGCTCCGAGAAGAATGTGCTCTAGGCTTGAAGGGCAGATCTCTCTTGGCAAGAGAGTAGCGGAGTGTGATGCAGTTTACAATCCACTTTGAGATGGCTGACCGAGACAAGGTCCCCTTCTCTACCAAATGCCACTGAAACAAAAATCTGATTGGTCTTTTAGTGGTTTCGTCTTTTCCAGATAATATATGACCGCTCTACGCACGTCAAGTGTGTGTAGGCTTCTTTCTGCCACGTTAGAGGGGTTCTGGAAGAAGGTGCGCAATTCTATTGATTGGTTCACATGGGACATTGAAATAAACGTAGACGCAAACCTAGGGTGAGTGCGCAAAACCACATTATCATTGTGAATTGTGGCAAATGGGTCTTGAACAGAAAGGGCCCTTAATTCACTGACTCTCCTAATTGAAGTGACTGCCACTAGGAATGCAGTCTTGTAAGTGAGAGCCTTAAGGCTAGCCTTATGCATAGGTTCAAAGGGAGATCCCATTAGTCTACTTAATGCCACATTTAGTTCCCACCGAGGGGCTGGGTTTGAAATAGAGGGGATAAAGTATTTTAACCCCTTCCATAAATGCCTTGATCACTGGGATCTTCCACCGCAACCCTTGGGACGTAGCGTATGCTGAAAGTGCAGCAGGGTGGACCTTCAGTGAATTAAAAACCAGACCAGAGTCCAGCAGATGACTCGGGTATAACACAATGCAAGTAGGAGAGCAGTCAATGGGATTGATGCTCTTAGAATGGCACCAGATGACGAAGTGTTTCAACTTATCGAAGTAGCAATGTCTGGTGTTAAGCTTTCTTGCCTCTTTAATAATGTCCATACATTTCTGAGAAAATTGGAGATGCCCGAACTCTAGGACCTCAAGAGCCAGGCCGCCAAGTTCAGAGTTTGCAGGCAAGGATGGAGTGTCTCCCCCTTGCCTTGTGAGAACATGTAAGAGCATGTTATATGGGCAAGGTAATCTCATTGGAGGAGAGATTGACATTGCCATCAGATGGGAGAACCAGGGTTGGCGGGCCACCAGAATCCTTGTGACTGGTTTCTGGTGCACTATCTTAAGTAGGGGAGTCTGGCGGAAAAGCGTAGACAAATTTCCCAGACCATGTTATCCAGAGACCGTTGACCTTGGAGCGATTCTTGGGGTACCTAGAGGTGTACTATTGGTATTGTGCATTCTCCAGACTTGCGAACAAGTCGATTTCTGGGAAGCCCCATTCTGCAAAGATGGTGGAGACTATGGGCCTCATTACGAGGTATGCCGGTAAGGCAAAAACGATGCCGGCATGGTAATACCGGCATTGTTTACCGTCCCATTGCATTCCGACCCGCAAACCCGGTATTAGCGGCACACTAAACAGCGGTGCCGCTAATAGCGGCATAGGCGCGTACACGCGCCCCTTCAGGGAGCAAATACCAGCATGCCGGTAATAGGGGGTAATTCCAACCCACGCATACATGCAAATACCGGCATCGCGAAGCCGGTAATCACAGGCTGCACGATGCCGGCCATACAGGCATCGTGGACCACCCGCAAACAGCAAGCAGGATACAAGGCAGCTGCCACAGGTGCACACAATCCCCACAGGTGGAGACAATGGGGGCTGTGCAGTATAAACTGAGCACATCAACACACCACAACCCCCCCTTCGTCCCCCACAGGTGTAGGCAATGTAGAGTGGCCCAGTACAAAAGGAGCACACCTACACACCACACCCCTTCTTACACCAAAATGCTACTGCTAGCAGTTGCAATCATGGCGCTGGAGGACATGCCTATAGAACTACAGCAACAACAGCAACAACTACAGCATCAAGAACAGGCAGCACAGAGGTGACCCAGGAGGAGAAGGAGGGTGAGACAGGCCCAGCAATTACCACCAGCGCAGCCACCAGTGCCTCATAGGCAGCCACCAATCCCTCGCACCAGACCCAGCCCATTCAACCTAACCCCTGAGCAGATCCACACCCTGTACCGGTTGGACCGTAAGACCATCACCACCATAGTGGACATGATACAGAACGACATTGCCAGCCACATAGAAATACACACTGCCATCCCCCATTACTAAAGGTAGTGTCTGTGCTACACTTCCTGGCCACAGGCACCTACCAACACACAGTGGGCCAGCTGCATGGCATTTCACAACCACTATTCTCACACATGCTGAACCAAGTGCAGGATGCCCTCCTGAAGCACACAAGCACCCATATATCCCTACCACGGACTGCCCAGGAGATAGCCGAAACCAAAGTAGGCTTCCATGCACTGGCAGGCATGCCTAATTGTGTTGGTGCCATCGACTGCACCCATGTGGAATTGGTAGTCCCCCATGCCATAGAGGCAGTGTACGGCAATCGCAAGCAATACCACTCCATCAATGTGCAAATGGTATGCGACTCCAGCAAGATCATCACACATGGCTGCGCCCGATTTCCTGGATCCACACATGATGCCATGGTACTGTGCAACTCCACGCTACCCCGTCACATGGAGCGACATGCTGGACCATGTGCCTGGCTGCTCGGTGAGTTGCACAACAGGGCCATGGCCATGCTGTGGGGGACTGATGTGTGCAGATGCAGAAGGGGGGGGGACGGGGCGATCGGGGGGCTACTGCACCCGGGTGGTAAAGGGGGGGGAAATAGTGCACCTGGGTTGGAAGGGGGGGGTGGGAGATAGTGCACCTGGGTGGCACTAGCCAGTGAGTGGAGAATGCATGCAGAGCTAAACACTCCTCACCTGAACCAGCCAAACGGAGCTTAACACATCACTGGGCCACATATCACAAATATTGCATATGGATGACAAGTAAGAAGCACAACCAGGGCACCCTGGTGATGGCAAGCAATGCACGACTAAATAGGATGGCAACAGTGGCAATGCGGCTAGTGTGACCATGCATAGTAAAGAATATACAGCATGATTTGGAGGCCAAACATTTTCGCACTACCACAGCACATCTGCCAGAGCATGCATGATTACACCCTGCATCATCTATTGAACCCCATCCAGTGTGCCACACCTCATTACAGTACACACTGCATCTAGGTGACTATTTTGTACACGTACAGGGACACGTGCTTGCCCACACCAAATAGCTGCTGCCATGACTGTGCTCCCTGAAGGTGGCAGTTCAGAGTGACGCACACCTATTTGTATCTGCTTGCAGGTGATGGAGGATATCCCTTGAGGCCGTGGCTACTTACCCCTGTACGGAACCCGCAGAACAGCCATGAAGAGGAGTACAATTGTGTGCACACTCGTACCCGTGTTGTGATTGAGCAGACCTTTGGCCTGTTGAAGGCGCGGTTCCGCTGCCTAAGCAGGTCTGGTGGGGCACTCCTATATAGGCCTGAGAAGGTGGCAAAGATCACCATGGCCTGTGTCATGCTGCACAACATGTGCGTCCGAAGGAATGTACCACTGCCACCTGACATTGACATGCATGGGCTGGGTGAGGATGAAGGGAATGGAGACTGAGGCGAAGGAGCCCCCCTGCCAGTACGTGGTGCACGGGATGGCCATGCTGTACGCCAAGCACTAATTGACGAATACTTTTGAAACGCAGGGACCATAAATGTAATGTGCCTGTGACACACTGTCTGCATGTGGACATGCACACTTGTTTTGTTAGAATTGCCCCACTGTACACCATCACAGATTAAATGTACATGCACAAAAATAAGTATGTCCAGCCAATGATTTTCTTGCACACAACGGGTGTATTTTCCAGACACGTGATAATGTGAACAAAATCCCCTCACAACCCCCAGTGAACACCCTCACCCACCCTACAAACCCCAAAAATACCCAAGTAAACTCCCTCACCCACCCTACAAACCCCAAAAATACCCAAGTAAACTCCCTGACCCCACCCTACAAACCCCAAATGTCCCCATATGTCCAACAAACACTGGTCCCTTCACCAACGTACATTTTCAAAATGTCATTGTCTGCCCACTCTATTTCTTTGCAATTTTGGGATCCGGGGGTGCCATGGTCAAGCGCCGTGCACTCCTCCGCGTCAACCGCACAGGGCTCGATTGGGCCGAGGTAGAAGGGGTTGTGGCAGTGGAGGTGTCGATCAGTCCCATGCCTGCCCCAGGGTGTGGTCACTGCGTTTGAGGTAGATTCGCAAGCAGGGCCTGTGTAAGTGCCCCCATACACTCCCTCAAGGCACGTGTTGATGCCTCAACAGCAGCAGTGTTGGCTGCAATGGCTATAGCAATGGCCCTCATGGAGTCATTCCCGTTGGATATTTGTTGCCGCCTGAGTTCGAGCATCGACTCCTGTCGGGCCTCAACCCTGGACAGGCGAGCCTCGAAGGAGTCGTTGGCTGCAGGAGTACTGGTGGGCGGGGCGGTGGTAGGCAGGGTGGTGGATGGCAGGGTGGTGGATGGCTCCTGCGTTGTGCCCACGTCCAGGACACAGTCCTCCTCAAAGAGGCCTGTGTCTGAGTCTCAAAGGTCCGAGTCGTGGAGGCAGGGATTGTCCATGCTCTCGGCCTCTGTAGGGTGGGGTAGGCGGTAATGGGGCTTGAGGTGGGTGTGTCGGACATGATGTCACCCTCATTCTCCACTTCTGTATCCACAACGTCCGCGATGGCTGGCGAAGCGGGAATGGAAACGCCTCCCACTGTTGTGGGTGGCTGCTGCTGTACTGTGGCTGCAGGTGTCTCCTGCAGGGTTACTGCCCGGTGTGGCACACTGCCTGTTGCTCTGGGCAGTTTCTTGGGCTGCGGGGTGGCGGTGGCCCTGGTCCCTTGCCGTGCAGTGGATGAACTTGCACCCCTGTCCTGCATTCAATCTTCCTCATCGGTGCCTGGGGGATAGAAGAGATGCAGGTCATCAGTGATGGTGTCACATGGCAGCTATGATGTATTGCGCTGCGATATGTTCATACATTCATGCATCACATTTTTTCTGGGGTGTGGCATTTGGTGTTCTGAGGGGGCATGTGGGCAATTGATGCATGGCTGGTGGCATGGCATTGGTATGGTGTCTGTGTGGTGAGTTCCATGGGCACGGTTGGGTCATGTTGCCCTTGTGTTGGCATTGGGATTGGCACTCAGCATGCGTGTGTTGCAGGGTGTGCCACACATTCTTGATTGGATATGTTGATGCGGGCCTGGGACATGCATTGCCTTGCCTATTCTCACTTCCACATCGCTTGTGCCACATCATGGTTTAGCCTACATGGATGTGATGGGTCATTCACCTTCTGTGGATGATGCAGCGCCCACCTCCTGGTCTCCAATTCCCTCGATGGATTCAGGGTCAATGAAGGTACTGGCGGTCTCCTCCCATGCCGTCAACTTCACTGTGGAGTGTGGGCCCCCGCCTGTCGCCATTGCGGCCCTCTTGGTCTCTGCCAGGATCTTCCTCATCCTGAGGCGGAGGTCCTCCCACCGCTTCCTACAGTCACGCACACTCCTTGGGGTGGTTCCCACTGCCGACACCCTCTGTACGACCTCCTGCCAGACTTTTTTTTTGGTTTGGGCCGCATGCTTCAGGTCAGTGCTCCTGATCGTGTCCGCATGCTGGGCCAGGGTGTCAGCAAGCATGCTTAGTTCAGCGTCTGAAAAATGCTGTTTTCTCTTCCTTTGGGTCGCCTTCTTGGTAGCCTTGGACATCCTGCTTCTATTCTGCCACAGAACAAGACGAAAGAACTGGTGGTTGTGGAGGATGGCAATGGATTGTGTTTTTAAAGATGGTCGCCGGCCCATTTCCCGTTCCTGAGCGATGACGTAATTTCCAGGTCCGTTTTTTGCGAACACGGTAATACCGTGCTGGTATTTAGGGGTTGTTATGAGGCGGTAACGCTATGGGCGGGCCCCGCAATGCCGCTATAGGGGGGTTGGTGGCCCTTTACCGGCATGGCGGTATTGCCACTACCTGCATGGGGGAACGCGCGTGCTCGCGCACTCGTAATCACCCGTTGTTAGCGGGTTTATACGAGCACGGACCCGCTCATTCCAGCATGCCGGTAAGGAACCCGCTTTTACCAGGCAACTCGTAATGAGGCCCTATGTTTTTGTGTAGCTGCCATTCGTCCTCTGTGGGCAGAGCAAAGTGTCTGCCGAGCACGTCTGCCAGAAGATTGACTTCCCCTGGAACGTGTTGGAACAGGAGGAACATCCCGTGTTTGAGAGCCCACTTCCAAATGTTCTGGGACAGTTTGGATAGCACTGGAGTGTGTGCGCGCCCCCCTGGTTTGTTCAGGTAATACATGGCCGTGGTGCTGTCCTTGAGGACCAGTACTGTCTTCCCCCTGAAGTTGTGTCTGAAAAGCTTTTAGGGCTTTGAACACTGCCAACAAATCCAACAGGTTTATGTGGTTGGATGCTACTGCTGGGGACCAAACGCTTTGCGTCGTGCAATGAAGGTGGTGAGCCCCCAACCCCATCAGAGATGCGTCCGTAGTGAGAGTGGCTTCTACTGAGGGAGTGGTGCAGAGGGAGAACGAGGGCTGCCGAGATAACCACTAGATCGTCCCATTGTCCGCTGGCCTGACACCATTGGCTGTTGAGCCACTCTTGCATGGGGCGCATGCGCAAACGTGCATGTGGGACTAAGTAAATGCAGGAAGCCATCATCCCTAACAGTCGCATGGACTTGCGTACAGTCACCTCACGACTGGCTACATAGTGAGGGATCTAGAACAGCATGTTTTGAACCCTCTCGGAGGGGAAGACGAGGCCGTCTTCTGTCCGAATAAGAGTTCCAACAAATTGCTTGACTTGGCAGGGGCCTAGACTGGACTTCTCATTTATAGAGAATCCCAGACTGAAGAGAAAATCTACTGCCTTTTGGGTGTTCGATAGGCATGTTCCGTGCAAATCACCTGTTATTAGCCAGTCGTCGAGGTAAGGATGGACTGCCTGCGGAGGTGAGCTGCTACTACCATCAGTACCTTTGTAAATACCCTTGGGGCTGAGGCAATGCCGAAGAGAAGGGCCTTGAACTGATCGTGTTTGTCCTCTATCATGAACCTTTTTCTGTGCGCTGGCAGCATTGAAATTTGAGAGTATGCATCTTTCATGTCCAATGTTGCCATGCAATCCCCCTGTTTTAGTAGCGCGATTACCTCTTGCAGTGTTGTCATACAAAACTTGTGGTTTGACAAATTTGTTGACTGGGCGCAAGTCTAGCACAGGGCGCATGGTGAGATTCTTTTTGGGTGCAAGGTAGTACACTGAATAAATACCCTCATCTACCTGTAAAAACGGGGACGACTTCGATCGCACCCTTTTCTTGCAGGATCTCAACCTCTTGTAGTAGGATCTTCAGATGTTCTGCTGACAATCGCCTGGACGTTGGTGGCCGGTATCGAGGTGGTCGGCTGAACTCAATACAGTAACCGTGGCTGACGGTTTTGAGCACCCACTGGTTTGTGGTAATTCCCTCCCATGCATGGAAGAATGTCATCCTTCCCGCGACCGGGGAGGCATGGGATGGGACCCAGATCGGCAAGTCATTTTTGATTTGAGGGCGGGGAGTCTCTTGGGGTGGTGTTTCTACCCGTTCCTTTGCCACAGCGCTGTCCTCTTGGCCGATATTCGTTTGAGGGAGCTGCCCCCTGTCCTGAGGACCATGATGTATTTCCTGTTCCAATTGTTGGGGGGGGGGGGGGACATGGGAAAGATTGTCAGCGTAAGGAACAGCAGTAGCTATCCCCTCAGTGCTGATAGGGTCTCCGAGTTATCTGGTTTAGTGACTTCAAGGTCTCATGTTCCTTTTGTTGCAGTCTCTAAACCTTCTTCCACCGCCTTTACAAACAGGTTAGATTCTTCTACCAGCTTGTTAATGAGGGACACCTGTGTTTCTGGTTTGAATCCCGAATTCTTCAACCATGCCAGTGTTCGTACTGCTGTCTCTGCAGCATCCAGGGTGTTTTTAAGAATGTTATGATTGACCTGCCTCCCCTCCGACACAATCGCCAGCAGGTGTGATCGTGTTGGCTCTGGGACTTCCTGCAGGCCTTCCTGTATCAGATTCCACTGGATGCCACTGTAACTGGCCAACAATGTTGTATTGTTAGCTATCCTGGTGGAATAGGCTGCTGCTGTTGTAATGCGCTTCCCCAGGGCATACAACTACTTGCAGTTCTTGTCCGTAGACAAGGGTACTCCTGCTCTCTTTCTTAGTCGTCGTTACCACTAGGGAATCGGGAGTGGCATGTCCCCGGGTGTAGAGTGGATCTGTAGGCGAGGGGCGAAACAGTTTCAACCCGTGGGTTTACTGCCCTTGTTTGCGATGGGGTCAGCAACGAAGGAGCGATACGCCGTTTGATAAGAGTTTAACAGAGCTATCGCCTGACTGAAGGTGGTTTCTCTTTCAAAATATCCTCCACAAAGTCAGTGTCTTGCACCGCCTCTTGAGTGGCAATCTGAAAGTGTTCAGCTGCTTTTTTAAGGATAACATTGAATGCCATTTGGCCATCAATGGGAGATGCTGGTCTTCTAAGAGGTGGGAGGTGAAGCGGGAGGATCTATGGACAGTGCATCTGGATCCGGGGTAGTGGACGGTGACAGACAGGGTGCCTCACCCACAGGTTGTTCGTCACCCCAGTCTGGGGAGTTGTCTACAGGTTCATCAAAGGGGTCCTCACCCTGATCCTAAGGAGCCTGAGGGTTCTCCTCTGGTTCTGTTAGATCAAACCTCTCACGAGGCGTATAACTGGAGGTCCTCTGAAGATTAGCCATAGTAAGATGATAGTCTTCCTCTCTTGTCCTTTTAGGGGCGATACATTTTTCTGAAAAGTCCACAAATTTAGAAAGTGTATTCATGTACCCCTCAAACCTGTCTCTGGTCCATAGGGATGACCCAGAGGGGTCTGGAGGTTCAAGGGCTCTTCTTGGGGCCTTGTGTCTTCAGGTTGTCGAGCCTTGTCTGACAAGGTCTTATACAGGGGTTGGGAACCATCAGAATATTCTTCCTGACCATCCCGGTGTCTTGACGTGTCTTTATGTCTACTCGCCACTGATATGATGTTTGCGAGACTCTCGCAGAGGTGCAGCGTGTCTGGGAGAGATTGACGGGCCTTGCTACTTAGTCGCAGTGTTAGGGAGAATTCTCAGAAATTTGCTAATTCCTCTCTACCTTGAAGACCCCCAGCAACTTTGCTAGATTTTAGGACTTTCAATTTTTAACCTGGAAAGAGTGAGACCCTTTTTCCCCACTCATGTATTTTAATGTGATTTTAACTCTGTTTCTTTGTTAAGCATGGAGTCTGACAAACTCCATAGGCATCATCTATACATTGCATCACACAGCACCTTCAGTGTAGTGGCACAGGGACGTCTTTTAGATTTCCCAAAGGTTTAAATACCTTCTCTTGGATAAAATACTGTTTCCAAGAGCAGTGAAATGAAACTGACTTTACTTACACTTTTACCTTTCTAGATCAGGCACACACACTCTTACAATAGGGTGCTGGAGGGGTTACTTAGTACCCTCTTTGTCTAGCTTCTCAAGTAACAATTTTATGTTACCCTTTCCTCGATGAATGGCTGGTGGCAGTTGTTTACTTTTAACTACCGTGGTGTGCTTCTACCGCGGGCTGCGTTCGCAGCTGCAGTGAAGCACCCAAGGGTGCCATTTTTGTCAAAATGGCCCCAGTCTTCGTTTTTTCGCCATTTCTTTGTGGAAAGGTCCTTCTTGAGATTTACTCTGGCCGGCAAACCAGGTTTAGTCCCTTTGTTAGTTTTTCCTTTGGCGGGATTCACAAGTGAAGCCTGCCTCTGGCTCCAGGGTGTCTGGCGGCACAGGAGGTGCCCGAAACTCCTTGTGCTTAGTCTCCTAGGAGACAGGAATGTACTCGTAGGCGATTGTCCGTCACGGACAGCCACCCTGCTGGGTGACTGACAGCTAGGCTGGAATGAATGGGAGAAATCTGCATAAAAGGAGAGGCTTGGGGGGTTGAGGGGGAGGCCGTGGGCCTGGAGCGCCATCGAGGAGGCTGCTCCACTAATGGCATCCGGGCGAAGCCTGCTGTTTGCATAGCATTGACACGATTCCTGCCTTTGAAAATCAGCAGAGAAGACTGCTTGTTGTCCGGAACATTGGGGGCACAGATGGTGATGGATTGGGCCACTAACCTGCTCCGGATCACCTGAATGCAGCTGATCCCCCATCGTGCGGAGCAGACAGGTGCCACAAGTGGAGAGTAGGGAGAGACCCAGCCCTGAGTGTAACCTTCCCATCTTAAGTAAAGTCCCAGGGGGGCCCCTGCTCTCCATCACCGAACGGCTCGGCCAACCGTCACCAAAGCCATAGCGAAGCGGAACGTCAGCTGACGATCCCGCATGAAAGTACTCTTCGGTGCTCCGGCTGCCCGGCAGGAGCCGTGACGGAAGCGAGGACGGCCTGATCACTTTGAAGCCTTCGCCAATCGCCGAGCCCTGCACCTCCGACAGGCCCCTGCTTCCTCCAGGGGCTCCCCTGGGGCGGCCCGCAGTGCACCTAGACCTTGCTGGCATCGTGGGCGCGGAGAGTTACCCTCCCCCTGTACCTCGCGACGTGCAGACAAAGCGGTGCTCCTCCTCACTCCCGGGACCCGGATGCCTGCAACCTGCTTTTTGATACTGCCTCCGGAATCAGCCTTTCCATACGTGAAAGAAGACTACAAAAATAACTACAACAAATGGGCCAAACCAAATACAATAGACGTGCGAGATTCAGAGGTACGTTGCACAGCATTAGCAATGACAGTAGCGACCCGGACGACGCAGGAGAAGGCACATCGAACAACAAAACATACATGAGAGGTAGAGGTCAACATAATAGGAGACAAGGGAACAGTGGCCGGAGAACCACAAATCCTTTTTTATACCGGGCCAATCCAGAGGCAACTGGGACGAAGACAAACGACAGACAAGAAGCAGGAATAGCTTTTAGTTCATTTGTCCAATTACACCCAGACAAAGACTGAAGAACAGGTCCTCAAAGGCCTAGGCTTCGTCATTACAAAAGAACACAACCCCTTTCAATTCTGTATCGAGTTAAACAAACGGAGTAAAATCCATCTGAAGGAGAAAAGAGAAAAAAACAGAACATTCACAAGAGAAAGCAATATCACAGGCTCGCAGAACCCATCTACCTTCTGCCCACCAGTCTTCAGCCGTTCTCCTGAATCCCAGGTGTTCGAACACAAGAGTGCTTGCGAACCTAGACAAACTAGAAAAGGACAAACAAAAACCCTTTCAAAACCGGACCAAAGAACGAAGCTATTCAATCGCGAGCAGGAAATCAGAAAATCTTTATTAAAAAAGCAGACATGGGAGGCAGGATCGTGATCCTAAAACGGGAGGATATTAGTGAATGCCACAGCCAATTAGGCAATACCAACTACTATACACACGACTACGTGAAGACCCTACCAAAGATCTACGAAAACCATATCGGATAAAGTTTCAAAGGCACAAGAAAGAGGATGAATTTCGAAAAAAGCAGAATATCTCATGCATGCCAAACCCACCATACCTACATTCTACTGCCTCCCCAAAATCCATAAAACACGAGAAACAACGAGGGAGACCGATAGTGTCTGGAATTAATTCAGTGCTAGAGCCACTATCAAAATCTGCGGATTACTACCTCAAACGATACGTGAAAAAATGAAATCCTATTTAAAAAAACACTACAGATGCTATCAGACAGTTTGAAAATATGGAATTTAATCCCAAAACATTGCTACTCATGGGCCTCGATATAGTCTCACTCTACACGATTATCACACAGCAAGCGACAATTGAGACGGTAGAAGAAATCATCCTCAATAGAACAGATGACGACCCGGTACCCACATCCTTCATTTTATGGTGCATTGAGCGAGCACTGAAGAAAATTATTTCAAATTCGAAGGAATATTCTACCAACAGATCGAAGGAACTGCGATGGGACAGACAATGGGGCCCAGCCTAGCCAACCTATATGTTGAAACATAAAAATTTTTAAAAAATCAACATCTACAATAACAAATCCATTTAGAGAAAACATCAAGGTATGGACACAGTAAATCGATGATATACTAGTCATCTGGGAGGGATCTAGAGACAAAGCAAATGAGTTCTTTACATGGCTTAATTCGCTTAACCCACATCTCAAATTCACCATGATGGTGAATAACCAGACTACCAACTTCATGGACCTCACTATCTTTCAACAGAATGGAAAACTAAAAACTAATGGTGAGACTGTACCATAAATCCACAGATACAAACTCACTACTAGACTACACCAATGACCATGGAAGACATTTACGTGACAACCTTCCGGTCGGTCCGTTTCTCATGAAGCAGCAAAAATACTCTCGCCCAAACTACGAAACGGCTACCCTAAGAAGATGATTAAGAAGGCAGCCAGAAGGGCATACAATAATAGAGGCGCACTCCTAGAAGGCAAAATGGAAAAACGAGAAGAAAGAATAGTATGCGTGAACATAGTCAACGTTCTAAGCCTAAAAGGAACATCATCCAAAAACATTGGAGAATCTTCGAAACAACCAAGACCCCCATGAACTCCCCATCTTTGCATACAAAAAAAGTAGTTCAATTGGAAATAGGGTAAGCTGCAGCAAGCCAAGAACCAACCCCGTCCATACACAGAGCATCACCACACTATGGGGGATGGACCGACCCACGGGACACCATCCATGTGGGAATTGTGGCAAACTAACCAGAAAAAGCAAATACATTGACATTGGAACTAATAGCTCACAGTGTGTCACCCTTTCTCAACTCTCATGCTGGACTTCCTTTGCATCTTGTACTCAAGATGGCCCTGAATCATGCTGTTCCCATCTTCATCTTGTATCCTGGCTTGCAACATTATGTGTTACTACTGACTTCTGCAATTTTATTCGCTCTCCCCTCTTGCTTCTCCACTCTTTTTGACTGCTTACTCTGTTCTCTCCTCCTCTCCCTTTTCCCATCTCCTCCCCTTACTTTCTTCTATGCACTTACTCTATCAGAATTGTCCCTGGGCCTAGTATGATAGCTACCTCATCTGTCTCCTCCCACTACCCCTTCCACTTGTTTTTTGTCCTCCAGCACTATCTGAAATGCCGTCAGGCCTAGTACGATAGACACTTGTTTTGTTCCTCCCCTCCTTTTCTGCACCCCTCTCCCTTACCTTTGTTTTTCTCCGGCTGTACCAGAAATATCGTCAGGCCTAGTAGGGCAGTCGTTTCCAATTCCTTCCCACTCTCCCATCCCTTCCTTATCTATGTCTTCGCTCTTGCACTATCTGAAATGTCATCAGGCCAAGTACGATTACAATTGCAATACAGATCATGTGATTTATCTCATCAAATGCCCATGCGGGTTACCAGACATGGGCAAAACAAACAGAAAAGTAAAAACTAGGATAATTAAACACTGCAGCCGCCTATGTAACAAAACAGACAAAGCGCCAATGGTGAAACACTTCATGCTGAAGAATCATGGGTAAGAAGAATTTACGGTTCTACAAGTCATAAGAGGTGACAATTCACCCCAAATGGAGGAAAGTCTATTTAAGAAACAACAAGAGATGATTTATATGATGAAAAGCGACAGAGGACTGAATGAGGCCACTGAGTGGCATAAAATAAAATGCTGAGCCCGCATCACCAGCCAAAGAAACAATACGGATATAACTGCATTAACAGTTAATTAACGCATTCAGCACACCTCTAGGACATAGAACATCATTCCCCGGAGTCCAAGGGTTGCTCGACCCCAGTGGAATGAGAATATTAACATACTTGTCCACTTAGAACCATCCGATGGAGGACGGTAGAACCACTAGGTCCAGTTTCAGTCGATTTTGAATGAATACTAACTCATTGGGAATAATACCACCAAGGAAAACTGGTTTTAAAAATCGAATTCGGGCATTCCAATATGGCAGACTGCGTGGGCACAAGCCATCAACATGGAAAACGGACAAGACATTAAAAAAAAGCATTTCCAGTTCTTAGGCAACCAATGCCCTATCTCGACTAACATTAGAACAGCAGTGACCCCGCTGTATAACTGCACTAACAGCAGGAACGGAGGACTGAACTACACAGCTCCGTAGACAGCCGCTGCGACCTGAGAGCTAAACTATTCCAGGTAATACTCGATGCGCAGAATGTAAGCCAGCATATGCCTGCCGCTTAGAAAAACATGTACCCGAGTTCCACGATGACACAGTGCCTTGTGCACAGCTGGAATTCGAGTCAGATGGACACCAAAGCCAATTATAATTCAGCGCTATAAACAGACGTAGACTACAAACACGCTAACTTGCACCGTATGAGTAACCAAAGGTAGGATAGTCCTGCTAACTCCGTACTGTATACCCCAACTTCTAAAATATTCCATCCTACATCTTTTAACAGGAGATTTCTCCACTGAGCCAATAGCCATTAGGAAGACAGGAGGAAGAGAACCCAGACTATTGTCTGACTACTCAGAATACAGAATTATTTTGAACAGCCTCCGGGCCAAGTCCTCATGAGGTTTAATCTGCAAACCTAACCACCATGTGGGTATATTTGAATCCACCTAACACATGCCAGGTGGCAGTTTCCTACTTAATATTGGTAGAGCCCCTGAGCACTACTAAGGCAACATTAAAAGCAGTTTTTTATGCTTTCCTTGCAACAGGCACGTAACAGGACACAGTGTAGTCCTCCCAACAACTATGAACAGTGTTGTGCGTCCCCACAGAACCAGTGAAGGTAATTTGCCTGTAGACTAAGGGTCAATGTTCAATGCTAGAACTTAAATAGAATCTAAGCAATAAAAGCTTGCACTGTTCCGTTTGTTTTTATTGACAGGCCAGTACTTACAAGAACTATGAGATTTGAATGATTGTTATTACTACAGCGAAACAATATAAATTGGGTGAAAAACTGAAGAATGATCATTAGTAGTTTTAATTGAACAGAAACATGTCGAGATCCTAACCTGCGACTTTACAGAGATAAGACTTCGAATACAAACAACTGTAATTAGATCTTCGAGTTCTGAGTGTACTGAACAAGAAGCCCATCATGTTTTAAATTAACATTTGTTTATATCATACTTATTTCACAGTCGCTGATCGTTGTACTAATCTTAAGTGTCTTGTAATTTTAACATGTGTATGTATCAGTCATTGATGTTTGTTAACTAAAATATATTTTATATATTCTGAAGGATTATTAATTAACCTGTGCAGCATCTTGAACTGTCCATACAGTCTCCATCTCACTGTTAAGTGGAAAAAAGAAAGAAGCCACCACGCTAGGACATAGGTGACCCTCTTGTGCATAAATGGAACTGTGAATACAGTCCGCGGTAAATAAAATAGCACAATACTTGGTAGGACTTGTCCACTGCCACCAACTAGAACTGTAGGGTTGTCACTGTGACTGAAAAGTCAGAGGAGCAGAGAGAGGGGGGCGGGGGGAATACTAGGTATCCCCTTAACACTCTACATAAGGTGGTGTGTGCTAATCTCTCATAGGATAACATTTGGGGAAGGATACAAAGTATCCCTCTATCCTTAAGCACAGTAGTTAAGGATAGTGAAAGAATCTCAAAGGAGAACCCAAAGGGTTCCCAGCAACACTGCACATAGGGTCCTCTGTGCAGCAAAAGTTACACACAGCTGCCTTTAAAAAGATGTGGAGGAAAGCAGACTCCATAGTAAAGGTAAACACAAAGAACAGAGTTCCAAAGGTCAGAGCAAATAAGAAGGAATGAGGAAGGAAAAAGGATCCCCTCATTCCAGAAAAAAGTGTTCGGGGTCTCACTAAGAGAGGGGGGGCATTAAGCATAAAAATGATAAATCTCCCTAAAAAGGTGCATGATGCTTGGCATCGGCCATACCTTGGAAGTGTATGCCCATTGTGTTTACGAGGCAAACGACATAGGCTGAAACCGTTTGGCCCCTTTAAGCTTGGACCCAACCAACCACAAAGATGCATCATTGTGGTCCTTATAGAATACAGATTTTGATTGAAACTTATTGCTCGATTGTAACCATTTGGTTTTCTTTTGAAAAATCTAAATAGAGTAAAAAAGTAAGGAAATGGCGTGTATTTGGGACATTCTATGCCTGAGAAACTTGGGGCCTCAGAGTTGTGCCCCTGATGAGGCATTGGATAAGGACTTATTAGGCAAATCGAGGTACAGCTTTGCACTTTCAACATCACAGCTCCAACTTCTCTGATTAGCAACAGGGGGTGGTACTGTTCTAATTGTACTTCACTGCACTTGCACGCTCTTAATGCTCACAAGGCCCAGTTGGTCCGCCTCTTATCTTTCATTGTTATATTTGCTTTTCTTTCCCATGTTTCCTCCCCGTTGCCCTGTGGGCGCTTTCAAACCCAATTTACTTGATGTACAAGCACCTTACAAATACACAATAAATAAAAATAAACTAGAGAAACTTTCAAAAAAAGTCAACCCGTGTTCCCATGACTAATCTCAGCTCTATGCTCAGTGAATTTGGTATACAGTGTTAACGAAAAATAAATGACACTTTTTCAGTGACACCGAAATAACGAACAAAATATCGAATGTTTTAGTAAAAGTATATATGGGGTGTGGTGTAAGGGATTGAAATGGGCGGGGGTAGTTTGGGGGTAAACAAGCTGTATAAACAGGGGATTGGAGGGATCCCCCGCCAAATAATTTAGGGGGTCGCAAAAAGTTGTCATTTTTGTTGTCGTTATAAAACATATGCAACCGTGAAGTTAAACCCTTGCCGGCTAAAGAACCACCTGAGAAACCTGGGATTTTCCCCTTTCATTGCCACAAACCAGTTTGAATTGTGAAGGTAGTCCCTGAAACGCCTTACAGTTCAAACTATGTATTAGAACATCACCCCAACCCCCTAAATATTGTGTTAAGCAAATAGTTCCTTTTTACAACTTTCCCTCCATCGATGTCAATGGCATCTCCAGCATGCCCTTTTTCAGGCCACTATGGTGAACTGGGGCAGTATGACAATGCATTACTTACCGTAAAAGCATTTCTGATGGTTGTATCTGCTTAGATTCACATGCTGTGCATAGGTCCGACATCCAGTGGTCACTGCGGAGTATTGCATTTTGTTTTTCGTAGTCGAAAAGGGGACGTCGACAAGGCGTGTCTGTAACACTATCCCTATAGTGACGTGCGTTGTACCCACAATCCCTCACGCGTCGAGGTCCCTCTGTTTGTATTTTTCTGCCCTGAGGGAGCCTTATAGACGTGAGTGAGTACAGAAAAGAGAGATATAAAAGGAAGTCTATGTTCCTTCCATCCGAGCGGGGAGGAAGGGTGGGCGCATGTGAATCTAAGCAGATACAACCATCAGAAATGCTTTTACGGTAAGTAATGCATTGTCTTCTGATGTTTGTTAATCTGCTTAGAATCACATGCTGTGCATAGACTAGCGAGCAGTACCCGGAGTTGGCGGTGGGTTATGAGAAGGAACAGTAGAGAAAAGATGTCTTAATACTGCCTGTCCCACCTGGGAGTCAGATCTAGAGTGTGCATCTAGACAGTAGTGTTTTGTAAAGGTGTGCACAGAACTCCAGGTAGCCGCTTTGCAGATGGACTCAAGGGGAACATTTGCAATGAATGCTATGGAAGCCCCAGTGCCTCGAGTGGAATGTGCTCTTGGCTTGAAGGGTAGTTCTCTCTTAGCAAGAGTGTAACAGAGAGTGATGCATTGAACAATCCATCTAGATATAGTGGATTTTGAGACCGCATCTCCTTCTCTTCCTGCTGCCACCGAGACAAAGAACTGATCTAGTCTTTCTCAGTGGTCTGGTTCTTTCCTTGTAGAACATGACAGCTGTGCATACATCTAGTGTATGCAGACTTTTTTCTCCCGAGCTGGAAGGGTTTTGAAAGAACGTTGGTAGTTCTATAGTTTGGTTTACATGAAATTTCGAGATGAATTTAGGTGCAAACCTTGGGTGTGTGCGTAGAACCACCTTATCTTTGTGAACTGTTACGAAGGGGTCTAGTACAGAAAGAGCCTGTAGTTCACTTACTCTCCTAATGGAGGTGATAGCTATTAGGAAAGCAGTCTTAAGGGTGATATCTTTAAGAGTTGCCTTGTGCATGGGTTCGAAGGGAGGGCCCACGAGTCTGGAAAGTACCACATTTAAGTCCCATCCGGGAGCTGGGTTAGCTATCGGAGGGTGTATCCTCTTTACCCCCTCCATGAAGGCTTTGATAACTGGTATCTTCCACCACGACACTTTAAGTTGGGAAGTGGTGTATGCAGAAAGTGCCGCTAGGTGGATTTTAATGGAATTGAACACTAAACCTGAATCCAGTAAATGGGTCAAGTATAGAATAATGTCAGTAGGAGAGCAGTCAACTGGGTTGATGCTAGTACCTCTACACCAGATAACGAATCTTTTCCATTTGCTAGAATAGCAGTGTCGAGTATTAGGTTTTCTGGCTTCCCTGAGGATGTCCATACATCTCTGTGTGAGTTGTAAATGTCCAAATTCTATGATCTCAGGAGCCAGGCTGCTAAATTCATGGTCTGAGGGCATGGATGCAGTGTCCTGCCCTTGTCTTGTGACAGCATGTTGTACGGGCAGGGAAGTTTTATTGGGGGAGATAGGGACATCTCCATCAAGTGAGCGAACCATGGCTGCCGGGCCCACATTGGGGCCACTAGTATCATGGTAACCTGCTCCTGGTGCATCTTGTGCACCACTTTGTTGAGAAGGGGAGTCGGGGGAAAGGCGTAAACAAATTTCCCTGACCATTGAATCGACAGACCGTTCCCCTTGGACTGGTTCTGGGGGTACCTGGAGGCGTAACTTTGGCATTGTGAGTTCTCCAGGGTTGCGAACAGGTCTATTTCCGGGAATCCCCATTGCGTGAAGACGTCTAAGACGATGTCTTCGTGCAATTGCCATTCGTACTCTTCGGGCAGGGGGAAGTCTCTGCTGAGTTCGTCTGCTAGCAGATTGAGTTCCCCTGGTACATGTTGTGATAGTAGGAACATGTTGTGTTTGAGAGCCCACTTCCATATATTCTGGGACAGCTTGGACAGTCCTGGAGAGTGAGTGCCCCCTTGCTTGTTGAGGTAGTACATGGCTGTGGTGCTGTCTGTGAGGACCATCACTGTCTTTCCTTGTAAGTGTTCCTGAAAGGCTTTCAGTGCTTTGAACACCGCTAGTAGTTCCAGCAGGTTTATATGCTTGGATGCTAAACTCGGAGTCCACACTCCGTGTGCCGTCTGATGGGATAGGTGAGCCCCCCATCCTGTAAGGGATGCGTCTGTGGTTAGAGTGGGTTCCACTGCGGGTGTGGCAAAAGTTTTCCCTAATAACAGGTTTTCTTTTGTCCACCACCGTAGCGAGAGAACCAAGGCCTGCGAGACCACCACTAGATCGTCCCATTGTCCGCTGGCCTGACACCACTGGCTGTAGAGCCACTCTTGCATTGGGCACATGCGCAGGCGCGCGTGAGGTACCAAATAAATACATGACGCCATCATCCCTAGCAAGCGCATTGCTTTGCGTACCGTCACCTCTCGGCCTGCTACATAATGGGGAATATGAAACAGCATGTTTTGGACCCTCTCGTTGGAGGGGAATACGAGGCCGTCCTTTGTTCGAATTAGAGCCCCTAGGAATTGTTTGGTTTGGCTGGGGTCTAAGCTGGACTTCTTTTCGTTGATGGAGAAGCCCAGTTGGGACAAAAGGTCTACGGTCTTTTGGGTATTGGAGAAGCATGTTTCGTAAGAATCCCCTGTTATGAGCCAGTCGTCGAGGTAAGGGTATACCGGGATGGATAATCTGCGCAGGTGGGCCGCTGCCACTGCCAGTACTTTCGTGAATACCCTTGGTGCAGATGCTATCCCGAAGGGTAGTACTCTGAACTGGTAGTGTTTGTCCTCTATTTTGAACCTGAGGTATTTTCTGTGCGATGTCAACATGAAAGTATGCATCTTTCATGTCCAGTGTTGTCATGTAATCCCCTTGTGATAACAGTGGGATTACCTCCTGTAAGGTCACCATACGAAACTTTTGGGGTTTGACAAATATGTTCGCGGGGCGCAGATCTAATACAGGGCGCATGGTTAAGTCCTTTTTGGGTACAAGGAAGTACACTGAATAAATACCTTCTGTTACCTGTGATAGGGGGACGGGCTCTATAGCTTCTTTCTTCAGTAGTTCTTCCACCTCTTGAAGAAGAATGGAGAGGTGTTGCGGTGTCATGCGCCGGTTCCGTGGGGGTTTGTACTTTGGGGAACCGTTGAACTCGATGCAGTATCCGTGGGCTATGGTGGATAATACCCAACGGTCTGACGTGATTCCCTCCCATGCTGAAAGGAACGATGTTAGCCGGCCCCCGACCGGTGATGCATGGGAGGGGACCCGAATTTTCAGGTCATTTGCTGGTATTGGGCGTGGAACCTCTGGGGCTGGAGCCACGACCTCTTCCTTTGCCACGGCGTTGGCCTCTTTGACTGAACTGGGTGTTACCCTGGTTAGTGGGCCAGTTGGAGCCAGAGTAATATTGTTGTTGTTGGTTCTGCTGCTGTCTTTGGCCACGAAAGGAGCGTTTATTACCATAGCCTCGCCTGTTAGGGGGCCTAGAAATTTGATCCAGAGTCTTGATGGTATCAAACTCTTTTTTAGCATGTTCTAGGGCCTCATCTACTGCTTTCCCAAACAGATGCGTCTGTTCAATGGGTTTATTTATGAGGGAGGCTTGGGTTTCGGGCTTAAAACCTGAATTGCGTAGCCAAACGTGGCGCTTGAGAAGTATTCCCTGCACTAGGGAGCGGCCAGCCGTCTCAGCGGCACCTAGGGAGTTTTTAACGATGCCCTGGTTTACCAGTGTGCCCTCTGATATTATAGCTAGCAGGCGAGAACGCAGAGGTTCAGGTGCTTCCTCTGCTTCGCTGCGCAGCTTGTTCCACTGTGCGTCTGCGTAGCTAGCTAAAAGTGAGTTATTAGCAATTCTAGTAGAGAAGGCGGCGGAGGTCGTGATTCTCTTCCCCAGTGCGTAGAGTTTTTTGCCTTCTTTGTCTGGAGGTGCTTCACTAGTGGATAGTGGCACCCCTGCTCTTTTTCTTGTGTTGGTAACCACAATGGAGTCAGGAATAGAGTGTCCTCTGATGTATAAAGGGTCAGAGGATGAAGGGCTGAAGAGCTTTTCTATTCTAGGGTTGACCCCTCTTACTAAAGCTGGGTTAGTAAGGGAAGGAGAAATTCTTCTTTTAATAGAAGCCAGGAGTGGAATAGATTGGCTAACAGGGGCTTTTTCTTTGATGACTTTTTCTACAAAGTCAATGTCTGGAAGCGTTTCCCCTGTATCAATCTCAAAATGCGCTGCTGCCTTGCGCAATAGTGCATTGAGGGAAGGTTGGTCATCTATGGGGGAGGAGTTCCCATGTGAATCCTTGAGAGGAGAAGGGAGAAAGGCATCAGGGTCTGAATGTACTGATGGGGATTGCCAAGGCTGCACTGACGGTGAATGCCAGGGCTGCGAGGTAGCTGTATCCTCTTCAAACCCTGTAGCAGTGGTGTAAGGATCTTCTTCGAACCCCTCTTCCTCAAGTTCTACCTCTTCTTCTCCACCCAAACACTCCTCATCTTCTTGGAGGTATTGCTCCTCCTCAGTGAGGTCAACCAGCCTAGGAATCTTGACTCTAGAGTCATCCTGTGGCCATTCTCTTTGTCTTTTGTGAGTGGGTGGGTCTTGGTTTCCTAGAAACCTTTCCATTTTCTCCATGCAAGAATGGAGTCTTTCAAGGGTCTCATGGGGTACCCCTGAATAGTCTAGAGGGGGGAAATTAGTGTTTTCGCCTTCGAATCGTTTCGAACGCTCCCACAACGTCGACGAGAGGTTCCCGTCTCCTTCTGAAAAGCCTTCAGGTAGTTCGGAAGCGTCCTTTGGAGAAAGGGGCAGTTCCTGGCTACTTTCGTGTTTTTTCGACGCGGTATTCGACGTTTGTTTCGTCGTCCGCGTACGTTTGTCCTCGGCGACAATTCTCGCTAGGCTCTCGGCCACGATTTTGTCCGTCGAGGGCTCTGGTGTCGACGTTGTGTGCGTTGCGCGTTGTACCTCGACGGTCGCTCTATGGAGCGTTGCGTCGGATGTTTTTGGGGTAGCGCCCGTGTTAGATGGAAGCCCAATCGCTGGTCGCGGCTGCGTTTGCGGGTGGGGCTTGTGACCTTTATGGTCTGCGGTAGACGCCGGAGTGCCCTGCGTCCCCTTCGGCGCTGATGGATCCTTCGTTCTCGACGAAGAAGAGCCGTGGGTAGTGTGTTTAGCCTTATGGGGTTTGTGTGCGTCCTTGTCGCCGGGGTGTTCATCCCCATAAGCAGGGCGTGAGCCGAGCCCGTCGGGGCCGGGGACGGACGACGAGGAGCGGGAGCGCTCCTTCTGGGGGTTCATGACTTCCGTAACGGACGTCGAGTTATCGCACTCCTCGTCACTTTCAGTAACAGCGGCAGCGGGTGAGGAAACTGACTTCGACATCGCGTAGTCCGCCCACCTCTTAAACCCTACGTTCTTTAAGAGTCCTGGGTTTTAAGAGCTTGCAGGCTGCGCAGCTGTTCTCTATGTGATCGAGGGGTAAGCAACGATTACAGAGCTTGTGCTTATCTTTCCAAGTATATTTGCCCCTGCAGCGTGGGCAAAACTTAAATGGTGTCCTCTCCATAGCTGAGGCAATAATAGCTGGCGATAACAACCCCAAGGGAAAGAAAAGGGAGAAAGAAAGACATTCTCAAAGAGAAGAGACAAAGTTCTAACCCCCACTCTCCCTACTGTAAGTTGGCCGTCGAGGCCAGGCCACGTGTTCGGCAGCGCCGAAGGATCTCCTCCGCTCTTCCTCTCCGTCGAAAATCAGTTCGGCGGAGAAACAGCTTCACAGCTAACGTCGAGGGGGAGGGATTGTTATCAGTATATTAAGTTATGACAAAAGGACCGAGGTCCGTGGTAAGTATAGCAATGTCTCTCTAGGAGCTCCGCGAAAGGCGACCAGAAACTGGGCGGAAAAAAACAATCTGAGGGACCTCGACGCGTGAGGGATTGTGGGTACAACGCACGTCACTATAGGGATAGTGTTACAGACACGCCTTGTCGACGTCCCCTTTTCGACTACGAAAAACAAAATGCAATACTCCGCAGTGACCACTGGATGTCGGACCTATGCACAGCATGTGATTCTAAGCAGATTAACAAACATCAGAAAATATGTTTTTATATCCCTGTCTGCTACTATCAGAAGCTCTGTTTAAAGATGTGAAGGCAGGTGCTCTGTTATCTGTCTTTAACTTCTCCTCCTAATGCACGTTTTCATGACTTAATTTTCAGGGCGGCTGAGTTTCTTTGTTTTTTCAGGCGGGTCTGCATTTCTGTTTCAGGTGTGACAAGTTAATTAGCTCTGAGGATTCTGGTACTTGTATTTTTCGCACTTGATTTTGCTGGCAGCTGACTGGAAACAACTCCCTCCATAGCACAAATCTTCCCCTTGATGGGGGTAGGGGGAAAGCCATGGTTGTGGCTCTCCAATGTAAGGCATGATGGCCCTGCTGCACTGCCTTGTGAGGCCGGGACTCCTCGAACAATGTTTAAAGATGTGAAGGCAGACGCTCTGTTATCAGTCTTTAGCTTCTCCTCCTAACGCACGTTTTCATGACTTCATCAATGAAATGGGTGGGGGTACTTTGGGGGTAAACAAGCTGTATAAACAGGGGATTGGAGGGATTCCCCCGCCAAATTAATTTAGGGGTCGCAAAAAAATTGTCATTTTTGTTGTCTTTATAAAACACACGTAACCGTGAAGTTGAACCCTCGCCGGCCAAAGAACCACCTGAGAAACCTGGGATTTTCCCCTTTTATTGCCGCAAACCAGTTAATTGTGAAGGTAGTCCCTGAAACGCCTTACAGTTCAAACTATGTATTAGCACATCACCCCAAGCCCCCAAATATTTTGTTAAGCAAATAGTTATTTTACAACTTTCCCTCCATCGATGTCAATGGCATCTCCAGCATGCACTTTGAGGCCACTATGGTGAACTGGGGCAGTATAAAAATCCATTAATTAATATTGCTCTATGTTTTGATATCCCCGTCTGCTACTATCAGAAGCTCCTTGAAGCCCAAACTATGAAGTAACACCTTTCACCACCCCCACTCCCACCAACTAGGAAATGTTTGCTTTTTGCAACATACCCTCCATTGATGTTTCAATCCTACACAGGTCAAACATCTTAGTGACTTCAGATTTTCTTTTGTATGGAAAACTACTTTCTTAAACTAGGCTTAAAAGTATAGCACTCAGAAGGGCAACGGTGTCAGCCTTGCGAGTAGGTTTTCCCAGGTCCTTAGACTTTGACCCAGTTGATGGTCCAGTCCTTTAGGGTCACCTAGCTGCAGGTAAATAGTGGATTCTCTGCCATCATGACCTGTGTCTATTACATGTACGAATGCAAGTTACACTAAACAACATCATCGACCTCCACCCACTAGATCTCAAGCCGTGAAATGTTGGAGTTCAAGACTTCCCCGGGCGGGTGGTGGACATTTCTCATGTACTGTGGTGAACCAGAATGAGAACTCTGACAACAATGGGTTATGTTATATATGAGTTTATTCAAAATAAAATGAAAATGCCTAACAGAGCCCATCACTATGAGGGATATTCCCTGCCTTCTAAAACACAAACAAACTGCTCGTCGTAATCCAAATTAAAGAGTCCTTTGGCCAAATTCCCCAAGTTCCTAATTGGCCCAACCACTTTAGAAAAACCTGTTGGCCCTACCACTTTAGAAAAACCTATCAAAAGAAAAAGGCTTGCAGAACAACCTCTGCATGGTTCTTGGAGGTGTACTTACTTCATTCTCAAAGTACTACTAGGATATCCCTACAAGATATCCAGTGCGTATGTACAATTCGTAACTTAAAATAGGAGTATATTGTATACAGTTATTGTTCTTCTCCAGCTCTGGGGAACCAAGAGACAATTCTTCTTGCTTTAGCTCATTCGTTTTTTACCACTGGCTAAATTCCTCCAGGATCCATTTAGCTTTTACCAGCAGCAAAAATCCCTACAAGATTACTTTTTCATATATTCTTCTTTGCTTCACCTTGCGTCACTGGGACTCCACAAGGTCAAGTGGCTTGTGATACGTTTGCTACCTCTCAATTCAAACCCTTTTAATACATTTCTTGGTATCCCAGCCTGGATACAATCACATGTATTCCTTTGACACACTGGTCCACAAGTTGTGAGCCCATATAAATCTTACTTTCTGATACTGAATATGGCTTCCGCTGCCTTCTTAGATATCGCTTGTGTCTCGTTCACTCTTAACATGGGGCTGCATGCCCATCCCATGCTTTCTGGCTTTCACATTGCCGGTGCCTTCTCCAGCCTTGATATGCAAAGTTATCAACACTCATTCTAGATTGTGCTGGGTCTTGTGCTTGCTTCCGTATCCTAGTCTTTTGTACCAGGAATGGTTGCAGCAGTCTGCCTCCACAGCTTGTTGCCTTAACAGACGTTCTCTCAGCGGGAGTGTTCGCCCTCCATGTGTTCATGCTCGTCCCACCTGGATTGGCACTCACCATGTGGAGCACACACACTCCGGATCCTTGCTTTCGTCCCCATTTCTAGGGTATTTGCTCACTCAGTTTGTCAGGCTCCGGTAACCTAGATCGCTTCCCAGCCATTATTCAGAGTGTTGATGCTTCTCCCAGTCCCCCCTTTCTTAGTGTATTTTTACTCTTGGATTTCTCAGGCTCACGTAACCTGAATTGCTTTTCAAGCGGTCTTTCCAGTACTCTTCTTACTCTCAGTCCCCCTTTCATAGTTAGTTTGCACATTCTGGTTGCTTAGGCTCTTGTAATCTGATAGTTTCACCATTCAATCATTTTGAGGTTTGGATTTCGCTCAATACCCTTTTATGGGGTTTTTCCACTCTGGTTTCTCAGGCTCCCGTAACCTTGATATGCTTTACAATCATTATTTACAATGTTCGTACCTTGTAGCAGTAGGTTTTCGTCAGGTTTCTCAGGCTCCTGAAATCTCGTCGGCTTTCCCCATGGCTACATGTATTTGCAACCACGGTCAGACGTGTGCAGATCTTGGGGATCAGAGCTCCCTCCTACAGTCTGGTCTTGGTGTCCGTTGCCGGCTTTCCAGGCCACCACAGCTCCTTTGTGGTTGTGCCACCAGACGGGGGAACTATCTTTCTGCCTTTGCACCTGTTCCGACCTGGGCTTCTCGATTGGATAGAACACTAACCTGCAAGGGGGCGGTAAGCATCTGCTTCCACTGGCCCCGCGGCACAACGTGGCTCTGCCCTTCCAGGATGTCAAGACTGCAGAGGCTTGCCTTTGCGTAGCAGCTTGCCTACCTCCTTAGGAATTCCCTGCTGCTTTACAATCCGTCCTCTTATACACATCACAGGGATAGCGGAAACAGTGTTGTCCATTCGTTGACTAGGGTGTTCAGGATTGTCTGCAGTCAAGAGAGGTAAAGAAGGACTCCATTTACTGTGGGGAGAAGTCTTCTCTATATTCATATATGCATACAAGGTGGTTTGAATTGGGAGTTCTATTCTGGAATGGGCGTCCTCGTCCCCCAAGCCCAAGAATGGAGTCAACTACCAGCGATGTCCCACTTGCTCAGCCCCTAGGAAGGGTCTTGGGTAGCGGGCTCACCTCCCAAGCCTCAAAGGAGGGTGGGCTCCCCTCTGGGAGAAGGGACGAATTGCTCAGATGCGTCACAATACATTACCACATTTAATGCCTTGAGTTGAAAGGGTTTTCAACATTGCCTCATGAATATGCAATTGTTTATTTTGTTTAGCTTAATTCTACATCTTTGGAAGAGGATTTTGGAATAAACAAAAAGGTCAGAACATTATGGAGGAGATTTATCCTGTCCTTTCAATATTTTAAGCTTTAATTTATCAGAAAATGTACCACGCAAAATTGGTATACATTTCAGGACAATTCAATGTTCATCTGGAATACCAAAACTTTTGGCAAAGCTGTATTTTGGATTCCATCACAAGGACAGCATGAAGTCATCACTTTGAGGACAGACAAAAGGATGCAGTTATGGTTATTCTCGAAATATCAGCACCCTTTATATACAGTGAATCACAAACCATTTAACCAACTGACAACATTACCCAAAAACTCAGCACAACAAAACTTTGAAGACCACTGCATTACTGGTTGTAGAATATATTTAACTCAAAATAGGCTGCAACAGGCTGGTTAAAGGGACTAGCCCTTTCAACCAGAACAGCATAATTCAAGGGCAAACCTACACAAGATCTCTAAAAACCAATTAAGTAATAAATCACCTACAAAGAGTACCTGTGGCAAGAAAAGAGCTGTGCCTTTCGCTTGCCTTGACCAGCTGACCACAGAAGCAGCACCAGAACCACTTAAAAAAAAAAACCAGTTAAGGAAAATTTGTCGACAACAACCACTTGCCATTAGATGAAAGAAAGGCCAGCGGCAATGGTGCAAGACAGGAACTTCATAAAAGCATAGGCAAAACTGCCTCAACAGATATAGCTGAGGCCAAAGTACCATGACCAAACAAAGCTTTATGAGTAGAATATCGGATGATGCAAACGTTTTTTAAATCAAGCACTGAACAGTTATTCAGCATGAATGTTGCATGTTGGGAAACAAGTCTTGAAAGACAAAATACATTCAACTGTTATATTGCCAGGCCGCTGCAAGGCATAAATGAGTTTTCAAAAATATATTAGCAGTGTTTGCTATTTAAAATTCTATTAGCGAACAATATTATTGTATTAGCAATTATGTACTCATATTTTTTGATGTCACCAAAGTTATTTGTACCCAAGACACAAAATGAGCAGCAATACAGCATATTTGGGCACCTCTGAAGTAAGACATTAGTAAGGTGAGTGTCTGTAAAATGTAAATATTAGTTGCATAAATGCACATGATTAAATAAATATGATACAAAAGGATCTTAAAACAGTTTTCAGGAGACCACCAGGGGGCGCGGAGCATGTCGGACGTGAGAGGCTCGCGCTCCGCCAACGCCGCAGGGCCTAGTGCCTTGTTCCAATCCCCGGCCGGGATTATTCAGTGAAGACGAGGGGACCCGCGCCCCGGGTGGTTAGTTCCACTGAGTGCGTGGGCCAAGGGTTCCAGCCCAACACGGACCCGAGCCAAGGGGCCAAGGAAAGGTTCCCGGAAGGACGCCGGCGGCCGTGACCAGCCCACGCCTGGGACCCCGAGCGCGGTTCACCCGGCTGCGCCATCGATCCCCCGGGGGACCGCGGTGAGGACCGAAGTGCTGGGGTCCCCCCCCTACACCCTCAGAGCACACCTGGAGATCAGGCGCTGGAGGCGATGCCCCTGCGCACTTCGCCCCGAACGAAGGGCACGGCGACTAAAACCCTGCCGAGACGGGAGTTCCGCGGGAGCCCGGCAGCGGAGAGAACAACATCCCGGGCCCCCCACCCATAGAGAGCACACCAGAGCAGGGGAGTCGAGGCGAACGCCCGACAGGACCACAAGAGCTGCCCACCTGAGCTGAGTGGGTGCACCCTCCCCCCCCCAAATCTACTCCTTGAGCGGAGCAGCCCGAACAGGGACCCACAAGGACATCGGCGACTGGGAACAGGGCTCGCCAAGGACCCCGGAGGCGGCTCGCCCGGGGGACTGCGGTAAGGCCAGGAGCGTTGGGGTCCCACCCCGCACCCATAGAAAACGTCTGGGGGTCAAGCACACGGGGTGCCGCCCCTGCGCACATAGCCCCAAACGGAGGCCCAGACCCCGCCTGGAAGAGGTTCTGTGGGAGACCGGCGGCTGAGAAGAGCACAGCCCGGGCCCCTCACCCGCAGACAGCACGCCGGAGCATGGGGGTCGAGGCGAGAACCCAATAGGACTTTAAGAGCCCCCATTCAAACTGTGCAGGGGCCCCCCCCAACCTACCCCTGAGCGGGAAAGCCTGCACGGTGATCTACACAGCAGCGCCGACAAGAGGAGGCGTCCAGGCTTAGAGTGTCGGCCCATCTCGAGGACAGCTACCGAGAGGAGGTGAGGAGACCGTGGGGGGAAGCGGGACAGTGTGGAAATAGTGGCGGGGTGTCAACCCCCCTATCCCCCCACAACCACTCCAGGGCCACAACCTGGTGATAAGCTCGCCCAGAAAGAGGGATAAGGCGGCTTCCACCTCTTCAAAAGCACCACGCCTCCCCCAGTCCATACAGCAGAGGCCCGCCGTAAAAAGTAGGCCCGGCCTCAAGAATTCGAAGCCCCACAGGGCCCCCGGCACAACACTAAGGCTCATAACCAGGAATCTGATACCCGGTCAACAACGAGGCCGGGGTCGCCGTACTGAACCCTGGGACTCCAACAGGAGAGTCCCGTTAGAGGCACCACACTAAGGGGCACCAAAAGAGCAACATCCTGGAGCAGACCCCGGCCGCCAGGGTAATCGTCTCACTCCAACGTTTTCGCCGTTCACAAACAACCCTGAGGGAGGTCCACAGAGCCACCATGCCCTCAGGCAGCGACCCCCCTCCCGCAGCGCTAACTAAGGATGATCTCAAGGACATTCTCCAGGAGATCAAAGCTATCCGCACCGACATACAGGCCTCTATAGTGGACCTCAGAGGAAGAGTTGACATCTTGGAGGAAAAAAATGGAAGGAATGGAAAACAACCACCTTCAGACAGACCTGCTGGACATGAAATGCGAGGCGAGGGTAACAGACCTAGAAATGAGAGGACATCATTTTGAAGGTGGATGACCTGGAAAACAGAGAACGCCGAAATAACCTACGCATTATGGGTGTGATTCAGCAAAGAGGGGAGACGACGGCCGATGTGGGGAGGAAAGTCCAAGGTCTGATCAACCAAATTTACATTAGAAGGGGGCAAGGAATACCAGACGGAAAGAGCACATCGAGGTGGTGGGGGTGGAGGAGGAGGCCCAAGGACCATTGTGGTGCGGTTCCTCCGTTACAGAGAAAATGGAGGTCCCGGAGAAGGCAAAATGGCTTGGGAGCTTTATCTTCGAAGGCGATACAATTAAGATCTACCAAGACCTGTCCACCCTCATGCTCACCCGCAGAAGAGTGTCGGTCGCTCACCCAGTGGCTCACCAGCCACGACATAAGATACAGGTGGTCTTTCCCACTTGCCCTCTCCTTCGAACGTAATGGCGTAGACTACAGGGTGACCAGTGGCAAAGAAGCCTTGCAAGTACTGCAGGTGCTCAAGGGTGATGCCCTGGAAGAAGGAAACAAAGCGGGCACAAGCATGGCCAGAAACCAGGAGACAACCTGAGGGCCCCTGGTCCACAAAAAAGACGACTAAGGGCAGAAGAAAATTCAAGAAACCAAACACCCCGTCGTCGTTGGCTGGGGAGGACTAGGCGAATAAAGACTTTCCATCAGGGAGTGCAAGGGCACTAGTTTGGCAACCCCGGCCGGGGATACAGAGTTCATTAAGGGACCTGCGCGGATGGACATACATTCACCCTGGTGGCTTGCCTGTTGGCAGGCGTCCCAAAACGGGGAGGGGAGTGAGGTGGGGATAGGGGTTCTCGGGCTCAGAATCGATCCAGCTCCAAAAGGGAACAGGGCAATCACCACAGGACCAGGAAAATGATGAACACAAGGCAAAGAACCAATGGCAGACAATGAGAGGAAGGGCCGGATCGAGACACTCAGAATAGGCTCTCTCAACGTTAAGGGGCTTAACTCCCCAACAAAGCGCTCACTTCTGGGGAAGGAAATGAAAAATGCGAGAGTGGGTGTTCTCTTTGTACAGGAAACTAGAACAGTGAAGGGGGATGAGAGGTCTATCCCGGGATCTCATGTGGGTCAGACCTTCTGGGCATCCGGCCACACTAAGAGAGGCAGAGTCGGAATCATATTACACAGGAACCAAAAGCTGACCGAGGTAACCTGGTGGGGAAGGGCGGATGGGAGAGCCATGGTGGCAATTTACATAACTCCAGAGTCACCTTAGCTGCCATGTACTGCCCTAATGTGGGTCAGATGGAATCCTGGGCGAGGTGATGGCCAAAGTGGAAGGGCTCCTCCTCCTGGGGGGGGGGGGGGAGAGTGGATTTCAATATGTGGGCGGACCGGGAGCTGGACCACAGTGGAAAGTCCACTCCACTAGGTAATAGAGGGGGACGACTCTACGGAGGGTTTCGAGACCTAATGTGGGAGCAGGGGTTGATGGACATATGGAGGGAGATCCATCCAATCGGGAAGGGATATACCTTCTAATCCGCAGTCCATGGTACTAGAACAAGAATAGATCTATTCACGGGGCACCAGTATATGAGTAGAATAGAATGCTTTGAGATCTGCCCAGTCAGCTGTTCGGACCACGACCTGGTCTGGTCTGACATTAGCATATCGGCTTAAAACCCAGGGAATCCCTATGGAGATATAACGACTTCCTCCTTAGAGATGTGGTTTTTAAAGAGGAGATAACGGCGATCAGAGAATATTTTGAGCTAAATGATACTGGAGAAGTTGGCCAGGAGATAGTATGGGAGGTGGCGAAGGCAACCTGGAGGGGTAGGTTGATTGGTGAAGGGGCTTCCAAAAAAAGGGTAAGGACTCTCCTGGCTCACAGGTTGAAGTCAGAGATACTCTCACTGGAGAGGTCCGAAGGGAAGGGTGAGGTGGAGAGGGAGAGGGATCTAGGTACTGGAATAGGGAAGAGACAAGAACTGAGGGAACTAGAGATGGGCAAAATTGTAGCGGGACTCCAACACCTACATCAAAGATATTACGGAAAAGGCGATAAGGCCGACGCCATGTTGGCAGCCAAACTTCAAGGCCAGCGGGCGGACAGATGGGTGGCAAGAATTGCAAGTGGGGACGAGGGGGAAAGATCAGATCCTGAAGGCATAGCCGAGAAGTTAGCCGGCTTCTATGAAACCCTATATGGGAGGGGGGAGGCAGACAGGGAAGCACTTGATGCATATCTAGATGGGGTCACCCTTCCCGTCTTTGGCACCCCAGAAGCATCCGCCTTGGACGCCCCGATATCAGAGGAGGTGGTACTCAAGGCTATATCAGGCCTGAGGTTGGGAAGGGCCCCGGGAGAAGATGGGTTCACTGCAGGCTTTCACAAGGCCTTCTCGGGCAGCTGGCTGGGTTCTTGGCAGGTCTATTCTCCAACATTATGACTACAGGGAGGGCACCCCCGTCCTTTAGCAAAGCGTTAATAACAGTGATTCCGAAGGAGGGGGAAGGATCCAGCAGACTGCCGCTCCTGTAGACCAATCTCTCTCCTGAACGTAGATGCAAAATTATTCACCAGGATCATCGCTACGAGGCTTGATGGGCATATGCCGGGGTTAATCCACTCCGATCAGGTGGGCTTTATACAGGGGAGACAGGGGGCGGACACCCTTCGTAAGACACTGCATGTCATGAGGGAGGCAGCACTGAAGGGGGATAATCTGGTCCTGGTGTCAATCGACGCCGAAAAGACGTTCGACTGGGAGTCCTTACAAGGGGTACTAGAGAAGCTGGGTTTTGGAGTGGGGATCAGACAAGCCATTAAGGCCCTATACGCAGCCCCATCTGCTAGAGTCACGGTCAACGGACACCTGTCACGCATTTTACGCCTCCAAAGAGGGACGAGGCAGGGCTGTCCCCTCTCCCCGCTCCTGTTCGCCATGACCATGGAGATACTGCCAGAATACATCAGAGGTTCCCCGATGGTACGGGGTATCGACGTGGGAGACCGTACCTTTAAACTCTGCCTTTACACAGATGACATTTTACTACACCTGAGGGAGCCCGCTAGGTCAGTCCCAGCTGCCCTGCAGGTCACTGAACAGTTTGGTCTCTTTTCAGGCTTCAGGATAAATGTAGGCAAGTCCATGGTCTTCCCTTTTGCACCAGATATGGAAAGGAATTTGGTCGAATTGACCCCCTTGGGCCTCCAAATTTGCACCGAGGGATTAAAATACTTGGGAATTAATAATGTAAGACCCAATGAGGATTTGAGTCAGGCAAACTACCCCCCTCTGTTTGATAAATTGTTCAGGGACATGGAGGCCTGGGCGAAGGGGCAAATCTCATGGATGGGAGGGATAAACGCCATAAAGATGAATCTCCTCCCCAGGGTGCTATACGTTTTCCAGATGCTACCACTGGAGGCCCCAGAACCCTACCTCAGAGAAGCCAAAAAACGAATATGGCAGGGCCAGAGACCTAGAGTAGGATGAGAGACCCTCACCCTCCCTAAAGAAAGAGAGGGAGTAGCGTTCCCAGACTTGCGGACATACCACAGAGCGGCCCAACTTAGGGCGCTGGCCCCACACCTCAGGGAGGACCCCAACAAACAATGGGTCTACCTCGAAAACCTTTACCTGCGCCCAGTCACGGTAGGGAAATGGCTATGGGTCTCACTAAAGAAGCTACCAGAAAGGATCAGAGACCACCCTACACTCGGACCAATGTGGAAAGCATTAGCAGGGAAGGGAACTAGAGAGGGTGACCACTTGGCCTTCGCCACTGAGCCACATTTGGTCCACGCCGGTGCTTGAAGAAATCCCAGGCCATGAACATTACCAATCCTGGTTCAACGCTGCACTATGTAGAGTCGGCCAGTTGGTGAGGGAGGACACCTTTATAACCATCCAGGAGCTTGAGGCGGCACTGGGAATTGGTAGACTCTCCCCGCTCCTATATTTACGGCTCAAGGGAGTCTTAATGAAGTTGAAACTAAAGCCATGTATACAAAGAAAGCTCACTGCGGTCGAAAAAATCTTAGACTCCCATGTAGAAACGAAAGGACTCATCTCCCTCCTTTATGGAGCACTTATGATCCCCCGGGAGGGAACAACCAAAAGCCTTAGAAGGAAATGGGAGCGGGACCTGGGCTGTGGTATAGGGGACGGTCTCTGGGGACGAAGCTGTAGTAGGGCATTCAAGACATCGATCTCCTGCCAATGTAAGACATGCCATCCAACTCCTCCATAGGTGGCAGTATGACCCGATCACACTCTCTAAAATGTTCCCTGATGTCGTCCCGGTGTGCTGGCATGGATGTGGGGAAAAAGCCAACAATTGGCACATGTGGTGGTCATGCAAGAAAGTTAAAGCTTATTGGTCGGAAGTCCTAACTGGCTAAGGGAGGCGGGAGAGGGGGTTTACCCACAAGACCCAATCCTGTTAATGTTTGGATTGCAGCAAAGGGAAAAACTCCTGGACCTGACACTCTCTACTCTTGGCAGCTCGAGCTAGAACATGGTAGAGGGCCGCCCTCCCCACGAGAAGAGAGTGGGTAGCAGTGGCCAAGGACATTTATTTCATGGAAAGACTTAGAGCAGCGATACACGGCTCTAGTGTGCAGATAGAGATGGACTGGCTACAGTTTATAAAGGTGTTTGGCCATACGGAGGACACGGCCTGAGAACTACATGGGCCATCGACCCGGCCCGAAACCTGCCATAGTACATTACATTTTGCTCCAGACCTGGGGGAGTCGGTGTAACGCTCACCTGGTATCCACGGGGACGTCACTCAGCCTGTTCTGACCTCTTACGACCTCGAACCCTTACCTGGAGGCTATTTGACTGGAGACTGGGCCTTATTTTCTTGGATAGTGTGCTCTCCGTCCTGCTTTCATCACAGGGGCGCATTGATTGATGCGGGCTCGTTGCTGCCTAGTTACTTCACTGGAAAGAGTCCGACAGGTAAGTATAATGAGTCTTTTGAACAGTTCGCTAACTTCGTTCCTTTCCTTCCTTAAATGATGGCCGGCGTCCGGGATGGCGGCGTGCTGCCGAGATGAGTAGCGCTGAGGGCGAGTGAGAGCACGATGCACCCCTTTCGTATTTGCATTGAACCATCTCCTAGGAGTTCGACAGTCTGGCTTCAGACCACAGCACGGGACTGAGACTGCACTCCTAGACCTTAAGGCCCAAATAGAGACACTAAGAGATAAAGGTACGCCCTCACTCCTACTACTACTCCTCCTCCTCCTCCTCCTCCTCCTCCTCCTCCTCGACCTCTCTGCCGCATTCGATTTGGTAGACCATGCAATATTCTGCAATCACCTGGTCACAGCAGCCTGCTTCTCCCATGAAGCAGTCGCATGGATCCAGTCCTTCTTAAACAGGACAATGCGAGTCTTCTCTCCTCTAGCAGCTGCAGACCCCGCACCTATTTCATGCGGCGTACCCCAAGGATCATGTGTATCCCCTAACCTTTACAATATTTTCACAAAGCCCCTTTTTCATCTAGACGGTCTAGGTATCACCTACACCAACTATGCAGATGATACACAGATCCTCATCCCGTTGACGGGAGATTATGACAAGGATTTGGCCTTTGTGAATAGAATCTACCTCATCATCCAGGCATGGATGGCCTCTCACGGTCCATGCCTGAATGATGACAAAACTGAACTCCTCATCCTAGGCACCTCATCCAACATCAAAAAACTAGGCCCCAACTATGACTCCTTCATAATTGACAATAACATTACGGTGGCCAAAGTAGTTAAAACCCTCGGCTTCTATATAGACTCCACGCTTACCCTTTGGTAAACAAGTGAGTGCCATGGCCTCAGCCACCTCCTACACCTGCAAGTTAATTAGAGCAGCCAAGCCCTTCCTCTCTCCTACTAACTGTGTCACACTAGCAAGAGCACTAATCCTGTCGAAACTTGATTACTGCAGCGCCCTCTACGTAGGTAACAACAAACACATCACCGCCAAAATACAGACACTTCAAAAGAACGCCCTGAGAGCCGCCCTAACCTTCCCTAAAAACGCCCACATCAGACCTTAGGAGATCTACTAACTGGCTTTCCACAAAAGACAAAATCCTCCTTAAAACAGCTTCCCTTACACACAAATGCCTTAACCAAGCAGCCCCGCAATACCTTATAGACAGATTCACCAGACAAACAGCCTCTCGCCCCTTAAGCAAAGCCAACTCCAACCTTTTACTAGTACCCAGATTCAAACTCACTAAATCTGGTGGGAGCAGCTTCACTGTCAAAGCAGCACAATATTGGAACTCCCTTCCCCCTGCCCTAAGGGAAGATCTCCCCTACCGGCAAATCAGATCTAATCTGATCCAACAGCTAAAAGAACATGATGCCTAACCTCACCCTACTGTCATCTGAGATCTCATGTATATTTTGTATATCCGTTCTGCTTTCCTTATATGTCACTCCTGTCTTATTGTAAATTTACTGTAAATACTTTGTGACTCCTTGACATTACATGCCTACACCATTGTAACCGTAGCTGTACCTCTATGTTTAATCTGTAACCTTTAACCTAAGCTGAACAATCCCTCTTGTTGCCTTCGCGCCCGAATACCCCTGGGTCTTTTGAGCTATTTAAATAATAAAACAAACAGTTCTTTTTCTGTGTCTTTTAGGTGCCGCGACGTTTTCAACGTGGATGCCGGTTATGAAGAAATGCAGTGGGTAAGCGCGGTATGCAGCGCCTCTAGACGTTTCCACGCTAAACTGGAGTGTCTTTTCCTTCTTGCAGATGGATGAGAATTTCCAGAGACAGAGTTCCCCAGAGCGGCTGGGATTCAGGTAAGCGTTTGAAGCTCGTACAGTATTTAAAATTCTTTTCTTGGGAAGTGGCGTGCCGGGATGGGAATGACACCGCCGAAGATGCCCGCAGAACAGAAGGAGCGATGAATGATGGGCAGAAGCGCCGCAAGGTAAAGCTGTTCCTAACTGTGTTCTTGTTCTTGCAGGAGCCGAGCGCAGAAGAAAGATGCAGGCCTACTGGAGACCGATCCGAACACGGTGAGTGTCACGCTGCAGGTGCAGAAAACGCAAAGCATGTTTCTCAGCCTGGGTGTGGCTTAAATAGTCTCTGGGTATCCCAGGTGTCTCTGGGCTGAACCACACCCAAAAGACTAGACCGCACATGCAGTTCTGGGAACCGAAATATGTGGGGGCATCCATCTTGTCCCCATCAATGCACTACAAGTCCAATCCCCAATGTTATCCTATGAGAGTGAGTGAGTCTGGTGCCACAAGCGCCAAGTCTGACTCCAAGTGGGTCTTTGGAGGGATGGAGAGGCCCTTGAGGGCCATGTAGGTGATCGTGACCTGGTTCCAGCCTGACATCTTGGAGGGCTGGGGACATGAGGGGCAGGAATCATGACAGTCGGTTAACCACTGACGGTTTTAAGCCGGGTCGGAGCCGTCCAAGGAGGTCTGGTATGGACAAGCTGTCTGTGTCCCGAGACAATGGGTTTGGGGGAGTGGAGGGGGGGGGTGAATACATCAGGGAATCATGGTTTGTTTTTGGAGTTATGTTGGGCATATGCCCAAATGTTGACATGTTGTATAAAGCTCTGTTGCCCTTAAAAACCAACAAAAATTGATTTAAAAAAAAAAAAAGGTTTTCAGTGCAAGGCTCTGTGCAGCTGGGTGGAGTTGGTGTTGCATAGCACAGTGTCCCATTTACTGTATGCTTTTCCTTACTGTGTAAGGAAAAGTTAAAACAAAAAGTTCAATGTTAAAGGAAAGTTATAACTGGAGACAGTACATAGGGCATTGCAGCATGCAAGGCAATTGTCAACTTGAGGTGGACAAGAGGGCACTTGCTAGTCATTGATATCAACTGTTTTCAATATAGTGTTCAATTACCACTTTCACAGGAGGGCAGGGCTGGTAACAGCCCTCAAGCCCAAGCCAGATGGGCCCAATCACAGTATTCCAACCCTGCAAGACCACAAAAGCAGTATTTCTCACTTTTAGCACTCTGAACCGCCATCTGGGGTGCAGATTCTTTTTTGTTTCTTTGTTTTTGAGGGAACAAGGTTTTGCACAATTCATGTGGCCCTTAAAAATACATGGCATTTGTCTGAAATCGCATCTGTCCAAAATTGGAAAAAACGACTTCCAGTGCATAGAGGAGGGCCAGGTGGTGTGCAGGTGAAGGGGCAGTGACTTGGGGGATTGTAAGGAGGCGAATTCAAGGTGAGGCACTCCAGTGAAGACTCGCTCTGAGGCCCCCACCTCCATGGACAAGGTAAAGGCCAGGCAGAGGAGTAGTGGGCCTCCACGAAATTTGGGCAGCTGCTTGCAAATTTCACTTGTGGTTCCAGACCCTTGATTGGTAAGATCTCAACCCCATATGCAAATCTAGAATGCAATCAATCATTGAGCAAAGCAAGCTCAGGAAACTAACTTCAGTGTATGGTATTGCAGGTCGGTAGATGTACAGACTGAATAGATCTATGGATTACTACATTGCGGAAACATTTAGTAAGATTTGTGTATTCACTATTTAAAAGCAAAGATAGTAAGGGACTAAGAGTAGATGACATAGCAGGAAGAGAACTAGGTGGAATACTGTATTTTGCCGACATCACTTTCAGGGTAGCTGGAATAAAGCAACAGGGTGATAAAATAGAATGTCGAGGAGTTTCGGATCAGCTCATGAGTTGAGCATGAGATGCACAAATGTATGCAACAAGCAGGCCACACAACTAGGTTTTCCCATCAAAAGCATATGGTTGTGCAATCAAAAGTGTTCA
The DNA here is from genome assembly GCF_040938575.1 of Ambystoma mexicanum. Lineage (NCBI taxonomy): Eukaryota > Metazoa > Chordata > Amphibia > Caudata > Ambystomatidae > Ambystoma > Ambystoma mexicanum. Next base: position 495,529,221 of record NC_090929.1, read on the forward strand.
CTCAATAAGATACACCTTCCCCAACAAAATGGAATGCAGTCGTCACTGAGATTTAAATTATACTTTACTGAAAAACGTGGAAAAAACAGTTTTACAGTAGAAATACTGTAATAATGCATCATGTAATCACTTAAATGTTTAGGAATGGAATTGTAGGAGTGTCTTTAAAAAAAAACGACAACACTTTGCCAAACTGAATGTAGTTGATAAAAGTATCACCCGATTTACTTCTGGTTTGCAATTATGTTTACAAGAACCAAACTTTCTTGGCTAGCAAACCCACACAGACCTTTGATACTTAAGAATAGAGCAGAGGATTACTGCTGCACTCGCTCTGCATTAGCCCTTTGAACTTGCAGTAAATATGTTAATGTTAAAGGACATTTGTACTGCGCACTATCACCACCGGAGGGATCCCCTGGTGCTCTTGCGGCTCTGAAAGAGAGAGGGCGGGTGAGTTAGTGGGTGGAGGCTGGAAAAGTGCAAGAGAGCAGTGATGTACTGTTGACTGCCTCAGCCCGGTGGGTACGTCGGCTGGGCCTGGGGTGTATGCGGCCGGTAGTCGTCGTGTACTGATGTGCGAGTCTATGTGCGTTTATTGTTTTGTTGTTGCAGTGTGGTGAAGTTTGTGCGGTTTGTTGTGCTGGAGGTTTGTGGTTGCGTTTGGTTTGGAGTTTGAGAGGTGTATGCAGAGGAGGAAATTGTTAGTGGTATCGGTTAGTTGGCATCTCTATCCTTGGTTGACCCGTTGGGCTCGCGTAATCTCGCTTGATGAGGAGCTTGGGCACCATGCGTCTCTGGAGGTTCGTGCTCGTTTTGTATTCGAGGCCCCTTGAGCATCTCGCTGCCTCTTCCACCTGTTCCTTCAACAACCTTGCACGTTCCTCACCCCCACCCACATGGCTAGTGCACCTGCCAGTGTCCATATCTCAGTTAGTGAGGTGATTGGTGGTATCTCGCCAGTTCCACAACACAGTGGTACCTAGTTGTAGCTATAGGGCGGTAGGGGATGGTAAGGATAGGCTGGGGTAGTTGCCTCCATGGGTCTCGCATGTGTACCTCTCTGTCTGACGTCACCCCTCCCGGTGCCCTGAGTGCTTATCAGTCGGTTCTGGGGCTTGTCAGTGTCCTTTCCCATTTAGTCGTTTGTCTTACTGTTTCGGTTTTAGTCTCTGGTATTGAAGAGCCAGGTTTTTAGTAATTTTCTGAATTTACGGTGATCTTTGGTGTTCCTTATTTCTTTTGGGATGTTGTTCCAGGTTTTTGCAGCTAAGTGGTAGAAGGCGGTGCCTCCAAGTTTTTTCTTGATGTAAGGTTTTAGTTCCAGGCGGATTTTGTTGATTGACCTGAGGGGTCTCGTTGGCTTGTAGATTATTTTCTTTTGAAGGAATTCTGCTCCTTGTCCGCAGATTGTCCTGTGAGTTATGCACATTGTTTTGAAGGTGATACGGTGTTTTACTGGGAGCCAGTGTAGTGTTTTTAGGGCAAGGGTGATATGGTCTCTTCTGGATAGTTTGAGGAGTAGTCTGGCTGCTGTGTTTTGGATCCGTTGTAGCTTCTTTAGTAGGTATTGTGGTATTCCTAGGTAGAGGCTGTTTGCATAGTCGATACTTGACATGAGGCCAACGATAGTGAGTATTTTGTGTGTGAAGGAAAGGAAAGGTAGCATTTTTCTTGCCGTGTGGAGGAGGAAGAAGCATTTCTTGACTGTTGCATTTATTTGCGGTTCTAAGGTTAGGGTGTTGTCCATCAGGACTCCAAGATTTTTTACTACCTTAGATGGTGATGGTGCGATTCCCATATCCGTTGGCCACGGGATGGTGTTTTCCTTCTCTTGGTCTTTGGATATGATCATGATTTCTGATTTTCCTGGGTTGATTTTCAGGTTGTTGGTATTCATCCAGTTGTAGACTTCTTTTAGACAGTCGGTTAGGTTTGAATGATCGGCTGTAGATGATTCGAGTATCGTCTGCGTAGTTGTAGCATGTGATGTGTTTCTTGAAGATTCTGATAACTGGGGTTTGGTAGATGTTGAAGTACAGTGGTGATAGTGAGGATCCTTGTGGCACTCCATAGTCGTTAACTCGTGGGGTGGATTTGAAGGGTTTAATCCAAACGTTTCTGTTCTGTCTGCTAGGAATGATTTAGTCCAGCGTGGCGCTGTGTCGGTTATGCCTATGCCTTCTAGTCTTTTGGTTAGGGTGTCATGGCTAACTGTGTTGAAGGCTGTGGAGAGGTCGAGCAGAATAAGGGCTGATGTGTTGGAGTCTGCGTTTGTTTTTAGGTCGTCCCAGATCGATAGTAGTGCTGTTTCTGTACCTCTTGTGGGTCTGAAGCCGACTTGAGCTTGGTCTAGCAGCTGGTGTTTTTCAACGTATTCTTGCGTTAGTTTGTATACGTAGGTTTCGAGGAGTTTTGCCGGGAAGGGGATGTTAGAGATTGGTCTGTAGTTGGAGGTCATCTACATCGCCGCTTGTGTTTTTCAGAAGTGGTTTGATGTAAGCTGATTTGAAGATCCTTGGTACGGTTCCTGTTGCTAGTGATAGATTTAGAAGGTTTCTGTAGTATTCTGCTGGCGTTCCTTGTGCGAGGATTGATTTGTAGATGTCCGGGGGACAGGGATCCATCGGTGAACCCGCTTTCTTGCTGTGTTTTACCAGCATTGCGAATGCCTCTGCTGATATTTCAGGAAAGTTATTGAGTTTTTGTTGGGGTTCTGAGGTAGGTTTGTTTTGTTGTATGTTGCTGTTGGCTGGCCTCTGTTGGATGGTTTGTCGGATGTCACTGATTTTGGATGGTCTGCAAGGTCATTGCAGAGTTTCTCCGAGGGGGTTGGGGTGTTGAAACAGCCTGGTGGGTTTCTCATTTCTTTAATGATGTGAAACATTTCTTTTTGTGTGTTGGTGGCCTTTGTGATTCTGTCATCATAGTGCCTTCTCTTTGCTTTTAGAATTTCCTTCTTGTATGCACGGATTTGCTTCCAGAACAGTGTTTGTCTTGGTTGTAATGTTTTCTCCATTCAAGTTCCATCTCTGTTTTCCTTTTTCATGGTGCTTAATAGTGGGGTGAACCACTTAGCCATTTCTCTTTTTTGATTGTGTAAACGGTTTTTCCGGGGCTATCCTGCCAATTGTATCTGCAATCCATTTGTGTAATATCTCTGCTTTCCCGTCTAGATCAGCTAGCTCTAGTTCTGTTGACGGTTTGGTTAACTCCAGTTGTTCGAATAGGTTGCTTTCTTTGACGTCTTTCCAGTTTCTTTTTGTGGTGGGTGAGAGTTTAGGGGGTTGGATTGAAACTTGCGTAGGCAGAGTGATTATGAATGGGATGATGAGATGGTTGCTCCATAGTATTTGTATTGGTGGTGCAGTGGTGATGAGTTTTTCCTCAGCGAAATTTGCATCCAGAGTGTGTCCTGCCCCTTTTACTAGTTGTAGTTTCATGGTGGTGAGTTGTTCAGTCAGTGAGTTTTGGGAGTTGGCGTGATCGTCTTCGAACCAGATGTTAAAGTCCCCCAGGATGATTAGATGTTCGTGGTGGATGGCTATGTTGGTGATGGCTTCTATGAAGTTGTCGACGAAGGATGCATCATAAGTTGGAGGTCTGTACACCAGGATGAATGTGATGTTGGTTTTTGGGCTCGCTGTTAGGTGTATGACCATGGATTCGCAGTTGAGGATGTTGAGTGGTTCGTCTGTTCTTATTGTAAGGTGTTCTTTGAAGGCTATCGCGATGCCTCCTCCTCTTTTGTTTTTCCTGTTTGTTTGTAGGCATTTGAAGTTTGCTGGCAGGCAGCTTTGGAGTGTGATTTTGTAGTTGTTGTCCAGCCAAGTTTCTGTGATGAATAGGATGTCAATACCATTGTCATCGAGTAGGTCGAAGATCTCTGTAGAGTGTTTTGACATGGATCTTGTGTTTATTAGATTGCAGTGTAGTTTGGAGGTGTGGTTTAGTTTGGCTTTCCTTGTTAGGGTCGTCTTCTGATCTTGTTGAGGTGTAGGTTTCGGGTTGTCGTCCTCGAAGAGTTCTTCTAGGTTTTGTATTGGGTTATAGATAAAGAGGAAGGAAGTACTAAGGGTAAAAGTGGAGCTGTGTTTTCATTGAACAGAGTAATTTAAATTGCCAGCTGTGCTAAACAAGTGTCAATTTAATTATTAGCAAACCTGCAGAATTAGATACCAAATCGCTATGCAACACTGCTTATTTGATGCCTTGTATTGGAGTGGTGAGCATGTCAAACAGTGTGACTGTATTGCTGAATAGTGCATGCTGGTAAAGTCTACAAACTCAAAACTGTCCTTTTTCTAACCATGAAGCATGTCGAGCAATACTTCTTGAAAATATTCCATTCCAGGGCAGTGATTCTTACAAGATTCAAAGTGTCACGGAGCAACCTGCTAAAGGTTATATAGACCAGGGCAAACACGACTGAAAAGCATACGCTGACCACACTAGGTTGGAAGAGGAATTAAACTGCTTAACTCTTTATTTGAATGGTCAATCTTTCATTTCTGTCCTAAAAGAAGATTAGCATGAGGATAATGCATGCAACTGTCAACTTTTGTAATCCGCATTAACATTCGAATTATTGGAAAGCTGGAAGACCTTGCTCAATGGCTTTGTAGACCAAGGAGGACCCTCCATGTCATAATACTTGTGTTGCCTTATCGATCCTGGTAGCTACAAGCACCCTTGAGCTACCAAGTCGGAAATATGAACTAGGAGGAAACGCATCTTGATATACCATTAGGCTAAGGGGACAAGTGATCACAGCCCATTCCTTTTCTCACTTGTGTCCATATTACACTCCCATCAAATTCACTTCTTTGTCCTACCTATCTTCTAGAGAATCCTCCCTCCTGTACGGAGAATTCCTGATGGTGATTTCCATTTTATGATCTCTCAGCTCACCCTCTTCCAAAGAATCCCTTTTAGAATCCCGATCATCAGACTGAAATGCATAAAAAGGGAAAACAAATGATTACATTCCTTGTGTACACTAAGCATCAAAATAATTTAGCATTAAAGCATACATCTTTAGGTTTTAGAAACTTAACATACATTGAAATAAAGCTTTACAAATGTTTCTTGTTGAGCACCTTACAAATATTTGCACAAAAGATTGATTTTAAATTTTAAAAAAAGGGGGGTTAGGCTTTGCATCAGACTTTTACTTAATGAAATTTCATGAAAAATGGCGGAAAGGGAACCTTTGTATGAAGGAAAAACAAATGTAATTAATGTATTGAAATTACATTTAGTGAAAAGATAAATCTAATAAGAATCACTGCCAGAATGAGTTATCAGATTAGATTTTATAGCACAGAGAACCATTTTCAACCATGAACTAAACCGGTCATCCATATTTGAAAACATACTACAGTAAAAGTAATTTCCTCCAATAAAACAAGATCTTAAAAATGGCGTTCACAAAAAAATATATGTTTGCCATGAATAAACACTAAGTATGCAAATAAGTACTCTGAATAAAACTACGTTTTTTTTTTAAACGTACTACATCATAAACAGGTTGCAGAGCAAGCTACAAGCCTTGCTTGGACAAGTCCAAGACCACTTTCCTCCTGAAAATTTGATTTTTAAACAAAATATGCATTCCATACACTCAATTCTGGCAGCCAAAATCTCATACACAATATTATGAATTAGTTATGTTATGGCTAAAAACTTTACTTTGCTTCAAACCTACTTTGTCAGAGGGAAGGATAATTTTCTTCGGGGTTTGTTTTTCGTTATCGTCTTTACTGGGGATAGGAGTAAGCATCATCTGACTGCCTTTTCCCCGTACCGGTTCCCTTCCCCTCCTTAGAGGGGAGTCCAGCCCTCCAGAAACGGAGGACAGTGTCTGTGGAGTGCCCAGAGGCCCTGTAAAAAAGGGCACGGAGTGCTTTAAAAATAAATGAATACATTAACCGCATGCTGATGAAAAAGCTCAAATTCATATGGGTTGGAACGGTACAAAGTTAAGGACCCTCAGACAAAAGGTGAAATTAAAGGGCACCTACGCACTTCACAGAGACGTATGAGATTACTTTGATAGGAATGGTCAAAGAAACAAGCACAGTCATTTTCAACATACGTTTATAGAACATTTAGAGCAATTGAGTAGTGATTTTAACAGCTGAGCTTCACAGAAAACGAAAGGCAGCTTGTCGGAAACCACCCTCCAGCGTTCAAATGAGAAATAAGTAAAGTGCTCCCTTTCCAAACTAATAACGATAACCAAACAAAACATGTTGCTTAAAAGCCCACATTCGTGCTACTTTTTGTTTCTACGCTACCCAGTATTCCATAATTATCTATAAATTGCAAGAAAACACCATTCGGTTGTAGGAAACCACAAAATTGGTTAATTTAAAGAATTAGAAGCATTAGAAGCAGGATTCCGGCCTGAAAACTTAACCACATATCTCAAATTGGAATGTGTATAAAACTTTAACAATCCGCTTCAGCACACCCTTAAAGCACTTAATTGTCCTGTGAGGGTGCTGCTGGGTAGTGTCACAGATAGCTGCGGGACAAATAACACCTTCCCCGTTGTCAACACGTGCCTGAGTTATTCCACAGGGTAGAAAAATGGCCAACCATCAAGCTCCAGTAGTTAACAGAAAATAGGAACTCAAATGCTTTAACAAATTAATTTCTTTTGGAGAGGGTGAATATTCAAGTGGAGTTAAATTAATGTAGGTTTAACCATTTTGCTACATTGTCTTAACTTAGAAAAACACTAAGTTCTCGTGATGAAGTTAAAATTAGTGCTTAAAAGCAGGCTGAATGATAGCTTTATTTACTTATTTTATTGGGATTTTGTAATGCGCTATAATGCGAGCAAGCAGCTTTTGTAGGTGTGATCAGAAAAAGGTTAATTTATGTTTCACGTAAGACAACTGGAAAGGACAAGATGAACACCTATCAAGGCCCATCAGAGTGATACAAATAGAAGGACTTTAGGACAGCTAGATGGAAAGCACAACACTGGGCAAAGAGCCATTGAACGAAACACATTTAAATACTGTGGCAAAGTTTTCATGCCAAAAAACAGTTATTAAATGCTGTTGCACTGCATACACTAAAACAGGCGAATGACAAAGCACGTCATGAAGCTTAGAACCATGGTAAGAAATTGCTCACTGGGCAACAATGGTTACATGCTGAAGTACCAGCACATTCAATAAGGCCGACAAAAAGTCTCTGCACTAAATGGAATACAGAATTAATTTTTTGGTGGGAGCATTTCTTACGTTTTTCGTGTGCTTTATCTCGCCTTTTTCTTCCTGTTCCCTGCGGCGTTTCTTTTCTTGAAGTATCTCATCTAACGTTTTCACTTTCCAGTTGTCTTTCTCATCCCCCATTTGAAGTAGAACACACTAAGGACACAAAACGTAGAAAATAATTAACAGGTTTCATTAAAACAAAGGAATCAATTTAAACTTCACAGCAGCAAACCATGTTGTGCAACCATTAAAACGTTCGGTAATGATGTAACACTCTTCGATCGACAGTAAACTTTCTGCTCAGTTAGGAAGCATTAGTCAGTATTGTGTAGTTTTGCAAATACTTGTGCACATTGGTCCTCCTGTAAAAACATCAAGGGGGATAAACAAAGTGTTTCAGCAGGAAAAGTATTAGTCTGAGAAGAAGCAGATAACGTGGAATATTTTAAATAATCTTCAAGTTGCGAACCCTCCACACCAGGTGGGAATGTAAATAGTGACAGGAATGTGGAGACCACATATCACCAAGATGAAGCAGAACTTGCAATGACAGAGGAGCAGGACATCCGAGAGAATATTGCATGAAACGTAGATGAATTAAGCATCAAAATATAGTAACGGTAGTGGATGGCTGCCACTGCAGGATGCCTTGGACTCTAATGAGAAAATTAGCACTGTGGTGGGCACAGTAAGGGACATGGATTATATAAGCAGGGTTCGACATTGAGGGGAGCTGGGAGCTATTTAGCTCCTGCTGCTAACCTAGGAGAGCCTGGTTAACTTGAAACCAATAGCTATCAGGAACTACTTTTGGCTCACAGGGCCAACTGGTGCCTTCCAAACATGTAAGTGTGACATTAACTGAGTATTTGAGAATGTTAATAAAGAAGAATTAGAACACATCTAATATGACCAAAATGACAGAGGTTAAACGGTCTGAGCACCAAAAGTCTGACCCTCATTTGTTCGCATAGAAATATGTGGGGGGGGGGGGTAAAGGTAATATAAAATGTATAGGCTTAAGGTGTGGGGGTCTCCCCTCACATATATATGTGCAAACAAATGGGGGGAGGGAGGGTGGGAATTAAGACTTTTGGTGGTCGGACTTTTAAACTGTCATTTCACGCAGATCCCATTTAAACACAATGGTTCATACAAAATGGTCAAAATGTTAAATGAGCATATCTGTTAGCTCTTGGTCCCCTTTGCGGCTCCTGCCTCCAGGGTGATGCCGAACATCAAGGAGCTGGTTTTAGCTCCTGCACACCGAATCTCAATTTCAAACCCTGCAAGGGAACTGAAGGGGCCAATGGCACACAGTATTGGGAACTTGCGCTGGCGCACCATACCTTTAAAAAAGTCGTGCCAAGTGAAGATTAATTAGATTCTATGTGGCAAAGGTGGTACCAGTTTTACTTTATGGTATAGAGGCTAAACCACTACTATAGTCAATTGACTGGCAGAAAATTGAAGCCGTGATCTGGAAGCAGGTGTTGGGTTTGCCCAAAAGCCTACAAATGGTTGTACTGAGGTATGAGTTGGGCTTAAGATCTCTAAAGATGCAAATGGATTGGAATCTCCTTCCCTTGTTTAGATCAATTGCAGACCCCATTGATAACACGCTTTTTGAAGATCTTTACGTCCATCTAAATCTTGACTCTTCATATACCTTAAGTGATCTTACTTTACTGTGATCACAACAAACATACACTGCTCACTAATCCTATAAAGGTTAAAAAAAGCCCTTTCATTAAGGGACTGGATTACTACAAGTGACAACATGAGGGCTTCTTCTATCCCTACCTCATTTTCTATGTATGGTAAAAAAAAAAAACACGGCTATTTGGCTAGATATCTTACGAAGTTCCCTGATGTTAAAACTAGGAAGAACTTCCTCAGACTGCGTTTTAACCTGATAAGGACAGGCTCACCTACTGAGGTTTTGCCGGAGGACCTGGGACAGCAGGGTACAACATTTGGCCCCTTTCATCAAGACTAGTGACCGTTTTTGTCTTTCATCAAATACGTTTCGGGAAAGAATGATCTCAGGACACAAGAAGAAATTAACACAATGTGGTAAGAGTTCTGCAGCAGACAGGGTTTATTCCACAGGAATTCTGGTAAATTTCCCTCCTGTGAGGAATGTGAACTCAATTTTCTCTCTCTCGAACTTATTCTTTAGGGTTGTGTTTTTTTTATTTCCTTGTGTCTTCTTGCTGCTGTTCTTCTGTTATTGAAAGAATTGTTTATATTCTTTTTTTATTTACCCGACTGTATATACTGTTCTAAATAGTTTGTTAAGTGGAATTGAAGTCTGAATTGAAATGGCTGTACTGTATTTTTATATTGTGTCACATTGAAATAGTGTAAAAAACCAAGGCTTGGTTACATCACAAAAAAAAAGTGGCAAGCTCTCTACGTTCTTCCCTCACTAACTTCCATGCCCAAACACCAACAGATCCCCCACCCGCCTACACAACCTAACATATATATATCATATTGTTGGATTAAGAAGCATGTTGGGTTGAGGAAGTCTTTTTTTAGCCACAGTCACCTGCTCACCCCCTTTTGTTTGGGGTACACTTCGAGTCATTCAGACTCCCAGCTCAGGGAGTTTCTCCCATTTCTTTTTTCCTTTATTTTCGAATTACATCACAAGCCACTTTAAGCTAAGTGTTGCAGTGATACGGTGTCCCATTTTCTTTTTGTTAATATTTTAGTTACTTTTGTGATGTGTATAGGACAGGCTGGTGGTAGTAAACTGATTTTTACTCTTTGGAGTGCATATTTTACCGCAATAATGTTTCAGTACCAGATAGTTCAAATGGGTGCCTCTAGTGGTGTATGCCCTGTTCTTTGTGCCAGCTTTCCTTCTGACTTATTCATCTCTGAACCTACAATCGAATGACACGCACTTGCACAGGAGGCTTAAGCAGGGCTCCAGATCAAGGTTTTGTGTAAATGGATATTGGGACTTTCTTATCCCAATCCACATCCCATCCAGAACAGGCCTGGTTGCTGGACAGATTGTGGGGTGGCTGTCGATCCATGATTAAACAGACTCTACATGTCTAAATTTGGCAGCCTCCCCCTCCAGTCAGTGCAGGGCCAGGGTCTCCGCCAGTCTGAATTTGGGATGAATGGAGGGCACCTGGAGCCATTCAAGGGTGGACCACAGGATCCAAGCATCACACGCTGAAGGACTGCTTGAGAAGCAATGGAAGACGGCTGCTGCAGGGAATTGTATTGGCTGAAGATAACCACAGCATCACAAACCTCTCCCTAAATTCAATGGGGGGGGGTGGGGTGAGGGGGGGACCAGACACAGATGCATCCCTCCTTCAGAACTCGTGGGACCAACCATTCTTCTGAAACCCTGCTCTGCATTCCTTGCCTCCCTAAAGTAGTATAAGCTGCCAGGTCCCACCTGGCACTGGACAGCACCGACGCATGAACACCTTCCAGTATTGCAGATGGGCTTGCTGCTGGAATTCTCTGCAGTACCTCACCAGCCTGCTCCTGCCATCATGCACCATGAAGGAAGGCCTGCCTGTGACTGAAGTTAATCGGCACTACTCCAAAAGGTTCTTCCAAACCTGGTTCTTGGTCTCCACTGTGACTCCATCTGCTGTTCCTGAGCAGTCCCCCCTTTACAGTGAAATTAAGGCAACTTCACATTTGGTGGGGTTTCACCAGGAGCCTGATCATACCATCGACAGACTGCTTGAGCCGGTGACTAAGCATTCTGCGGCTGAATAAACTAGTATCCCGCAATCCTCATCGAATCTCCCATTGCCTGGGGTAGATTGTTTCATGCAGGATACTTGAGCTGAGATCGCATATATCTCCTTAACCATCCCATCCCCACTGGAGTACGCTGGGTATAAAAGTCTTATAGTTGCTACCATATTTATAGGGCAAAAGGTGGATGGATCATGGGTCAGGAGTTCTTTTACTGTCACTTAGAACATAAAAATTGGTAGGCTGAATTTTCCAGAGCCAGAAAACTAAAACTGAACACTTTACTACTTAATTCTGCTTTACAATATAAGCGACCGGACGTCTTAAGGACAGTGTTTTGCATCAGAGTATTGTTTGTGTTTGTATTGGTCGCCACCAAAGATGCAAGACTAAACTGTTACCAATGGATTTATGCTGGTCATGAAAAGCTGTGAGGGGCACAAACTTGCCTATGTCTAGGGAATGTAGCAAAGTTGGAGATTATTGGGAAGTTATTAAAAGTATGGCGACGTGACAAATTGTAATATTCCTAGGTTGCCAATGCTCATTGTTTTGGGTCAATTCTCATTGATTCCGAATGTGTCTTATTAGACTAAATACTAGTTGACAGAAAATGTCTTAAGAAAACGAAAGCGTTTGGATAAGCTGCTGCATGAAGAATGGACGCATGGTATGGTTTTATTGTCAGCAAAGGAAAAGCTGTCTCATGTGGAACAAATCTCTAGATGATTGGAATGTTATATGGGGTCCATTTATTGATTTATATATGTAAAATGTTTTCTTTTTACATTCCATGTCAAGACCAGAAGCGAGCATTATGCTATACTGTCTGTATTCCTGCAACTCCCAGCACTTCAAAACATCAACTTTATGTATTCAACATTTTTTTCTTTTTTTAAACAAAAGGTAAATGGAAAAACACAACCCAAGGGCTATCAAGTCCCAAGAGTTCTTTGCTTCTTTTAGTCCTGAGGCTCTCCACATGAACCTATCAGCAGTCAGAACACCTTAACACCTCACATCCTGCTAGGGTCCCTTCCTTGTTCTTTTTGCTGCTCTCATGGAGATAAGTAGGGAGGGAAACCTCTATGTAATTATATATTTGTATTTGGTTCTCGCTTAATTCCGCTTATTTTTCATACAAGCGTAAGTAAATGCTCATTTAATTTGCCTCACCAGCGCTCTTCATGTTTAGCGTGCGTGCGCAATATCGAGGGACGCAATTCATTATCCCCAGGTGGCCATTCAGTGCACATCGGGACCAGAGCCATGAGCGAAGGCGCCCACGTTTGGCAGCCGGTCCTACTCTCCCAACGATGGCTACTCGTCAGCGGGCGGGTTGGCAGGCACTAGGACCCAGAGGCCAGCGAGGCCACTGCAGCGCATTGCAGACGCACAGCGCGTCATTTTGGTTTATCCCCCTTCCTTTTCAAGATAAAGCAGATCGGGAGTACGGGTGCCTTTTTTCTCTGCTCTAAAGAAGATTTTCACACGCAACGGCTGCTAACAGCGGGAACCCACTTAAACGTTGAGGTGGATCAGCCAGACTCAGTGAGGCACAATTAAAGGAAGCTTAATTGCCTGATGGGACATACAGTGTACGTAAAAAAACAAACAACAAAAAACTGCTGATGGGCACCTTTTGTTCAAGTTTGGCTTAACGTTTACCTTTATTCCTCCCCTTCTTTCCTCTCTATTTTTCGCCTGATTATTTAGAACTCGGTTTTTACAATAGATGCACTGTACTTAATTGGCTTTTTATAGGTTTATGTATTGCATCTCTAGTCCTTGGTCTTATATGAGAGTAATTAAATAATCTATAAATATACATTTTAAAAAAAAGTGTTTTGAGTACCTTTTAATTGACAAGGCTTGTGATTTAATGTTTAATAGTTAATGATAAACTTGCCATTAGATATCTGGACAAAAATGGAGGCAAAGTTTTGGAGAAAAGTCCTCATGCTGCCAAATTCAACAGCGGGTGCTTCGATTCGTAAAGAGCTTAGTTTGCCGTCCCTTAAAAGCTCCGTAGAACAGGCAAAACTGATGCTTTATAGGAAATGCCGGATGGCGGAGCCTCCATCAATTTATAACTTAATAAATCAGGAACTTGAACGAACTACTACCGGAAGCCTAATGAAATGGAAAAACGACAACATCCGGGTGTTGAAACAAATACAGGTGAACGAAGATACATTAATCACCAATCCGAAACAAGTCCTCAAAAAACTACGAGAATATGATTGGATACTAACTCTGGAAAGTGCGGAAAAAAACAAGCTAACTGCACACCTGCCACCAAATGTCAAAAGACTAAACGAATTACAAGAATTCATCAAAAAATTCCCTTGCAGAAGGGGAGAGACATGCTGCTACGTGCTCGCCTCAATCTTTTGCCTACAAATGAGATCCTGGCAATAAGAGGCAAAACTGCATCTAATTTCTGTCGTTTTTGCAATACACAAGAAACAGAATCAATACGTCATTTACTGCTAAAATGTGCCGCAAACCAACAAGTGAGAAACCGTTATTTGAGACATATTTTTTCAGAGTTCATCATAGCTGACGAAGACACTTGTTGGGCTCGCTTAATGGGAGGAGACAAGACAAAATGGCAGATAGCTACATACAAAATATTAGAATCATTCAATCTGCCACGACCATAGTCGGCGAGGACGGCACATTTTAGCGAGACCATCTGTTTCACTTAGCGAGACCATCTGTTTAAATGCGAATTTTATGACAAAATGTCTTTTTGTAAAAATCTATTGATTAAATACAAAAAATAAAAAAAAAATAAAAAAAAAAAATAGTTCTTGTTCCCCACTAAGCTCGTTAGTACCGGACGTGATCTGTAGCCCACATGGGGTTACTAAATTGAGTCTATTTATGTTTAGAGTATTTTACTTGCGTTGCTAGTGTGTTTTGAAACTGAACTATAGCTCACACTAAGCCTACCTCCTCCCGAGTGCAAGTCTTGCCACCCCGCTATACTAAAATGGAGTTTGGAAAGACTGAACAGTAAACATTGTTGGCCCGTCAAGTTGCAGAGCTCTCTATGAGACGGCCCCCTAGTTATGGTTTTGCTTGGAATTCTGGACATGAGTTTTTTTTTCTTTCCCATTTCAAGTATAGGAAAACTACAAGTCCCAGAATCCCAAAGGGAAAAAAAAAACAGAACTGGATGGTTTTCTCGTACAAGGTCACAGGAAAATTGAGCTCTGAAGTTGGCTTCTCAGAACCCCTCAGAGTAAGTTCTGAAAAACTTGCTTTACAGGAACCGTGAAAAGATATTTGTGACCCAAAAGGACCTCCCTGACTAAACTAGAGAATAGACTCCTTTTATCGTGCAGATGGTGCACCACTCCACTCAGCTCATGTTGCTTCTGGGGACAGACACATATTTCCAAGTACCTCTAATACAGGGACTAGGACAGCATCTTGAGAGCTGCAAGGAATACTGGGCAGATTGACCAAAGAAATGCCAAAGTTAACGAATACACTGACTTGAAAATACCCGTCTAGAATGAAGACCTACAGGAAAGGGGCAGCAGGAGCAAAGCAAAGAGAGTGGTTGGGAGGGGGCAAAGCAAAGATGGGTAAAAGGAAGAGGGAAGCAAGGCTCAAAGGAATGAACGTTTGAGTGTTTAAGGAGTATTATTTAAAAGTCTTCTGGAGAAGGCTTATGACTGAGTGGTGCACAACATGCGGCCCATTGGCCAAATGTGGCCCTTCAGGACATTATGGCCCTCCAAGTCACATGAGTTTAATGATTAAGTGTTGTGTGGCCTAAATTCTGTCAGTCAGCGGTAATGCTGTTAATAGGCTGTGTGTTAGCAGGGGGGTCTGCAACCTTTGGCTCCCCAGATGTTTTGGACTACAACTCACATGAGCCCTAGCAGCATTGTCCGTAAAGAAATATGGGAATTTTAGTTGAAAACATGTGGAGAGCTACAGGTTGCAGAATCCTGTGTTACTGTAAAAATAAAAAAATAAATTTAAAAAAGTCAAATACAAAGTATCCCTTAAAACCCAGGTTCTTTTTTTTTTTTTTAACTCAAATTCACACACTGAAGCCCCTACAGCCCATTCACTTTTGGGATAGTTAAGCCCACTATATGGGATTTGTGTGGTGCATTTTGCCCCCTGGCTAAGGAAGACCAACTTTGTGCATTTGATTTCCCCTCATCTCCATTAGTTAGTCCTTGCCCCCACCTCGATATTGTGGCAGAGCAGTCTTGCAGTAGAAGTGTCCAGAAGATGCAGTACATTTTAAAGCAGAAAGGTATTCATTTCAAAAGAAAAATATTTTGGGGTTTCTGTTACAGTTTTTAAGTGACAAAGTTCCTTGTGTAACAAAAGAACAGGGCAACGCCCATGACGCGCTCCATGTTCTAGGGAAAGGTAAGTAAACTTCACCACAATCTCTGGGGGAGCTGCAAAAAAAGACTACCTTCAGTGGACAATGAAGGGGAACCTCAGTGAGGAAACCTTGAATGGGATTTGACAACTGAAGTCCTTTCTCCTGAAGAAACACAGCAAATGCCATTACAAGAAAGGAGTACAAAATACATGATGGTGTAACCTGACAGGAAGGTCTGCAAGCAAATATCCTCAAGCAACTACCAAACCTTCAGAGCAAGAACACCCCCAAGATGTCATCCAGGCTGCTTCAGGGAGTTAAAAGGTACCCACAGGACATGAGCGCAGAAGTCTATTCCTGTGCTAGGATGACTTGGATTGCCCCTTAGGGCATGATTCCCTGCCCGCCTCCCTCGACCGCTAGGTAGGGCTGTGTGGGGTGGGCACAGAATCACAAGTCTTGAGTCATGACGAGAGGCGCCTCAGGGGTTCGGCCTAGCGCTTTTGACAGTTCGAGTTCTGCATCCCTTGTCGTACTTAACAAAAATACAGCCAGAAAATAGTGTAGTTTGTTGCGACTCAGACGTTATTATGAATCACTACTCAAAAATATTGCATTCATTTGCTTGAACCGCCTATAACACAGGTCCCCCTGATGCATCAGTAATATGCTTCGTGCCATTGCGTTCTTTTGCTTCTTTATAGGACGCACCCCAGAACTCACCTTCCGTTTTCTCCAATTCAGGGTAGCAACTCAGGTCCCTAATGCTCCAAGTGGTCTGGAACTGCGTATAATTTAAGAAATACATTAAATGTGGAAACTTACAAGCCATATCTAACATGTGGACCCCTTTAATTTGATTTGCCATATCTGTTGACCCCAAGTAGACCATAGAGGGACAGTTCCCTGCCATGTTTGTTCAGTGATGTTTGCAAAGTATTTTCTGTCAAAGATGACTGAATCTGCAACATACATATGTTGTGCATCATGTGGCTCAGGAGGTAATTTGTACCGATTTTCAAACATGTAATCCCCTGCTTGATATGGTCTCAGTGAAATATATGGGAACTGTGCTTTGAATTCAGCACCATCAGTTTGGAAAGGCACTGGACAGTGTTCCAAGAATGTGTATTTAGGCCACAGAATTGGCTCACGTTTGACAATTAAAAAGGCACTGTAATATCGCACATAACACACATGGGGCCCCATTTCATGGAGGTCCTCCACATCAAACACATCAAATAATGCATTTTGTGCAAATGTCTAAAGCCTAGTTCTTAACAGTTCTCTGCATGTTCTAGACAATCGATTACTGGGTGCAAACAGTCTGGATTCATCAATCACAGAAAAGGTGTGGACTTGTAGCTGTGTTGCTGGGCCATTATAGGTTTTAAATGATGGCATCCACACGTGACCCATAGTTAGGAGAAACATCTGTATTGAGACAGGAGTTCCTGGCTCTGGGAGCTCTCTTTTCTCTAACATGTGTGAAGAACTTAAAGGCTTCAGAACAACTTATTTGCTTGCAGGTGGAGTGGAAACCTTGCTCAGGAAATGGCCAGAAGTCTGTGAGATGAAGAATAAAATGAGGCTGAACCACAGGAGGAGGAAATACACTGCCAGCAATTTAGAACATCGTTTTAGGAAGTCTGTCAAAAAGAAATCTTTCATCCCTTTAGCAACTTGGAAGGCTTCGTTTCCAAATTGGCAGACTTGGCAGTACTTTCCTGAATTGTGGACGTGTAATCAAGATTGGCATATTCTTCCCCATCTTGCACACCTATCATCATTTGCCGGATCTCCATTTCTTCATCTTCCGTGGGCTCATCACTTACAAGAGGGAGGTTCCGTGGAAACATCGCGGAAACCATCTGGCACATGTTTTAGGAGGTCCACAGAAACATGCCTAGTACCTCTCTTAGGTGGTATTGCAGGTAGGATGGCAGTTCTGGAACCTTTCACTCCGATTACTTGCACTGCTGGTCTGTAAAACAGGCCAAATGGAGTCTTGTCATGGATCTTTTCCAGGACCCAATCTCCTGCTTTGAGAGTTCTCAGGACTGGCCTCAGCAGCTTCCACCTGGAGGGATTCCCTCAGCAGCATTGTCGCCAGCAGTCGCTTGTTCCCGAGTATGGGGCTGGGAAGAGCATGCAGGTCAGGCATATACATCTTTCTCCCAAACAAGTGTTCAAATGGGGTCTTACCGTTGCATAGAGACTGGCGTGGTAAATTATTCTCACTCCTGATTACTAAATGGTACATGGTCTAGCCAGTGTCCCCTCCACCCCCCAATGACAGAATGCTTTTAGTCAAGGCCATTTTTACAGACTGGTTTGCCCTCTCCACAATTCCGTTTGATTTCGGTGAGAATGGGTGCGAGAAATGCATCTCTGTTCCCCACGCCTCTAATGCCCTCTTCAGGGGCCGCCCCCAAAAAGTCGGACCATTGTCAGCATGGAACGCTTGAGTTGCTGTATGACGGATTTGCAGTCTGCTTTCTTTTGAGGAATCATCCAGGTAAACCTAGTGCAAGAATCTACTATTACTAGAATGTACTTATACTTGTTAACTGCTGGTAGTGGGCCTATATGGTCCATATATTGGATCTCAAAGGGCGAGGCTGCCTTTCTCAAAGGAACCTCCTTAGGTTTTTTGCTGTGGTCCACAGTTGTCTGTAAACATGTGTCACAGTTTGCAATATATATGTTCACCTGTTGTCGATGCCCTGGCCACCAGAAGCGATCAAGGAACAGCTGTGCAGTTGCACTAACCCCAAAATGGGTAGATGCAAGTCCAGCGTGTGTGGCTGCAATCAGCTTTTCTCTGTCTGTTCTATTTGTTATTAATCTTTGAATAGGATCCCCTTTTTCATAGGGATTGTGACTATTGCTCTATTTTCAATGTCATACATATAATTACTGGGGAAACCTTTTGGCCTAGGTACAATACCTGAACAAGCCTCTTATTTTGCGCACCACGAGCGAGCACTAGACGAGTACTGTCAGCTGTCCGGCTGCAGTCTCTGCCCGTCGCTGGACTACTCTGCCTGTATATGGATCATTAACTACTGTGCTGATAATCACTGGACTTTGGCCTCACCCCCCTACGTCACCAGGAAGTGCCTTAAATTTCATGGCGCGCACGCACCACGAGCGAGTACTGTCAGTTGTCGTCCGCTGACCGTTGTTCCGTCGTCATTCTGCTCATTTAGTATTCGTTGGCCGTGTTTAGAACTATAAGAACTCCCCTTTGTGATTCTTGACCTCCCCTGAATGCCTGCAAACTGATCCTAGTCGCCAGTTTCTGCTACGTGTTAGCTCATTGTTTCGGTGGCTGATGGGGCTTGTTGGTTCCACATTTTCTTTTTGTAAGCAGCTTAATCGAACTGTGCCCGTTTGTTCTCATTTTTTGAAGTAAATCTGCCCAGGACTTTCCCTATACCCATTTATGCCCGTGTAATCGATACTTATGTAGCTGAGCACATTTGCCCGTGCTGCCAGCCTGGCTTGATCAACGTACTCTTACTTGATCAGTCCTTTGCGCGATTAATATATATCCACGCGCTGCAGATTTAAGCGAAGTGCTGCTCATTAACTGACCACGCGCCGCTACAAGCCTTGCTACCAATATTTAGTAAACCTTGTTTTGATACTAGTTTGACAAGTGTGTTGTAAGCCTGTGAACAGTTCATCATTCTATTGTATGCTTCACCACATAGTCATAGTTGTACTGTCGCATACTGGTTAGGTCCCTATCCTAAAACCATTGTCTTCTCAACTTACGTTCTGTTTTTGTTTAGAATTTATTTTTTCTTCTCACTTACCCACTTAATAAAAAATTAAAAAATAAACTTATTTTCTATCTTTTTTTCCCTTTTCTGTCTCCTTTACTCTTATTTTCTTTCGCTCCAACTAAACTCAAGCTCCTTAAGTACTTTGCTAAAAAATGAGACTTACTACTGGCATGCCCTCCTGTCACCCCTATCGAATGCCGATATCTTTAAGACCAGGCCTTCATATTGCGGGTGTCATGGACGGTTCAGTTCGGGGCCCGTCACCTCTTGCCATTTATAGGTATACAAAGGTTACCTTCTGAATTTCGAATAATGGCCTCAAATGAAACCTCATAAGCACAATTTCTCTATGATCATACAATGCACAAATTAGCATCCGATGGCAATTTGTGTCATGATGTGGCTGGAGATCGGAATCTTGATGCCATACCTCCTTTTATTGCGGAACTTGACGCTAGCTCTTCCCAACTAATGATCCCTCCGACTCCTACCCCACTATATTCTCAGGTTCTTAGCAGTAATGTTCCTATGAATAATTCTGGGTCCCTTCAAGCTATGCCCTCATCTCAATATCAGATTGCAACTCATACCTTAAATCCTCCGTTAGACCAATCAACTCAAAAAATGGTTTTGGCCTCCGTCTCTATGGTAGATGATTCTTGTTTGTCACTTAAAGATGCTAGGCTCTCGCTCTCTATCTCTCCAGACCTTTATCCTACTGATGCTCCAGATTATATTTCATCTCCCCCTCCATCTAACGTTTTCTCAGACTCCTCTTTCGCGAAGCCACTGGCTCGTCCTTCATTTGGCTTTCCGGCAGTTAACAACCAGGCTCTGGAGGCAGCTCTAACGGCTATCAATACTTCCATGTTTACACTTACAAAGCCACTTGAAATACTTGAAGCTAAAGCCTCTCCTCAAGAAATCTCAATGGCCCTGATGAACAAACTAGATTAGTTGGCATTGAACCTCCCATATATCTTGGATAATGCCACACGGGGTGCTTGTGATGCTGGTGTAGGGAATCTGATTCCAGTGCCCCCTACGGAAACTGAACAAACTCTTTTGATCTCCCCATCCACAAAGTCTGATATTGGGAGGTCAGTGGTTGTGATTGCTTCTGCCCTCTCGGAAGCTCCTTCGAATAACCTAGAGCCTGAGGAAGTGATCCCCGAATTACACGTCCCGGAGATCCAATTGTATGATGTCTTCTGCCGTCGTCCCCAAAATAACCGCAGAAAAAGAAATAGAAAAAGAACATCTGGCAGAGATCTGGATTTCACTTCCCCCACTTCCCACTTCCTAAACAACCTAAACAGAAAAAAACCAAAACCTCCCTATCCCTAAGAAAAACAAAAAAAAATCAAATCTAAAGCCTTTGTGGCTAATCTTTCTGATACAAATTCCCCTCCGGAGTCACCTGAGAAGTTGGATTCGGAAAAAAACTCACCACCTCCTCCTCAGGTTGAGGCCCTTGAATGCTCTAAATTGCCTCAGTCAAAAGCTAGGATATTAGAGGGTGAGAAGGTGCTGTCGGACTTCGCTACTGCTGCCTCTCCCATGCCGGTAACAGTGGACGAGTATGCCTTCGATGCCGACCTGATGAATCTCTCAGTGTATTCTAATAATTCAAGTCTGCAAGAGGCGATTCATCAAAGTTTACATGAGAACAATCCTGTTCCTCAACCTATGAGCCCAAAGTTCTGTGTCAACTTAAACTTTGAGGGACTGGCTTTTAGAACACTCGAGCAAAAAAGAAAAATGACCTAATGTTAAGAGTTCTGTTCATAAAATCGCCTCCGGCAATTCTTGTGGAACACAGGCTGAGTATCCCTAGTTCTGCCTAGTGCCGAACCAACTGATCATAATGCTATCTTAACTGATCTAACTTCGTGCCCAGTAACGGGTGTTCCCATTAGTCATGAAAATTTGCAGGGTGAAATAATAAGAATCACTATGATAGATCGGGTTTACTCTGACCCATTTCCAAGCAGATCAACAATCTTGGCAGTATTCCATCTTATCCCTACCCTTCGCCATATTAATTCTAAAGATATTGCCAGGGTTTCCTACCCGAAGCCTGCATATCAAGACTTAGTTGACATAATAATCCCGTCGAGAATAATCAAGAACTACGTTTGGCAGCAGAGACATCTCCTCCTTGAGAAAGGTCTAGCTTTAGACATGGTTGACCCTCCCCCAACTAGTGCGGCCACAATTCCTGCCCCTAATTTGATGGGTGCTGATGTCTCCACGGGCAGCGGGTCAGGGGAAGCTCATAAATGTTGTAACTGCCAAACAGTCCCGTCTATACCTCCCCAAAAAGAGCCATCTAAATGGGCCTGGCTTGCTCAGAATAAGATGGGAACAGGGTCCAATCGCTAGCTACCAGTTTTAGGAGCTTATCGGGAATGCTCCATGCTATGTTGGAACACTCGTGGATTCTCCCATTTATTAACCTCTAAAGCAAAATTACTCTTAAAATATGATCTAATACTCTTGCAAGAAACATGGATGATGCAGATTCCTATTTGGCCGGACCACTCCGTTGCTGTAGTACCGGCTTCTAAGGCGTCCAGGGGTAGACCTGCAGCTGGCTTCCTAATCGCGGTTCGTTTGGACTTGCAACTATCCATACAAAAACTTGAGTCTCCTGACCATGGAATCCAACCAGTCATCATTCGGAATTCAAATAGTAACCATCCTTTCTTCCCAATGGTGACAGTTCTGAATATATATTGGAATCCCTTGGCCTCAACAGAATCCTGTTCATAAGTAGGATCGGGGCTCCGTTGGACCAAGCTTTGTTAGATGCTAATAATGCATTTACCATCATTGCCGGAGATTTCAATATGAATTTGTTAAATGGACCAGGCTCTAGACCCGATAAATGGGCTGAGGTAATGAAAATGAGACAGTTCTGTTACTTGAATGGTTCCCATGCAAAGGACTCACCTCCCCACTCAGCTTGGTCTAGAGGTCAATCCAATTCGATCCTCGACCTTGTATACATTTCAAAACATGCTAATATTCTGGTCTCTGCATTTGAAGTTATCCTTACACAAGCGAGTGACCACAAGTTATTGGAAGTTGTGTGGTTCCCCCATTTGGTCGACCAAGTCGTTGTGTTTAAGGGTAACTTCTAAACTAATAATGCCCAGAACCGGATTAGATGGAATCCTAAACAAATTGCTTCCCTCCAGTGGAAAGTAACTTATTTGGCAGAAGACAATGTAATAATCTCTCGAACATTCTATAATGACTGTATTGTGATCATTGCCCAATCTCTTAATGATGGTAATAAATAAGTTACTTACCTGGCAACGTTATTTTGATGGGATGGTCCGACGACGTATTCCATATCTATGATAGTAATCACCACAGCTGTGCTGATTCGGAAAATCTTTCAGCGTCTGCGTCGATGACGTCGATACCGCCGCCCTCGAGGACCTCCTCCGACAGCCGACGTCACTGGATGTTATAAGTAGGACGCACAACGCCCATAGCCTCAGTTGTAGTTTTTTTCCCCAGAACGTGTGGCACCAGTCTTATGCCAGTCTGACCACACAAAGCCTTGCGGAACCGTAAGCTGCAATCGCATAAGAAATTCTGTAGCGGGGAAGGCAGGGAGGGATAGATTGTTACGCTCAGCTGGTTCCACGGGGGCACCACCCAGCAGTTGGGGTTCAGATGTCCCTCCTACGATGCCCAGATGCGACCAGCGGAAGAGTTCAGCCTGGAATACAGGTAAGCTATGTTCAGGACTGGGCAACCGGGGTAAATGGCCTCCCGCATCCCGGAAGTCTGCAACCCTTCTGGACTTCTCCTCACCTTGTTTTAGATGTTGGTGGGTTCTCCGTCCTGCCGTCTTGGCAGGGGTGCGTGGAGCTTGGTGGGCAATGGCGATCGAGTTGCTTCACTGATGTCGGCCCGTCCTGAGTCTTTCAGGTAGGTCTTATTGCTGTGAATATTGCTGTTCTTGCATGCCTTTTAAACAATGTCTTTTTCTTCCTAGATACACGGAAGTCCAATATGTGCCAAGGCTGACTCTGTTTTGCCGGTATGTATAGGTGTTTTTTTGGAGCGCCTTGATGCAGTGAGTAGGCGCTATGCGCTGCGCTTAAGATGCCTTGCCCTTGCTAACCTGTTATCTTTTCCTCTCCACAGGTCGCGGTACTCGGCCGGAGTATGGAATTTCCATAGTGATGCTGATTGAGGAGCGACTGGCGAGGTAAGCCTTTCGGCACAGTTCGTTAATTGTACAAAGACCAATGCCTTGTTTCTTCTCTTTTACAGGTCAGTCGATCCGAAGGAGCGCTGGTTCCAGGATGATGGTCGGAAGAGCTGCGGACCGCTGGCGATGAAGTTCAGGAAAGCTGCTGCCTTTTTCTCACAATGTCTTCTCCTGTCCTTTGCAGGTGCTGTTCTTACGAGGTTCGTGGCTGAAGCTGAACACGGTGAGCGTTACGTTGCAGTAATGCAAACTAACGCGAAGCGTGTCAGTCTATTCGGGTGTGGTTTAAATAGCTTCAAGAAAGAAGTCCAGGTAAAATAGTCCCCATGGTACCACACCCAAAAACACTACCCTGCAAGCCTGGTTTCAAGGAGCCATGTTATGAGGGTGCCTCCACATGACTGGCATTAATGAAAAGTAGTTCCCAAACACAAGTCCATATTCAAACATGAGCCTAGGCTGCAATTTCTTGGGTTTAGTGGGGACTGGAATCAAGACTCTCCCTGGCCCATAGGTTGGCCAGGGGGTCTTCAGAGTGTGGGTCGTGACAGCGATATGGAATACGTCGTCGGACCATCCCCTCGAAAGAACGTTACCAGTTAAGAGAGTAACTTGTTCGAGGAGATTGGGTCCTCCGACATATTCCATATCTATGACAGACTCCCAAAGCAGTACCAATGCAAGGAGGTGGGAAAAGAATTTAGTAAACAGAAATTTAGAATGCCCAATAGAATTGCGGAGTAAAGGACTGCCTTGCCAAAGGCCAGATCCTGCCCCCGGATGGAATCGAGGGAGTAGTGACGTACAAAAGTATGTACCGAAGCCCAGGTGGCTGCATCACAGATGTTACGAATAGGAACACCCCTCTGTAGCACAGTAGAGGCAGCCATATCCCTGATAGAATGGGCCCGTAAGCCGA
Source organism: Ambystoma mexicanum (assembly GCF_040938575.1). NCBI lineage: Eukaryota > Metazoa > Chordata > Amphibia > Caudata > Ambystomatidae > Ambystoma > Ambystoma mexicanum. The sequence continues at coordinate 495,553,504 of NC_090929.1, forward strand.
CCGGTGGGTCCTTACCCGCCAAGCGGTAACACTCAGAAATAGCCAAAATAATCCAGCGAGAAAGTCTGTTTCGTCACAGCTTGTACCAAACGCTTTCCAGCGTAACCAATGAAGAGTTGATCATCCACTCTGACCCGGGACATGCGTGAAATATAAAAGCTGAACGCTCTCCTAGGATCAAGCCTATGGAGCCTCTCCTCTTCCTTACCAGGATGTGGAGGAGGATAAAACGCCGCCAGAACAACTTTCTGGCCTAAATGAAATTCCGACACCACCTTCGGAAGTAAGGAAGGACGAACTCTAAGGTCAACCGTGTCCTTATGAAACACTGTGAAGGGTGGCTTAACTGAAAGTGCCTGTAACTCACTCAGCGAGCAGAAGTGACCGCAACCAAAAATACAGTTTTAAGACTGAACAGTCTCAAAGGGCATGAATGCAAAGGCTCAAACGGAGCACCCATCAGAAACTTGATAACAAGGTTCAAATCCCAACCGGGCACCTGAAAAGGTGACGGAGGGAACACATTACTGATCCCTTTCAGAAACTGAGAAATTAAAGGAATTTTGAAATAGGAACACTCTTCAGACGAGCGCTTAAATATGGACAGCGCCGCCAGGTAACCTTTAATGGTACCCACTTGAAGGCCCCTGTGGGCCAAAGAAAGCAAAAAAGACAGAACCATGGGAATGTCACATGCAAAAGGATCCACATTCTTAACCCTGCACCAGTCGCAGAACTTACGCCAATGGTACAGGGACTTTGTTGAGGGCCGTCTGGCCGAGAGCAACATCTCCATCACGTCTTCAGGGAGGTCCCAATCCTTATACCTCAACCTTTCAGAAATTAAGCGTGAAGGTTGAGGGATCTGACCTCTGGATGGAGAACCTGATCCCCCTCCCATGAGAGCAGATCGTCTCGGTAGGGAAGACGACGTGGAGGGCAGATGGACAAGTCGAGAAGGTCCGGGTACCACGTCCTCCGGGCCCACGCCGGAGCAATGAGGATCATCTGGGAACCGAACCTCCGTAACCTCTGCAGTACTTGCAGGACGACAGGGACTGGAGGAAACGCGTACAGCAGTGGGAATGACCACTCCACCACGAACACGTCTCCTAAGGCTCCTTTTGGAGGAAATTCCCGCAAGCAGAACCTCTCGCACTTCCGGTTAACACTGGAGGCGAAGGGATCCACTTGAGGGGTCCCCACAAAGGTCGAAGATCTCCAGGAGAATCTCCTGAGCCAACTCCCATTCGTGAGAGATCGCGCTCTGCCTGTTCATAGCGTCCGCCGTCTTATTTTTGTCTCCGGCCAGATGAACTGCCGAGATCGAAACCTCCTGCTGGATTGCCCAGAACCAGAGCTGCATCGCCTCCCTGCACAGAGGAAGTGACCCTGCCCCCCCCCTTTTCGTTGAGGTAGTGCATGGCCACCATGTTGTCCGTCAGGATCAGGACATTCTTCCCTCGCACAGTTGGCAGAAAAGCCTTCAGGGCTAGCCTGACGGCCCTCAGCTCCAACAGATTGAGATGGAGTCTGGACTCCGACGGAGACCGACCGCTTATTTTCAACTCGTTGGCATGAGCTCCCCATCCCGTGAGGGATGCGTCCGTCACGATCATCACCTCCGGCCAGGGCAGCCAAAATGGAGCCGCCCTCATCAGATTACTTTCGTCGGCCCACCACAGAAGGTCCTGGGAGACCGAGGACGGCACCTGAACAGGGTCCGACATCCTGACAGAGGACTGAGACCACTGGAGCTTGAGTGCCCATTGCAAAGATCTCATCCGCAACCTGGCCTCTGGCAGCAGAAGACTGCAGGTTGCCATGAGGCCGAGCAGTCTCAAGAACTCAAACGCTGGGAGACTCTGGGCAAGTTGAAACTTGTGCACCATCTGCTGAATGTGATGAGCCTTCACCTGGGGAGGAAAACACTACCCCAGGGATGTACTGGAGCCTCCGAGTTGGTGTCAAATGGGACTTCTTTAAGTTGAGGGAGAAGCCCAGCTTATGGAGGGAGTGGCAGGTGACGGACAGATGATCCAGGACTTGCTCGGGAGAGCGCACCCTGATCAACCAATTGTCCAGGTAGTGGTAGACGTGAATCCCCCCTTTCCTGAGATACGCTGCCACCACTACCATGAGCTTGGTGAAGACCCTTGGGCGGAGGTCAATCCGAATGGCAGGATCAAAAACTGAAAGTGCGAGTCGCCAACAGCGAACCTCAGGTACTTCTTGTGCTTTGGATGTATTGGCACATGAAAATAAGCGTCCTTGAGGTCGAGAGACACCAACCAGTCCTGAAGTTGAAGGGCCTGGAGGACTTGAGAGAGAGTAACCATCTTGAACTTGTCCTTCCTGAGGAGTTTGTTCAAACCGCGCAAGTCCATGATGGGTCTCAATCCCCCGTCTTTCGAGGAAATCAAAAAATAAGGGGAATACCATCCCTTGTTCCTCTCCGCTACAGGCACCAGTTCTATTGCGCCTTTCTCCAGCAGGGATAGAATTTCCTGCGCAAGGAGCGGATCCAGACTCTTCAAAGGGAGATTCCCCGATGGATTGTCTTGAGGCCTCTGCCGGAAAGTAAGACAGTAGCCGTGGGTTATGATCTCCAGAACCCACACTTCTGAAGTAATGGTGCGCAACTCTACAAGATGCTGCGGCAGCCTTCCCCCAACCGGCGAATCATGGGACCTGGCCTCATGACTGAGCTGAAGCGGCTGCGGCGTTGTCTGAGGGCAAAGAGGCAACAGCCCGAGCAGCCTTGGCACCTCGAGTACCTTGTTTTCCACCTCTGGCACTCCTATGGTGGCCCCTTTGACTGGCAGCTCCTCCCGCTTTACCAAAGGATGAGTAACGACAAAAGGAACCTCCCTTCCATTGCTGTCACCTAGGACGAAAAGGCGGAGGTTGTCGAACTGCAACACCCAACGACTTCGCTGCAGCTTTTGAGGTCTGCAACCTCTCAAGGCTCTCGTCAGCCTTGCTGCCAAAAAGATGTTCCCCGTCAAAGGGCATGTTGAGGAGCCGGGCCTGCACATCAGGAGCCAACCCCGACTTACGCAGGTTTGCGTGGTTGCGGATCACGGTGCTCGCCGCCATGGCCCGGCTGATGCAATCTGCCATGTCCAAACCCGACTGAACGGCCTCACACATGGCATCCTTGCCATCCTGAACCATGTCAAGGAAACCATCCCGTTCGTCCCCTTCGGGAATATGTTCAGCCACTAAGGAAACAGTTCCACAGAGTGTGCGTGAAACGTGACGGGGCACATACGGAGTTGGCCGCCTGAAGCGTCATAACCCCTGAAGAAAACACTTTCTACACCCAGCCGTCAAAACGCTTGTCGTCCCTATCAGGAGGGATGGTAGGATACGACGCCTGCTTTGCTGGGGCCGTAGCCGCCTGCACCACCAAACTCTCCGGAGTGGGGTGCTTGGACAAGTAGCAGGGGTCGCTACTGGCTGGGCGGTATTTTCGCGGCAAAGACTTGCCCACTGCCGGCAGACTCTCCGGAGCAGTCCAAGCCACCGCCACCCTCCTCTGTAGAGCCATATGAAACGGCAGTACCGGGTCAGTTGGTGGACCAAGGTCGAGGATATCCGCAAGGTCATCCTGAAGAAACTCCTCCGGGGGAGCAGACCATCCCAAGTACTCTGTGACCCTCGACATAAGGCGCCGGTACGAGGAGTCGGCATGAGTGCCAGGCTCAGGCCTACAAAACTCCACCTCCAGAGAGGTGTCCAGCCCACTAGCATCGTGCAGGGACTGCCTCAGGTCCTCAAATTGGCTATGGCCCGAGAGAATCTCGTCTGGCACTGTATTAGGAACCATGCCACCATCAGAGCCCTCATCCACCTCTGAAATAAACTCAAGATGGTGGTAAGAAGGCACAGAATGTGAACCAAAACCATGCTTTACCTTGGCCAGAGCCTTTCTAGGGGGTTCCACCGAGCCTCGGGGTAACCCAGTTGACAGCCTCGAAAGGCGTCGAGGGCATCGAGTGAATCGGTGTAGACGCCGAACGCGGCGCCAACAGCATCAATGGCGTCGACACAGGCCTCGAGGCCGTAGCCCCGAGCGTGTCCTTCGACAGCCTGGGCGCCGATGGCTCGACTACTTCTTCGGAGGCGGGGCCTCGAAAGAGTCTGTCGACGACCTCGGCGTCAACATCTTCCTCAAAGACATCACAGGTTCACACGGTCTCGACCGGGCATGACGAGAACGATTCCCCTTGTCCGAGCGGGACCTCTCCCGCGAATCGTGCCGACCACCCGAGCTCCAAAGCGTGCGAGCAATGTCTCTCGACCGATCACGACCGACCGCACTCGGAGGCACGGACGGACCGGTGCCCTGCGATTCGAGAATCGCTAACATTCTTTTCCCGAAGGAAGCCCATTCCTCCGGCGTCGCCTGCTTGGAAGGGTAAGCTACCCGCCGACGGGCAGAGTCCTCGGAAGAGGACGGGGAAGGCGGCTGATGACGGCGCTTCCGGGAGTGCCTCAAAGAGGCAGAGGAGTGGCGGGACCGACTCTGGGACCAAGACCCACTGGACTTGACGACGACGTGGAGAGTCGCCCCTCGAATCGTCCGTCGAAAGATCCGCAGACCTCGACTTCCGTGGCTTAGACACCTTACCTACCGATAACTTCTTTCACTCCCGCAAGGCTTTAGACATGAGCGACTGGCAGTCGACACAGTCATCCGTGTCATGGGCCTCCCCGAGGCACCAGAGGCAGGCGTTGTGCGAGTCCGTAATCGACATCTTGGACCCACAGTCCCTGCACTTCTTAAAGCCCGTACGGGGTGTGGAAGACGAGGTAGACATCTTCACGAAGAAAGAACTCACAAAACGAAACAGGTTCGAAGAACCGAGAAAAAACTCCAAAGAGTCGAGGCGCGCCGAGATCTCCGAAGCGAACACATTCGCGGAAAAAACAGAACTGAGGCTACGGGCGCCGTGCATCCTACTTAAAACATCCAGTGACGTCGGCGGAGGTCCTTGAGGGCGGCGTATCGACGTCATCGACCCAGGAGCCAAAAGATTTTCCGAAGCAGCACAGCTGTGGTGATTACTGTCATAGATATGGAATACGGAGGACCCAATCCCCCTCGAACCAAGATTTACGTACAAATATAAATGGAATTCTTCCATCTATGATCTTAAAAAATTACGTATAGCGCTTCGTAAACTCCCCAAAATAGGAAGCTTGCAACAAAAAAAGTCATAGAAAGTGACATAGAAATAAAATTAGATAAATTACCCATACCTTGAAACAAAAAGCTGAATCAATGCTCAAAGCTTTATTACAGAAATCCGCCTCTGAGATTTGGAGAATAATTAATTTGGTTCCTGGGAATGCCTTTAAATCAACTCAATGGTATTGATGAGATCACTTGGAAAGCGCACTATCAAAATCTTTTTAATCAAGATTTAATCCCTTTAAATATAACCTGCGAGCAGCCTGACCTATCGATTTAAGTTTGATTCCACAGATATTCTATTAATTATTAAAAAACTGAGTCCCTCAAGGGCTCCAGGCCCCGATATGCTCACAAATTTTATTTTTAAAACCAATCCCCAGGCGTGGGCGAAGGTGTTATATCAAATCTTTCAAATTGTAATTAAGACCAAGGTAATTCCACCATCTTGGCAGACTGCTATTGTAATTCCTATTTTTAAACAGGGGGATGGAACTAACCCCTGTAATTACCGTCCTATTGCACTTTTAGATGCCCCAGGCAAGATTTTAGCAAGGCTTTTATTAGTTGATTTTACTAACTGGCTTATTAACGATGACTTGTTAGATCCACATCAATCTGGGTTTGTCCCAGGGATCGGGACTGAGCTAAACCTAACAATTTCGGCGATTAAAGCGCAAGCAATAAAAGATAGACACCCAGTCTATGTTGCTCTTGGTGATTTTAAACAAGCTTTCGATTCAGTTCAGAGACACATTTTATGGGATAAACTTATTTTAGCTAATTGTCCTTCTTACATTTTATTTTTAATTCAACAGTTTTATTCTAATACATCGATCAAAATTAAGCTCACAACGAAAGACCTCCTGTCTGAATCCATTGAAACGAATATAGGTCTGAAACAAGGTTGTCCCTTTGCCGCCATTTTTCAGTTTTTATATTAGCGATTTTTATCATTCCCTGAAGAATACTCGCTCCTTCCTTCCAACCACATCCAGGAACTTGCTTTATGCAGACGATTTGGTTCTTTTCGACTTGACTCCGATTGGGCTCCAAAGGAAGCAAACGGCCCTGTCATTTGCGGAACAAAATAACCTGGAAATAAATGCAAAAAAGTCGAATGTTTTGATATTCAGCAATGCCAAGAAAAGATCCAAAAATAAATTTAACTGGATCCTGGCCAAACAGTCTCTGGCCCATACAACCTCATATAAATATCTTGGAGTCAATGTTAACTCATACCCTTTTGAGAAATCATAAAAAGAGGACTTGTTAACGAGAATGAGAATGCTGGCAATCTAGGCGAAAGCTATTCAGAGGAAATTTGGTAAATTCTCCTTGTTGCCTGCTCGAAACATCTACAAAAAGCCGTTCCTAGTATTACTTATGGTGCCCAGACTAAAATAATTGACAAAGCTGTGAACTGGGATATTTTAGAAGGAATTTTGGGGAAAATGATTTTACCAGTTCCTGCGAGCACTCCGATTGCCCTAATCCACTATGAAATGGGTTTGAAATCGCTAGAAGTGGTAGTGCATTGGGCAATGGTCGCCCTCTATAGGAAAATACACATTCCTCCTACCCTAGCAAAGAACTTGTTCCCTGTTCTAAAAAATATTTTAAAAAATAGCGGTAACACTCTGTTGTCAAAGTGGGAAGTACAGTGTGAATCGCTTTTAGATGCTGTAGATATTAAATTAGATCTACTAATGCAATTTCCAAATAAAGCCAAACTAAAGATCTACAGGAATGATTGGATCAAGACTGGAATTAGATGCTCAAAATATAATGTTTATAGAGCTGGCTCCTTCTTATGTAAAACACTGAACATAATACCGCTGTACATCCAACTATTTTCCGATAGAGTTTATGCAGATACATTTTTACGCTTTCGCTTTAACCTTCTACCAACTAAAGCTAGATTGGCAATATATGCGAAGGAACATGTGTTGTCGACAGACTGCAGATTCTGTAAAAGCGAAAATGAGCCCGAGACAACTGCTCACTTAATCGCGGAATGTGACGGTTTGGTCGATCTGTGTAATGCTCACCTGACTCCCACGGGGGCGCTGGCCTGGTTCGCGCTGCTGTGACCTCGTCTAAGGTGATGCGCAGGGTTCGGAAGACGGACTGGACCGGGCCCCAGATCTAACTTGTCTGACTCGCAGAAGTATCCTTCTGTAGGTGAGAATAGGGGGTTAACTGTCTGCGGGGTAATGCAATCGGCCTCCCACTTACCCCTCTCACCCTCCTCAAAACCCTTCTGGGATTCCCCGTGTCTCACCTTAGGGTCTGGAAGGACGAGCTCTCCATCCTGCTTCTGATGGAGGGGCGCGTTGGTATTCAATTACGTCACTGGATTTTCGGATGGGTGAGAACCAAACTTGCTTGGCTTCCAGGTAAGTTTTTCTATAAGTGGTTCCCCTTGTGTCCATGCATTAATGTTCTAATGCTAGTGTCTTTTTCCCCATAGGGGCCGGGGTACGGAATGCCGGGGAACAGGCACCGACCCGAGGTGAGCGGTGAAATCCTATTGGAAATCCGGTAAGTCTTTAATGAGTGTTTTGGTAATGTCTTTTCATTCACCCATTAACGCTGATGTCTTTTTCCCCTTAGGGGCCGGGGTCCGAAAATGCCTGGAAGCGGCGCGGACCCGAAATGAAAAGGGAATGACCCAACAGGTAAGTCTTGACATGGAGTTTTAGCTTCCCTTTTCCCTTCTTTCTCTCACCTTTGTTCTTGTCTTTTTCTCCCTAGGCGGGGGGGCGCGACTGCGAATCCGGATGGTCGCTGCTGAACATGGAGGCGCCCTGTAAAGGTGAGTAGAATGCGGCGCTGCAGCGATCGATGCGATGTGCTTTTAAAAATAAATGTCTTCCTTTTCAGGATTGTCAGCGAAATGTCTCTGGGATGCAGATTTAGCAGGCGAGGCCTTTTCCTTCTTCGGTTCTCTTGTTCCCTTCCTTTGCAGGTGATTCAGGATGCTGGCAGGTGTGGCAGAAGTCAAGATGCAGGAGCAGACACGGTGAGCGTCCAGCTGCTAGATGCAGAACAACGCGAAGCATGTGTGGCTGATCGGGTGTGGTTTAAATAGCCTTGGAAGAAGTTCCTAGAATGTGTCCTTCCTCCAATCAGGTATGTATCCTTCCCCGACCACGCCCGGGTGGTAAATGAGTCCCACAGGTAAAGTAGTTCCTTTCAGGCCTCAAGGAGGCCGGGGTTCTGCAGCACGATCTGCATCAGGTAAGTGCACCCAAACACTTTCATAATGAGCCTGGTGCCTATGGTGACAGGACTGACGTTTTCTATGAGCCTGGCGCCATAGGCGCCAGGAAGCTGTCCAAAGGGCCCCTATAAGGGGTTGCTGGGACCTTCCCCGGGGACTTGATGTCCGCTTTCGGGCATCGTGACAGCACTCCCCCCCCAAGGCCCCTCCCTCCGGGGGGTTTTGGTTTGTTTGGGAAGAGTCGATGGAATTTCCTGACTAATCGAGGTGCATGCACATGGTCACTGGGTTCCCACGACCTCTCCTGAGGTCCGTACCCCTTCCAATCAATTAGGTAGAAAATCTTTGACCTAAACATTTTTGAATCTAAAATGTTTTTCACTTCAAATTCGGGTTCCCCATCTATTTGAATAGGTTCTGGAGGTTTGAGTAGTCGGGTTCCGGGGACCACTGGTTTCAGAAGTGACACATGAAAAACAGGGTGAATTCGCATATTAGCTGGTAAATCAAGTTTAACCGCTACTGGGTTAATTATTGCCGTAATAGAGTAAGGTCCCAGATATTTTGGGTTAAAGGTTCGAGGCCCTTTGAGCGGTAAATGTCTGGTAGCTAACCACACTTGATCCCCAATCTGATACGCAGGTGCTTCACTCCGATGTAGGTCAGCATTCTCCTTGTATTTTCTCTTGGCTTGTTGTAAATGCGTGGTTGCCTCTTTGAAGGCTCGGGTAATGGTAGAACGCAGATGTTCTACTGCGGGCACTCCGAGGTTCTGAGGTGAGTCGAGGTTTGAGGTTTGAGGGTGATGTCCAAACAAGGTATAAAAAGGACTATGGCCAGTTCCAGAGTGTACCGAATTATTATATGCGTATTCGGCTATCCAAAGAATGTCTTTCCAGTTGCTTTCAGATTGCTGTAACATACACCGTAAGTACTGCTCAAGGGTCTGATTTGTCCTCTCGGTCTGACCATCGGTCTGAGAGTGGTGACTGGTCGATAATCTTACGTCGATTTGTGCCATTTGACAACATTTGCGCCAGAAGTGGGAAATGAATTGGCTTCCCCGGTCAGAGATTAGTATAGATGGGAATCCATGTAGCCGAACAATATTTTCGAGGAATTCTTTGGCTAGGATAGAAGCTGAAGGTAAACCTTTCAAAGGAATGAAGTGGGCCATTTTGGAAAACAAATCCACAATTACCAGAAAGGTATTGTATCCCGAACAAGGAGGCAAGTCCGTAATAAAATCCATTGATAGGGTGTGCCAGGGTGCTGGCGGTATGTCTAGAGGTTGAAGGAGACCGGCTGGTCTTTTCTTTTGACCTTTATTTTGGGCGCAAACACCACAGGACATCAAAAAAGATTTAACATCTTTTCGCCAAGAGGGCCACCAGAATTGTTGTTTCACCTTTTCCATTGTCTTGGCAATTCCGGGGTGTCCCTCTATTAATGTATCATGATAACCTGAAATAACTAGTTCGTGTAAATCCTTGTGCGGCAGGAATAAGCGTCCTTGGTAATAAGGTAAACCACTATCTATGGTAAAGTCTGATCCTTTTTGTATCCAATCCTGTAGGACTGTAGGGTCCAGGAGTTGTTTCACTCTGACTTGAATGTCTTCAAGCGTCTGTAACGAAGTCATGCCTAGAATTCTCTGTTCGGGAATTATTGGTACTGGTTCTGAGTTTGTATCAGATTCTCCCATTCCAATTCGGGATAAGGCGTCTGCTTTGCCGTTCTTGCAGCCAGGTCGACAGGTGATCACGAAATCAAATTCAGCGAAAAACAAAGCCCATCGGAGCTGCCGTGATGACTGAGCCTTGGCGGTTTTCAAATACTGTAAATTCCGGTGATCAGTGATCACCGTGATGGTATGTCGAGCGCCAAGCAGGTAATGCCGCCAGGCTTTCAAAGCGGACTTTATGGCTAACAGTTCTTTGTCAGTGATTGCGTAATTAATCTCTGGTGCCGAGAATTTTCTGGACCAAAATGCTACGGGATGCAGTTGGTTGGTTTCAGGATCTCTTTGAGACAGAACTGCTCCCATGGCTAGGCTGGATGCGTCAGTTTCGACGACATACGGGAGATCTGGACGTGGGTGTTTCAATATAGGTGCGGAGGTAAACTTAGCTTTTAAATCCTGGAAGGCCTGCTCGGCTTCTTCAGACCATTCAAAACGTTTATTTTTCCTCAAGAGTGCAGTAATGGGTTGTACTATGCGTGAAAATTCCGGGATAAACCTGCGATAGAAATTGGCAAAGCCGAGCATGCTTTGAACCCCTTTTACAGAGCTAGGTGATGGCCATTTGAGGATGGCATCCACTTTTCTTGAGTACATTCGGACTCCTTTGGGTGTCAGGATGAAACCCAAAAACTCAACTTCTGTGGTATGGAAAACACATTTCTCCAGTTTAGCAAATAGTTTGTGTTGGCGCAGTTTTTCCAGAACTGCCCTAACATGTTTTCTGTGATCTGATTCCGAAGAGGAGTACACTAGAATGTCATCGATATAGACGACAACACAAACATCGATGAGTTCCCGAAGGACATCATTCATGAAGAATTGGAAGGCAGCAGGTGCATTGCACAACCCGAAAGGCATTACCTGGTATTCGAATAATCCATATTTCGTACGGAAGGCTGTTTTCCATTCGTCGCCTTCTTTTACTATCACCAGATGATATGCCCCCCGGAGATCTAACTTGGTGTATATGCAAGCGTCCTTCACCTGGTCAAGGAGTTCAGGAAACAGAGGCAGAGGAAAAAGGTTTTTAACCGTTATCTGGTTCAATGCGCGGTAATCGATACAAGTTCTAAGGTCGCCTTCTTTTTTAGGCACGAAGAACAAAGCCGAGGATGCCGGGGACTTTGAAGGGCGAATAAAACCATTGGCGAGGTATTAATCCAAATATTATCTCAAATGCAGGTTCTCAGGTTCGGTAAGGGCATAAGGAACAAGTTACTTACCTGTAACTGTTGTTCTCCAGCATGGGTCTGGCATGGATTCACATGCTCATGAATATTCCCCGTCGTCAGGCTGGGAATCCTCGGTAAAGAAAAAACCAGTATCAGTTTTGTTTCTGATCTGTCTTTCGTAGTAACAACCAATCACTGGTCTCTGCGTCATACTGACCACAGCCAATGACTGCCCTCTACCTAAGCACCGCCTCTGGCAGCCATCTTCAGATTTGGAAGCACGTGAAGTGGCAGTATGACCAAGTGAAGAGCCGCAGAGGGGTAGGCGCGAGGGTTCGCATGTGAATCCATGCCAGACCCATGCTGGAGAACAACAGTTACAGGTAAGTAACTTGTTCCTTCTCCAGCATGGGGTCTGGCATGGATTCACATGCTCATGAATAAAGAATACATAGCAGTACACACATGCACAACCACGGGAGGTGGCAAAGGCTCAACATTAAGCATTACATCAAACTCAACATTAAGCATCTTACCTCCTCACCAGGCTCACCTCAGGCGAACAGGTTGCGCAGCACTGCTTGGCCGACCCTGGACTCCTCCCTGGAATCCCGGTCGACGCAGTAGAATTTCGTGAAGGTGTGCGTCGACCTCCACGTAGCAGCCCTGCATATGTCCAGCAGGGGCACACCAGAAAGGAACGCTGTGGTAGCTGCGATCGCTCTGGTGGAAAGGGCTCTCGGACTGCCAGGCAGCGGTCGGTTTGCCAACCGATGACAGTACATGATACAGCCGGAGAGCCATCTGGAAATGGAAGCCTTCGAAAGAGCCTTCCCCTGATTGACAGGTCCAAAGTTCACAAAGAGTTGTGACGTCTTCCGAAAACACTTCGTGCGGTCCACGTAGAACTTCAGCGCTCTAGCCACATCCAGCGAGTGCAAAGTCCTCTCAGCCGGCGACGAAGGCGACGGGAATAACACAGGCAACACCAAGGGTTCGTTGAGATGGAAGTCCGACGGTACCTTGGGCATGAAGGAGGGGTGCGTCCTGAGCACTACCCTCGTGTCGTGAAAAGTCAAGTACGGGGCCTTGCAGGAAAGGGCCTGGATCTCTCCCACCCGTCGTGCGGAGGTGATGGCCACAAGAAACGCTGTTTTCCACGACAGAAACTTCAACGGGGCCGAGTGCAGAGGCTCGAACGGAGGTCCCATGAGCTCGGTCAGCACCACGTTGAGCTCCCACGCCGGGGCCGGAGCCTTCTCCGGCGGGAACGATCTGAACCGTCCCTTCATGAACTCTTTCACCAGACGATGAGACCACAAGGACGTCCGGCCCGTGGTTCTGGTGTATCGGGAGATCGCAGCAAGATGAATCTTGATGGACGCATGTGCCAGTCCAGCTTTGGCCAGCGTCAGCAGGTACGGCAGTACCTGGGGAGCCGTAATCCGTAGAGGGTTAATCTGTGCGTGGCACCAGACAGAGAACCTCTTCCATTTGTGTCCGTAGCATTTAAGAGTCGAGGACGCCCTGGCCTTTGCAAGAACCTCTCTGCAGTCGGCCGGTATGTCGTATCCTCCAAACTCTAGCGCTGCAGGAGCCAGGCCTGCAAGTTCAGCGATTTCGGGTCGTGGTAGAGGATGGCGCCTCCTTCCCTGAAGAGTAGATCCGCGTCCACCGGCAGCTTGATTGGCGGGGACGCCGACAAGTCCAGAAGGTCCGGGAACCATATCTGCCTCGGCCACGCAGGTGCGACGAGGATCATCCTGCACCATGACCTCTTGAGCTGGTTGACGAGCCGGATTAGCAGTGGCAAAGGAGGGAACGCGTAGAGGAACAGGCCCTCCCAAGGGAACGAGAAAGCATCGCCCATGCTCCTCGCCTGGGGAAACCTGCTGGCGAACCTCCGGCACTTGGAGTTCGTCGCCGTCGCGAACAGGTCGATCTGGGGTGTGCCCCACCGTCAGAAGAGGCGATCCACTAGATCCTGCCGTAGTTCCCACTCGTGGCACGAGCGCAGCTCCCTGCTGAGTGAGTCGGCGATGGTGTTTTTTATCCCTGCCAGATGAAACGGCACCAGAAACATCCTTTGGGCGACGGCCCAATGCCACAGGTCCTGCGCCTCCTTGGACAGTGCTGGGGACCTGGTTCCGCCCCGTTTCCTGATGTAAAACATGGTGGTGGTGTTGTCGGTGAAGATCCTCACCACCTTGCCCTTGAGGGACGGAAGGAAGGACCTGAGGGCCCAGAACACTGCACGGAGCTCCAGGACGTTGATATGGAGGGACTTCTCATCGGGAGCCAAAGGCCTCTCGCGTGCAGATTTTCGGTGTGCGCTCCACACCCTTCCAGGGAGGCATCCGTGGTCACTGTCTCCTGGTGGTCTGGGGTCTGGAAGTCCATGCCCGCCGTCAAATGCTCGCGGTTGCCCCACCACCGGACCGCTCGGCGGAAACTCTCGTCGAGTGTGATCCTCTCCTCGAAGCCGCCCGTCGTTTGGATCCAGCGCGCGTCCAGGAACTCCTGCAACGGGCGCATCCGGAGCCTGCACATGGGAATGAGGTAGATGCAAGAAGACATCATTCTGAGGAGGGACTTGATGGACCTCACCTTGGCCGCGTCGGAAACCAACATCCGCTGTACCTTGCCCAGGATGGACCTGGTCCTTTCCTCCGAAGGGGAGGCCAGAAGGGACACTGTGTCGAGCTTCGCTCCCAGAAACAGTGCGTTTTGCGCGGGTACCAGGTGGGACTTGGCGTAGTTCACGGAGAATCCCAGGTCCGTGAGAAGTTGGACGGTCCTTGCCGTGTGCTCCACGGCGAGCTCCCTCGTCTTGGCTCGGATGAGCCAGTCGTCCAGGTAGGGGTAGACGTGGATCCCCTCGCGGCGCAGCTGCGCCGCCACCGGTGCAAGGCACTTGGTGAACACCCTGGGTGCCGACCGTAGTCCGAAGGGGAGGGCTTTGAACTGGTAGTGTCCTTGGACCACAAACCTGAGGAATTTTCGGTGCCCCTTTAGGATGGGAATATGGAAGTAGGCATCCTCCAAATCCAACGACAGGAAGTCTCCTTCCGCCAGCTGACCCAGGACGTGCTGGAGGGTGACCATCCGGAACTTCTGCGCCTTGATGAACTTGTTCAGACGTCGCAGGTCTAGGATGGGGCGCCATCCTCCCGTCTTCTTCTTCACGAGGAAGTATCTCGAGTAAACTCCGGAGCCCCGAAGCCTCTTTGGGACGAGTTCGGTGGCGCCCTTCCTGAGCATCGCCTTTACCTCCAGGAGAAGCTGAGGGACGTGAAGCTCTTTCCTGGCCACGGAGGGGACGCGCGGGCACCTTCTTTGAAACTCGAGCGCGTGGCCCCGGGCTAAGGCGTCCAGCACCCAACGGTCGGTGGAGATGGACTCCCACGCGCTGATGAAGCTCGCCAGCCGGCCTCCCACCGGGGTGCTTCGGTGGGGGCCCGACCCCACGGCCGGTTCAATCCTGTTTCGACAAGGCTTTGCCGCCTTGACCTCCTTGGCGACGACGGCGGGGTCCGCCAGACTTGCCTCGTCCTCTGTAGGCCTCCTGAGACGACGAGCGGGCCGCTTGACGGTAGGTGGAGAAACCGCCGCCGGAACCTTTGGAGGCGCCCTTGCCTCCGCTGCTCCGAAAGGGCGTCTGTCATTGCTGCAGAACCCCAAGGGCCCGGGCCGTCTCAGTGTCCGCTTTAATTGCCTGAAGGGAATCGTCCACTGTTTTCCCAAACAGGTTGTTCCCATCGAACAGCCTGTCCAGGACTCTGGTCTGTACGTCTTGACGGAAGTCCGTAGCCTTGAGCCATCCACGCCGCCTAAGGCACACGCCGTTGCCCAACTGGCGAAACCCAGTGTCGGCGATGTCCGTCGCAATAGTGATGGCGTGGTCCGACGCCACCTCACCTTCCTGTAGGATCTCCAGGGCATCCGCCCTCTTGTCGTCCGGTAGGAAGTCCAGCAGGGGAGCCAGTTTGTACCATAGCTCCCTGTCGTAGCGGGCCACGATAGCCAAGGCGTTGGCCGCTTTAATCGTCGTCGCTGCAGACGAGATGACCCTGCGTCCCATAGCGTCCAATTTCTTTCCCTCGCCGTCCGGTGGGGAAGTCGATGTGGAGGCCGCACCCCCCCCCCCCGCTTTCTTCCTGGCCGCCGCGGAGACGACGGAGTCCGGGGTAGGCTGCGCCCGGAGGCACAGGGGGGCCGCGTCCGGGACCCGGTACTTCACAGGACGTGTAACGTCGTGCTCTAGCGGGAGACCGGCGTTACACGTCCTGTGCTCGTCCTTCCAACGCTATCTGACCCTACACTTAGAGCCTCAGGATTTTCACTCACAACTAACAAAAGGATGCAACCAAATATTTTCCATGATGGAACGAGATATGTTCTACTTCCATGTCAGGAGAAGCCTTATGAAGAATACAGGATTTTTCCCATTTACATCACTCCAGCTCTGATGATATTTGGTGGCTGCCTATCGATAATCATAATCTCAGTCCAATTAAGATGGTACAGGTGTGTGAAAGATGCACGCAGTCATACCATTTGGCTCCTGCTCTTTGGCCCTCATGCAAAGTACCAAAAAGGAAGCAGAGAAATCACTCGATCCAGATGCAACATTATCTGCCTGCTATGGAGAGAAATTAGTTCTGGTCGAGGGGGATGCCACATTCATCAACACTGCCGTGAACCAATTAGGATGGATACCGGTAGTAGTTTTTCCTTAAAAAGGATTGGTGGATTCAACACTAAAGGGGATTCAAGCCAAGTGGCCTGCTCTCAGAGAGAGGGTTGGGTGCTACAGCATAAAGTGACTAGTGAGTATGTATCCACTTTGTTAGTGGGGATATAAATGCTCTTGAATGAGGGTGGGATGCCATGCACAAGGGTACTTGGGTGGCTGGTAAGGGAGTTATAACCAAATTAATTTAGTTTGAGGTTACTGAAAAAAACATGGATGTGCTCTTCTCAGGTATCCTCCATGAGTGCAGACAGACTGACAAGGGCATCAGGGGAAAGCACCTTTTATTTCCAGATTACATTAAGAGACAAGTGAGGTGGTGCTAGAGAACCCGACCATGAATGGCCGACTCCCTGGGAGCTCCCAGAGCAGGAGCCAGATTTGTATGCGTCTCCTCCTCCCCCACATGTCGTTGTTTAAGTTTTTATTCCAACACTACAAAATACAAACAGCACAAGCGAGCAATACATTTTCTAGACAAATAATTAACAGCATATAGAAAAACCAAATCTGCAGATGAAGGAAATTAAAAAAGAAAAGAAAACAAGAGGATAGAAGAAAGAAAGTCAGAAACCAGGAAAGGACAGAAAACAATTGGCTAGCCAAAGTTATCATCAATGCAGAATCAATGAAACATTGAACCAAAAAAGTACAAGTATTAACACTGCAAGAACACTTTCCAACTACAGAAACAGCTCATTGTGTACAGAAAATAAAATTAAAACTAGACCTCCAGGAACCTATTCCAAATGTCCCAGAATTTCTCAATATCATTCGCATTCTTGCAAATTGCCTTCTCGTAAATAGAAACAGTCAAAAGTTCATCCACCCATTCATCAATGTTAAAAGGAGCTGCTCGACTTCCACGATCTCAATATCATCCGCTTAGCGATCATACTGGCTCTTAGTATCCAGGTCGCCTGCCCAAAGGAGATGATATCAATTTTTGATACATCCCCTAGAATCAGTAAGGTAGCAGAGAGGGGAATCGTACAGCTCAAACCCAGTCCCAACCTCTCACAAATGTACTCCCAGAATTTCTTCGTTTTAGGACAGAGCCATATCAGATGACTGAGGGAACCTCTAGTGCCCTTACACTTCCAACCGAGTTCATTGTCCATGAGCTGTCTTAAACAATCTGACTGGGGTCCAATAGGACCTAAAGAGCAGTTTTGTTTGCTCTGGCACCGGGGTGAACCAACACTATTTGCCGGTGTCAGAGGGGGTCGGAAGTTGCGGGGTGCCAGTTACATCTCACTTGGGGCTTGCTTGACCGCCCTGTTGTGCAGCAGGAGGGGGCCTGAACTGCTGGCTGTTTGCAGGTGCCTTCTTGGGGCCGCACTCAAGAGGACAGCCCCCGGTGGGGGAGCGCAGTCAACCCGCAGTGATATAAGGAGCGCAAGAGCTGGTTGTAGGGGCGACCCGCGGTCTGGCTGGTGGAAAGGAGAATCGCGCCCCAGCTCATTGCGGGAATGTTGGCGGTGCACGGACTGAGCCCTGCAGGGCTGGAGGAGGTAACGGAGCCCCTGTGGTGGACAGAGGCAGTAAAGAATCTGTCTACTTGAGTACTCTGGTGCCTGTGTTGGCTGCGCACCCCTGGCGCTGGTGCTGCGGGCTGGCTCTCCTGGACGCCCAACAGTGAGCTCCATCTGTGCAACGTGGGACTCCCAGCGGCGGGCTGGGGCAGCGACTGCCTGCAACTTGGGTGGGGCCCTGTGCTGGCAGGACTCTGCAGTGGCAGGCAGGGGTGGTCTGGAGCCCGTGGCCTGCAGCTACCCGGTGCCTGTTGGCTGTGAACTAGAAGTGGGGCAAACTATTTTCTTGGGCTTGTTGCCACTGCTGGCCCCCTGCACCACTGGAGCATTGGAGGGGGGGGTCTGTGTGTGTGTAACGGCAGTCCTGGCTGGCGTGGGTTGGCGCAGCTCCTGTGGTCCCTGCAGGCCCGTTGATCAGCGAGGTGCTGGCTGGGTGGTGTTTGGCTCACTGGCCTATGGGCGTGGTGGCCTCTGCTGGTCGGTGACCGGCCACCGAGAATCTTTGCTGTGGAGCGTTGGAGGCCTGGAATGAGGTGTGGTGGCCCATCTGAGTAAGGGACTGTTTAACCAGTGTCGGGTGGAAGAATGAGCCCTGCGGTTGGTGGTAGGTTTTCTCCTTACTACAAAAGAAGTTGACGGTCCTCCGTTTGGCTGGGGTCTGCGGCCCTGCTGCTCTTGTTGTTTGGACCCAGTGCTCTGCAAGATGGGGAAAACCGATAAAACAGAAAAAAAAAACTCTCCTTTGAGGTGGGGTCCTGCTCCAAGACACCCTCCATCCAGTCCCAGCAGGTCGACCCAAAATTGGTGGATGCCACTGATGGGGTGGTGGGGGGCGGCCCTGGAGTCGGAGTTGGAAATTAGGATGACCCTGCCTGATCTCAAGGCCGGCATGGGGGGACTGGACTCTAAACTGGATTCACTTTCCCCAAAGGTGGATATTCTGCAGCACCAGCTAGACAAGCATGGCGATCGCCTGGATGAGGTCGAGCACAGGGTGTCTGGTCTGGAAGACGGGGCAGCAGGGCTTTCGGCAAGGTGTTGACGCTGGAGGCACAGCTCAAGTCTGTCTCAGTCAAGAATGAGGACTTGGAAGGCCGATGAACAACATCACATTAGTTGGGATCCGTGAGAAGCAGGGCCAGTCCAGAATGGAGGGATTTGTCGAGTCTCTCTGCAGCGCGGTTTTCAAAGAAGCGGAGCTCTCGTCCCCATTTTTTGTTGAGAGCGCACATCGGGTCCCGGCGTTGAGGTCTGTGCCGGAACCCCCCACCAGCCCTCCTCCCCATCATGGCACACCTGTTGAATTATCGGGACACTATCCTCCGCTTGGCACGAGAGAAGGGGCCCTGCAGTTTGTTGGAGATAGGTTCAACATTTGTTTTCCTGGACTTTGGCTGTGGTGCAGGCACCCAGGGGTCCTTTGTTGGGGTGAAACGATTCCAACCCAATGCCCTTAAACGCAAGTGTAGGGCGGCGCAGATGAAGCAGAGGGCATCAGGCCCTGACAAAATAGCCTGTCGCCTGCTCTAAAGGCAATACAGACTCTGTTCTGTCCTCTCTAAGAAGAGAGCCTACTCTGCCAAACATTTCCAAATCTGCAAGGAGCTAGCCAATCCTGCTGCAGTCTCTACCTCTCTTGTACCCTCCCACACCCTCTACACAGCCTTGGCCTCTCATTTCACTACTAAAAACTCACCAGATCCCGTCCACGCTCTTTTCCTCTACCTCCTGTTCACCCCTGACGATGTTTCTACACAAGTCCGATCTATGAAAGTCTTGTCAAAGCAGGTTCTGCCCCTGCTAATCGAGAACCATCAAGGTCCACATCGACACCATTGCTCCAGCCTTGGCCAATGTCTGCAATCACTCCTTTTCCACTAGAACTTTCCCCTCCCCCTTAAGCACTCCTTGTGCACCGCCTTCAAAATATCCTTCCTCTCCGGCTATCTATCGCCCGATCTCATCCCCCCTTTCCTAGGCAAACTCTTGGAAAAGCTGGCCATCTCCCACCTTAATCTATATACTGAATCTGTTGCAGGCCTTGCAAATTCTTAAAAATACTCAATATAAGAGAAATGCACTTGCCCTGAGGTTACTGGTGACAAAATATTTACCAGTGCTTTTTGTAAAATAGTGCGTGTCGCAATAAGCACACTTCATATGCTCTCCAATCTTGACTACCTTCGGTCCTCATCCTCCTCGATATATCCTCTGCTTTTGACAAGGTCAACCATGTCATCCTGATCAATCGCCTCCGCAACATCCTTGGTATTTCTGATCAGGCCCTGGCCTGGTTGACCTCCTTTCTCACCGTTCAACCCTCTCAGGTCCAACTGGGGGCTCTCCTCTCTTCTATCTCTCCCTCTACTTCCGATGTTCCCCAGGGCTCCAACCTCACTCCCTGGCTCTTCAACCACTACCTGGCACCTCTTGCCCACCACATCGCTACTTTCTGCTCCAATTACCAATATTATGCGGATGACTCAGCTCTCTTTCAGGCTCCCCTCAGCCACCTCTGCTTCTTCTCATATACCAGACTGTCTGGCCGCAATTCAGGAATGGTATGCCACCAATGATCTCTGCCTTAATGCCAGTAAGACGGAGATCCTCATTGCGGCACCTGCTCCCTCCTTTCCACTCGCTCTCTGGCCGCCCACTCAGGGCTCTCTTGCTGTGAGGCTAAGAACCTTGGTGTCATCTTCGACTCCACCCTCTCCTTCTCTCCTGACATCTCGGACGTCTCTAAGAAGTCAAACTATCAGCTGCAACTCCTCTGAGGTATTCTTCCTTTTCTCACTTTCCACCAGAAGCTCACCGTCTCCAGAGCTCTGGTCCTTTCTAGGCTGAACTATTGCAACAGCCTCTTTCTAAAACGTCCTACCTTTACAACTTAACCAGAAGAGGACTGCAATACTTGTCCTTGGCCTCAAGCGCAGGATCTTATCTCTCCAGCTCTGAAATCTCTTCACTGCCTGCAAGGATCAACTTCAAGACCCTCTGCATCGTCCACAAGGCTTTCTGGGGCCTGGGACGACTACCTCCAACTTTCTCTTCCAAAACATCTTCTCGAGCTCTCTGCTCACCCACGTCCGACTGTCGGACTTCTCCAATCAGAGTTGTGGGCAGATATATCTCCTCGGCTGGGGCCTTCCTCTGGAACAGCCACCATGCCTCTCCCAAACTTGAGCAGAACCACATCCGGTTCCAGAAGCAACTCAAGACCTACCTTTTCGCTTCCGCTTTCCCTCTTCCTATCCCCTGCTGATGCACCCGACGGCTCTGCGCACTGGTCACCTGGTCACCCTCTGTACTCGGGCCCAGGTTCCTGCATGTCAAGTTGACCTTGCACTGCCTCTGGGCTCCCCAGCACTTAAGGGTCTGTATCTGGATCCCTACAGTCCCTTCTCGCTGAATTTATGAGCCACCCACTGGATGCACGAGATTTAACTACTTCCCCCTTGCCAGCCCCCCTGCCGCTTTTCCCCTTCCATCTTCCCTGCACTTGCGCAATCTGAATCACACAAGGCCTAGTAAGACTGTTAGTTTGTCCTCCTTTGGTTTTCCCCTCCTTGCCTTGTCGCGCCTAGAAACACTTGTGTACAGGTACGTTATAAATGCCACATCATAATACAGGTGTAACACACAATCCATTACAATGGAAGCAGAGCTCAAACTGTCAGTCATTTACGCGTATGTGTACGTGTGTGGTGTTTCTCTATGGCACTGCCTTTCATGACATTGGTCAGGTGATCAGAGAATGAAAAGTGAAAGTGGCCAACATGTGTTACTTTAGCAATTCTGCAGGGCATAAATTCCAAATGTTAGTAGTATGAAATGGTCCCAGCTTGTGGATATGGGCAATTTATTAAAATCGATGTTATATCTTATATAGTCACAGTACTTTATTTCAGCAAAGCCAGCAACGCATATAAGTTATTGGAGCATCACAAACATGTAATTTCCCATTAAATAAGCCCAAGTTAGAATTCTAATAAGTCAAAGTGCAGGTGCTATCAAAGTTCTAGATAACAATAAATACACTGTAATCACTGAAAGGAATCATTAACTTAAACTCAAATACATAAAAAATAAAGGAAAAATCATTTGTGAATAGTTAAAAACAACCACTGTCTAATCAAGCAGAACAATGTCTATACAATCAGATTAGAAATGGATTCCCCGAGTTTCCAGGCTTGCTGTAGATCAGTCAAAGGTGTCCAAGCCACTACCGGCGAGCCAGCAGAAAGCAAATATAACTAACGCAGGTCTACACTAGCTAAAATACAAGTCACAAAATAAAAGAATTATGGTTTTGCGTCAAATAGATTGGTATACTGGGCAAAACAAAGTGCAGCTTTTCTTCCGAACCGTGCAGCAAAATGTGCATTTATAATCACTATTCAATGAGTTTACCCATCCTGCTGTAATTACTCACAAGGGAATTAAATGTAGTCTTGCTCCCTTAATTAATAATTCATTTTTATATTTAGTGCAGATCAGATATATTTGTATTCAGTCACTAACCACTATGACATGCAAACAGTTGAAAGGTTTCCAAATTTCATGGGTTGCTCCCCCACTAGAGATACATTCAAAGAGGCTGGATTTAATAAGAGCATCATATGCCTTATTACTGCTCTTTGGGATGGTAAAACATCAGCCAAAATTGACTTTCTGTAACAGATTCATGCACAAAAGGCAAGGGTTGCGTAGCAGATTATGTTCTGATGTCTGATGAGACGGTATGGTGTAATATTTAATTAGTCAATAGTGCCTTTCTATTTGGCCCAACTCTCCACAGATTTATGGGTTCAATTCATAGCTCATTCTCAAAAATGATTAAAATGGTAAGCTCAACTAGTTGTGTTGCAAAGTTTGTTGCAGAATCTGGGAGTCTGTAGCATCAAGAGTTTCTCGAATTGTCCAGATTTCAGCTCCATATCCCACCACTGGTTTTACTTTACCTAGATATATTCTCAACAAAATGTCCACTGGACTATCCTTATATTGGTTTTGAAACCTAAATATTCCCTATTAGCAGCTATTCTCGTGGATTGTTTTTCAAAGTGTGGATCTCCCTCGGGCTTTGAAATAAATTGAACGCCTAGATATTCATCGGCAGAAGGGAGTTGAATTATTTTGTTCCCGACATAAAGGTTTGGTACCTTCTAAGCCCTGCTGCGCTGTGAGCAAGCTATGACTGCAGATTTTGAAACTAAGTTGTTTATCAATTCCCAGTACTTGTTTATAAGGCATTGAAGAGAAATGTAAGTTCTCGTAATCAACACTGTATCGCCTGCATAAGCACAAGTACTGGAATGCTTAGATTACCAAAATGTGGAACATATGCCTCACAGTTAAGTAACGTCTCATAAGTTATTGATGTGCAAAGAAAAAAGTAGTGGTGCGAGTACAGAACCCTGTCTTACCCCAAACTCCACCGAAAATCAAGAACAATGGCTTGGAGGACAGAGCGCACGCAAGTCTTGGCTTCCAGGTGAATCAATTGGAGTACTATAACCAGAAAATGTGGACTTTTATTTTATTTTTTATTTACTTGATTTTAATCAAAAGAAAAAGATTTTTACAAGGTTTCGTAAAGGCGACTCTCCCTCCAAGTGAGGACAAATTAGGAGTTTGTCCGCTTATTTAGTTTCTCATCAGTCGACTCTAGACCTATGGAGACTTCTGGGGTGCTCCATAACCCGTAGTTTCTTTCGTGGGTTGGTATGTCATTTTTAGCGCTAGATCTATTAATTTAACAGCTGCTATGGTCCATCTTTTGGTTTCACCGGATATCAGTCTGTTCCATACAGAATCAAAGTCTACCGCTACAGTGTCGATGAGTAATGGCTTCAGGTAGATGTAATGGTTCTGTTTTGTCTCCGGGCACACCAGCACCAGGTGGTTTAGTGTTTCGGGACACTCCCGATTCTTGCACAGGCGGCAGCCGTTTTTAGCCGATGATGTTCTGATTGACAGGATTTTCCGTGTTAGTAGCAGGTTTAGTCTTGCTTTCATAAACAGTATCCGTAAACGTTTCTTTGAAAATTTGATACAATAGTTTAGCAGCACTTTAACTTTGTTAAAAGTAGGAGGAAGATGTGCCAGCAGTTTGTTTGCGCTTGCCTTTTCGATGGTATCGATCCAGTCTTTAAGGTCCATTTTTTTTTTTTTACTCTTTGCGGATTACATCTCAGATCGTCCTCCGAGCAGTCCACCTCACTCAATGTTTCTTTTTGTCGGGCTGCCCATGTCTTTGGGGCCTTACATTTTTCGGTTTTAACTTCTTTGGCAATGTTGTTGTATTATAGGCAGTGTGTCTGCTACTAAGATGTTCCTATAGAGTAGCATTGCACTTTGGTCCACTAGGCCTGCCAAGGAGACAAGGCCCAATTCCCCTCTAATTGCTGCCATTTGTGTTGATTTCGGTAAACCCAAGACCGCTTTCCAAACATAACCTTCCAGTTTGTTCCATACGGTTTGGGGCATGTTTAAAGAAGCGTCCATTCCGTAGATTAACAACGGCACCACTTTTGTTCTATAAAATTGGATGGAAGGAAGGAGTGAAAATGTTCTAAATTTGTTGTTAACCAGTTTGGTCTGTGCTGTCAGCCACTTTGTTTTTTCCCAGAGCAGGTCTTGCATTGTGTTTTCTCTGGCTGAACCAGCGATTGTTACTCCTAGATATTTGATGTTTCTTACCACTTCAATTTTTGTTTTGTCAAGATACCAGTTTTGGTTTTTTCGGTGCCTGTTTTCCTGTTTTATTAATTTCCAAATTGTATTCTTCGATGTATCTGGACAGACTCTCTAATTTTCTTTGCAGACCAATTTGGGTTTGATCTATTAAGATCACATTGTCTGCATACAGCACTCTTGGTATAGATGTTGTCCCTATTTTAGGGGAGTAACCCCTTATTTTTGATTCCCACTGTTGGTAATCACCTAGAAAAGAGAGAAAAAGCGCCGGGGCAAGGAGGCAACCCCGTTTGACTCCTCTGTTGACTGGTATTTCCTCCGACAGCGTGCCTTGCCCGTTTAGTTTTATCCGGATCTTCGTGTCTGCGTGCAGGGCGATGATTGGCACCAGAATCTCGTTGGGGCAGTCACAGTTCTCTAGTTTGGCCCAAAGTTTATCTCTGTCGATTTTATCAAAAGCTTTTGATAGATCCACAAAGGCTAGGTATACTTTCGGCACGCCTTTAACTTTGAGTTTCAGAATATTTAGTAGCAAGATGTTGACGGTGGTACTGCCATTTTTCTGGAAGCCGGTTTGAAAATGATCGTTACATGGTGCATTTATTGTCCACCTTCTAAAGAGTTCAAGTAGGCTCGAAGCGTAGATCTTTCCTATGATGTCTAAGAGAGCTATTGGTCTATAGCTCTCCGGGTCTTCTCTTCTTCCTTTCTTGAAAATTGGTACAATGATGACCCTCAGCCATGTTTCTGGGATCATTTTAGTTCCACCACAGTGACTGAAGATTTTGCTGATAACTGCTGCCCATGCTTTCGGAGACTGTTTCAGGTCTATATTAGTCAAACCGTCTGGGCCAGGTGCTCGCGACTTTTTGAGTTTGGCGATCAGCTTTTCGATCTTGTCTGCATTTGTCACATCTGCCCATGAAGTGGTGGATTCCCGGTTGGTAATAGGTAGGCTAGAGTTGGGGGAGTCAAAGAGCAGTGAAATGTGTTATCCACTGTGCTTCCGAGACAAAGTTCGAGATCTTGTTGTCTGGTCATCGTTTTGATCAAAGCCCA
The DNA here is from genome assembly GCF_040938575.1 of Ambystoma mexicanum. Lineage (NCBI taxonomy): Eukaryota > Metazoa > Chordata > Amphibia > Caudata > Ambystomatidae > Ambystoma > Ambystoma mexicanum. The sequence goes on from NC_090929.1 coordinate 495,578,895, forward strand.
GAAGTCGCTGGATCTTTTAGTGCTCAGTCTTCTCAGCATTTCTTCAGAGTCGTGTTGATATAATGCCGCTCTTCGAGGTTTTAACCAGCTGGTGTATGTTTTAGCTTCTTGCCAAATTCTCCAGGCTTCGGCTGTGTTCGTTTTCATGGCCCTTCTCTTCAATTTCCACAAAACTTTCCTTTTCTCAACTACCAATTTGTCATATACATGTTTTGGTTGTTCCTTTTGCTTTTTCTGTCCAGGTACTGAGACTCTGTGGGACAGTAGGAATGGAAGATAGTTGCGTTTTACGGACTTGTCCTCTTGTTCCTTCAAGAAACCCTTTGCGTTGTAGTTGGCATTTATCTTCCTCACATCTGTTGAGGTGAGACGAAGCCTTGATAGCTGGTTGTTTATAGCGATGTGTTTGTATGACTGTTTCGGTAGTGGCTTTTCTTGCCATGCACAATGGAGGAGGTTATGGTCACTGTGCACAGTTCTCTGTACATTGAAGGTTTTTACCGTCGGGAGAAGACCTTGGCTCACATAGATATAATCCAAGGTGGCTTTTGAGTTTGACCGTTCCCACGACCGGATTTTGGTTTTCTGAGGAAACAGTGAAGCTATGTTGTGTAGATTTCTTGGATTTGTTATTCTTATCCAAGCCTTTCCTCAAGGTGGCTTTTGAGTTTGACCATTCCCACATCGGGATTTTGGTTTGCTGAGGAAACAGTGAAGCTATGTTGTGAAGATTTCTTGGATTGGTTATTCTTATCCAAGCCTTTCCTCTATCTGCTGCTGGACCTTGTGGAATCAAGTAAGAGGGATCGTCTGTGGCTTTGGAACAGTTTGCGTTCAAGTCCCCGCATATGACGATGTCTATTTTGTCGTAGGTCTCCTAGATCTTGTCTATTGTTTCCCCCCATGTTGTGTGCTGGGGGTTCCAATAGGTTTATTTTTACATGTCATTTAAATACAATTTAACACTCATTACAAAACAATTATTTACATCATGTACATAGAACCAAAAAATACATATTTATTTAAAAAAAATAAAAAACCAACATTTTTCAGACTTTCCAAACTATCACCACAAAGTATGACTAAAAACTTTGGGCCACTTACATCTGACCTAACTGTTTTGTCACTATGAGGAAGTTTCCTTTTTGTCATCCATATCATCTGTATCAAGTTTGAACTCATTCAAAAAGTTTATTGATGCATACCCAACTGTTTTTGAGTACACATGGCATATGTACTTCCATAGATCTTCTGCTCCCATGTGTAGTTTGTATTCAAATAAGGTTTTAAAATGCTTATTTCTTAACCCCTCTAACATATCACATTTCGTAATGTGCTCCTAAGGATTCATCCTCAACATTGCAAAACCGACATGTAGTAGTCACTGTTATGTCTTTAGCCCATTTAGCTGTTACTACTCTCGTATGCCATAAATTCAGTCTTAGTCGCAAAAGTCCTGCGCGATGCATGATACTGGGGTTTTTTAAAAGGTACATCTCAGTATTACCATAAGCTTAAGGGCAAAGGGATTTTGGATGAAAAATGTGTACTTATGGCACGATTCTCTATCCAATCCATCTCACATTTTACATTTGGCTTTGTCAGGATTGGAGATAAGTAGGTTGTCTGTTATATCTGCATCTTGCATACATTTCTGCACCTGTAGTTTCCATTGAAGAATGTAGGCTCATTAGAAGTTTGTATGTAACGAGCCAGTTGCACAACAAGACCGTTCCGGTGCGAATCCAGGATAAAGCATACACGCTTTCCATTTGTAGGTGGCATATAAAGATGTTAACCCCAATTCATGCCTTATCAGGGCAAAAGGTACAGATTGAGGCAGACATAATACATATCTCCAATAGAACCCTTCCTTCTTGTCCCAAAAGCTGTTGGTTTGAATTGGTTTAGTTTCTGCACCGTATAACAGAATTGGCAAAGCTTTTTTCTTATAGAAAACTAGAAGGGGGGCAATAGTAAACTTACAATATTTACCCCTAATGATTTTTGACTGGGATATCAGGCTCTTCCCACTTTGAGTTTAGACTGGAATCGTAAGGGGATTATTACTGATGTTTATGCCCAAGTATACGTATTCAGATACTGATTCTACAGTCTCTCCATACAATTTCCACTCTATTTTTTTGTTTTGTTGTTTACAACTGCTAAATTGGATCACCTGGGTTTTCTTGGTATTAATAACACGTTGCATAGTTCTACAAGACACAAAGCATGTTTCTGAGACCCATTGGCGTTTTGGATAACAGCAGGAGGTCGTCGGCATATAACAACCATTTAACCTCACACGAGCCCAACTTTGGGGAGTCAGTCATGATGTCATCAAAGTCTTTACCAATATCAAAGATAAAGAAGTTGAAAATAGATGTTGCAAGGATGCACCATTGCTTAGGACCTCTGGAGCTGTAAATCGGATAAGCTCCCATCGTTGGACAGTCTAATTTGTAATGAGGTTTGAGAGTGTAGATCAATGATCCATTTAAGAATGTTCCAAGGGCAATTATTTTTCATCAACTTCATAATGAGAGGTTCCCTTGGAAACGCATCAAAAGCGGTTCTAAAATCTACAAAAGCCACATACAATGGAGATTTTAACTTGGCATGCTTAGCAATGATCGCATGTATGCATAACAAGTTGATTCCTGTGCCTAGACCCTTTAAAAATCCCGTTTCCCATGGATCGCTTAATCCCTCGCCATCAAGCCATCCATTAAACTCACAAAGCACTAAACGTGCCAAGAATTTTCCCGGGCAGTCAAGGAGGGCTATGGGCCTGTAAGAGGCCGGGTCTAATCTATTGCCTTTTTTATATAACGGTATAAGAATGGACTTTCTCTATGAGGGAGGCACGACCCCAGATCTCATTGCTTCTTTAAATATTTGTGTGAGTATACTTGACCATATTTTGGGATTCTCCATAAGCATTTTGTTATTAAGTCCATCAGGACCCGCAGCCCTCGAGCTGGTAAGTTTTGCTATATACATCAATATGTCGTCCCGGTCAAATGCAAATAGATGATTCCAATGTTTGCTTTCTCTTTCAAGGGCAAACTGGCTATCTCTCAAAGGAGTTTGATATATCTGGCGGAAGTACACACACCAGGTTTCAGCTGGAATGGAGTTTATCTGAATAGAATTTTGGTCCATATAGGTAGCCTCATTTAACACACCCCATATTTCAGCCGTCGATTTGGAGGCGATCTTTCCTAACATGAATTCACTATCTCTTTGAAAGCACAATGCTTTCCTTCCTTTTTGCCAGTTTCTGTATCTCATTATGGAGTTGCTTAGTTTTTAGCATCCTTTCCTCCCTCGGTAGATGTTTTAACATATGAATCTGATGTCGTAGCTCTGATTTTTTATCTTTCACCTCTATATCAAATGTATGTGTATGTTTATGGCTTTGACCTTGTACAGAGTTTTTAATTGACACATATTGAAGCATTGAGGAAACATAATCCCTCCCTGAATTGCAAGACAGATGTTTATCAAAGCATATTAAAGAATCAGACCATTTCAATCGATTTCTTGCGTTATTGGCAATTATGTTGCCATTATAAGTTCCCCCATGCTTTACCGAGGGTTCAATCTCCAATTCCCACTTTAAAAAAAGATGATGGTCACTTTTAATATTAGATCTTATATTCAGGGACTGGATCATGTTCATCATTGCTTTGTTTACAAAAATGTAGTCAAGAGTAGCCTCGAATAGACCATTATGCCATGTACTAACAGAGGGGATATCACCCTCCACAGCACCATTGACCATAACCAATTGTATATTTTCCATACATTGATTCCACCTTATTTCATCATTCGCTAGTTTTCTCTTATTTTGAAGCGTCAAATGCAGATTAATGTCTCCCATCACTAGCACAAAGTTAACATTTTTTTCTAATGCAATTCTCAAAAAGATTTCCCCTAGATGATCGAAGAAACATTCTGATGACAAATTAGCTTTCCCCCAATGACTAACAAGAAGGTATGGGCCTCACTTGACAATTTGATAAATTGAATTAAGGGTGTACCAGAATTCAAGTTTGCAATTTTAAAACCTTTGGATTTCCTTATAGCTACAAGTAAACAAGCCATAGGCCTTCCCCTAGGTGGTAAAATTGCAGGTTCTAGCACTATATCAAATCCATTCCAGATGGGCAAATCAACCAAGTTTCCTGTAATACTACAATATCAAACTCATCGAGCTCTGAACTATTCGTATTGATGAAATGCTTGAAACCCCGGGTATTCCAGCATACAAGGTTGTTTTTTCTTTAGTGATGGATTGTTATGCACGGTCAAATCTTTCATTTCTGTGGGTATTTTGGCCTCTATTGTTTAATCCAAAAATGTGCAGAGCCCATTTTTTTGAACCTATCCTTTCACTTCCTGTTTCCCGACACTCTTCTCTGTAGATATTGAAACCCATATGGAAAAATGAGTTTCTGGCCTCCCATACTATATCAGCCAAAACTATTGATCGAAACATGATCCAGATCTTTGTCACTCAAAAATTCCACTCTGTCAATGTCAGACTGGAATATGTTTCTCAATTCAGGTATTTCTTCACAGATGTTATGGATACATGAACGATTGAGATCATATTGATCATGGGGGTGTTCTCTACATTCTAGAATGAAACCGTGATAGTTGTTTTGACCCATTACTCTCGGCTTTGGGGAGTGTAAGCGGGCAGATCTAATACTTGCTTGCCACTGTCCTCCTTGGGTCGTTTTCCCTGTCTCCACCAAGTCCCTTTCATTATTGTGAGGGGAGGGCACGGAAGCAGGATTAGATTTCCACGACATTGGATTTGCCTGATCGGAGTCCTTTTTACAATTTTCCAATTGCCTTTCTGCAATGTACCGTTCAATTGCCCTTTTTATTTCCTCACGCATCTGCGCATCAAGCCGCCCACACCCGTCATCCTCCGATTGTACTGACGAGGGCGGGTTGACAGGAGAGGACTTCAATTTAACACCTTCCTTCACTTTAGCCTCCTCACCTGCAGCTACCAAGTCATCCAAAGGTTTGTAACATAACCCAAAGAAGAGTTTCCCCTTATTTGCCACTAACGGCTAGTTTAGTTGGACTTTACAGCCATCATTCTTCCCAACCTTCAGAACCTCATCATGCTTATCATTAGTTATTTTTAAGAATCGTCTGGGCTTTGCCCGTGATTTGTTGATTTTTTTCTTTTTGATGGGATCAGTTTTTTTACTGCTGAGAGGATCACCTGCCAACTTTCGTATTGGTACATCAGTTAGCTCAGGTTGGCCTCCCACGTTATTGAAGGCATCTTTGGATATCACTGCAGTTGGGCCGGTCACTATACTCTTCAAGCCCTCACAATTTGAGTCAGTCTGAATTTCTGACTCCAACTGTAGACTCCCATTTGTAACAACTTTGCATTCACCAAAAACAATATGCTTAGGCTGAGCTTGCCTTTGGCTGCCATTACCAATCAGACTCTCAGTTTGTGACTCAATCTTTTACACTACAGTGTCTGAAAATCTTAAATTGGGGTTCACAAGCTCTAGAATTGGACACGCCCTCTCTTTCATTGAATGTGTTTGTTAAATTAGTCAATAATATCGTCTGATAATTTTTTGATCCATGGCTTCATATAAATTTAGCCAGTGATAGTATGGCCGAGTTCATTGCCAGAAGGGTTGAGCTCATTTTACCATGTACAACACTTTCCTCCAAATGGATATTACTACATCCCACAGCAGTATGTCCTTCCCAGGGTTTCTTTACTTGTCTCGGAGTAGGTAGGACAATGATGATGGACCTATGGAGGCATCTTTGTCAGAAACTAGTGATGTATCAGGGGAAGCCTGAGGGATCTTGTTTGTCGGACTTTGAGGTTCGCATACTTCATCATACACCTCTGGTGGAACCTGATTACTTATGTTTTGCATCCTAATTGGCGACAAATTATCAATCTGCATAAGATCACCTGTGTTAGAATGCACAAAGACCACTTCCTCTTCACTAGAAGACATCCCTGATAGGTTCATAAAGTTAAGAGCATCCTCATCTACTTGACCAGTTATACGTGTGTTATGAAAGGCCTCCCCCTTAGTCTATGCTGAGCAGCCACAGTACATGCCTTAAGTGGATTTTCAACAATTGTACCAAGTCTGTTACCTAGACCTTGAATATCATTCTCACAACGTTTGCTTTCATTTTCCATTGTAGTGTCTGAAATCATACTTGCTCCCTTTGTGCACTCAGTTGTTTGAGCACTGTTTTTGATGGCAGCCACTTCAAAAGCAAGACGGGTGTTTAATTCATCGAGGTTAGCAAGTTTACCAGTCATAGCTTTAATTGGGAGCAATTAGTTATCCCTTGCGCCAGTGTCAGCCCCCAAATTATAATATTGGCGAATATCGCATCCTTTGGTGACAGAAAGGTTTCTAGCTTTATTTGCCATTTTCCTATCACCCATGCGAATCGCAGGATTTTTCCTTTGCTGTTTTAATGGAGTAGCCGTGGCGTGAACCAAAGGGGTATGAATTACTTTTGCTCCATCTTTAACTAACGTTAAATTTATTACTGGCATTCCTGTTTTCAAGGTAAATGACATGATTTCACTTGCTTATGATATAGTCAGTGAATATCTGTAAAAACTCCTCAGGCGGTATGCACCTTTCTTTACACTGGAGAATGAGTTCCCCAAGAGAACGAGCCAAATCAATATGAAATGACAATAACAACTAGATTACATAAACTACAATATAAACAACGAATTCTGTTTTAACTCCTGTTTTCATAGAGTTAAAGTTCGTTTGTGCAAACAGAGTACTATTATGAGCTCAGAGAGCGAACACAAAGCATATACAAATATACACCAAAATAAAAATTAAAAAAGTCAACAAATACAAGCAAATACAAATATAAATAAAAATAGATAGATAGCCCTCACGCCTCTCACTAATCTCGCTAGACAGCGAGACAGCAGTCGCTCAAAAACACTTGAGCGAAATGCACTTCAGCTAAATGCGCGCGCGCAAATGAGCATGCGTTAGGCTTATGTAGAATTCTGGGGATAGTGCACGGCAGCGTCGCACAGTCCTATTGGATGCTCGCTCTCACTGGCAGCATCACATGAGTCCGTTGTATGCTATTCCAAAATCGTCCACTTCAGTTAGCAGGGAGCAAGCAGAAACGGTTCGGCCCAACAGCAAGACAGCAGTTGCTCAAAAACACTTGAGCGAAATGCACTTCAGCTAAATGCGCGTCACATTACATTATTGATCAAACAAAGAAGGACCCGGGTGAACTGGTGATCGTCTCGCTGGACGCAGCCAAGGCTTTCGATTAAGTAAGATGGCCCTGGCTGTTAGCGACTTTGGGAGGCTATGGAATGGGGCCGGGGTATCTCAGGTGGGTTAAATGGTTATACAGTGCTACAATTGCGAGGGTTAAAACGGGGGCTACTATCTCAGACAAATGGGAACTTAGCAGGGTCACTAGGCAGGGCTGCCCTTGGTCACCCATGTTCTATATATTAGCGTTGGAACCACTGGCCGTCTGTCTTAGACAACAATATGCGGAAAAAGGGATCAACACTGCAAGTGGTTCGCATCTCATTTCATTATAGGCTGACGATATACTCTTGTATCTGCGCTTCCCAGAAGAGAACATACAATACATTCTGGAGGTGATGGAACAATATGCTGCCCTCTCTGGCATAGCAGTAAACCCCAAGAAATCTAGCATGTTCCCCCTGGGGAGATATAGATTTGTCCTACCTAGGGGCTTGCCGACATTGCCAATACCATGGCGAACCAAGTCGTTCAGATATCTCGGAATTGACATATACCACACGACAGGAGAAGAACATAAATACAAAACGGAAAAGGCAGTAGAAGGCATTAAAAATAGCATGGGATTTTGGTCCAGACTACCCCTGGCCATGATGGGGAGAGCTGCTCTACTTAAGATGGTAGTGCTGCCCAGACTGTTACACTTCTTTGTAAATATCCCGCACGTGATCCCTAGTCGCTTCTTCACTAGTCTCCACAGTTTGTGCAAGGGCTTTATATGGCACAGCTCCAGGAACAGGGTGGCTCTTTGGAAACTACAGAATTCGTGCGATAGGGGGGGGAATAAACCTGCCGAATTTTGAGTTATATTTGGCGGGAGAGCTGCAATATGTTGCGAGATGGCTGTCTGAAGAAGAAATGGCTGTCTGAAGAAGAAACGGCTGAAACCAGGCTGTTGTGCATGGAACCGGCTCCCTACTTCCTTAGAGAAGGGATAGAGCCCAAAGATATCATTAAGAAAGTGTCCCGGAATGCAAGGCTCCAGCAGATCCAATTATATGTCACACATAGAGCATATCTGACCCCCAGTAAGATCACCAGGTTTGGTGGCCAGACGGCTCAGAGGTGCCCCCAGGTGTGGGGAGGAGGAAGCCTGGATGTTACATATGTTCTGGGCCTGTCCGGCGGTGGGAACATTTGGGTCAGAACTGAAGACACGCTTAGCAGGAAAAGGCATCACGCTGGAGGTGCAGTCGGCCTGGGCATGCATGCTGGGGGGGGGGGGGGGGGGGGGTTCCCTAGGCCACGTAACCTAAGAGCAAAATGAAAGACCTGGCATGCATCCTGACCAAACGGAGGATTGCAACGTGCTGGAAGGCAGCCCATGGGCAGAGGATGGAGTTGTGGTGGGCTGACCTCATGAAATGGGCTGAGGCAGAAACGGCTGCTTGGTTTGAAGTGGTCTGCAGGGGAGGGGGGGAGGAGGAGGAGGTAGGGCCCCTAATCGAATGGAGGCAGTTGGTGGCGACCATGGTGGCCCCCCCCCCAGCCCAATCACAGTGACAATGATACGGATAACATGATGACGATAGACCCGACTGAAGAAGTACAGGCTGATGACACGGACACAGTGGCTCAAGTTAAAGGATGGGAGGGAGTGGGACTGAAGAACGTAATTTGTAATGTTCTATTGTTAAACTTGAACATGAAAGTCCTAATTATTGTAATGTTTGGTGTGTTATAAAATAATAAAAATTGTTTAAAAGCACACTTGGATCACAGAAGAAAAGTTTGTAAACAGAGTTGGGGAAGCGTCAAACAGTACTTCAAGGTTACCGACTGGGGCAAGATTATAAGCAAAGAGGCAAAAAGGCTGGAGACGTGGCAGCGGGATGCTCAAACGGAGCATGAATCTTCATTTGGGAGCATTTCAGTTTAAGCGGAAGGGGCACATCCAGATGTCAATAGCTCATACACAACAAACGTTTAAAGGCATGTGCCGCTCTGCATCCAGGTGCACCAAAATGTGGATGTCATTAGCATTCATCACAAAATGAAACCCAAAAGGAAACAACCAGTAAAGCCAGTGGAGTAACAAATGATATAAAAGTGGAAGAACAGCCCCCCCTCTGATACCCCACACATAGCAACAATGTGTGGAGAAAGGGGGTAACGAAACAAGACTGACCAGCCAGATAAAAAGAATTGAATCCATTCAAGAGCCAATCCTCCTACACCTAGTTGAGAAAGGGGAAATACTAAAAGCAGATTGTCGACTCTGCAATGCAGCTAAAAAGGTCTAATAAGATCAAAGTCGCAACACTACCTGTACGCCACTCAAGGTGGCGTACAGGTCATTCAAAATGGTGCACAAAACTGTCTATACGTGGGCGGAACCCGATGGTTTGGAGTATAAGCTCAGAAATTGGATGGAAGTTAACTGAGCAAGACCTCAAAATGTGCACTTGACACTGGCCATTGGGCTAGTGAAAATTAAATACTTAAATATCAGAAACATAATGTACACATTGGAAAACTATATCCTTGTTTTATTCCTATAAAAACAAATGAGTATTCCATCACATGACACATTCTTATGTTAAAGGCATTGATAACCTGAAAGGTTTCCTCACCAGTATGCAACAGGGCAAGGAGTATTTTGCGACCCAAAAAAAATGAAAAGTTAAGCAAGCATAAATCAAAATCAAGGACCGCTAGTTAGCTGATGTTTCAAACAGTTAAATTAGCTTGACACCAAGAGTTACCAGATGCAACTTTGTACTCCGCCAACAGGTAACATACAGATAAGATTATCCATCATGTCAGATATGATGATATTTTATTTGTATCGCGCTCATAAGTGTTGCAGAGTGAGGGGACCAAGGGAGAACAAAACAACAATCTTACTAGTGACATTGAGAACGCCCAAGTGCATGGGAGAGGGAAGGAGTGGAAAAGTGCTGAGCAAGGGATAAAACAACTGGTAGTGCAGCCAGCAAGGTGGCAGTGCAAGGTTAAAGTGCAGAAGTGCAGACAAGGGGTGTCTGATAAGTGCGGGTAAGGTGACTAAGGTTACAGATACAGATCCAAGTGCAAGGGTTGCCAGGAGGCAGTGAGGGTGTGTGGCTGGGTGGGCAGGGACCTCGGCCCGAAAATCAGAGGGTAACGAGGTGCCCGTTGCCGAAGCAGAGAGATCAGCAGGGGAGAGGGAGCGTGAAGGCAGAAGCAAATAGGAAGGTCTTGAGGTGCTTCCGGAACCGGAGATGGTTCTCAAGTTTCAGAAAGGCAGGGAGGCTGTTCCAGAGGGAGGCCCCAGCCGAGGATAGAGATCTACCCCAACTTGTTGCTTGGAGAAGCGACCGACCCTGATGGAGTTGGAGGAGCGAAGAGCTCGAGTAAGAAAGCAGGGCAGGTGAAATACGATCCCAGGGCTTGAGGCCAAGGACAAGTCTTGCAGTCCTGTTCTGGAGGCGTTGCAGAGAGTAGAAGCAGGCAGATTTAGAAAGAGGCTGTTGCAGTAGTCCAGCCTAGAGAGAACCAGAGCTCTAGAGACGAACAAGTTACTTCTTACCTTGTAACGTTCTTTCGATGGGATGTTCCTCCGACGTATTCCTTATCTTAGAATATCTCCTTCCAGCTCTGCTGGCCTCGGGAAATTTTTCTCTAGAGGGCGCTGCACGTCGACGTCCGCCAGGTCGATGTCCCTCGACAACCGCCGTATCGACGTCATCCTGCCTATAAAGGGCGCGCGCAGCGTCCGTTGCTCAGTTCCGTTTTGTAGTCCACAGTATTTCTGTCTGGACTAGACTAATCACCCTGAAGGAGCGTAAGCTGCAACAACAAGGGAAGTAGAACTGCGGGGATGGATGGGAGGGTCGATAAGGAATACGTCGGAGGAACATCCCATCGAAAGAACGTTACAAGGTAAGAAGTAACTTGTTCTTCGAAGGGATTGTGTCCTCCGACTTATTCCTCATCTTAGATAGGCTCCCATAGCAGTATTCTATTATTGGAGGTGGGAGTACTGACTTCACGCGGTCTTCTATTGATGAATAGAGTGCAATACAGCCCTTCCAAACCTAGTCTCTTGACTGGAGGAGGAATCCAAGGTGTAAAATTGTGTAAAGGTATGGATAGACGACCATGTGGCGGCCGCACAAATGTCTTTAACCGGCACGCCTCTTTTGAGGGCTGATGAAGCTGCAATACCTCTGGTCGAATGAGCCCTAAGGTTTTGAGGGGGCTCTTTTCCTGCCAGTTTATAACATTCCAAAATGGCTAGAATGATCCATCTGGAAATGGTTTGCTTAGTTATTGGTAACCCCAGCTTGTGACCTGTGTAGCCTACAAACAGCTGGTCTGCTTGTCTTATCCTGGCTAGTCTACTGATGTAAAAACTTAAAGCCCTTCTAGGGTCCAGCCTGTGTAACCTCTCTTCTTTCCCCGGATGAGGAGGAGGATAGAAAGATGGCAGGGTAATCTTCTGAGTGATATGGAATTCAGAAACCACCTTTGGGAGGAAATTAGGCTTTACTTGCAGGACAACTTTGTCTTTGTGAAAGATTGTATGAGGGGGTTTACAAGAAAGAGCGCGTAACTCGCTCACCCTTCTAGCAGATGTAAGTGCTATTAATAAAACAGTTTTAAGGGTAAGAAATCTTAACGAACAAGAATGGAGTGGTTCGACAGGTGTGCCCATCAGCAAAGTTAGGACTAAGTTTAAATCCCATAGGGGAACCTGGAATGGTCTTGGGGGATAAACGTTGGTTAACCCCTTTAGAAACTGTATTACCAAGGGTAACTTGAAATAGGATGGTTCTTCCGCAGTGCGCTTAAAGATGGATAGCGCTGCGAGATAGCCCTTAATGGTGCCAACCTGAAGGCCTGAGTTCGCCAAATAGAGTAGGAAGGACAAAACCATTGGTGTACCACATGAAAAGGGGTCGATATTCTTTTCTCTACACCAGCTGCAAAATCTGTTCCAACAGCAGCGGTATAAAGACTTTGTTGCTGGCCTCCTTGCCGAAAGCAACACCTCCATATCATCATCAGGGAGGTCCCAATCCTTGTACCTCAGCCTTTCAGAAGCCAAGCGTGAAGGTTGAGGGTTTTGATGTCTGGATGGAGAACCTGACCTCCCTTCTGTGAGAGTAGGTTCTCTCTGAGTGGAAGTCGAATTGGAGGGCAGATGGACAAGTCTAGAAGGTCCGGGTACCACGTTCTCCTGGCCCAATCTGGGGCAATTAGGATCATGGTTCTCCGGAATCTTCTCAACCTCCTGATCATTTGAGGAATGACAGGGACCGGTGGGAACGCGTACAGAAGCGGAAACTCCAAGTCCACTATGAACGCGTCTCCCAGAGCTTCTCTCGGGGGAAATTCCCTTGAGCAGAACAGATCGCACTTCATGTTGACACTGGTGGCGAATAGATCCACCTGAGGGGTTCCCCAAAGGGAGAAGATCTCTTGAAGGACTTCCTGAGCTAGTTCCCACTCGTGGGAGACTGTGCTCTGCCTGCTCAGAGCGTCCGCTGTCAAGAACTTCTCTCCGGCTAGGTGAACTGCCGATAGAGAGATTCCTTCTTGGATTGCCCAAAACCAGAGCTGCATCGCCTCTCTGCACAGGGGTAGTGATCCTACGCCTCCTCTTTTGTTGAGGTAATGCATGGCCACTGTGTTGTCCGTCATTATCAGGAAATTTTTCCCTTGTACAGCTGGCAGGAACGCCTTCAGCGCAAGTCTGATGGCCCTCAGCTCTAACAGGTTGATATGTAGTCTGGACTCCGATGGAGACCAACGACCGCTGATAGTCAAGTCGTTGGCGTGGGCTCCCCACCCAGTGAGTGAGGCATCCGTGACTACTGTTATCTCCGGCCAGGGTTGCCAAAACTGTTCTCCTTTTAGAATGTTCTCCTGACAGGCCCACCACTGAAGGTCTCGAGCCACCCTGTCGGGAACCTGAATAAGATCTGTCATTCTCCCTGAGCATTGTGACCACTGAGTCCTCAGTGCCCACTGGAGGGCTCTCATTCTCAGGCGAGCCTCTGGCACTAGGAAAATGCATGATGCCATGAGGCCTAGCAACCTCAAAAAGTCGAAGGCTGGGAGACGTTGGGCAACTTGGAACTTTGTAACCATCTGTAGAATATCTTGAGCCCTCACCTCTGGTGGCGAGGCTTTTCCCAGGGAAGTGTCCAGGATCGCTCCGATGAACTGGAGTCTCTGCGATGGTATCATTTGTGACTTCTTTAAATTGAGGGAGAAGCCCAGTCTGTGAAGGGAGTGGCAAACGTGATTTAGCTGGATCTGAGCTTGTTCCGAAGATACAGCCCTGATCAACCAATCGTCCAGGTAGGGGTAGACGTGAATCCCTTCCCTCCTTAGACTTGCCGCCACTACCGACATTAACTTGGTGAAGACCCTCGGGGCGGAGGTCAGCCCAAATGGCAGCACTCGAAATTGATAATGAGAGTTGCCAATTGCGAACCTCAGGTATTTCCTGTGTTTGAGATGGATAGGCACATGGAAATAAGCATCCTGAAGGTCCAGAGATACCAACCAGTCCTGGAACTGAAGGGCCTGAAGGATCTGAGAAAGTTACCATCTTGAATTTGTCTTTCCTGAGGAATTTGTTCAATTCTCGCAAGTCCAAGATGGGTCTCAGTCCTCCGTCTTTCTTTGGAATGAGAAAGTAAGGGGAGTACCAGCCCTTGTTCCTCTCCGCTACAGGTATCGGTTCTATGGCACCTTTCTCTAGCAGGTCAAAAATTTCCTGCAAGAGGAGCGGATCTGGAGCTTTCTGAGAGTTGATCCCCGGTGGATGACTGAGGTATGCGTAGGAAAGGCAGGCATTAACCTTGGGCAACTGTTTCCAATGCCCAAGCATCTGACGTGATAGCCTGCCATTCTGCCAGATGTTGAGTTAACCTGCCTCCTACAGGTGTCCTGTGAGGGAAGTCCTCAGAGTGGTTTTGGGGCAGCTGATGCAGATGCCGATGGTAAAGAGGCACCTGCTGTTGCTGCGGCTTTTGAATATCTACCCCGTCCACCTCGGGTAGTTCTTCTTTGTCCCCTTTGAGCCGGTCGTCCTCTACCTCTTCCGTATGCGGAGTAGAAGCGAAAGGACTTGCCCCTCTCAGAGGTTCCTGTGGGACGAAAAGGTGTCTGACGGATTGCAGCACCTAGGGATTTTGCTGCTGCTTTTGATGTTTGCAGTTTCTCTAAACTGTCATCCGCCTTTTTCCCGAACAAAGAAGAGCCATCGAATGGCATGTTCAAGATCCTGGCTTGCACATCTGGGGCAAAACCAGACTTTCTCAACCAAGCGAATCTCCTGGTTGTTGTACTTGCCGCCATTGCTCTGCTGATACGGTCAGCCGAATCACTGCCCGTCTGGAGGGATTCGCACATAGCGTCTTTACCGTCCTGTATGATATTCAGGAACGCCTCCCTTTCTTCTCCCTCCCGGATGCAGTCAGCCGCTGTAGAAGCACACTCCCAAAGTGTATGGCTGAATCTAGCAAGGGTGCAAATAGCATTAACAGATTTTAACGCCATGCTACATGCCGAAAAAACTTTCTTTGCCATAGCATCCTATTTCTTATCGTCCCTGTCCTGTGGGACGGTAGGGTAAGCAGTCTTGACGTCAGTAGAAGATGCTGCCTGTACCACCAGACTTTCTGGGGATGGGTGTTTTGACAAAAATTCCAGGTCTGCAGAAGATACCCTGTATTTTGTAGACAGTTTTTTATTTACTGCCGGGACGACATCTGGGGTTCCAGTTCGTCATAATCTTCCTCTGAAGAGCTTTATGAAAGGGCACTACAGGATCCTCCTGTGGACCTTTGTCAAGAATATCCGTGAGGTCATCTTGTTGGAAAGACTGAAGGTGCAGACCACCCCATAAATTCTGTGATCCTGGCCATTAAGGCTCTATAGGGGGTTTCAGCATGCTCCCCCGGGTCTGGCCTAGCAAACTCCACCTCAGGGGAAGTGTCTAACCCACTTGCCTCATGTAAGGAATCAAGAAGATCTTTTAACCTGCGTTCTTCTGAGGGTAACTCCTCTCTAACTGGGGTTGCAGGTCCCTGCAACTCAAATGTGTCTTCCTGTTCAGATAGTTCACCCTCTTCCATAATTGAGGATATAGTTCTCAATTGTTCTGAACTCACAAAGGGTGTAAACCCCATCTCCAAGGCAGAGGGTGCCAAACTTGTCATAATCGGCCTCGAAAACGTCGATGTCGTCGACGCCGAAGGCTTCGGGCGTGGCGTCGAAAAACAAAGGCGGAGGCCTCGATGACCTTGACAGAATTGGGATTCTGCTCGAGGAAGTCGACAACCTCGACGCCATCGTCATCGAGGACCTGGGGATAGCCACTGGGTGCGTCGTAACCGTGACTTTTCTTGGCGTCGACGCCGCTGTCGAAGATGGCGTCGAGTCGACAGACCCGTGTGTCGAAGGTCCCTTCGACAACAGCGTGGAAGACACCGACCTCGGCGTCGACAGAATCTTCGTCGATGGCGTCGACGGAACCTTCAAAGAAGGTTTTGAGGTCATAGCTTTACTCGAGGGTTCGAGACGCACTCGAGAAGCTTCCTTCGCCGGGTACTGCGACTCGCAGCGTTTTTGACCTTCGGGTCTTTCAACCAGAGCATCGCTCTCGGCAGTCTTCGAGAGTTCGAGGCCGCTTTCTCGAAGACGCTCATCATATTTTTGCGGAATTCCTCCCATTCAGCACGGGAACTATGTTTCGTGGGGCAAGGATTCTCTTTGGAGAAACAGAGGAAGAGGAGGACGGAGAAGGGGATCTTCGACGTCTCCTCTTCGAGTGCTTCGATCTCGAGGAGTGATGGGCCCACTCCGAGACCTGGAGCGCGAATGGTGACGAGGAGACGAATGTCTCGACTTCGTCGAGGAAGAAGAAGCTTTAAAAGTCTTACCTTTCTCCAGCTTCCCCCTAGGCTCCTTCAGGGCCTTAGCTGTCATGGACATACAGTCCTCGCACTCCGAACAATGGTGTTCAGCTCCCAAACACCACAAACTCTGTGAGGGTCAGTCAGCGACATCTTTTTCCCACAATCTCGGCATTTTTTGAAGCCGGACCGAGGAGTTGTCGGTTCCGACGAGGAAGCCATTGAGTACGGATCGAATATCTCGAGGTAAATAGGATTAAATTGACAAAACTGAGCAACGGTATTCCGAGGCACTGAGTAAGCGCGGAAAAACGGAACTGAGCAACGGACGCTGCGCGCGGCCTTTATAGGCAGGATGACGTCGACGTCGATACGCCGGCTGTCGAGGGACATGGACTCGTCGGACGTCGACGCGCAGCGCCCTCTAGAGAAAAAATTTACGAGGCCAGCAGAGCTGGAAGGAGATATTCTAAGATAAGGAATACGTCGGAGGACACAATCCCTTCCAAAGTGAGCTTCTGGGGGGTGTGGGGGAAGGAGAGGAAGGGAAGAATACTTCTGAGGAGGTGCAGTTGTTAGTTTGACTTCTTAGAGACAGAGATGTGAGAAGCAAAGGAGAGTGTGAAGTCCAAGATACCCCAGAGCTTCTTACCCTCACAGGTGGGAGCAGGAAGAGGGCCAAGGGAGGCCGGCCAGGGAGTGACAGGAAAGGAGGGTGCAGATGTGCCGATGACCATAATCTCTGTTTTACTGGCATTAAGGCAGAGATCATTGGTGGCACACAATTCCTGCATAGCAGACCGTCAGAGAAGAGGTGCATTTAACTGTGTGTTTGGGAATGCATGCAAAAGGTGCGCAACAGGTCTTATGGAATGCACAAAAACAAGTGTATAGTTGCATCAAATCACGGGGAAGCGAGATTTTCGCCACTATGACAGATTTCCCCAGGGGCAACTGCTGGGGAAGGCTTTTATCGCCTGCTTACCTAATCTTAATTTCAATCCCTGGAGTGTGACAAGAAATGATTTCTAAAATTCTGCATACCAGTAGGATAATACATCTGGGAAAGCGTAATGACACTAGGACACACCTGCCAGACATTCCAACAAAGGGTGAGATATAAAGGTTATACAAGTTTGCATATCATATAGAAGTTATAATACTGATTTTCCATACTAATGTTATAGAAAGTCACGATTCTATTAAAGACACAGAGGCGAAGATTGTGCTTTCTCTCTTTACATCAAACTCGAGCAGCATATAAAAAATACAACGCATATAAAAAAATGCCATGCAAAAGCTACATTTCCCAGAAATAGTCTTTTTTGTGTAGTCAATTTTTTGATATGTCCATAAAACCATGTGACAGCTAGCCAATCATGTCGCACCATGTCCCTTCCTCTACATTCCTGTGTCATTCCTCTTTCTTGGTCTGTCTCCTACTTGAACTTCTGCCCCCCAACCGGTAAACGCTGCCTTTATCCTTGGACTTCTGTTCCTACTCAAGCTCCTCTATTCTTCAACTCCATTACTGTAAAGTAATCAAACAATATGAGTCTAGCTGTAATAGGGTGGCTAATCATTAAGTCACCATCAAACCGCACTACTTTAGCACCTTAGGTCATATGTATTACAAGTCTGCCACAAACTCAACCAATACCAAACTGCATTTCCATAGAACAATTGCTCGGGTGGGATAATCCTTCGCCTCTGTCTCTTTAATAGAATCTTGATTTTCTATAACGTTAGTATGGAAAATCAGCATTCTATGTCAAGACCGGAGGCTCGGATTATGCTTCTTCTAAGCTTACCTACCAGCAACGCAGACATCTCTATTGGTCTGAAATAAAATTGCTTAAATGTCGACTCCTTAGACCAGTCTGCTGCCCTTAAGATGTCCTCCAATCTAGCTCCTGCATTGTAGGCCTTAAGCGCCATTGTGCCCCTAATGGAATGCTCCCTGTATGTTTCAATGTCAATGCCTGCCTGTAGCATACACCATCTAAACCATCACTCCTGGGGCCCCAAGCGCACTAGTCAACTCTTCGTATTGTTTTAGACACCAGACTGGGCATAACTTATGTTGGTCCGGAAATGAAACTGTTTTGATACCAGTCTAAAGTGAAATGTGACCCCCCGAAGGGTTGAATGACTTCCGGTCTATTTCGAGTGCTCTTACGTCTGACACTCTTTTGCAAGATATGAGGCAGAGCTGTGGGATGAGCTTTGCCGATATAGCTTTCCTTGTCAAGTGATGGTTGTCTGGCCAGTGGACCGTGTTCACGTCCCATGTCTGTGCGGATTTTGGTAACGGTGGTCTTAGAAGTCTCACTCCTCTAAGGAGTCTACATGCGAGTGGGTGTTATCCCACCACCCTGTCCTCCATCTTCAGGTGGCCGGCAGACATGGCTGATCTACATGCCTTTACTATTCTATATTGCCTTACCCTGAGCTGCCAATGCCGCTAAATTACATCCGCTCTATTGGGTGTATATGCCGTTCCACAACCAACTAGTCCACCTTGCCCAGGCCAGTCTGTAAGCCTTTCTGGTACCTTGTGCCCATGCTTCCTCGAACTTTGCAGCATCTCCTGAAAGTCCAGGCTTCTGCCAGGTTGTCCTGAAATCACCCATGCGATCAGTCTCAATTCCCCTTCCTGGTTCAGTGGGTGATACTCCCCCACTGGATTCTGACTCAATCCCTGAACTGAGGCAACACCAGTAGATTGTCGATTGACAGTTCGAGTAGGTCCAGGAACCATAACAGACTCTTCCAGTCTGGTGTCCCTAAAATTACTGTCACCGGCTGTCTCCTGACCTGTGCCATCATTCTCGGAATCAATGCAAAGGGGGGGGGAAACGTGTATTCCCTGTCCGGCCACCACACCTGTAGGAATGCATCTTTTGCTGGATCGGGCCTCCAGCTGAAAAATCGCAGCAGCCGTGTGTTCAACCTGAATGCAAACAGAACTGTCCTACATGAACCTCATTTCCATTAGGGACGCAAATACTGTCCTGTCCAGTTGCCAATCATGGCATCACGGGTGTCTCGAGTTCCACTCTGCCTCTTCGTTTTGCAGACCTGGGAGATACTCTGCCGTGATGCTGATCTTGTTCTCCAGGCATATGTGCCAGAAATCTTTCGCTAGCTCCGCTAGCATCCTGCACTTTTTCCCACTTAGCCTGTTTATGTACCGTACTGCTGAACAGTCGTCCTTTAGTATTACGCAACAGTTCACCCTGTCCTGGGTCCAGCATCTCACTGCAAATGACCCCGCCAGTAGCTCCAGACAATTCATGTGGAGTTCCAGCTCCTTTCCTGACCACCTGCCTCCCGTCGCCATCTCCCAACAACAGGCTCCCCAGCGGCTGGTATCAGATTCTATGACGAGGTCCAGGGATGAGCCAAATATCGCTCTCCCGTTCCAGGCCTCCATGTGTCTGAACCATAGCTCCGTCCTCATCCCGGCGGAGATCGACACCCTTTGTTTGTACGATAACCCTTTTCTCAGGTGCTGGATCTTCAGGCATTGGAGAACCCTGTAATGCAACAGCCCCAAGAAGATCGCCTGAATGGATGATGCTCGTCTTCCCACTAGTCTGGCTAGCTGAGGGACAACTCTTCCTTATTATTGAGCTGATCTTTCTTGATCGCATTCACTTTTTCCATCGGTAGACTGGGTGTGGCTGTCTTTGTGTTTATTACGAAGCCTAGGAACTCTATTGACTATACCGGTTTTAACATTGATTTTTCCCAATTTATTAAAAAGGCGAGCTCCTGTAATAACTGGATGGTCTCCTCTGATTGTTCTACCAGTCTCTTCTTGTCCGGTCCCATCAGACCAAAGTCATCTAAATATATTATGAGTCTGATGCCTTGTTCTCGGAGGATACCCACTAATGTCCACATTAACTTCGTAAAGGCCCAAGGAGCTGATGCTAGACCGAATGGGAGGCATGTGAATTCCCAAGTCTGGCCGCCCCATCATAACTGTAGTAATCTCTGATCTTCCTTCGTTACTGGGATCGTCAGACAAGCATCTTTGAGGTCTAACCTGACTAACTAGTCTTCCCTCTGTAATATGTCCCATAGGAGATGGATGCCCTCCATCTTGAAATGCCTGTATAATATGGACTTGTTTAAACTTCTAATGTTTATCACTGGTCTCTCCTTTTTGCCCTTGACTAAGAACATATTGCTCACATACCCGTTCAAGGAGTAGGACGACCGAGCAACGGCACCTTTCTTTTCTAGCTCTGCCATTGCTTTCCCTAATAACTCTTGTCTTCTATGGTGAACCTTACGGGCCTCGGGCATTCTGTTTGTACTGGTTCCTGCCAGGATTCTAGGTGAAAATCCTGTACCGTTTCCTAGACCCATGCATCTCCCGATAACTCTCTCCATCAAGAACTGTGCTGTTCTCCCCCCCTACCGCTGGGGTGCCTGCTACCGCCAGGTGTCTGTGTAAATCTGTGTTCAGTCTCACCCGCATTTGTCTGTTGGCCTCGAGTGCTGCCTCTCCAGCCTCTGCCTCTATCCCTCGACTGGAAGAAGGGATTGGGACGGCGCTCTTCTTGATTTCTTCAGTCATTTCTGGTATTGAAGTTGGGCCTGTAAGAGGCGAACTGGCTGGCCGAGCGGCTCCTTCCTCTGGCAGCCCTACCAAAAACCTTATGGCCAAAGACTCTCTTCAGTGATCCCTGCTCGTTGTCTATCGCGGCATACGTTTTTGCAAACTTCGCCATTTCTTTAACAAACGCATCCCCAACAGTTCTCCTCTACTGCTGGCTGTTTATTCTGCAGTAGCTAGTTCGCTCATCTTGGGGTCTATCTTGACGAGATGGACCTCAGTCGTTCAGTTGTTAGGGCGGTGTTAGCATTGCCGAGTAGGCATACTGCTCTCTGCGCCCAGGTCGCTAACATTTCTGGGTCTACTTTCTGATCAGACTTCTTGCTTCTTCTGACATCTGCCAAATTTTTGTCAACGGGCCCAGAACATCTAGGAGTTTATCCTAGCACGATCCAGGATCCATCTATCCCCTTCTTGAGGTCCCTGCCGTAGCGCCCCATGAATGATAGCACCTTCTCAATTTCTGGCGTTTCCGCCATGTTCTCCGGCACCTGGAGCATTCTGCCCGTAGTTTGCTCCTGGCTTCTTTAGACAGGGTGCTACGGATTCTCTTCATGTAATTGGCAATCTTGGCAGGGGGCTCCCACTTCACCGACCTGGGATGTACGAGAGTCTGGGTCGAATGCCTCGCCCATTTCCTCTTCCTCTGTCTTTCTTTTCTTGGCAGCCTTGCGCTTGTCAGGAGGATGCATTACGCTCTTCTGAGCTTACTTCAGACGTTTCGTCCCATTCCGCCTCTTCTACATCCTCTGAGTAAGACTCATCCTCTGTGTACCCCTGGCCTCTCCTATGACACTCTTCTCACCCCCTTTTCTCATATGTGGTGTGCCCGGGGGGCAGCGGTTCGCTTGCTGCAGTCCTTTCATGCTTTTTTCTTTCCCCCTTGCCCCTCAGTATTCCCTCAGGGCTTCCATCCCTTGGGAAAACTTAATCAAGTCCTCCACCAAGCTCCTACTTTGTGCCAATTCCCACCCCCCCCCAACCCGCTCCCAGTACACATTGTACTGCTCGGCTTCTGTTGGACGCTGTCCACTACCTGCTGGTATGGGGCTCCTCGCAATCTTCACTGGAGACGTGCATTTTAATGCTGGTGGGTTCTTTGCAGGGTTCCTGGGCCTGCCCCCGTCTCAAATTGCAGCCAAGTGGATCTGGGTTATTTAATTAACCAGTTTAACCTGGGTCTGTGTCCGTATACTGTGCTTTGCCGTTTCTAGATGACAGCTGCTGCCTCTTTTGAATGACAGTAGGGAAATTCCCCTGGACTGACTTGTTCCTGGTCTGTATTTTTTTAATTGGCCACTCCGCTCCGGTCACTATTTCTGCTGACTCGTGTCAGCTTTGACCAGATTATGCACTGCCGCACGTTTGATCCAGTTCGGACCCTGGGATCTGATCTAATTTGATCGTTTCTCCGGAGCGGAGTGTTGCTACTTTGCTCCTTCTCTATCTGAACTACGACCACTGAGCGCCAGAACTTCAAACGGTCCCGTCGGGCTCAGGGTTGTTTCTGTGTTCTCAGTGCCCCCTCACAGAAGAGGACATTGCACTCGCCATATCCGTAAGTCCTGTCGCAAGTTTGTACTCCAGTAGTAAAACTAATGACTGCGGATATGCTCCGCCAACCGCTTCCACGTCTCACGCATGCATTCCTGATCCTATAATTCATTATATATTAAACTATCCCTCATAATCAAGATCTTAAATACAATGAAAGTACTTAACTGGCTGCCCGAGCAGCAAAGAAAGAGGAAGGACACAGGAATGAAGAGGAAGATAAGGGACAGTGGGACGCGATTGGCTAGAAGTGTCATATGGACATATGAAAAAATGGACTACACATGGATGCGTCATTTTTTTAATGAGTTGTATTTGTTATATGCTGCTCGAGATTTAAGTAGAGAGAGAAAGCATAATCTGAGCCTCCAGTCTAGACTTAGAATTTAAGCACTCCATCCACTAACACCTTGTTGTCCAGAAGTAGTGCATCTGTGTCTGGACTAGATTAGAAGGATGTAGTTGTCAAGAGCTGGGCTCAGCACCTGCTCACCAAATCTTTATTACGTCTCAGACTAGCATGCCTCAACAGTTTATGGTAGATATTTTGTCACTAGCAGCCATTAGACTTGTGCAATGAGTCAGTATCTGTAGACCAGCACAGTCATGCAGAACCCACAGGGAAACGAATGCCAATGCGGATAGGAGTCATAGGATGTGATAGTTTATTTATATAGCGCCTATACACAATGTGTTTCAAAGCGCTTCAAGGCAAGGGAGGGAACAAGGGAAAATACAATGACATTCTTACAGGCCATGAACAGTAAGGATGTGAAATTAACTATCGTATTCGACCCGACGACATTTCAGATCGTGCAAGAGCTATGACATAGATAAGGAAGGGAGGGGGAGAGTGGGAAGGAAATGGAAACAGACAGGCGACTACCGCACTAGGCCTGACGACATTTCTGGTAGAGCCGGAGAAAACAAAAGGTGAGAGAGGGGTGCAGGAAGGGAGGGGAGGAACAAAAAAGCGACTATCGTACTATGCCTGACGACATTTCAGATAGTGCTAGTGGGGGTGGGGTGGAAAAAAACAGTAATGGGAGGGTGGAGGAAACAGACGAGGTTGCTATCATATTAGGTCCAGGTACAATTCTGATAGAGTAAGTGCATAGAAGTAAGGGGAGGAGATGGAAAAAGGGAGAAGGGAAAGGAGGAGAGGACCGAGAGTAAGCAGTCAAAAGAGTGCAGAAGCAAGAGTGGAGAGCGAATACAATTGCAGAAGTCAGCAGTAACACATAATGTTGCAATCCAGGATACAAGATTAAGATGAGAGCAGCATGATTCAAGGCCACCATGAATACAAGATGCAAAGGAAGTCCAGTATGAGAGTTGAGAAAGGGTGACGCACCGTGAATGAATGAAGTCCATAAAAGTCAAATCCAGCATTGGCCACAAGACGGTGATGGTGAAACCAGAATGTATCAGGACAGACTCCTACAGAAGTAGGCTGGAGGAGGTTGAGGAGGTTGAGGGGGAGCAGGGTAGAAGAATCAAGCAAAACAGGCATACGGATGAATGCTGTAACGCTACTATCTACTTTAAAGAACATGTTCCAATACAAAAGTGAACATTCTTTCAAGACTGCAGGTGATATTAAACATTGCCCATTCCAGCTTTAACGTTGCAACAATATATTGCACGATTCATATAGGTTGTTATATTCGGTTGATTTATAGTATAAATCAACATAACTATTTCAGGAGAATATTAACACCTACACACAAAGAAATCACAAGCCACTGACCTTTGATCATTTATGATGGATGGGCCCCCACTTAGATACTCACTGCCCCCGACACCAAAAGCTATCTTTCAGAATGGATGCCACATCACTGCCTGTGCTATCATATTGTGTGAAGGGTCACACAATATACCTTCCTAAAGTGATACTGCTTTCGGTGAGGGCATTGAATTTTGCCTCGTCGGCCCCCTGGGTGAAAAAAGGTTAATGCTTCAGCCCCACATTAAAAAAGGTTGGACAAACCAGATTTATATACCGCGCACCGCTACCACCCACAGGCAGTCTCCAGGAGCTCACGTGGCTCTGCAAGAAAGGGGACGTTTGGGGGTTAGTAAGGCTAGAATGAGAGGATAGGTTCAGAACCAGGAGGAGCTGGCGGCTCATTGTGGGAGTTGGTGGGGGAGGCCCAGTGTGTTGTAAACATATGGGTAAGACTCAGTGCCTCGGCTGTGTACTAGTTTTTCGTGTTAGTGTGTTGTGTTGACTTGATTGCTTGCGTCAGGGAAGTGTTATGGGTATTCCAAGCCCTATATGGGCCCACACTGTTTTCTGCTTTTCATTTATTGCATTCATTTTCTTGAACCGCCCAGACTACAGGCCTCCCTGATGCAGAGGTAATATGCTTGGTGCCATTGTGTTATTTTTCTTCTCTATAGGATGCACTCCAGAACTCACCTTCTTCCCTCTTCCAATCTGGGTAAAAGCTCAATTAAGTTCCTAATACGGCAAGTGGCCTGGAACGGCATATAATAAATAGATCAAATATGGTCATCTACATACCATGTCGAATGTGTGAACACCTTTGATTTGTGTTATCTGTTGACCCCAAGTAGACCACAGAGGGACAGTTTCCTGCCATATTTGTTCAGTCATGTTTGAAAAGTATACTGTCAAAAGTAACTGAATCTGCAACATACATGTGCTGTGAAGAGACACTGCACAGTGTTCCCAGAAAGTGTATTTGGGCCACAGGATGGGCTCATGCTTGACAAGTAAAAAGGCATTGTAATATCGCACAGAACACACATGGAACCCCATCTCATGGAGATTCCTTATAATCAAAAACATCAAGCAACGCATTTTGCACAAATGTCTGGAGCCTAGTTCTTAACAGTTCTTTGTATGTTCTGGACACAGGATTACTGGGTACAAACAATCTGTATTCATCAATCACAGAAAAAGGGTGAACTTGCATTAAATGTCGTAAATGATGGCATCCACACAGGACCCATGGTTAGAGGAAACATTTGTATGGAGGCTAGAGTTCCTGGCTCTTGGAGATCTCTTTTCTCCAACATGTGTGAAGAACGTAAAGGCTTTGGAACAACTTCTTTGCTTGCAAGTGGTGTGGTAAAAAAGTAAATCTATTTTTCGATTAATGATTCAGGGGTTCCAATATGGGCTCAGATAAAAATTTAAAATGAGACCTTTCCGAATTGAATCCTTATACTCACTTGGTAAATTACCTAGATCGGTCAGTAATTTGCAGGCTGTGCTTGCTACCAAAGATGCAGTCACATCAATGATTATAGGTGGGGGAAAGGGACTATATTTATATAAGGAGGCCTCTATTGGCAGAATCCAGGGTTGCAGAATGATAATAAGATGATATGTTGGAAAAGTTGGATGAATAAAGGTATATTGCTTATAAAAAGGGATGTCTGGGGTGAGGCGGGAATGTTGTCGTTTGAGTTTCTGAAGGGGAGGTTTGCACTCCATAACAGGGAACTAAGGAGATATAACTTGTTGAAAGGTTTGATATCTGATTATTAATGCTTGATGAACCTTTGTTACTAAGACCGGAAAGGTGTAGTTTTCTTGTAGTTGCTCCTCGTGTATGGTCTAGTTATTTAAAGCTGTTCCCGGAAGAGGAAAAGATCAGATTTTCATGGAATGCTCTACGCCTTGCGTGGTGTGATGAATTGGGTGGGGAAATTACGATGAAGGATTGGGAAGGTTTATGGAAAGTCCCAGTTAGAATGAAGATTTATCTGAATCTACGGTATATTCAGCAGAGGATTCTGAGGTGTCTTTTTTGGACCCCGGTTAGAATGCATAGATTTGGTTTAAGAGAGGATAATAAATGCTGGAGTTGCTCTAAGGAAGAAGGCAGTATGCTTCACATGTTATGGGATTGTTTAAGGCGTAGGGGTTTTTGGAGTGATATTTTAGATCGAGTTTACTTGGTTTGGAACATATCCTTTCCTAGGACACCGTTCTCAGTATTTTTGAAAATCACCAATTGGCACGCGCCATCCGAGTTATGCGACTCTGGGTTACTAAAGTGTTTCTGGTGGCGACATCAAATTTTGCGGCTCTGGAAGACGAGGAAAAAGCCATGTATTGATGAATGTTATTGCAGGTGCAGTTGCTCTCACAGTTTGAAAAGATTAAGTATTGTGCTTTAAATAGAGAAGAATTTTATAAGGAGAAATGGAATGCTTTTAATGAGCTCTATGCTTGAAATGAGTGTTAACAGGTTCTGTTTGTTTTATATTCAACTTTAGAGTGGTTAATTTGATGAGATGATTTTATGTTTGTCTTGTGTGGTATTGTGTTTTTTACATATTATATTTTCCACTTATTTTTCGACTGTCATTACAAAGTATTATTGTTAAATTTCAATGGGGATATTTGGATAATTTCACTTATTGATTCTGTTCTATTTGTATCAACTTTCTTAATGTTGTACTGTCATTTAAATTCATAATGCCTTTCATATATGTTTGCTTTCAATCTCTTCTTCTACAGGCTCCTCAAAAAGAAGAGAATTGCATGGAAACATTGCAGTAACCATCTGTAGCGGGTTTTAGGTGATCCACAAACTTGTCTGGTACCTCTCTTGGGTGGTATTGTGGGCAGGACAGCAGTTCTGGAACCTTTCACTTGGATTACTTGCACTGCTGGTTTGTAGGACGGGCCGAACAGTCTTACCATGGATCTTCTCCTGCTTGTAGAGTGGTCTCAGGACAGGCCTCAGAAGCTTCCACCTGGAGGGATTCCCTCAGCAGCGTTGTCGCCAGCAGTTGCTCTTGCCTAGAGAGGAGGCTGGGGAGTGTGTGCAGGGCAGACACACATTTTTCTCCCAAACTAGAGTTCAAAATTGAGTCTTACAGTTGCATAGAGACTGGCGTGGTAAATTTTTAAACTTCTGCTAACTAGATGCACGTGGTCTACCCAGTTACACCAGAACCCCCATCAAAATGATGTATTTAGTCAAGCACAACATTATTGAGTGGTTTGCCTTTCCCATCAGCCTGTTTCATCTATAGATAATATGGGTTTAGAAAAGTGCAGCTTTGATCCCCAAGCCTCTAATGCCCGTCTCAGGGTCCACCCTGTGAAAGCTGGACCATCATCAGCATGGAGCGTTGGAGTTGCTGTCATGGCTACTACACCCTAGAGTGTCTGTATGACCGATTTGCAGTTTGCTCTCTTTTGAGGAATCTTTCAGGTGAACCAAGTGCAAGAATACATGGTTACTAGAATATATCTGTACTTATTTATTGCTGGTAGTGGGCCTATATGATCCAGATATTCAATCACAAAAGGCGAGGGTTTCCTTTCTTAAAAAAGGAGCTTCTTTAGGTTTTTTGCTGTTGTCCACAGTTGTCTTCAGACATGAGTCACAGTGCGCCATGTATACTTTAACCTGTTGCCTTAATCCTGGCCACCAATACCCATCAAGGAGCAGCGATGCAGTTGTAGTAACCCCAAAATGGGTAGATGCAAGTCCAGTATTAGTGGCTGCAATTAGTATTTCCCTGTCTGCTCCATTCTGGATTAATCTTTGAATTTGATCCCTTTTTTCATAGCAAATGTGACTGCTTTATTATGCTCAAAGTCATACATGTAATTACTTAGGAAACCTTTTGGCCGAGGTATAATATTTAAACAAGCTTCTTTTATTTCCTCATCCATTGCAGTTGCCGAGTGAGTTATGGCTACTATCGTTTTTCTCAGTGTGCTCTTTGGCATATTTATCTGCTAATGCATTGTCAATGCTATGAATGTGCCCTTTAGTATGTGCTCTTGTGTGCATCACCCATAGCAAAGGGCAAGTCTGTTTAAGGTCCCAAACTTGTTTCCAGAGTTGCCTGGAAGCAATAGTTTTATGCCTAATGTCTCGTAAATTATTTTGAATCCAGCAATGCAAATCAGTGTTATAAACCCTGCTAATGTAATCCAAGACTACTAGTGTGGGCTTTCCCGAGTCGGCTTGGCGCAATGAAAGCAACAATCCATGCAATTCAGCAGTCTGGGCAGACATGTCTCCCAGATGCTTTGTTGCAATATCATGTGAAAAATGTCCTACCACTGCTATACATGCAGCAGCATATTTGGACCATGTTACAACAGCTGGTATGGCAGAGCCATCACAGTAAATTTGAAGAAAAAAAAATGAAAAAAAAAAACAAACAATGGCATGTCAGGCAGTGAGGTGTCTGGCTCTGTGTCCATTATTGTCCAAGTCAATCGACTCATTCTTAGCAATTCTGCTTTATAATGTGATACTTTACATCTGGAACATTTTGAGATGCTGACCACGGAATCCATCTAGTATGTCATGCGTTTGCATTGGGCAAGCAACAATCTATGCAATTGGTTAACTCGCCACTAGATTACAAACTGTGCACGTGAAAGCATCATCTCCCATCAACAAGTTTCAAAGTCTTTTTAGTATTTCTGTCTTGCAAAGGACCTTTTGAGTCATTAACAAGTACACATGGTGCATAATGAGAGTGCGCTCTGGCAACCAATGAGCCACTTTGAAATTGGGTTTTATCAATCATACACTAGTTAGTTCGGCAAAATTAGACAAGTCTCTGCCCTCATATTTAAGAGTGAACCCTAAGAAGGTAACCTCACAATGAGCTATTCCTGTGAGTGACTCGCCGAGTGTGTGGGCTCTGCATTCTGTTGTAAGACTCGTAGGGCTGCAGTATGTTTTTTCGCAACTTTCACATCCTTCCCCTCAGTTTAAGAACCATATGGCCTCTTTGCCTGTGAGGAACGAGATGAACTCATCAGTGCCATACTTTTGTGGACTTTTCATGTGTCTTCTGCATAGTCAGCTAGTCTAAACTGGGACTGCCCCCTAGGTTGACCCCAAGATAGTCTACCCCTGCGAGTGCCTTGCCACTGCGGGGCATCACCATCTTCTGTAGTTTTCTCAATCTTTGGTTCATGCTCCGGGCATTTTTCTTCCTCCATTGGTGAAAGTGTTCTACCACCCTTTTTACCTTGAAACAATCCCCTTGTTTTTGAAGGTTTCCCTTCCTGGTATGTCTCCTTGTCTGCCTTACTATCCTTGTTAGCCTCCTTCCGTATCGCTTCAGGTCTCCTGCCTAGGTGATCTCTGCCTGGTGATTGATAAGTAGATGTCCCCATGTCCATAAATTGCTCCATTTTTTCTTGCTCATTTAACTGGGACAGTTTTCTATGAACTTCTAACCTTGCAGGCTCTCCTTTCAATAAGGGTAGAATTATGCTTTTAGCCATTGATTATGGACAAGATTAAGTTCATGGTGGCCTGTGTTCCCATAATGTCTGCCAATATTAATGCTAGCGATGTGATAGACGAGTGCCTATCAGCTGTAAACAAAGCCAGCTATAAATTGAGATCCAGCTGTCACAGCTCGCTAAAGGCGGTGTGCAGCCAGAGAGAAGGAACATGGCTAGTGCCCTATGCCAATGCTATGGTGTAACCTGGGTATAGGCGGATTGCAGCTGTCTTAGCTTTTCTGAATACCACTTGGGTGTGTCCATTTCTGGAAGGGAATGACCCCAATATAATTCTCAATGTCTGTAGCTGACTCCTCCTGCATCTATCTGTCCTTGTGGCTGCAGGCAGGCGCTATGCCATGCTGCGCAGCACATTGCAATGCAAGGTTACCCACAGTGTCAAAATGTGTAGCTAGTAATTGATTGTCTGTAAAAAGTGGCCTCTGCGGTGTGTGAGAAACCGGGCTAAAAATGGGGTGTGGCTAACGGTCCATGTCTAGCATTTGTTGGTGGATAAACTAGATTACCTCCAAACCAGTTGACATGATTTGTATGTGTCAAAGCCAATTCAGGAAATTGGTATGGGTTATATTGGATGGTGTTGAAGTCTACCCTTATTAGGAGTGTTGCATACATGTTATTTACCTTGTTGACTGGGGTTTTCAAGTAAGTAAAGAGTGATTCAGCAGGTAGCCCTCCTAGTAGCCCTATCGCCACTTCTTATTAACGCCCTGACAGTGAGATGCCCTAACCCACTCTAACAGCCCCGTCCTACAATTGATGGGAATATTGATTTCCTGATTGCCCATCTTCTGTACCCACCTAACCTCTTGATTAAAAAGCTTTTTAGAAAACATATTTTTGCCTGGTAAATTTATCGTGACTGGGGCATGAGTTTTTTTTTACTATTAGCAATGCTACGGTCATGTCCAAGACGTCCCATCTATGCAGGGTGCCACTGACTATTTCCTAGGAGTTAAGCGTGACCATGAGCCTCATCTCCACCTCGTTTGAGGCTGTAAAAACAGACCATTGATCATCAGTCACTTATGTCAACATTCACCGTAGGCTGTGTCTCAACGCTAAAAGACAGGCCTGCCTAGGTTTGTGTGCTCATCAACATGATTAAACATATACAGCCAGGAAGTGTAAAGTCCTTGGACACAAGGAGATATCACTCTTGACGCATTACTCTGAATTATACACTTGACACAGAAGTTATCATGTAAAGCATTTAATATGACCCCTATTTCCTGAGGGTTATGTTCATTAAACAAGCTAAAGCAAAAGCAGATATAACATAACACACCTATGAACAAGATTGCCATGTGGGCAAAGAGAATGTTGGAAGAGATAAATAATGGAACAAGTGGTGGTTTAAGGTTAACAGCATGTGTAACCTTTATGTCTCATGGAGCTATACTACACGCCATCAGTCTAAATGCACTCAGCAAGCCCCAACCCTTCACTCAAGCTTAAGAGCAGAATGTGCTTTAAATTAAACAGCTCCTTCTGGGGTTGAGTTCTGCTTAGCTGGGCCCGGCTGTCTCCTCCTTGCTGCTGCTCAGGACTCCTCTGCGCGGCACTCCTCCCCGGCCCTGCAGGCCTCAATGTCCTGGCAAATCTGCCAATATTCCTCCTTTCCCTTTTTCTGCTTGGGCCTTATATGTATGATGGAACATGGTTTCCCTGCCTGTGTGTGTTCTTCATATCCACTATCTGGAACAGTAAAGCCTAGGGCTGAGCCGGTCACTGTGTTCGCAGAGTTAGGTCTCCTATGTAAAACTACATTAGGTGGATTTTCACGCCCCTCAGTGAATGCCTTCACTGCACTTTATGGCATCCGTGGAGCTCTGCATCATATATCTGTTGTCTGGAGACATCTCCCTCACTTGTTACTTAGTTTTTATTGCACCCCCTGGGCCTTAACTGGGCAGATGTGCGCGATAGGTCTGTTCGCGAATCCTTTTCAGATATAACACTTCCCCTTGTAAAGTCCATTGGCTGATCTCAGATAACACCTAATGGTGTGACGTCAACGCTCACAACCTACTGGTGTGCAGTTAAAGCAGGCAGCTGTTTGCTCATCTGCAAAAACAGGAAAGCACCACTTCCTGGACCTCGGTGAGGCCAAGAATATTCATCCAGCAAGTGTGCACACTAGCCTTCTGTGTAAACGTGCGCTGTATGTTTGACGAACATTCTTCGGCCATCAATGGCTGCTGGTCGCATGACATATGAAAAAGCTGTCTTCTACATTTGTCATTGTTTCACTGGCTACAGGCAGCATGAGATATGAAAAACTGTCTTAAATTAGGCTTCTTTTCAGGTCAGTGTGATGTTGGAGTGGGTTGTGTACACTGGTTGGATTGTGTCCATAAGGGATCCAGATTCGCTGGTGGCGGTTGCTGTACGACATCTGGTGTCTTGACTGTTTTATGGACAAGGTGTTGGGTGGTTCACTCTGGTTGTGCTTTCAGAATCTCGGAGACGGTGGGTGTGGACATTGAAGTGATTGGGATGTGTGGTGTAGAGGTGGAGTGTGAATAGGCCATGGTCTAGTATAGTAGCATTGGTTATCTGAGAGGAGCAGGAAGGGGAAATGGATTCGTAAATCGGTTTGTTGGAGCCTCTGGTGCGACTCTTCGATTGCTGCTTTTTGGCATTTACCTACGTTCTTAGCTGTGGCGTGCTGACCCATCTCGCCTACTCTCTAGTTAGTTTATGATGATTATTGCTGACGGTGTCCCTCTGCAGTTGCCATCGTATGTTGAATAACCAGATATTGAGTAGTTTCCTGAAGGTGATGTGGTCTTCTGGGGTTCCAATATCTATGTGCATGGTGTTAGAGGTTTGCAATTAAACATGATGCTCTTCCGCCGAAATTCGTTTTCTCTAAATGGTTTTGTCTCCATTTGTAGGTCGTTGCTGGATCTTAGGTCGCTTCTTAGGTGGTACCAGCTGATCTCGTCTTGGAGGAATTCAGCTCCTTGTCTGTGCAAGGCTTTGTGTGTGATGCAAAGTGCGTTGAATTGTATGCGTTTTTTGTGCTGGAGGGATGTGGTCTCTTCTGTTAAGTCTTAATAGGATCCCGGATGCTGTATTTTTAACCCTTTGGAGTTTCTTGGTGAGTCATTCCAGCATTCCTAGGTAGAGACTGTTTCAGTAGTCAATTCTTGCGAGTATCAGGAATAGGATTGTGAGGGAAGGAGGGGTAGGGGAGAAATCCTCAGAGTAGTCTTAGGAGGAAGAAACATTTTTGATGATTGCATTGACTTGTTGCCCCAGGGATATTCCGTTGTCCACTAGTATTTCTAGGCTGTTTACTACATCAGTAGTCTCCGGTTGTACTCCCATGCCCACCGGTTAGTCCATTTGAGGGTTGCCTGTGTTGAATCCTGCGGGTGAGGGCCTTATTTTCGTTTTTTCCAGGTTCAGTTTAAGGTCATTTGTGGTAATCCAATTGTAGACGTCTGTGAGGCAACTATTTTGTTCCTGGGTTCTGTTTGTTTTCACAATCAGTTGTGCATCGCCTGCAAGTTACAGGGAGTTGGTATGTGGGCTCGAATGATTTATCAGTGGGCCCATGAAGATGTCGAAAAGCAGAGGAGAGGGGCTGGATCCCTGTGGAACTCTGCAGACTATATTTTTGGTGTTGGGGGTGAAAGGTGGTAGGTAGGTTCCTCTGGTGTGGTTTGTTAGGAACGAGGTAAGCCACCCTAGTGCGGATTCCTGTATGCCACACTCCATTAGTCTTTTTGGTAGTATTGCATGGTTGATTGTGTATAAGGCCGCTGATATGTCCAATAGTATGAGGGGCGATTGGGCATTGTCGGCGTTCATCCTCCCCCCCCCCCCCCCCCATCATCCCGGTGCGCTAATTCCGTTCTCATTGGTCTGAAGCCAAATTGTGACCGGTCTAGTATTTTTTTGTTTCAAGGTATTTTAGTACGATCTTGCACAGGATTGTTGCTGGATAGGACAGGTTGGATCTTGGTCTGTAGTTGCTCGTGTCGTGTGAGCTTTCCGATTCCTTTTTTTTATCAGTGATTTGATGTATGCTGACTTTAAGGCGGACGGTACGATTCCTCGTTTGAGTAATTGGTTCAGTAAGTGTGTTGCTGGGTTTCTGTGGTCAAGGACCACAGAACCCAGATGTCAGGGGCAGGGGTCCCTCGGGGATCCTGCAAGGTTGGTGTCCTTGATCAGTGTGACAAAGGTTTCTTCCGTGATTTGTTCTAGGCATGTGAGGTTTTGCTATAGTCTGTGTTTCACCCAGTGGTTCAGAAGTTGTATTTGCCCGGCTTGTGTTGATGGTCTGCACCTATTTTTGATTTCAGGTGATTGGTTATTTCGGCACAAAGTGCTTGTGTTGGGATGATGGAATTCTTGCAGGAGGAGTTTTTTTTTAAAGAAATCTCTTAAGATTCTGAAGAGTTCTTTCTGTGGTTGTTTGTCGATTCTGTTCTTGTGGCATGATAGTATTTTTTTGATTTATATAGTCTGAGCGGCCTTCAGTATTTTACTTTGTCTTGTCGGTTGCATTGTTCTCCATTTTGCTGTCAGGTTTTTTTGGTGTGGCTTTGAATGGTTTTGCTGGTGCCAGGTGGTCTAGGGCCTTGGTGATCCAGGTGTTGCGTTTTCTGCTGCATCTACGGCTGTTTCGATGGGTTCCGTTCTGTTTGGAAGGGTGGAGTCTAGTAAGTTTGTTACGGCCTCAAGGTCTAGGTTCTTCCAGTTTCTTTACTTGTTGGCATGGAGCACCCTTTCGGGCTGGTAGCCAGGTTTGGAGTGAGATGTAGAATGTTATTAAGTAATGGTCGCTCCATACCATTGGTGTAGGTGGTGTGGATGCGCATAGTCCTTCTCTGCAGAAAATTGAGTCCAAGGTCTGTCTGGCGTTGTGGGTGAATCCATTTACTATTTGCTTGATATTCAATGTTTCCAGGAGTGCGCAGAGCGAGTTTGATGTGGTTTTGTTTTTCAAACCAGATGTTGAAGTCTCCCAGAATGACTAGGTTGTCGTGATAGGTTGATAAAGGCGGCAGCTAGAGCAAATTGTTGCGAGGTTGTAAGATGGTGGTCAGTAGATCAGAAGGAATCCTATGTTGGTTTGGTAGTCGAGTTGGGTCTTGGATGAGGAGGGATTCACAGTTTTCTACATCACTTGGGATGAATTGAGACGCTCAGATGTGTTCTTTGTGTAGGATTGGGACTGCCTTCTCTTTGATTTTCTCTGTTGGCGTGTATTCATTTAAAGTTGTGCTGTATGGTTTCCTTCACGATGGCTTTGTAGTTGCTGACAAATTAGACAATTTAGTATCCAGTAATAACATAGCTGGATTCAATAAAATCATTTAAAATATATGTTCCCAATTTCTGCTTGACTACCATTCAGCACTTTCTCCAAGAACTGGAGGGCTGCAGCATTGCTTCAAGTAACACCAGAAATTGAGGGGTGCTAGAAATGGCAAGAGCAGGAGAGGGGCTCAAACAAGGGGCATGGCCTACAAGTCACTGTCACGCTCAGTATATGAACAATTCAACTCGTTCTGTAAATGGGTCAAAAGGTTGAGTGAATATTAGGTCTGCGCGCCACTAAGAAAGTAATCACGTATAGTTGGTCTGATGTACCATGTAAGGGGGGTTCTTGGCTGCAGATACCAAACTGTGACCGATATTCACTTAGTCCAAGAAAGATAAGAAAGGGTAGTTGGGTAAGGTTCTGCGCCAGAATTAAAAGAATTCAAGACTCCAGAGGCATAAGGTCATTAATGATTTATGCAGCAATTTACCTTAATACAGGAACAAATTAATAGTATTAGCACTTTTATAATTTGTCCCCTACAACAGTATGCATTGATGCAAAAGTATAGAATAGTAACAGATTGCATGTCATAATGTTACATTCACTTTCAAATTTATCCTTACGTTGGTGCCCAAGACTAGACTATAAACTAGAGATTTTGTGATGGCCCACGAGACTCTTAGAAACGAAACTAGATAAGCAGGATGATTAGTTGTACACCAGAGTCAACTTAAATAGCTAAGAATTAAATACAGTACAGACTTATTATATATCCCCTCATATCTTTCATCTTTCTCTCCCCCCCCCCCTTACCTCCTTTTCATAGGTTTCTTTAGAACATGGGCAATAGCCAATTCTAAAGTAACTTTGTAATAATACATGCGGATGGTTGACATCAAAGTGAATGTATTCTGATTATGTATTAAGAATATATGTAACAATGCAGCAATCGGGGACAAAATAAGACAAACTAATGGTTGATGGCATCTTTAAATTGTGTAGTAACAATGTCAGGATGGTTAAACATTCAATGGAATGTCATACACACTAAGAGCACAATGTATGACAAACAAATCTAGGACATAGCTACCTGTACTAGTAGACAGCTGAATTGGCTTTACACCGTTTTGATTCTTTTGCTATGCCTTGACAAAGCCTGGTCATGGGAGAAACATTAGCACCTGCCGACATTTGGAGGATGTTGGCTTAGGAAGGCTTACTTCGCCTACGTCGACTTAGGGCTGTATTTAAGTACCTAAGGCCAGACGTGTTCTATTACTAAATCCCTTTTCTTATATACTTTTGAATATAGTTCAATTCCAGTGTGGAACCTTACCCAACTATCCTGCTTTCTTATCGCATTCTGTAAATAAATCACTTATGAGAGGACAAACAGCAAGGATCATTAAAAAAAAAAAAAAATTGATATCGATTAATTATAAATCAGGTAGCAGAAAAATGACCACACACCCGGCTATATTTCACAGATCTGTAATAATGGATCAAAAATCCAATATGTGGTGT
This sequence comes from Ambystoma mexicanum, assembly GCF_040938575.1. NCBI lineage: Eukaryota > Metazoa > Chordata > Amphibia > Caudata > Ambystomatidae > Ambystoma > Ambystoma mexicanum. The sequence continues at coordinate 495,615,367 of NC_090929.1, forward strand.
ATGTAATGCTCACAGCTCATTTCAATTTTCACAAAACTCGCCCCCAACAGAAACATTTCTGCAACCTACAAACCACATTCCCATTTAGACCACCACAGCTCATCAAGGAAGTGAGGTTTGGATTGTCCTACTTCAACAGAGCACCACTTTTCCTTTCCCTAATAGCATTCATCTCACAGCTTGTAAATAACTCACTGGGTGAGGTGCATGCAATTCACAACTCCCAGAAGTCTCCTGGAATGTGCTTCTGTACAATGTTAGGGCATCAAGAAGTAGACACAGAAAAGAGAATTTGGGCTATAAACTTGTATTAACTAAAAAGTAGGGTTGGAAAAAGGCCCAACTTGCCCTATGATAAGGACGGATTTCCCTGCATAAATAAAACCAATGGTAGTCTATGTTAATGTTAAAGGATATTTGTACCGCACAATATCACCACCGGAGTGGTCCACTGGGGGCTCTGAAAAAGGGAAGGGGGCGAGTTTGTGGGAATAAGCTGGAAAAGTGCAAGAGAGCAGTGATGTCCTGTTGGCAGCCTCAGCCCGGTGGGTTCGTTGGCTGGGCTTGGGGTGTTTTACGTCCGGTAATCGCCGTGTGCTGTTGTGTGAGTAAATGTGTGGTTTGTTTTGTTGTTGCAGTGTAGTGAAGTTTGTGCGGATTGTTGTGTTGAAGGCTTATGGTTGTGTATGGTTAGAGTTTGAGAGGTGTATGCAGAGGGGTGAAATTGTTAGTGGATTGGTTAATTGGCATTGCTGTCCTTGCAATTATGCCTAGGTGTGATGCTTGCCATCATTCAATATCCTATCTAGATGTGAGGCAGGCCAGTGATCACGATTCCATCTAAGTGCGGCACTTGGTAACATTCACAGTTTCATTGAAGTGTGGTGCATGCTAACATTCACATTTCTATCTAGATGTGACGCAGGCTAAAGTTAAGAATGTCATCTGAGTGTGGCACATGCTAACTTTCACATCTCTATGTAGATGCGACGCAGGCTAATCTTCACAGTTCTTTCTAGGTGTGCCACTAGTTAACATTGGCAAGTATGTTAGTATGTAATGCAGGCAACATTTACAGTCCAGCCATGAGTAGATTTAGGCTGGTGGTCACAAGTATAAGTCTATGGCATTCTACTTTATTGAAAGGTAAGGTAGAGTGGCAGGGGCTTATCGAGTAGAGTAATTGCTCTACACCCCACCCATGCCACACTTACAGTTTCTTTTGTTGGTGTCTGTTAGCTGCTGGCTTCATTGGCTTCCCCCGCAGAAACCTGCAGACACTTCTTGAAGCCTCCTCTGTAGGAGCCGCCCTTTGCCTTGGACTCTTAGCCGCAGGGGCTGCCAGGCAGAGGGCTGCTTTGGGAGGTTTAGTTAAGACCGGAGAGGTAGCCAATCACGAGTGGAGGGGGGGAAGGGAAGAGAGTCTGGGAACAAAGCAGCACATGGGGCCTGTTGGCACATGGAGACACAGCACCAGATCAAAAAAAGGGCCAGATGGGACAGGGGTCACATCAGCTCACCTGGGAACACCGCATTGTTAATGGCGTCCTACGGTGTAGCTCCATGCCTCTAACAGTGCAAGTCCAAGTAGCCAATCACAAGTGGAGGGAGGGCCAAGAAAGAGGAAGGGAAAAGAGTCAGGGAACAAAGCAGCATGTGGTGCCTGGGGGCACATGGAGACACGGCACCAGATCAACAAGAACAAAAAAAGTCCAAAGTAAAAGTTTGTCTGTGTGCAAAACCTATGCTTGCCCTCACATCTGTTTGTATGCAATATTTAGGGATGTTCGCATCAAATGAGAAGTGTGCAAATAAAAGTACAGAGCTTCTTTTACCTCTTGGGTGAAAAAGGGGTTTCCCTTACCCAAGTTTCAAATAGTTCACGTTATCAAAGAAGGATTCCCTTTCCCAGGCTTTCAAGTCTGTCAATGTTCCAAAATAACAATTTCTTGGGATACTTATCGTTTGGTTACCTTGCACCAATTTATAAAGTTCAGTGCCTCAATTTCAGTTCACATACATTTTCAGTTATTCAATCACAAAGTGGCTTTTCCTTAGGTGGGTGTATTTGCTCTAGACGCAGTTGTCGCAACACACGGCACACCCATTACAGATCACGCAACCAACACCTCACTTGTGTCTGCTTCATTGGTATCTTGCCACAGTTTCAGCTTTACAGTTTGGCTTGACATTGACATTTCACATGCCCTTGATGCTTTATTATTGCTGGTTTTGCCACCATTCACTGGTTTAGTAGCTTTTTCTTGCAAAGACCAACATAGGCTTCCCAGTACACACTACGGCTAGGAAACCGGTTTAAGTTCATTTGTTCAAAGCATCTGGCGTCCCTTTCCAGGTTTCATCGTACTTTACTCTTGCATACAGGTTTTCTTTTCTCAACCATTCATTTCTGCTCGACTCTCTGCAATGCTTGCTTGACTCTCCAATGTTCATCACAACCATTCATTTCTTTCAGTCATAATTAAGGATGTCTGCTTGACATTTGGCAAGACTTCTTTAACAGTTCTCGGTGCCTGTTAACGCTTACCTTATCTCAGTAGGAGCGTAATTGGCCTGAACATCCTCATGATCTGCAAATACTGGATTAACAGGAATTTCCCCAGTCACCAAAAGAGAGAAAGGGGTGGGGGTGGAATTAATCTAATGCAGGTCATTATACTATGGCTCTCTCCTTTCCACCCTGAGTGCCCTTATAATGTCTGAATGTCCCGTTCCCCTTCTCACCAGTGCTTTTTTTGTTAGGAAGCTCTCCGTCCTGCTTTCGGGCAGGGGTGTGTTGATAATGAGGCACAAGAATATTCCAGACTGGAAAACGTTGAAAAGCTGTTCCAAGTGTCTTCATGCTTTGGGCTTTTGCTGTAGTCAGTTGGGTGTTGGAGAGATGGAGATCGCTTCTCTTGAACAAAATCTAAAATATCTTTCTTTTGCAGGGTCGATGAGGAGAGAATCGCACTTGAGGAAACACAGCGTCGAAGAAAAAACATGAAGTCTTCTCTTGAGGTACGTATGCGCACGTAATTGGAAAGGCGCGCAGCGATATGTGCCTTCGTGACCAAGAGGAACATTCTCCCTCTCTAGAGGCCAGGTTTTGGAAAGCTCAGAAAAGTTTGTAGGAGCTTCGGGAAAGTAAGCGCATAGTTTATTTTCGCTTGCAACTAATGTTTAAATGTTTTTCTATAACTGTAATACCTTGTCTTGCAGGTTAAACGGAGGTTGAAGGATCCACAGTGAAGCTGCGGCTGAAGTAGTAGTAGCGGACTGAACCGCGGAACTCTGAGGAAGATTCGAACTGCTGGAGGACTGCTGCTGCGGAAATTCTCATCAGGTACGTTGAAACTTTGGTCTGTGGATTTTCTGTTCACTCGATAAATTCATAACTTTTCTGTTGTCTTTACAGGTCTGTGAGCAGAGCGCCGGTGAGCCTTACACTGCTGTCAGCGGAACGAACGTGAAGTGCGCGGGCGGGGCTTCTATAGTCCTCCATGCCAAACTACTAGTACTCTGTTGCTACTCAGTCTGCGACCCGCAGGGCGGCCATCTTAAGGGAATTGGTTAACTATTAGATCTCTATGGGAGCCCACTGTGAATCTCATACTGAGGATTGTGAAGAATACCTGGTACGCTGTGCTAGTAACCATCTAGCCCCCACAGATCGGCCCAAAGAACCCTTTCTAGCCTGCATACCTGGTCCCAAACCTTCAAGCCTGGAGGTGATTATGACAGTGCCCTGTTCACCGGACGTCTTCTATATTCAAGTGTTCTTAGTTTCTTTTGTGCAGCAGGGTCCCCTGCGTTCTGGCCAGCCTCACTGGTTTCCAGTTACGTGTCTGGCCGCTTCGGTCGATGTGGAAAAACCTCCTTTTGGCTCTCGCTGCTTCGCGCCACTTATCCACGGCCTCAGATTCCCTTCTAAGGGACTTCGCTTCACCCCAATTCCTTCCCTCGACCACCGGTAAGCACGGTCTTCGCGGTCCTGCAGCTGCAAAGGCCCAGGGAGCTTCTCTGCTCCTGGTGTCTCTACAGCATTCCACAATGCGGATTCCGCTTCCCCGGCTTACTCGCAAGTCTCAACCTGGTTTATCTCTGGTTCCCGCTCCTCTGCTGCTGCAGCCTCTCGTCCCGCCATTTTCCCAGGAGGAAGAAGTCGTCCTCTTGCCATCGCGTCCTCATTTTAAAGTTCCCGGCATAAATTAAGTTTTCAGAAAGACTAGACCGCTCCTTGTCAAACCAACAGTCTTTCTTCAGTGTTTGATGTTTCTTCCTCGTTCCAGCACCAAAGTGGTCTTTGTGTGGATAAGATTCAATAAAGAGAGGATGTATGTCTCAGGTGTGTCTCTTCCTCGTCCCGGTACCGGACTGGTGTTTACTGGGAGAGGATTTATTTGAAAGATAGGGAAGGGACCGGTAGTAACCTACAAGGGCCTGGAGGACATTTGACCCTTTAGAAAAAGCGAAATTGGTGATACTGTGTCACACCCAAGTGTGCCTCATCCCCACTCCAAGTCACCACCACCCAGGTGATCTTCCCTCGCATATCCACCCCCAGGATCAGGATCCAATAGCGAATGCCTTTCCCTGGCCACCTGTAATGAGGATTTATATTGGGCAGAGAAGTGAGGACGCCCTGAGATTCCTCAACACACACACGGTGTTCAGTCATAATACCGAGAAAAAAAATGTCAAAAGAATTTCGAAAAAATAATGTCGAAAAAATATCTAATTCTTTATTTTTTTATTTATATATTTTTTGGGGGGGTTCGCCAGTTAAAAAAAATAAAAATAAAAAAAAAATGTAAAAAAAAGGGAATGGGGAGAACCCCCCTTTTTGAATAAAAAATAGTGAAAAAGAAATTCGATTTTTTTTCTCCGACATTTTTTCGAAATTATGACTTGACATTTTTGTATTCGATATTATCACTATAAACCCACACACACGGAAATGCAGGGCTCGTGCCCAGGCAAGGTTTTTGCAGCGTCCCGGGGTCCTGTCCTGGCTATTTACAACCTACTTAAAGTCATGGACTGCAGTTAAATGTGTAAATGTCCCCAATCCCAGAATATACAGAAAGATCTCTGGAAACTGGAAATGTACATAATTTCAAAAATGTTATGTATTACAGCAATATCAAAGAACTCGAATCGTACACTAATACGCTATTGGAATCAACTTTGTATACATTAAGAAACAAGGCACAAATATTATGGGCCTTCATGTCTGCCAAAATAATTCTACTCAAATGCTGTGAAGGACAGTAACGAGAATTCCAGGGAGCTGTGTGATAAGAAATGAAGGACAATGTTGAACTGCAGAATTAAAAAAAACAACAAAAAAAAACAGCACTAAACAAAAATAAATACTACAAAAGTCATACATGAAACAGACTAGAGTCAGTAACAGTTTTTGATAACACTTTGCTGTGTTTGTGTCAATTATAAATACATTTATCACATAGTTTCACATTATAAGGCGCACTTTCTAGTCAAACTGTTCATATTTGCATGCAGTTATGTGGTATAAAAAAACATCAAAAGAATTATTAAGCCATGTATTTTTCTCACAATACGTTTGCTGTTTATTCCTGGAAACCACTGCTAGAGAAGTCCTCTCTATTGTCATATCTTTGGTTGATTACTAATGTAATCTAAACCTATGTCTCTAGAACAACAAAACACATGGAAAAACACCAACTGCTGGACCAGGCACAGGTCGGCTTCAGACCAAAGAGGAACATAAACGGCACTCCTCTCAATCTGGCATGATCTAAGCACAAAGGGAGACTCCAACAAGTTCAGCTCTAATACTTCTGGACCTCTGCAGTATTCGACACAGTCAACCATGACATCCTCATCAAAAGACTGGAAGAAATGGGAATCGCTGACCTAGCACTACCCTGGATCAAATCATTCCTAACAGACAAACTGTCTGGATTAAACATTTAAATCCACTCCAAGAGAAACCACCTGGTGAGTACCACGAGGATCGTCCTCATCTCCACTGCCCTTCAACATCTACTGGACTACACTAATCAAGCTAATTAAAAAGACACGGCTTAACATGCTACAACTACGCTGATGACACAGATACATGAAAAACACAAAGCTGGAAGACTGTTACAAGAACTCGGTTGGATGAAAACAAAAAAACGGCCTCAAACTCAACCCAGGCATGACAGAAATAATTATTCTATACAAAAACGGGGAAAAGAGACCACTACATCCCAATGCCAACAGAACTCGGAACAGCACCAACAGAAAAATCTGGGAGCCTTGATGGACAACGATTTAACACTAGAACCACAAGTGAACACAATAAGCAAGACATGCATCTTCCTCCTGCACACAGTAAAAAGGATCCTACCATTCCTTTCCTTCACCCGTAGAACATTTACCATCATCTCCCTCATCCTGTCCAGAATATACTACGCCAATAGCCTATACCCTGGAAAGCCGAAACCCCTGCTAAAGAAACTAGGTATCGAAAACACAGTGGCCAGACTCCTGCTCAGACTAACTTGAAGGGAACACATCACCCCAACGCTAAAAATGCAACCTTGGCTACAAATCAAACAACGTTCAAAACAATGGGCATAACGCACAGAGAAACCGACGGCCAAGGAGCAGAATTCCTACAAAAGAAAATAAGCATCTACCTTCCAGCAAGGCCACTCGGATCAAGCAACGACTTTCACCTAAAATCAAAATCATACAATAACATTTAGAGGGCCATCATTCTCCCAACTGGCAGCAAAAACTTCAAATTGCCTCGAATAAAAACATACGCAATACAAAAGGATCACCTGAAATTCAGAAAACATCTTAAAATGTGGCTCTTCAAATCAGAATCAGACAGCAACTACTAGGAAAAACAAAGCCTCCACTGGAAACAGAGCTCACCCCAACACACATACATTGAAAAAACTACACAGAAACAGGCTTACTCCATGCCATGAAACAAGGGGAAACAAAGCTCCATTTACTATAGAGATCAATCAACATCACATCCCTAGATTTAGAGACCTCCGAAGAAACTATTTCACAACATGCCCAGAACACCCCATTAATCAGTACATTCGTTTAGTAGGTTGGGGAGCCGAAGATATTGTATTAAGAGTACAGTTAAGTAGGAGATGGCATTTGAGGAGGGACCCACAGCTTGTAGGTGTTTGGTCATTTACCCACCCATTGACTGCCCATCGCAATGCAAATCCTTATGGCCATTCCCTCCCACTAAATGACTAATGGTGTAATAAACATGTCTTATAAACAAGTGTGCCTGATTCCTTGTACTGAAGTCTTGTTAAAAATGAGCATTTGCAAAGCCAGCATCTGGGGCATATGTACAGGTATTAAATAGGCATTTGCCAAGCACTGTTATCATATGGCCAGGTAATCACATAATTTGCCAGCAGTTGAGATCTTATGGCCAACTAGTACCATAATATCAGTACCTAGCAAATTCCTATTACATACCTAAACAAAAGCACAAACTCTTGGCTTTGCCAACACTTGTTTACTCAATGATGCATCCTCTTCTGTATTGCTTCTTCCTTTAGAAGATTATATATTTTATGTTAATGACTTGACCTAAAACACAGCTGAGCATCAATGAACATTCATGGAAGGCTAGCATTAGGACAACTGTAAATGGTCATTGAAGCACCAACATTAAACTTGTTCAACAACCTACATTATTAACTGATATTGACATTTTATTTATATCGCGCTCTTACGCAAGTGTTTCAGAGCGCAACAATGCAAGGGAGGGGAACAGGGGAGAACAAAACAATCTTACTAGGCCCAGTGACATTGAGAACACGCAAGTGCATGGGAAAGGTGCAAGGAAGGGGGATTAGTGGAAAGTGCAGAGGAGAAACAAATAATAAATGAAATAAATAGTAACGGCAATCAACAGTGCTGTGCAGCCAGCAAGTGGCAAGTGATGGGTTTAAGGTAGCAGACAAGGTATGTCTGATAAGGGCAGAAAGAAAAGCAAGGGGGTGGGGGGCTGTATGGGTACAGATACAGACCCCAGTGTAAGGGGTGGCCCGTAGGCAGTGCAGGAGGGTGGCAGTGTGTACAGGTACCTGGGCCCGGAGGACAGAGGGTGGTCAGGTGCAGAGTGCCAAGAGAGAAACAGATCAGCAGGGGAGAGGGGGGCGAAGGCAGAAGCAAAGAGAAGGGACTTGAGGTGCTTCTGGAACCGGAGATGGTTCGCCTCAAGTTTCAAAGTGGCAGGGAGGCTGTTCCAAAGGGAGGCCAAAGATCTACACTCAGCTCGTTTCTATGAAAAACGACTGACCCTGAGGGAGTTAGAGGAGCGAAGAGCTCGAGAGGGGAGGTATTCACAGAGGGATAGTTGCAGGTATTTTGGACCCAGGGCCCAGAAAACCTTATGGACAATGCAGTGGGTTTTGAATGTAATCCTTGCATCCACTGGGAACCAGTGAAGGGATTTCAGAGCTGGAGAGATACGATCCCAGGGAATGAGGCCAAGGACAAGTCTTGCAGTCCTGTTCTTGATTAGTTGTAAATGGCGAAGAGTAGAGGCAGGTAGATTTAGAAAGAGGCTGTTACAGTAGTCCAACCTAGAGAGAAGCAGAGCTTGAGAGACAGTGAGCTTCTAAGGGAAGGAGAGGAAAGGAAGAGTAACTGAGGAGGTGCAGTAGGAAGTAGACTTTTTAGAGACAGATGTGGGCGGAGAAGGAAAGTGTGGCGTCAAAGACGACCCCGGGGTTCTTAGACTCGCAGGTAGGGGCAGGAGGGCAGCCAAGGGAGGCTGGCCAGAGAGTAAGGGGAAAGGATGGTGAAGGTGTACCGATGAGGGGGATCTCAGTCTTGTTGGCATTTAGACAAAGATAGTTAGCTGCACACCAATTTTGAATGGCAGTTAGGCGATGAGAGAAGGAGGAGGTGGCCGAGGGCAGCCTGAAAATGAGTCAAGTGTCGTCAGCGCAGCACTTATAATTTGCACAGAAAATGGCAATGTAGTGGGCGAGAGTTGCCAGGTATTGGTTGAAAAGCCATGGCAAGAGGTTAGACCCCTGCGGAACAACACAGGTAGAGAGGGAGGATAGGAAGGACCAAAGTTGTACCTGGGAGGGTCGATCAGAGAGGAAAGAGCCTGATCAGTGATACCCAGGTTATCAAGGAGCCGGTTGAGCAGGGTGATATGGTTGACTGTGTCGAAGGCAGAAGAGAGATGATAGATAAGGACTGAGAGAATGTTAAAGTCAAAGTTGGAGAGCAGATCATCACTGATGTTCAGGAGAGCAGTTTCCGTGCTTCTGGCAGCTCTGAAGCCAGACTGGTGGTCATAAAGAGAGCCAACAAAACCGGAATGAAGGTTAAGCTGAGAGATGGCCAGCTTTCCAGGAGTTTACCCAGAAAGGGAATAATAGAAATTGGCCGATAGCTGGACACGATGGATCAGCTGTGGTTTTCTTGAGAAGAGGATGCACAAAGGAGTGCTTCAGAGTGGAGGGGAAAGATCCTGAGGCAAAGGAGAGGTTGCAAAAATCGGCAAGGGCCTTGAAGGTTTTAGATGAACTGGGAGGAACCTGTTTTGACGAAGTTGTCATAGATCGGACTTGTCTTGCGACCTCATCAAGGGAGAAAAGAGGAAAGTATGAGGGAGGGTGGACAGGTGACTGTAGGAGGGACAGCAACCTCAGACAAAGATGGGGGAGGGGAGGGTGGCAGGATGGGTTTTTGAGATAAAGTGAGAGGCAAGGGCATTGCAAAGAGCCTGGGAGGCAAGTGGGGGGGGGGGGGGGGGGTAGAGACTGCAGCAGGGTTGGACAGCTGCTTGCAGATTTTAAAGAGTTTGGCTAAGTTCTTAGATGCCACAGAGAGACAGGCTTGAATGTGGACTCTTCTTGGTGCAGACAGTCAGTATTGCCTTTGGAGCAGGCGACGGGCCAGTTTGTCAGAGGATGAACAAGAAGTCCTCCATTTCCTCTCAGTCCCCCTACACTTACGTTTAAGTGTAGCTAGGTCGGAGTCGTACCATGAACTGCACTTAGCTTTGGACTTCAAACGTATCCTCATGACAGGGGAAAGAGCATCAATAGTATCAGAGATAGAAGAGCAGAGCAGGGATGGGGCTGTGTCCAGGTGAGAGTCAGCCAGAGGTGAAGGGAGAGAGAAGGTGGCAGTGAAAGCCTCAATTGACACACGTTTCATGGACCGGATGTCCGAGAAGGTAGGTGGCAGTGTTGGGGTAGGCTTTGCTTTGGGGTGGGGGAGGCAGGAGGAGGCAGTGATCGCTCCAGGAGAGAGTAGTAGTCAGAGTGGAAGAGAAGGGGGAGGGCAGAGTAAGTTGGTCCAGAGGGGAGGATAGAAAGGGAATCGCAGAGGTCGCAAAAGAGCACACATGAGGAACAGGGAGAATCGTGATGGATGTTAAGGTCACCAAGGAGAAGGAGTTGAGTGGTTGAGGCCAGCCCACTCAGAAACGACGTGATTTGACCAGGGGGCTGGTAAAGGGTAGCAACAGTAAGTGAGTGGCTAGGAGAGAGAGCCTGCAGACAAGGCATTCGAAAGAGGAGTAAATATGAGTGGGAATGATAGATGCAGGAATCCACTCAGGAAAGTGGAGGGCTACACCCCCTCTGGGCCAGGTGGACCTAGGCACGGGGGGGGGGGGTGGTTCTTGTAGCCATCAGGGAGGAGAGTGTCATAGCTAGTGACAGAGCTGGCCATGAACTATGTCTCTGTGAGACCGAGGACATCAAGGTCAAGTTCTTTCAAGAGGTGGCAGATGTCAGAAGAGTGTTTGACAGCAGAGCGAGAATTGAGAGTGGCAAGATGAAGAAGGTTGCCAGCCTTCACAACCTTCTGGGAAGGGGTACAAATCAGAGGTACTCCCTGCGGAGGTGTGGAGGGAGCCCGAGGTGAGGCAAAGGAGGAGGGAAGAGAGGGCAACATAGCCAAGGGAGGAGAGGAGGGAATAGCAGGAGATGAAAGGAAGTTGATGAGGCGAGGGAACCACATATCAAAGAGGAGGAGATTGGCCCGAGGGCCTTGGGCCATGAAAGTGCCATTTAGGTAGACATTAATGATGACTCTGAAGGAATCTATGAGGACCTCCCAGTGGGTGCCGCCATTAATGGGAGGAGGAGGAGACAGGACAGAGCAGATCATATGAGGGGCCCATAGATCTGGCGAAGGAACGACAAAGAGGATGTCGGTGAGGGTCTGTCTAGAAGAGGCGCTGGAATAGGCATTAGTGATGGGGAGACCTGGGTTGGAGGCCAAGATAGTTTTTTTAAACAACTTCTTACCAGACTTAGTGAGAAGGGAAGGAAAGTTGATAGAGAAGCAATTGGAGTAGATAGGACAGACAAAGCGCCATGGGTGAGTAAAGAGGAGGGAGTGGGAGGAGTATTCATTTACAGCTGTATGGAACAGTCACTGGGCTAGCAGGTTACAATCAATGGCCAAAGTTAAATGCAAAACACACCCACGTCTGGATTTCAAAGTTAAATGCTAGGGCACAGTAGGTATAGAATCACAGTATGAATCAGAAGTCAAACGGGAGTGCAGAAGCAAGTGCATTTGAGAGCATAACAGGGAGAACAAGCAGAGAGGGAAGTGAAGGACCGCAGAAGGGAAGAGGACAAATCAGGAGGGAACTAACCCATAGTCAACGAGTCTTGGTAGTCCGGTAGCAACCTCAGGGAGGGTCGGATTGTGGCAATAGTAACTTGCAATGTATTTTTAGAAATACAACCAACTTTGAAGCAATAGCGGACCGCAGACAATAATATGGTTATGTAAACATGCCTTCCCTTAGCTTGACAGTGCTCTGTGCCGGACGTCGAGCATTCTTGAACATTGCATTACATATGCATTGGATAACCCTAAAATAAAAGTGGAGATGCGGCAGGCAGGCTTTTTCCTGGCACCAAATGCAGCTACAATTACTATTTTCTTAAGAGCAACAGAAATTATTTTAAGATGCTCAACAGAGAAAAGGTTGCTGCAACCGCGTTCACCCGCAGTATCTATAAAGCACGTCCCCCAAAACAAAGGATGCTAAAAGCCAAGATGTCACAGTTTCACCTGAACAAAGAGAAGGATCTGGGATAGGAGGGTGGGAATGTTTTCAGATTTCTTTCTGAAATACTGTTAATTTAGTAGTAATTTGCATTTTGTTGCACTGATGTATATGGAGTAATCTTTTACTTGTTCCCATTCTATTGTTACTCAGTTGTATTATTTTCTATATAATTGTTAACCCTTTAAGTGCCATGGGCATTTCCCCCCCAGTGCCAGAGCCTTTTTTGGTGATTTCGGTATGTGGCCATTCAATGCTGTGTAACTTGTTTGTTACATGAGATAACTCGGCCAAATTTGGCTCCTTTTTTTCCCCACATGTAGGCGGTTGTAACGCCACACGGGAATCCTAGGTTGCTGTAGGGGGGTGAGAGAAAATGTTGGTTTTTTTCAAACAATGCCAATAAAATGATGTACAAAGAAGCCTGTGTTTTTTTCCTTGTAAGAGCTAGGAACAAATGGTTTGCTGTGCTGAATTCCCCAATTTCCTGGCTTTCAAGAACAGGTTGAGTGGAAACGAAAAAAAAATATTTTGATGTGGTTACCAACTGTTTTGGGAGAGGTAGGCGATTTTGGCCATTTTTGCCAATTGGACATGCATGGACAGAATGAAAGGGTAGGAAAGCCGAATTGGAGGACAGAAAGGCATATATTTCTGAAAAGAAGACAAAATTCCAAGTTTAGGAAGGGGTGATTTGCGTAGGTCAAGCAACAACTAGGTAGGGAAAAATGCCATAGATCGGGGGGAAAAGCGGGAAAATGACCAAAAAAAAAAGTTGTGTTGGACATGGTTGGCTTGGTACGACAATGGCTTCTATGAATTTTGAGAAAAGCAATGTTCCGCTACATTCCCCCGACTCTTGCAGTTAGGAAAGCACACACTTTTTGTAGTGTTTTACAAAACAAGCAATACCACAAGCCAAACACTGAGCCATGGTACACAGGAGTTTTATGATCACGGCCTGAACAGACACACTTAGCATGTGTAAATCGGAAAACCAATGTGGTGAGGAACGGCAAGCATACATTTTTTGAAAGAGCACAGGCAGACCTTTTCAAGGGTAGGTGACTTGTGCAGGTTACAAAATTGTATGGTGCCTAAAGCAGCGACTAAATGTAGGTCACATTTGGGAAATGAAAGGGTTGTGTGACAAAGGGCACAAGCAAATGGGTCAAAACGTTATGAAAACCCCAAACACAACAAATGTTATACCTTCATGCGTTCCCTCAGGTGTCCCGATGAAAACGCTACCTCACATGTGTGAGTGCACCTACCTGGGCGCCAAGGGGAAAGCCTAAAACACAAGTAACCCCAAGTCTGTTTTCACACTCTCACATCATACAGATATGGGCCTCGGGTGTCCAAGCCACCAAGGAAAACAGGGAACCCCATGCATTTCCAAAAAGAGGACACCATCCGCAGAGGTATGATTTGCGCAAATCGGCCCATAATTTATTACCCAGACACCCCCGCAAAGTCCGAATTGTGGGAAAAAAACTGCATTTTCCACACATTTCACTCGGCTCACCCATCAAAACACGCCGCCAACACCACATGGCCTACCGTCCCGCGTTCCCACAGGTGTCCCGATGAAAACAGTATCTCACATGTGTGGGTGCACCTACCTGGGCGCCAAGGGGAAAGCCTAAAACACAAGTAACCCCAAGTCTGTTTTCACACCTGAATGTCATACTCTCTGCAGACGGGCACATCATACAGATATGGGCCTCGGGTGTCCAAGCCACCAAGGAAAACAGGGAACCCCATGCATTTCCAAAAAGAGGACACCCGTGGGAATCCGCAGAGGTATGATTTGTGCAAATCGGCCCAGAATGTATTACCCAGAAGCCCTGGCAAAGTCTGAAATGTGCCGAAAACCCCCCCACATTTTTCACTTTGTCGGGGGTTCTGGGTAAACATTCTGGTCTGCTTCGCGCAAGTTGGACCTCTGTGGATTCCTACTGATGCCCTCTTTTCAGAAATGCATGGGGTTCCCAGTTTTCCTTGGTGGCTTGGACACCCTATACCCAAATCTGTAGGTATCTCCCCAAACCCTTTTGTGGCCTTTTCCCTTTGCAGCTAGATTGGTGAACCCACACATGTGAGGTACCGTTTTCGTTAGGACATCTGTGGGAATGCGGGAAGGTATGACATCTGTTGTTGGCAGCGTGTTTCGGTGGTTGAGCAGAGTGAAATGTCAGGAAATTGTGTTTTTTACCCGCAAATTTGGAATTTGTCGGGGTTTCTGGGTAGTAGATTCTGAGCCGATTTGCACAAGTCAACCTCTGGATTCCCACGGGTGTCCTCTTTTGGGAAATGCATGGGGTTCCCCGTTTTCCTTGCTGGCTTCGCATGCTGACGTGAAACTGAAGGTAATCCAGCCCCCTGGCAGTGAGGGGGGACCTCCCCCTCAAATAGCCCGGGGGTTGAATTACAGTTTTGAGCGATCCCTGCTTTGCAGGGATCGCTCAAAACAAGGTGCCAAAAAGGACGAGCCATCTCATCCTTGGCACTGCACATGCAATTCCAAGGACGAGATCTCACCCTTGGCACTGAAGGGGTTAAATAAAGTTGGTAAAAAATAAAATTAAAAAAAAATATAAACACTGCAGTGTCTTCAACCAGTTCCATTTGTCTTCCAAGAATTAAACTAGTTGGTACCCATCCAATATCCTATAGATGATGTGCATACCATCAGTAATAACAGGATGGGTACAGAAACCAAAGTGGTAATATTAATTAGGGTATTTATATTTGTTGACTATGTTTCGCATTTAAAATAAACAAGCAATGGAACTTCATTATGGGGGAACAAATGATGAATACAATAAACAGTACATAGTTTAGAAAACAGGAAAGCACATTGCACCAAGGAGTATTCCAACAGTAAATTATGACATCACAAGGACAATCCGTAAATTCCTAAAACTTCAATCCCGTAGCGAAGTTTAACAAAACACAGAACCGACAACGACACAATCAAAAAACAATGCGGCCTCTACTTATTCCAAACTCACAATAGAACATGAAATCTTAACATTAACCAAACACATTTTCTGCAATGGCATCTACTTTTCCCTCGGCTCCCCAGGATAAACTCCCGCACCTGGGTAATGTTTTATACATTTTTTCGTTTCTGCCGTGCCTGGGGAGACTCCCCCCGCCCTCTTCTGCTCCAAGCCCCCTCCCACACACCTGAACCGGATTGGTCTAGAAGCTGTGCACGTGGCCGGAAGGTCCCATCGCCAGTGATGCCCCAGGGCAGCTAGCAAAGGGCCAGAGCCAAGAGCTGCTCCTTCCCAGTTTGCCCCTGTTCGCCCGGGATGCCGTGACACTGACAACCTACAGCTGAGAAGGTAAGTGTGGTGTGGGTAGGCAGTACAGCCATTACGGTACTCCATTAAAACCCCACCTCTTACTACATCAAATCTTCCATATATTTTCAATTAAACAAACCTAACACTTCGATGCAAGTTACACATAGCCTTGATTACATACAGACGTGTGCCCATCATTTGCCTCCTTTTCCCCGCTCCAAATCCATATCGACCTAAGCGGAGGGTCTCGTGCCAGAAGGACCCCCTTACTAGTCCTCCACCCAGGACACCCACCCGCTCTATACCCCTTACCCATTCTCAGACCTACAAAGTACTGCCGTTAGTCTGATTCCTGCTGCAAGCCACTACTCCACTGAAAGTATTTTTTATTGTGTTTGATACTCCGTCAAATTAGTAACTTACCTGTGTCTCTCACTGCTCCCCAAAGTTTAATCCAACTGGTATTCATTGCTCTGGTAAAGTAGCATCTATCCAGTTTCTCACAGTTCTCCTGAAGTTGAACCTAATTGGTTCTCATTGCTTTGCCAAAGTTGTATTCTAATAAGTCTATTAATGCGCTCAGAGATAGGCATTGAATAAGCATTTGCACTGGGGTGAATTTTGGCTCCCAGCTGCCCTCAGAGAGGAATTTTTGTAAACATTTGCACAATGTTGAATTTCTCGTCTTGGCAGCGCTCAGTAATAGGCATTGTGCAAGCACATGCATTGTGTTGCATTGCTCTCCCAGGTGCACTCAGATAGCCAGGGCATAGTTTCTCACACTGCTTGGTGACTCACTCATCGCCCCATCATGCTGGCACTGGACGTACCACTCTTCCGATCCTACACCCCACAATTCGCTAATAATGCAGCTTGGTGGCGTGCAACACTCCAGAACCCCCATCATTACACACCAGCCTACATCTCGCACCATAACTCCCCCACCCCCTGCCAAACTCACCCTGTTCCCTTCCCCTGGCACTGTTGCAACTCTCCCCTCCTCCCTCAGTGCAGCAAGAGCCATTCATGCCAATACAACCCCATCAACAAATCCTTAAATATCTAGCACACTTTATACCCCGCAAGCACCCCACAAATCGCTCAAGCCTTGCTCATCGCAGACCATCACAACACACTTCTCTCCTAGAGCCACTGGCTATGCTCACCAGCATTCTCCCCCCCACTCCCAACCCTGTCTGAGCCACTCAATTCCCCTCCAAAAACTCCCTTGCAGACCAGCATCCCCCTCAAACTCCCACCCTCTGAACATCCCACCATTCACTCCCATAACCCCCCCCCTCCCCGCCCAATCCTCCAACTCGTTTACCTTAAGCCATCTTGCATAATCATTAACGTCAGATTGGTCTCCAAAAATAGATAACATCTTTGACTTCACAATCCTATTCATCACTGAAACCTGGTTCACTGATTACTACAACCCCATCACGCACTAGGCCTTTCTGTCCGACTACTCCCTGCTTGTCCAAAACAGGCCCAGAAGAGCGGGGCAGGGAGAGGGGGGGGGGGGTGACGGGGACTAGCCCTCCTACAGAAGCAACACCATTCAGTAATATCCACCGAGAATCTACCTTGCAGCACTGAACGCGAATCACTTCTAGCAAAGTTCTGCCTCAGTTCTTCCTGCTCTCACAGCTTCCTTCTCCTATATAGGCAACCAGGCTATGACCGGAACTTCGCCAACTCCTTCTGTGACTCCCTCTCAGTCATGCCGATTCAGCACCCGTCGCTCACTTTTCAAGGAGATCAAGGCCATTTGCTTGTTCCTGCCAATCCTATGAGCCGCTCCCTCGCCAACAACTTGGAAGCTCTCGGCCTAACAGCTGATATCCCAACTGACACTGCGGGGCACACCCTGAACACATTCTGCACTTCAGACCTAGTCTCTCTACTCCCGCCTCCTCCTCTTATCTGGACGGATCACCACGCTATATACTTTTCTTGCTCCTGCCCCACTTCCCCCACCTCCAGCAAACATCTCTAACAACCCCCACCACCCTTCTATGGAATAAAATGATCAACCCTGCCCTGGCCAATTCCCTACTACTTACACTTCCTGATCTCTCTTGCAAGAAAGGACACCACGGACCTCTTCGATTAACGGCTCTCCAAACCTCTGACCCCCGCCTCACGCCGACCTGTCGCCCCTCTCAACAATCAAGCCCACACTCCGAGTGGTACACCCCTGCCCTCAAATCTCTCAAAACCCTCAACCATTGGCTAGAGTTATCTTGGAGGACCTACCCCACTCCACAAAACAGCCTTTGCAAGACTGAACAGAGCAAAAAAAAAAAAAATAAAAAAAAAATATGAACTATGGAACCAAATCTCCCAACTCCAACAATTCATGCAGGGAACTCCACTAAATCTTAGGTGAAAAAGGTCCACTAGCTGTGTAAACCCGCCCCCCCACCCTTTCCGAAATACAAAAGCCTTCTGAAGTAACTATCTGACGACTTTCATAACACTGCGCTTGAACACCACACCATAGTCAAACTAGCTCTGATCGTCCGACGACCTGCCCTCTCTTGAACAAAACCCTTGCACACCCACCCTTCCAGCCGCTTCATCGTTCACACCTATTTCCCACTCCGAATTCAACAATCTACTAGCGCTAAGTCAACCTTCGGGCTCCCCAGGAGATCCTAGCCCACCCTCTCGTACAAAAAAGGATCCTTACTATCACCTGAGCAGGCAGTGTTGCCTGCTCCATCATCAATAACTCTCTCTCGTCTGGTATCTTCTTAGAGGCATTCAAAACATCTCACATCAAACCACAACTCTTCACATCCGCCCCGATCTCACACCACAAGACATTGCCAGACATTATCACGGCAGACCCGACCTCCCACACTATCAAACCCCAAGCCCGATCTTGGTTTTCGAGCACCACTAGGCAGACACAAGCAATCATGGTGGTGCCCCGCAGAGGAACACCCACAAACCACTAAAGAATCCATCTACATACCACGATATACATCCCTAAGCATTAGGAAAATATTAACTAACCGCCTGCCATTGTACCCCTTCCTGGGCAATGTAATCCCTCTCACATGCCCCTCTCTCAAGGGGATTACGTTGGTCAGGTAATCCAACCTAACTGCCTCCAAAGCCTTAGCCCACAGCAACTTTAAGTCTCACGACAGCCCCCACCACCCAAACCGCATCAATAAGATAACCGGCTCCCTCACTGCCCCAGTTTCACACAATGAAATCTCACAAAATTGATTAGTCAATGTACCGGTTATGTATAAAAAAACAAGCAAATCACAATCAAAGATGTGATAAAACTACAGCCCTGCTGCACTTGGAAAGACTTTATGTTCGGCAATGTGTTGCAATTTGTGGAACTTTTGTGTTGAATTTGAACACTTGGAAAACTCAAGAGTCAAAACCCTTACACCTTGGAGTTTTAGGATTACAGACACAGGACAGACCTTTTGTTTGGACATCGTGATACTGGACAGATTCATTAGTTTTGGTGGAGGTAGGGAAATTCCTTCTAGATTAGGGATATTGAGGTATTTTCCAATCCCTATTTTTGTTAATAAAAGTGTATAACCACAAACACGTGTCCGCGTCTCATTCCTGGCCCCCCACAGTACATATAAGCGCACCATTCCAGTGGACACTGGCAGCAGGCATGGCAACACGCATACATCAGTATACAGAAACGACCACAACAGATTCAGTCCCATTGGTCACAATTATTCTGCCTACATACACCAAATTACACCTCTGACCGCAGTATGCAGCAAAGACCTACGACAAATTTGGGCCAGCTGGACACTAGTCTCTCGCACTCACGCTTTCTCCTGACCACTCTTGGCGCCCAGTCACATGGCCGACCTCGTGGGTTGCTTTGTAGCAGCGCCCAGCCAGCCCTCCTAAATCTTATCGTGGCCAAATGCACACACGCATTCTAAATCTACTCCTTGATTTCCAACCTTTTGGATTTCGGTCACTAAGGGCGTTCCCACCAATAGCGCATTAAAACTATATAAAAAGGTAATGGGAGCTACATAATTGTCAACTACAATACAAGATCGTGAAACTGTGCCCACATTTCCAAATATAGGTCCTCCCTACCTTGTTTAAAAAACAACCTTTCCATAAGTAGGGAGAACGTGTAATTCAGCTAGACAGTCTTCCACTAGGGGCTTTTTCATAGTTTTCCAAACACTCAGTATTTGCTTTTCCATTACCAAAGCCTTATCAATCCACCACCTTTAACTACAAGCAATTTCGTATCTGTTCATAACTGACAACAAAATAACCTGAATAGGCAAATACATCCAGCCTATCCAATACATTCTTCCAGAAATCCTTAACCCTGGTAAATTCCCACAATGTGTGCAGTAATGTTCCCTTCTCCCTACCACAACCTCAACAAGCAACATTGTCCAGTAAGCCAAACATATTAATTGGCACAGGAGTCCAGTATAGCCGTCCTAGGACTGTCCACTGAATGATTCGTAGTTTTAAATCCAATTTTGCCTTAAATCCCACTCTCATTAAGTAATCGCAATACTGTATTGAAATATCACTATTCATCTCCATTGCCCAAACCTGCCGTAAATTGTGCCAACATACAGCATATGCAGGCTTTACAGGCATCATGTTAAGAAAGGCTGAAACCATTTGGGGCGGCAAGTCAAATGTCCTACAAAGTACCGACCTGATGGCCAGTGGAAAGTCGATCATTCCAGCCTATGAGTTAAGATGTTTGAGTGTCGTATAGGTTTCCAGTTCACGCTTTCCCAAGTGAAATTTACAACGCAATGTAGCAAATCTCACCATATATTCATTTGTTAAGACATCCCCCATTCCTCAACACCCCCTTCATGATCCAGCTTTGCCAGCATAGGATTGGTTTCCAATTTGAAGTGCCGAATTAGGTTATTATCAAGCGCAGCACTAGCTGCGGGAAGCAATGGAGAGCTGAACAAACAGGGGGAAAAACACAGAGATAAGCGGAGAAAAGGGAGCAGGGGGGCTAACAGGGGAGGGTGGGCAATTGGCAGAAAGGGATCACCAAGCTACCAGGGGAAGAGACAGTGGGGATCACTTAGTATGTGAGGGAGAGCTTGGGTGATTAGCAATTTGGTACTAATATTTTTAATGTTGCCAGAAGTGATTTGTAAGACAGACATTAGTGAGGCATGGCCATTCAGGTTCCTGTCCTGTCACATTGGCAGGATCAACCTGTCTGGTCAGAATACACATCACCTTTCAAAGCTGGCAGGATCAACCTGTCTGGTCAGAATACACATCACCTTTCAAAGCTGAGCTCGCTCACAGAAGCCAACATGCGGAATATCACACTGGATGTGGCCACAATGTTCATGAGTAGGGCCATTCACCATTAACCCATGCATGGCTTATATTTAATGTTTACCCTGCTACCAACATGGGCTGCTTATGATCTTAGCTCCGATACAGGCGTGCACATCCGAAATACAGCCTCTGAGCTGCAGAGACTTATTTGTCCATTTGACAGGTGCAGAGGCAGGCATGACCTCTGCACCTGCTCTGAGCCACTGGCAGAGAAGGTGCTGCAAATCAGGATAAAGATGAGGCAAGGCACCGATACGCATCATTCCCATGGCATGGAGCCCATCAAAGGGAAATCCAAACAGATTAACCTTTCAGAGATGGAATTACCTGCATCATTTTATCATTCTAAATGTTATTTTATTTTTTTAAAGACAGCTTTCACACCACTGTCAGATGGCAATTCATCACTTATATACCACTGCATCAGTTATCAGACTAAGGCATACATTAAAAAGAAATTGATCAGCAGAATTTGCCAATTAAACTTTTCTAGATTAGCAAACAAATGTTGATCAGCAACGCTGTACCAATATTTGTAATGCCACCAGAAGTCATTTGTACTCATAACACAAAGAACAATAAAACATTTTTGTGCAATGCCGAAGCAAGACACTATTGATATTTTATTTGTATTGCGCTCATACACAAGTGTTTCAGAGAGCGATGAGGGAAGGGAACAAGGGAGTACAAAAACAACTTACTAGGCCCAGTGACATTGAGAACGTGCATATGCATGGGAGAGGGAAAGGGGAAAGCGCATGGGATGGGGAGAAGTATAAAGTGCTGAGCAAAGGCATACAGAATAAACAAATAGTAAAAGAAAAGGCAACAGACAGGTTGCGTCTTATAAGTGCAGAAAAAGAAAGGCAGGGGCTGTATGGTTACAAATACAGACCCCAGTGCAAGGGATCGCCAGGAAGTGCGGGTGGGTGGCAGGGTTAGCAGGTACCTGGGCCCGAAGGTCAGAGGGTAAGCCAGTGCAGAATGCCGTAGAGGAGGAGTGAAGGCAGAAGCAAAGAGGAAGGTCTTGAGGTGCTTCCGGAACCAGAGATGGTTCTCCTCAAGTTTCAGAGTGCAAGGGAGGCTATTCCAGAGGGAGGCCCCAGCTGAAGATACATCTACCCCCTTTGAAAACTAAGCATCACTAGCGAGATTAGCATCTGCAAAACGCAAAAGGCTAGCTACATGAATAACACAATTCGTCATGATAAAAAGGCTCTGAAAACAGTCTTCAGTGCAAGGATCTGAGCAGCAAGGTGCAGTCAGTGTTGCACAGGGCTTTGTGACCAGTTTACTGTATGCTTGACCCAGCATCTGCTGTGTAAGGAGAAGTTCAGAAGTTTCACAAATTAAATTTCACCATGGCAAAGGAATGTCATAGCATGAGACTAAATGTGTTAAAGGACATTTGTACCGCGCACCATCACCACCGGAGTGGTCCCCTGGCGGCTCTGAAAGAGGAAGGAAGGGTGAGTTAGTGGGAGGAAGCTGGAAAAGTGCAAGAGAGCAGTGATGTGCTGTTGGAGGCCTCAGCTCGGTGGGTCCGTTGGCTGGGCCTGGGGTGTTTGCGGCCGGTAGTCGTCATGTACTGTTGTGCGAGTCTGAGTTTTTTTGTTTTGTTGTTGCAGTGTAGTGAAGTTTGTGCGGTTTGTTGTGCTGTAGGTTTGTGGTTGGGTTTGGTTTGGAGTTTGAGAGGTGTATGCAGAAGGGGAAATTGTTAGTGGAAATGTTTAGTTGGCAACTCTATCATGAATTGACGTGTTGGGCTTGCGTAATCTCTTCAGACAAGGTGCAGGTGCACCCTGTGCCTATGTCCTGATCTGAGCCTGTCCGGGATTCAAGGTCCCCTTCACATCTCGCTCCCACCTCCTCCAGCCTCCCTCACAACCCCAGCTGTCCTCCCTTCCCACTTATATGGCCAGTGCACCTGCCAGTGTCCACAACTCAGTTAGCGTGGTGATTGGCAAGATCCCGCAAATTCCACAACACTGTGGTACCTGGTAGCAACTAAGGGGCGAGTGAAGATGTTGGATGGGATTGGCTGGGGTTGTTGACTCCATCTCCATGGGTGTCGCCTGTGTTCCACTATACCCGGCGTCACCTGTCCAGGTGCCGCGAGTGCTTCTCAGTCGGTTCTGGGAGCTTGTCAGTGTCCTTTCCGGCTTAGTCATTCTTTTCCTTTCTGTTTCGGTTTTCAGTTGGAGTCTGTGGTGTTGAAGAACCAGGTTTTTAGTAATTTTCTGGATTTTAGGAGAACTTTGGTGTTTCTTATTTCTTTTGGGATGTTGTTCCAGGTTTTTGCAGCTAAGTGGTAGAAGGAGGTGCCTCCAAGTTTTTTCTTAAGGTATGGGTTTAGTTCCAGGCGGATTTCGTTGCTTGACCCGAAGAGTCTCGTTGGCTTGTAGATTGTTATTTTCTTTTGTAGGAATTCTGCTCCTTGTCCACAGAATGCCCTGTGCTTTATGGACAGTGTTTTGAAGGTGATGCAATGTTTCACTGGGAGCCAGTGTAGTGTTTTTCGGGCAGGAGTGATGTGGTCTGTTGTGGATAGTTTGAGGAGTAGTCTGGCTGCTGTATTTTGGATCCGTTGTTTCTTCAGGAGGTATTCCGAGGTAGAGGCTGTTTGCATAGTCGATTCTTGACATGATGAGGGCGACGATAGGGAGTGTTTTGTGCATCAAGGAGAGGAAAAGTAGGACTCTTCTTGCCGTGTGGAGGAGGAAGAAACATTTGACTGATGCATTTATTGGTGGTTCTAAGGTTAGGGTGTTGTCCATCAGGACTACCAGATTTTTTACTACCTTAGATGGTCCGGTTCCCATTTCCGTTGGCCACGGGATGGCGTTTCGTTCTCTTGGTCTTTGGATATGATCATGACTTCTGTTTTTCCTGGGCAGATTTTCAGGTTGTTGGCATTCATCCAGTTGAAGACTTCTTTTAGACAGTCGATTAGGGTTGAATGATCTGCGTGGGTGTCTTTGATTTTGTAGATTTGAGTATCATCTGCGTAGCTGTAACATGTGTTAGGGAGAATTCTCATTTTATGGCTAATTTCCCTTACCTATAGAGTCCCCCAGAAGCTTTGCTGGATTTGAGGGGGTTGTTTCTTTTTACTGCTAAGAGTGAGACTCTTTTTCCCACTCTTAGGCATTTTTGCTATGTGTGTTCTAGGCTACTTTTAGTGTTTAATGTCTATGTGATTTTCTCAACCCCATAGGAACCATCTTTATTCACATGTGTTACACAGCACCCTCAGTGCAGTGACACAGGGGTGTTGTAGCGACCCCAAACATAGACTCCATACCCTGGGACTGACTACTGTCTCCCAGGGCATGTAAAGTCCCAATTGACTTTACTAGTCAGATCCTATGAACTAAACCAGTACAACCCATCTTACTATGGAGGTACTGGAAAGGGTTAATAGTTTTTCCCTTATGTTCATTTTTGAGAGGGTACCGTACAGTCCCTCTCTCAAAAGTTTCTGGCTGGTGGCAGTGGTTACTACCATAAATATTCGAATATTTCTCGATGGGATTTTCCCATTGTTCGAGGCTACCACTTTTTCTGACAGCCTCCAACATACCGCCGGTGCATTTTAATATTAACTTGACTCCGGTAGGTTTTATTTGCCATAACTTTAATATAACTTCTTTCTCGTGTCTTTCTCTAAACTCCTAACCCAGGTCGGGGATCCTTTGTTCGTCGTTTTGGTCGGCTTCTACCGAGAAGCCCTCCTTTCGGCGCCACTGAGTCTGGAGTGGGTGCATTGTGTGTGTGGGTAGGACCCCTGGAAAGGGTTCCCTCAGCAACCCATGTCGCACTCTATCCTGATAGGCTGGAGGGTCTCCCGCCAAGATGACCACTCCACTGTGTGAGTGATAGCTAGGCTGTATGAATGGAGATCTTTTTGCATAAAAGCAGGGTCCCGAGGACTGGAAGAGCAAGACGTCGCCACTGGAACTAAGAAGCCGAACAGGAGAGAAGCCAAAGACACCTGCGACGACTACCACCACCGGTGAAGCCATGCTGCAGCGTCTCACCACTTTTCTCCACACAACGAGAGAAGATCTTCATCTGAAAGAGCCTTCTTCCCTTGAGCTGGTGGGGCCAACCAGTTTGCCAATCGCCTTCCCAGACTTGCCTTGGTCGAATCTCCCGTACCCTGAACTCGGAGGCCGCATAGCCAGGCACCAGTCCACCCGGACCGCGATTTAAAGGAGCGTACATTTTAGTCGTCGGGCAACACCGCGGCTGGTTTCATCCCTGGGTAGTGCAGTAACTCGAACCTTCCTCCACGACGAGAACCTCTCTTCCTCTGCTGGATCACCCAGCAGGAACTACCAGGAACAACCGCCACCGCAGGACTTCATTTTGAAGGTACATTGTTCCGCCAGGCTGCCCTTTCTTCGCGGTAGAACTAAAGGCATTTTAAATCCTTTACCTACCTGTTGGGTTGTCCGCCCCTCTCTCTTAACATTGTCTTTCGCCTTCTGCATCCACCTTTTCAAAATCGTTAACCAAAGACTTGACTGCAGCTACAAAAACATTTTGCTCCTGGGCCCTTGTCCTGTACAACTGACTCTGGCACAGGCCTACTGACTCTGGCTACATTAGTTAGATCTGCCTTCTTTAGATTGATTCTCAACTAGAACTGTGTTGGTGCACCTACTTCTTATGAGTACCCTTTTCTTCCCCTTTCTAAACCTTGTGAAATGCCATTTTGCTCAATTTTCATTTAAGTATTTTCTATACTGATGCACCGTCTTGCTTAAACTGGTTCACAAACTTATGGGAAGTGTTGCTAGGGTGTGTAAGAAGGTATTTCTGAATAACTTGTGTTTTCCCTCCCTTGTGAGAAATTGCTAGAGAATCCCTTGTGTGTGGTTTTCACTGTGCCATTTTGCTCAGTATTCAGACATCCTCCCCAGAATCCTGATTCCTTTTTGCAGCGCCGCTTTCCTGAGAACTTTTCGTTTTGACAAGAAGCTGCTATTTACTTACCCGGCGTTGCGAGCTGCCTCTAGGCTCTTGCCGACATCGTTGCATCACAGCGCTGCCAGGAGGCGGGGCAACATCGGACACGTAACTTGATCACGTGATTGTGGGCTCCTACAAAGGACAGAGGCTGCCGCCCGCCCTCTGCGCTGCTTCATTCTAAGAGAACTTTTCGTTTTGACAAGAAGCTGCTATTTACTCACCCGGCATTGCGAGCTGCCTCTAGGCTCTTGCCGACATCGTTGCATCACCGCGCTGCCAGGAGGCGGGGCAACATCGGACACGTGACTTGATCACGTGATTGTGGGCTCCTACAAAGGACAGAGGCTACCACCCTTGCGGCGTTAAGCCCGACAGGGGTAAAGGCCAGGAGGCTGTTGAGCGGTTGTTTGGCGCTGGTGGCACGTTAATCAGGGAGACTGGAGGAATTACCTCTTTGATCCCTTCTGAGCGCCCACTTTCTCTGTGCAGCGCGCACAGGCTATATGGAGTACTTTAGGTGGATCCAGCTGGTCTGCTTGCGGCTAGCATTACTGTACTCTCTGCAATGACTGCTCAATCAGGCCAGGGGGGGCCCCAAACAAGGAGAAAAACGATTCAACGACGACGGATGCAGAATCCGTGGACAGCCTTGAAGGCAGACGTGGCTTCAGACACTTCAAAAGGTAAGCACTGCTTCACGGAAACACGAGTCTAAAGCGCTACCTGAAACTGTTGATCTAACAGGAATAAAGCAATCAATGTTAGCTGCTGTGTCCCCTTCTGATCCCTCTATGACTTCTCCCTCACATGATAAATCCTTTGATGCTCCAACAACGAACACGACGTGCGCAGCAGACAGCAAAGAGGTGGCAGAACGAGTAACAAATGACTGTCACCAGGAAACTCCGAAAATCCTCTTACCCTGACAATTCTTGCTCATGCTAATCCTACTGCTCCTGTGCCACCTCCTGCGCTGCCCGTATTGCCACTACAAACTATTGGTAATCAGATAGCTGATGGAGGCGGACACACTACGTCTTGACGCCATCCTTAAGGGGGCAGTGGGAGTTGCGGGGTCTGAGGGATCTGTGCCGGCACTCATGCCTGGGGACGCCGAAACAAACGATTCTAGAGAAGGCCGTTCCACACACAAATGTACCTCAACAAAGGCCACTACCAACTCTTGACAACTTACTTCCGATTGGCCTAAATTTGTGACGAACATTTTCATTTAACAATACATCTCAAGCCACGCCCAACCAGATCACCTCAGAAACAGCTGATAATTTTTTTTCCCCTTTTGAACTTACGGATGCAGAACTAATGGAAGTTTCACAAGATGAGGAGGGAAACGGGCGCCTACTTGAATCTGATGAAATAATATTAACTACACAGACCTCAGACACAGACCATGCAACTGTAAGAACCATTCCGGCAATTGTCGACACGCCGCTGAGAGCTCCTCGGTTTCTACAATCCAAGGAACATACGACGTCTAATACCATTCAGTCTCTCCATGGCTACACGACTTCAAAAGGCAGTCAGCAACATACATTCCAACGACAGTCGCAATCACAACGACCATGCTGATCTCCCTTCACAGATCGTTTGACAACATGGGACGCATGCAGAAGGGGAATTTCAACAAAATCTGTTCGCCAATACGTGACAAACGAAATGGCGATGGTACAGGAGAAAGTACCTCGAGCACACCTCACGTCAAGCCTGGAGGTCAAACATTTAACATGGACCCCTCCAGTAAATTGAGAAATGCGAACTTAAAGTCTACAACATTACAATTTTCTCAGGAATTACCTATTACCACGGCCGCGACCTCGACGCCGGCAAACGATCCCAATTTGGAGAATTCAAACAGTTCACATTTAAGTCTGTCAGACAAAACCAGCACTGAGTCAAAACCAAGTTTGTCCTCAGCAGCTGCAATGCAGATCTACAATAATGTTCTAGCAGCCTCGTCTGCGGCACTCCTTCCGTTTTTGAAAATGTATGAATGACTCCACGAGGCCAACAAAGACCAGACGTCACTCATAATAACTAAATGGATGAGACATTCTTCAGCCATGATGAACCCAAGCATCGAACCTACACAGCTTCAAGTGCCTTCACGATCGAGCAAAGATCCTCACAACCTGCAAGTTCAAACAGAATACAAATGCTAATGTTTTAATTTCGAACAACACTGATGCAGCTAGTGAATCTTCATCTACGACCGTCCAGCAAGAAGTTAGAGCTCAGGTCGTGCAACCTCCCGAGTGTGGCTCTGTGTCTTTTCCGAACGAACAAGCAAACTGTTTCAATCCAAAACTGACTTCCGAAATATCTACAGCCTCATTTGGAATCTTCGAAGGTCTGGCAAAATCGTTAAAGGTTTCCACGAGGCAAGTTCAAACAACCCAGAAACCGAAAGGTAGGCAGTCAGAGCCTGGGAAAAAATTGCCAGACCCTAAAAAACATGTACAGCATTCAAAGTCACAGAAATTCATCAGAAACGTGACTCACGACTTTAGAGCTGGCTTATTCGAAAGAGCTCAACAGCCAAAAACTGATGGCCAAAAAAATTGTTCAGGAAGTCACAAACCACAGTAGAGGAGGCCGTCATGTCGCTCCGGCAAGCAAGAGACAGAGTTGACGCAGACCGTGAAAGTCCCATGAGCAAGTCATCGGGATCAGTAATTGATATATCCAACTTTTCTACTTACTCTGATGAAGTCACAGCCGATCACTCAATCGTCCCTTCCAATATGGCCACCGATGACATCCAACGTGAATCCCCGCATAGGCTAAATCCAAGAGCGGGACAGGAGACAACTTATGATAACAGGTGGACAAAGCCTGAGGACTGTTTAAATCTACCTATATGCCTCAATCCAAAAAATCCCCGACATTAAAAAAAGCAGGTTCGATATTCATCAAAAGCATCCACATCTTTGAGATCTGGAACTAGCTCACTAAACTGCAAATTGAAACTACAAAATCTACATCGGGAAGACCATGATTTGAACCTGAAGCGCAAAAAGTACTGAAACTGTTCTCTTGCATTCCATCCCTCAGAACGATTTTGTCTGAGGACATTCAAATAGTTGAGTACGCTTCTGAAAAGTGTTGCGACCAGGTTCTGCTACACATTTCCTCAGTATCAGTTTGAAATACAATTCTGAATGCACTAGACGAATTGTTAATGTTTGGGTTCGACATATCGGTGGAACCTAAGAGCTTCAGGTCCGACACGCAGATGTCCAATACAAAAGGTACCTTTCAAGGGACCCAAGAACAACGACGTGCTGAGCTTCGTAGAGAAATGGCAATCTCAGAAACCTCATGCACAAATCTTAATCATCCAGTGAAAAATGGCAGCCACACTAACATCTCTGGTCGACGTTAGCCATCAGTCAGCAGTAAAAAGTGTATTTGTGAATTTATTTCATGGAACACTAGAGGATTCACTCATCAATTCAACAAATTTGAGGCTGACCTGGAAAAGGTCTTTGTCATTTGTCTTCAGGAGACATGGTTGTGTGAGCCACCATCGAGGGACGGATTCCAGACTCTATTAAATCCTGCAATAAAAAATGCAAAGGGCGACCCTCTTCTGGTTTGGTCATCATGATCAAAATAAACATCAGGTGGCGCCTTGTTGATTCCTCCAGTCCTAATCCGTTCGTACAAAGTGCACTGCTCCAAACTAAAGATGAAGATCAGGAAAGCAGGAAACATCTGCTTATTATAAATAGTTACTGGAATCCGGCAAAAATAAGCACCAAAAAATTCATAGACTCAATAACCTGCATTGATCAGACATTGCTAAACTACAAGAATATATCAATAATCTGTGCAGGCGACTTAAACTGCTCCTGGTTCAAATTCGATCATGCAAAAAGTCAGGAGTCCAAATGGAGGCAGGCGCTATGCAATAGAAATTGCAATATGGTAAATGGACAAGTTCCGGGCGACAAACCACCCCAAAAAACCTGGTCATCCCCAAACGCCCAATCAATAATTAATTACTTTTGGGTATCAAAAAGTTTCTTTGAAAGTGAATTAAAACCATCAATAAGCTCAATGTCAAGTAGTGATCACAATATGCTTCAGTTGGCCTGTATGGTGGAATGGACGATTGAGCAAAGAAAATACGATCTCGTAATTTCCGTAAACAGTGGCGGAAACCGGCTGAAGATGGATAGACCAACGATAGAGAAAATAAGCCAGAAATTACGGCGGACCTCTGAACAGCCTGTAAACTATGCACCGTTACTATTTGATTTCATCACAGTTAAATCCGCTGATCGTACATGGGCTCTAAACATAAACACCTTTCATCTTCAATCCTGACACAAGCAAAACAAGTGATGAGACGAGATATAAGAACCCTAAAGAAGTCCCACGAATCGGACAGTGACACAAATGCAATCAACAACGCCATACGCATATGTCGCCAAAAATACCGTAACTGGTTAAAATCACGAAAATCGATAATTGAGCAAGATCAAGCTGAGTACCTGATGAGGCATTTAGTCCAAAAGAATTCCCGAGAAATCTGGGCAATTTTGAACGCAGGAAACTCGAAGCACCAGTCACTACCATCGAACGAGATTGATGCTGACTCATGGGAACAGCATTATGGCAACATTCTTTGCAAAACATCTAATTAGGACGCTAGTAAACTTGCACAAGAGACAATATCTTGGGAACCTCGAATAACAGGACCAGACATAAGACTCGCCATACGATCTTTGAAAAATGCTCACGCAGCAGGCCCATATCTAATATCAAACATGATGTTGAAAAAGAACGAGGAGCAATGGGCAATTTTCATCCAACTATTGTTCGCCCGTGTGCTTACACCAGCAACGATACCTGACAATCGGGCGGATCCAATCAACTATCGCCCGATTGCCCTGTTGGACACTATAGGTAAAATCTTTGCATCTTTTTTACGTCAAAGGCTGGCTGCGTGGTCTATGTCAGAACAAATCTCTGACATCCGACAAAAAGGTTTTACCAAAGGCGTGGGGGTGGAGGTGAATCTGGTGCTCCTAAACATTGTTAAATTAGAAAGCCAAAAGGCAAAGGCAAGACTATGCCTCGCCTTCATAGATCTGAGGGGTGCTTTCGACAGTGTTAATCGTAACAAACTGTGGCAAAAACTGGCAAATTGGAATTGTCCAAGAAACCTCATCGAGCCAATTAGAGCACTATACACGCAAACCACCGTCAGCATAAGACTAAACAACGAAGGCACCCTATCCAAGCGGATAACAACTAGCATAGGTGTGAAACAGGGATGCCCATTAGCTACTGAACTCTTTAAAAATGTTTATTTCTGACATCCCTGCTCATCGCAAAGATGTGCGATGTTTTCCACCAAAACTGAACAACATCGAAGTAGGATGCATAATATACGCTGACGACGTGGTTTTACTAGACAGAACCGAGATAGGCTTGCAACGCCAACTAACAAACCTTCATGACTACCTGCACAAAAATGACCTGGAGCTAAATATTGAAAAAACTAAGATTATTATTGGCCAAAATCATCCGAAAAGACAAAAAAACCTTCAAGTGGAAAATTGACGACATCTGTCTTGAAACAGTCAATTCAATCAGATATTTGGGAATCATCTTTAACAACTCAGTCCGCGAACATCACTGGAAGGTTGACATGGTGAATCGTATGACTCAATTTGGCATTCAGGGACAGTTGCTGAACAAAACATTTGGCAAGTTCACTTTAACACCGGTCTTTATTTTCTATGCCCAAAAGGTAGTTCCAGCAATCACCTTTGGATCAGAATCCGGTTGGAACATAGATGTCTCGTTTTGGCAAAAATTGGAAGGAATCTTCTGGCGGCGTGTTCTGAAGCTTCCGACCTATATATCAATGACCCAAATCAGATACGAACTTTCACTGAATTCTCTACATTCTCATGTAATGTGGAAGTCTTTAACAGTAATGCGAAAGATGAATTTGTCTCCGACAGCCCCTGCATTCCAAATTTTCTCTGTGACAAGCAACACAGGGAATTCGAAACTTCTCGATGAGTGGAAGCAAATCATGCTGACAATTCTAGCCACTGCTGATCTCAACCTGAACGATCTACTAGAGAGACCACAACTAGCAAAAAAAAAAGTACGAACAATGGTGCTGGATTTCGAACAATGATTCACGTCTTTTGAAACCGACCACCTTAGACGCTGGAGTTGGGGCACTTAAGCTAAATGTTACAAGCAACTACCTAAAACACTGCCCGTCTCGACATCATCGTTAGCAGTTTTTAAGGTTTCGTTTAAATGCCATAAAAACAAAAGAAATGTGGAGCCGTCACTTTAAAGAAGTGAGTGACAATATATGTCGTTTCTGTCACTGTGAAACCGAAACTTCTGAACATCTCACTAGATGCAAAGAAACCACCGCCAAACGGATGACGCATCTGGGACGTTTTATTCCAGTGGACTGTAATAATCGAGATTGGTGGTCATATGCGGCAGCCGGACACTGTACAAAATTAAGCTGTGCCGTAGTTGACTACATGGACTCTCTACGTCTCGACAAACTTTATTTGAAACAATGTTTCATCCAGGATTTTCTGAGGTGGCTCGAGGGGACGGTAATAGTCTGATGGACCTTTGCTTTGTTTTGGAGAAGTCCTTTTTTTCTTTTTGCATACATATGATTACATTGTAATAAAAGTCTGATGTCACAATGCTCGCATTGAGACATGTCAGACTGGTGTTTCAATAAAAAAAATTAAAAAAAATGTTTGCTCAGTTTTCACTCTGGTCCACTTGGTCTACAATTTAACTTGGGAGTGTGTATATTTTTCTTTTGACTTAATTTAACTTGCTTGATGGCTGTGATACATGTGTTTTATTAGACGTGTATAAAATACATATATATCTACTTTTTAATACAAAGCTTTGGTCAGTGTTTCCTGGTGCCATAGTACTGTAGGCCTATTGTGTAAACCTTGAATACTGCTCATCTCCCTCTTGAGATAAGTCTGACTGCTCAGCCACGGCAACCAACTAAGTCTTTGTGGTACAGACTGATACCAAAGGGGATTTATTGCTCTCAGCTGTAGTCTTAATCTTCTGTAGTGCTCCCTAAGCGAAATGCACAGGATTCTGCCTAACAGCATGTAATGTTGTATTTTTTGAAGATTCTGATAACTGGGGTCTGGTAGATGTTGAAGTACAGTGGTGATTGATAGTGAAGATCCTTGTGGCACTCCACAGTCGTTAACTCGTGGGGTGGATTTGAAGGTTTTAATCCATACGGTTTCTGTTCTGTCTGCTAGGAATGATTAAGTCCAGCACAGTGCTGTGTCTGTTATGCCCATGTCTTCTAGTCTTTTGGTTAAAGTGTCATGGCTAACTGTGTTGAAGGCTGCGGAGAGGTTGAGCAGAATAAGGGCTGAGGTTGTGTTTGAGTCTGCGTTAGTTTTTAGGTCGTCCCAGAGGGATAGTAGTGCTGTTTCCGTTCCTCTTGCAGGTCTGAAACCGACTTGAGCTTGGTCTAGGAGGTGGCGTTTTTCTACGCGTTCTTGGGTTAGTTTGTATACCTAGGTTTCCAGGAGTTTTGCCGGGTAGGGGATGTTTGAGATCGGCCTGTAGTTGGAGAGGTCTTCTACGTCGCCACTTGTGTTTTTCAGAAGTGGTTTTATATATGCTGATTTGAAGGTCCTCGGTACAGTTCCAGTTGCTAGTGATAGATTTAGAAGGTTTCTGTAATATTCTGCTGGCGTTAATATGTAGTATGGTGCCACAGCAGGCAGGGCAATTGTCAGCTTCAGGTGAACAAAATGGCCATTGCCCATCCTGGATATACAATATGTTTATTATAGTGTCAAGTGCCACTTTCGAGCGTAGTCAGGGCCATTAAAGGCCCTCAAGCTTGAGCCAGGTAAGCTCAAGTACATCATTCCATCCTGGAGTGAGCGGGTGCTGCAGCTTCTCCAACACGGCTAAGACCCTCCTGGGCCCCCATCCTGACCCGTAGTGTGCCTCCGGTGGCACCCTGGGCCCGGCTCGCTGCTCGCCGGTAACTTTTTCCCTTTGTTTTCTCCCGCCCGCCTCCCCTCCTTGTCTGCCCGCCCACACCCTCCCTGATTGGCTGCCCCCTCTTTCTGGTGCCTGGTGTGCCGGAATCCTGCGCACCGCGCTCTCCATTTCCATCCTGGAGTGAGCGGGTGCTGCAGCTTCTCCAACACGGCTAAGACCCTCCTGGGCCCCCATCCTGACCCGTAGTGTGCCTCCGGCGGCCCCCTGGGCCCGGCTCGCTGCTCGCCGGTAACTTTTTCCCTTTGTTTTCTCCCGCCCGCCTCCCCTCCTTGTCTGCCCGCCCACACCCTCCCCGATTGGCTGCCCCCTCTTCCTGGTGCCTGGTGCGCCGGAATCCTGCGCGCCCGGCGCTCTAGTCCCCTTCCTCCTTCCCCCTCCTTCCCAAGCCCAATCCCACCTCCCAACCCTCCCATCGCCCCCTGATTGGTCAACGGGCCAATATCCTGAACCCTCCCAGGGCAGCCCTCTGCCCGGCAGCCCCTGCGGCTAAGGGCACCAAGGCCAAGGGCGGCTCCCACAATGGCGGCTCCAGAGAGTGTCTGCAGGTGTCAGCAGGGGAAGCCAATGAAGCCACCAGACACCGACAAAACTGTAAGTGCTGGCATAGGTGGGGAGTAGAGCAATTACTCTACTCCAAAAAGCTCCTGCCACTCTAACTTACCTTTCAATGGCCTGCAGTATAATGTTAACCAGTACCATACCCCGAGAGAACCACAAAGATTAGTCTGCCCCAAATCTAGACAGAAATGTGATTGTTAGCATATGCCACACTTAGACGGAATTGAGTTTAGTCTGCGCCAAATCTAGACAGAATTGTGATTGTTGGCATATGCCACACTTAGATGGAATTTCTCAAGTTGAGTCTGCGCCAAATCTAGACAGAATGTGATTGTTAGCATATATGATTCTTAGCATACACCGCACATAGAATTCCGAACCTAGCCTGTGTCGCAACTAGACAGAAATGTGACTGTTAGCTTGTGCCACACTAGCACTTAAATCTGAACTGTAGCTCGCGTCGCATCGAAATGGAACTGTGACTGTTAGCATGCCCCTCACTCGGGACTCTGAACCCTAGCTTGCGTCGCATCTAGACAGAAAGGTGACTGTTAACAGCCTCTCTGTGAAAAGCTGCATTTGAAGTGTACCTCTCTGTGAAAGTTGATTTGGAGTGCACTTAGAAGTGAATTCAGAAGTGTACCCTATAGCCTCTCTGTGGAAAGTTGATTTTAGAAATGTGCCCAATAACCTCCCTGTGAAAGTTGAATTCAGAAGTACAATTAGAAAGTTGCATTTAGAAGTACACCCAATAGCTTCTCTGTGAAAGTTGAATCTAAATGTATGCCCAATAGCCTCTCTGTGGAAAGTTGAATTCAGAAGTGCAGTTAGACGGTGAATTTTTGAAGAGTATGAAAGTTGAATTTAGAGGTACATTTAGAAGTTGCATTTAGAAGTATACCCAATAGCCTCCCGATGAAACAGAATTAAATGTATGCACAATAACCTCCCTGTGGAAAGTTGAATTTAGAAGTGTGGCCAATGGCCTTCCTGTGAAATTTGAATTCTGATGTCCACCCAATAGCCTCCCTGTGAAACTGAATTAAATGTATGCCCAATAGCATCTCTGTGGAAAGTTGAATTCAGAAGTACAATTGGAAAGCTGCATTTAGAAGTGTGCCCAATAGCTTCTCTGTGGAAAGTTGCACTTAGAAGTGCGCCCAAAAGCCTCTCTGTGAAAGCCGAGATTAAAAGTGTGCCCCATAGCCTCTCTGTGAAAAGCTGAACTCAGAAATGTGCCCATTAGCCTCTCGGTGAAAGTTGAATTCAGAAATGTACTCTCTGTGAATTTTAGAAGCATGCCCAATAGCCTCTCTATGAATTAGAAGTCTCCGAAAGGGCATGTAACCCATCATATCTCACAAACACGCTTACTCTCTCCTTACATCACCACTGAACTAGAACACAGAGATACTATGACACCATTCGGTATAACTGTTCTCATATCAACATTCGCCGCTTACTCAACATCATTCTAAGTAATCACTGCTGGTTACACACCCCCCAGCGAGGCGTTCTCCTCAGGCCTAACGCAGCCACATCCGATCTGGATAAATCCGGCCAGAACTAACACATACTCCTGACCTCTCAACCACCACACCCACCGCTAGAAAACAGCTATCACACCGATGCCGCACGAGCTGTACACATACCCGGTGCTCACACGCACCTTTTGACTATCTCTACTCTCTCTACTGATATGAACTTCGGTTCCCAAGGGCGTTCAACCTACCAGCACCTTCAGACCATACCAATGGTATATAAGGCGCTATATAAATGCAAAATAACAATAACAATACGCACCACAGTCTTATCGCCATTTGCACTCAAAGCCGTCCCTGGGCATTTAGAAAAATGGTGAAGAGACTGAGCGTCCTTATCCTCACATTTATTACAACTGCTATTCAGAACTTCCTCACTGTATCTTATTGATAGAATTTCTCGTGTGGGAAGTAAATTCAGTCTGAATCTCAAAAAAATGGATCTAATTGCTGAATCTGATGACCAATTTAAGTAATGTGGCAAAAACGCTCTTGCTTTAGCAGTTTTGTTATGAGAAGCAGAGAGTTTCGCCTGCCTCATTTTGTCCATCGTCCTAATCCAGTCTACTTGCTGAATACGCATTTTGACTTTCATAGGATTCTGGACAAGTAGTTCTACTTAACAATCCGAATTAGCCAGTATTTCTTGACATTTTGCTTCCAATTTGTTGAGGAAGGAATTACCTCCTCTCTGCCTCATCAGTGCTGCATCCCCATATAATGAACATTTAGGAGGGTCCAAGACTAACCTCAACATTGAGACCCATTTCCACTCCATAATTGCCATTAACGAGGTCAGAGCCAATTCATATCTTAGACAACTGATGGGAACACAGTCAGGCAAGTTCAACGGTTTCTTTAGCAGTTTGGCCTCGATTTCGTCCCAAACTATAATAAAAGATAAGGGATTAAAATCCAAACCAAACAATGACCGGAACTACTTTGCCTATGTAGAACTTAATCTTAGGCAAGATACAAAACTTACAGAATTTACAAAGAATGTTCTTCATCTGTGCTCTCAGATTAAGTGCCTTCCCTTCAATTGTTTCAACAATGTGGCCCATAGTCAGAAAAGATTCAATGCTAGCCCCTAGCTAGGTGATCTCATTAACTACCTCAATTACCTGTTTTTCCAACACCCAGGTGAATGACTTAAGTAGCCTTTTTGGATGTTTAAATACAAGGATTTTAGATTTTTCTGGATTAATTTTCAAGTCATTACACTTGGCATAGTTTGCTAAAGCCGATAGTAGGCGCTGAAGACCCACTTGTGTGTGGTCCAAGACCACCCATCGGAATAGGCCAGCAAACTAGTTTTCAATTTTGCGAATTTGGGAGATGCCAGGCCCCCATCTTGTGGCCATAGACTCAAATCTCAGCTGTTATTCAGACTTGCTGCCCTCATGCTCCAAGAGTTTACAATGCTTCTTCTACAGACACAAAGCACTTCAGAATTACAACAAAAAAAATGTATATATTTATTTTTTTAACAAACGCTTACATATTCCTGACACTCACAGGAATGGATGAAACGGAACAACTTTGCTGCCACCCTAAATACGCCAGAGTTCAAGGGCAAGGGCTCAATTTTGCACCACCGAGAAACTATCCTCATCTATTTTATTCTAAGTAGATAAAATATCCAAGGTCTGACTACAGAGGACATGACAGGCATCACAGATGCCCAAGGGATAAAACATCTTGAGCAGGTACCCATCTACGAAAGTGAAAAATGTTGGACTCCTTAATTCTGCCCCACTCCGAGGAGGGCGAGATATCCTACCTTAAAGAAGCAGGGGCATGCGAGATGCAGCTCAACTTCCTCTAGGCTGAAGCAAAGACGAAACAACTCCGCTCGTCCAAGGTAAACTATTCAAGCTCTGTTTTCCTAAGGCGGTAAGAGGGTGCTCAACTCCATCTCCCTCCTTTTCAAGCGGGAGTCGAGTGGCTTTTCAGGAGAGCAATCTGTTAAAACATCTATGGCCCCAGAGAGAGCACAACAGCCTACTTTCGGAATTTCAAGCTCCCCTCAAAATCTCAATGAAGGGGCAGTAAAACTCCAGGATTTACAGAAAAAAGGAAGCCTTTGCACATCTTGTAATCGGCAACGAAAATGTGTTTTCACAAGCTTGAGAAAACCATACGTGAGAAGCCACCAAAGTACAAGCAGCAAATGGGTCAAACATTGGGTTTCCCGAAGAGCAGAGGAATACATAAACCCCACCCATCTAATGCACTCTCCTTTAGCATCCACCTGTTTCCCTCACATATCGAGCAATATTTACCCAAGGGACGAAACGTTCTGGAGTAACAGCCTTACTGAAACATGTCATTCTTGAAATTTCTATTGAGGGAGGTGCGCCTATAAACAAAAAGGAGTAGGTTGCCTAGGACTGAGCGACACCTGAAAGGTGTTTGTGGCCTGGTGTAGACACTGAGGCAGGTTGCATCAGTGAGGCGTGACCAGGGATTCTGACCCTTGCCCTGATCACATAACAAATATGGCCTGCTGTGCTGATGGGCAAAAACCCCAGCATGCCTTACTGAGCATAGTACCTGATCAAATTAGAGTGAAGTTTGAGAGGGCTCCCAGCCTGCCATCCAACTTAAGGATGGAGAACACGGTTCGAAATTGCCAAGAACGGGAGCTATGTTGCGCCTGGTTATAGACCGAGGGAGCCTGTTTAGCTTGAAACCAGCAGCTACTTTTGACTCCACATGTAAGGTTTGCTATACAAACATAGTATAGCTATGTGATATTAACTGTGAGGGTTAGGGAATATGTATTAAAAAAAAAAAAGAATGACTCACCTAAGGGACATTTGAAGCATATTCCACAATATAAAATGGTAAAGTTTGTTTACATCTTGCACGCAAGATTGATTTGTTGCGCACTAGCTGCTGGTTCCCCAGAGGTAGTTTCTGCCTATCGTGTGATGCCTTATACCCAGGAGCTACTTTTTTGCTCCTGGTCAACAAATCCTAATTTCGACCCCTGGAGAAACAGGCATCCCCAGGTTTTATATCTCAAGCAGCTCTACCCCAGAGCTAAAAAGTGAATGCCTCCCATAACCTTTACCACTTCGCTTAGGTTAATATTAAGAGACACCAGTCAGCCTTATTCTCTCATCTGCCAATTGCCATATTCTTATAAAGACAGTAGTGTATCAAGGAGAAAGGACAAAAGACAGTCATCAGTGGCACGTTGAGAAAGAGAAATGGAAGACGTGTGCAGAGACCGAGCGTAGCAGTGCAGAGGGGAGATATTTTGCCCAATTAGGCCTTTTCATGCCTTGCAATGATTTAAAGCATTCTTATGTCTTGCTACATGCAGCTTCTTAACTGTTTCCACCCCGCACTAACCTGCTAACTATTCCACTCAACCATAAACTATACTAACCCTACGAGTCAAGTGTCCCCACGGATGTTCTGCTCCTCAGCCTCAATGTAATTTTGTCCTGCTGTGATTTTGCTCCCAGGTGCCTCACTAATATATTGCATACAATTTTGGCCCGGGCGCCCCCACTGGAATGGTTCTGTTTTGATGTTGCTCTTCAGGGCCTCACAGCAATTCTGCTGCCAGGTGTCTTCCCTAAAGGCATTCCTTCCACAGTTGAATTGCTATCCACTGCTGCCTGCTCCCAAATGTCTTCCTCCAATGTGATTTAGTACAGGCACTGCATATTGTTTGCAGTGTAAAATACCCACACAAGGGTGCATCGCAACACACAATATGTATACCAACTAAGGCACCCACACAAGGAAATTGAACACACCTCTATGACGACCAAGTTACATTTCATAGCCCAGACCAATGCATCATCGCACTATGGGCATACAAAGCTCACCTCTGGACACATACCTCAAGGACTCTCGGTCCGTAACCACCTAGAAAAAGACACAAACATCTTTCAGGTATGTCCGTACACCAAGACCCTGTGAAAAGCAGTGATCATGGTATAAAACTCAATTACAGATCATCCCAAAGCCATGGGTCAAGTTGAAATGATCAAAAGAATAGTGAATACAGTAGGATATTGCAACAGAAAATTGAAGAGAACTGGTGCCAGGCTCTCTACCGCTATATTCATCTCTGCTGCTGAGCACAATACATTCATAAGCACATGTACTTCCTGTACCAGCCATACATTTGGTGGTGACAAGAATGAGATGGCAAGGAGAAATTTGTGCCACCTGTAGGGTCTGTTCCAAAACAGGCCTGCTGAAATAGTGCATACGATGGTTATGCATTACTCAAAATGGTGTGCAGGGAGGGTGATGTGTTCCAGATTCTGTTCGACAGGGTAGGTGTTCCTCTAGTGGTGGTCATTTAACATAGTGCACAGTTCATATCAAAGAGTGCACATTTGAGTCCCGGATATTCCTCTAAAATCAACATTGTGTGAAATACAAATATTTTTAATACGTGCATTAGGATTCCCGACAGGAAATGTGCATATGGATAAGGAGGCTCCAGGCCCCTCTTCTTAAAAGGTCCACATCAGGGTTATCTTTTTCAGACGTTAGCTTTTTCTGAAAGTAACATACATAACATGTTTTGTTTGGGGTGAAAGAAGATCCCCACATGGAAAGGAACATCCAAGACACTCTCGACAACAGAACCGGGTAGAAATCCTGGCCGTCCTCAAAGCATCCATCGTATACAGATGGCATCCTCCCAGTAGCCATCCTCAAAACCCTCCCTGCGTCAACAGCTCACTTACTCAAGGCAACTTACCATCGACCCTAAAGCATGGCAAATCCTCCTACTAAAGAAACCCACTCTGGACCTCGACAACCTAGGCAACCATAGCCCCATCACCATCGTCCCCTCCTTGGGTAAAATCATCAAACAAGCGGTACCCGCACAACTACTGCAAAACATTTACACCTACAATGTTATCTAAACATCAGCACGCAGCACTCCCTAGTCTTCTGAAAGCAGTCTGCTCGTGAAAGCTCGGGTCACGCCTGCTATAACTCGACTGTGTACTGCTTTTTCCTAGGGAAAGGGGCTCGCAGAAACAGCTACCAAGCATATCTGAAGCTGCATTATCGCATGAACGAGTAACCAGCTCTTCAACAAGCTTTGATGAAGTCTTGGCATTGTAAACTGCCAAAGCCTCACCAACAGTGTTGCAGCTGTCCAAACTGATATTTGCAGACTTCTCTTCAATATTGTGATAAAAACAGAATAGTCCATTATTCACTTAAAAGGGCTTCTTACTGAATCAATATAAATACGTATTTAACATGTAAAATGGTGCACAGTATGTTCCCATAATGCTTCTTGCTTTTATGCAAATCGCTTGGATTGGGTTCCATGAAGATATGAGCAACCTGGCCGGGGGCCATACCCTGTGGCCACAGTCCCTCCCCCCCCAAACATGTTTACATTTACGGCACCGTCACAAGGTACAGTTTGTCCACAAAGCCGATCCAATAGCACAGCGAGTAGAGCGCTCGCTTTGACATCTGTGCAGAGCCTGCCAAACCGCCTTTCATCCTTCCAAGGTCGATAAATGAGCACCACACACCGTGGGTAATAAGCAGCGCTCAGATGCCTTAGGGTTCGTAGCGCTATATAAATGCTAAATTATTATTAATACACTCGCCAGTAAACCACGCTTAATTAAACTGTAAGGTGATAATTACACTGGATAAAGAGCTGTCTGGACTAATTTCACTAACAAAGTGTGCTTGAGAACGCACCATTCACGATAAAAAAAAAATAATCCATGGCAGCGATCACTTAAAGTTAGCTTTAAAGCGGCATTTAAATCACAACAGGTGCTGACAATGGTCTCTGGCCCAAAGTGCTTCTAACTTTTCTGGTTGTTGTACTTACACAATAAACACCAACTTTGTTTACAAATATATCATGCGATGTATAGGCTCCTAAGGTGAATAATACGTTTTGACTCCACTCCGTCCCCACGAGAAGTTAAGATTTATAAGCCAACCCATCCGAAGGAGTGAACAATCTGCTCCCGTAACGAGTGACGCCTTTCAACTATCCTCTACCGAAAGCGATAAAAGGCCTGCCAGCTCTACTCCTCCAATGTAGGTCCACACCTCTGTATCACACCCTTTCGTTGTAAGCGAGAGTTGCCTTAGCTCCACTAGCAACACGTCTTATGTATGACCCTGGCTGGAAACGCATATCCTTATGTTATTGGCAGCGAGAGGTTGGCTATGACTTGAGCATCTGCCTATACCACAATTTCCGGTTTCCTTTTCCCGCACCCTCCCATCATGATGATCACTACTCACCAGTAGAGGACCACGGCAGCCCCGAAACAGTGAGAGAAGCCGCCGGGCGCCCAAGCAGCGCGTCACATCCACCAACTTCCGGCGAAACAATCGTTGTCACTTCCTGCGTAGCCAACACACACACACACACACACACGGAGTACGTAAGAGCTAGAGAGCTAACATTCTTTCATAGAATGTGTCAACCAAAGACGACATACTAGTGGACAAAAACAACCCCATGGATCCAGAGGTATCTGCGCCAAAAAAAAATGCCGATCGTCACTCCCTTCTACTCCGAATTCTAGCATTAAAGCGTGTATAAAATATAAGGTTTTACATGCCAACATTTTGAGAATGAAACTTGAAGAATTTAAAGTTTCCATTTGATTTGTTTGATGTGTTTCTCTGAGTACAGCATACATTGAGCTTTTTCTCCCAAAAAGATTTACAAATGCGATCCAGAGTGGAACATACATGCCAACATTCTGCATCACTTTGGAGGGAGATTGTCTAACAGAAAGCAGGAGAGGCATAAGGTGGGAGGTGGGCTTGCAGGAGGAAGGGCCCCTCCCCAGGAGATATGGGCAACACTTAGCAGGTGCTTGTCCAGTTGCACCCAGATGCGCAGGGAGGGACCAGGCCACCCAAACAAAGGGGACCCAGACCATACATGATGCATACATGCCAACCCTCCCGATTTAGGTGGGAGACTCCTGATTTTTTTCATTCAAAACAGTGCTATTTAACATGGCAACCCTCCCGATTTAGGCTGGAGACTCCCAACTTTTCAGTGAGAAATATTGTTTCCAATACATTCCTATGGGGAAAACGAGGTCTCCCGATTTTCTCTCCCAAAACTCCCTCCTAGGTGCGTTGGAATGTTGGCGTGTATGCCAGACTACTGGGCGCCCGAGCAGGCTGGAAGGTGGCAGGGATAATTAACATACACCTGTCAAACAAGTGGTCCATGCCCCTGACAGCTACATCAAAGGCCCCCCCTCCCATCCAGGAGGATGGAAGGAGACAGGACCTTTGATGTAACAAAGCGGCTACTTGCCCTCAGGCCCTTTTTTGGCCTATACCTGAGGAGGGCAAGGTAGCCCCTTCAGTACTCTCCTTCCCTCCAGCACAGACGCTTCATGCTTCCAAGGATGGCGCATGTCAAAAGAAATAAACATGGGCCCTCCCGAATGGGAGACCCGAGGGCGTAAACTGGGAGGTGGGGCGTTTGTTGTGGGTTCGGTCGGGCACCTTAGCATGCGGGCGTAAGGGCAGGCAGCTGAGTCCCGAGAACAATGGGCACCCAGACTTCAGGGTGCCCTCCAGGAAAGAGAGGTGGCAGGGCAGGTGACAACAGGTAGGCCCTGACACCTCACATCAAAGGTCCCCCCATCTGGACGGATTTTCAAAGAGGGGCTACCTTGCCCTCAGGCAAAAATAGGCCTATAAGCACGGAGGGCAAGGTAGCCCCTCTCATTCAGTGCCTCTCTCCTGACAGGCATACAACAGACTCCTGTACCTGCTCCGAGTGCATCCACCGTGGTGCAAGAAAGGTGCAAGAAAGGTGCTGAAAACGCTGAGCAGCAAAGTATTTCCCCGCTC
The DNA here is from genome assembly GCF_040938575.1 of Ambystoma mexicanum. Lineage (NCBI taxonomy): Eukaryota > Metazoa > Chordata > Amphibia > Caudata > Ambystomatidae > Ambystoma > Ambystoma mexicanum. The sequence goes on from NC_090929.1 coordinate 495,659,130, forward strand.
AGGCCCTGGCAGTTCCAGATCAAAGATTGGAACTTGTGTCACAATCCGCGGCACTCTGAGATACGGTCGAGGAAAAGCTTCGGAGAGCGCCAATTAAAACAAGGACGACACAGAACAGAGAAGCAGGTTGCAATTGGTGGCACGGCAACACCGGACACTGTAATTTTAACTACTACACTATGCCACTATTACAGCATCAGCGTGGCAGAAAACAAACACGCTCCGACACCGCCCGGGGTGGGCACGCCGTCTGAGATAAGGAGCAGGAAGACAAGGAGCAGCCCCTCAGGCACCGTTGAGTGAGCGGTTGAGCATTGTGAGGTGCTGAGCACTACGGCCCAAAAGAGGAGCGAGCTGGGCGCAGTCCGTAAGCAGAACGACAGTGGAGCAACCCACTTTTACATGTGCATTTAAAACAATCAGAGTAGAGGCACAGCTTCCTGCATCCCGGCAGCTCCGCATATAGCGAGCCCACGAGTTTACCGTCTTTTCAAACCCTGCAGCGCCAGTTGGCCCATAAGGAGAGCATCTCCGGTGTGCTACTGCTCCAGAAGCATATTTTCTGGAAGCAAGATGTCGCAGAGCAACGACACTGGGCCATTACCAACAGGCTATTAAGTCGGGGACTGGTATACAGAGCATTCCACAATTTTTGCTCAGTGAAATACGGTTTCCACAATTTGGCTCACTGAAGTACGGGTCCCAGCAGAGGGGAACAAGCTGCACCCTGTCGACCCCGATGAAGGCGGGAGCAACTACCAAACACAAAAAGCAAGAACGGGGTAGTGCAAAGCAGCACCTGAAGTCTGTGAAAAGGAGGATTACACAGGCATGCCCACTGGGGCAAAAGCAACAGCGGAAGATCACAGGGCGCCCAGCCAACAGGCAGAACCACCTATCCCCTGCTAAAAACTAGAAAAAGGATGGCTGACGCCCTATGACTTAAGGAGACGCTGCTCCTGGAATGGGCCAAGGCAGCAGAAGCAGTCCATGGCATGGACTTGGTCCAGGAAAAGATGGCAGAACTGGCAGCAACCAGCTTCAACGCGGTGGGTGGAGGAAAAAAGTGGCTTGATCTATATTTTTGAAGCACGTGCAGCATAGCAGTAGGGTTTAAGTGAAGCATTAGGCACGCGCGCAACATTATGTAGGAAGAAACTCCAATAAAACACATGCATAGGGTTCTGCCACTGTGTTGTGACAGAATAAATAAACAATTGATAGTAGAAACAAAGGAAGGGGGAATGTCCTGCTCCTGGCCAGAGCAGGACTCCCATAACAGAAACATGCTAGAAAAAATGTCCATCTTTGTAGCAGCAAAATATGAAGTGAACAAGTCCCAAAAAAGAGAAGAGTTTCTAGATCTCAGGCAATTGGTTAAGAATATGGAAGGTCAGGAAGGTGAAAAAGAGATCCATTGTAAGGGGATATACGCCGCAATTCCTAAACCTGCAGTAGGGTATAAAAACCCAGTCTATAAGCCTCCAGTGGTAGAGAGAGTGTCAACAGGATTATCAGGATTATCAACTAGGAGGGGGGACTCAAGAGCTTTTGTACCTCCATATAACCCATACAAGCGCTAATATGCCCATAGCATTGGTGTACCCAGAGGGTCCACAAGTAGACACAGACGAGTTAAGAGCATTGCAGGAAAGGTTGGTCAGGTTACAAGAACCTGAAGAAGTATCAACAGAAATAAGGGTACTGGTACAGAAAACAGGGGATTGGAGGTCAGGAGATTTTTTGTTCAGGTTAAACACGGGGACGGTCCTGGGACAAGAAGTAGAACAAGCAAGGGATAATGGAGGGGAAGATCAAGGAGGTAGAAATAATGAAGTGGCAGGGCAAGAAGGAGATCAAGGAGAGGAGGCAGGGAGAAACCCGTCCCTGCCACAAGAGGCAGTGAGGAGGGACAGACCAAGAAATAGACCAGATTTAATCATGGTAGTTCAAGATCAGAAGAATACTAAAGGGGTAGAAAACAAAATAGATATACATATGCCTCTAATACATAAAGAAGTAGGGATAACGCAGTATGTGCCATGGCCTCAAATGGACAAAAATAATTTGATTAAAGCTCTCCCCCAGCTTATAGACAGAGCTAGTAAATGGATCTATGAATTTGAAAAACAAACAGCCGGGGTAGCCTTAGCAGTTGGAGACTTGTTTACTGGTCACCATAGTTGGGGGCCAGGCTGGGGACATATGGGCAAGGGCTGGGTTAAGTCTTGCAGATAGTGAACATGATGGAGCAGCCTTTGATGAGGTGAGGGTAAGGGTATGGGCTGCCCTACGAAGGATGTACCCAGATACTCCTGACTTACATTCTCTAATGCAAGGCACAATGGGTGATGATGAGGACCCAGTTAGGTTTATTCTTAAGTTACAGGAAATGTGGAGAGTTGAGACAGTACAATTTTTCTATTTTATTGTAAAGAGGGGACTACCAAAAGATGTCCAGAAGGCACTAGATAAAATTGTGGGAATTGAAGCCCAATGGTGGGCAGAGAGACAGCCCAGAAGCGGCAAATTGACGAGGAAAAAAAAATAAATAAGGTGGTCGTTCAAGCACCAGTGAAGGCACCGGCTAGGGGTAAAGGACAGGAGATATTCAACAAATTGGGAATGCCACAACTGCGGCACTATGGGGTGGAGGAGGACAGGGACAATGGGGTGGGGGAGACAGTGGAAGTGTGAAGGAGCACCAAGTAAATTGAACAAGGCATTATGCAACTTTTGCACATTCACAGGCCTCAAATTCATAAAACACGGTATCACATTGAATAATAAAGAACTATTCATCTGCAATGGGGTACACCTCTCCATAGAAGGGATGGATATTTTTACAAGGGACATCTTTTGGTCTTTGGCGGAGAGGGGCTGTACATAGAGGTCCATTTTGGGGAGACCTAAGGGGCCGTGCAGCCCCTCATGGTGGCAGCACGGATCAGCCTCGAGTTGGCCCTACGGTGGAGTAGGGTCCCCGCTCACCTGATCCCATGTTCCCCAAAACTGTTTTGTTTTATCATTATGTTTTTTGTTTGGTTGGTTTTCTATACACATAACTCATTATACAATAAAGCTTGTGGCCAAAGTTTTTCCACCTTGCCTGGCTACCTGGTCTCATGATTATGGTACTTTCATTATTTCGTCCTGTCACTTACCTTCACTGCTTCCCCGCACTAAAACACTTCCAGGCTTATTCCCATGGGCCCCCGGAGGTGGAAGGCCCAGAGGCATAAGGTGGGAGGTGGGCCTGCAGGAGGAAGGGCCCCTCCAGAGGGGATATGGGCAACACTTAGCAGGTGCTTGTCCAGTTGCACCCAGGTGCGCAGGGAGGGTACACCAGGCCACCCAGACAAAGGGTACCCAGACTACTGGGTGCCCGAGCAGGCTGGAAGGTGGCAGGGACAATTAACATACACCTCTCAAACAGGTGGTCCCTGCCCCTGACAGCTACATCAAAGCCCCCCCCATCCAGATGGATGGGAGGACACAGGGCCTTTGATGTAACAAAGGGGGCTACCTGCCCTCGGGCCCTTTTTTGGACAATATCTGAGGAGGGCAAGATAGCCCCTTCAGTACTCTCCTTCCCTCCAGCACGGGAGCTTTGTGCTTCCAAGGACGGCGCACGTCAAAACAAAACGGAATAAAAAAACTCCCTCCCTCTCTTACATAAGTAGTGCAAGATGTAGGTAGCACCCTTAATAAATGACACAATGCGTCAGTTACCGCTGGGATAACTGTAAAGAGGTAAAACAAACACCACTAAAAAGTCTAATCTCTGAAATATAAAGGAAAGAAGCTACGAACGCCTTGCAAGAGGCTACATATAAAAGTGAAATATGATGGAGAAAATGAAGGAAGCAAATGGATGAGTACGGAAAACTACTAATGCCTCGCAAGAGGCTATACAAAAAAGTGAAATATGATGGTTAAAATGAAGGAAGCAAATGGAGAATTAAATAAGGCTACATCTAACTAAGGCTTAAATATGGAAAAAGGATAAATTCCAAAAAAAAAGCGAACGCCTCGCAAGAGGCAATGTAAAAGTGAAACAAGCTGTGCAAAAAGAATGAAGCCAGTGGCTAATTAAGGAAGGCAACATATAACTAAAACACAAAATGGAAAGGGGATAAACCCAGAGAAGCGCTAACGCCTTGCAAGAGGCAAGGGGAAAAAGGGAAGTAGGCCACATAAAAAGAAAGAAACAAGTGGCGAAAATTAAACCAGACATGGCTCAACGCTGGGTCATTAGAAAGTCGCAAACCTAATATGAAGGGCGGCAGGGATTAGCCTTGAGGTGGCCCTATGGTCGAGTAGGGTCCCCGCTCCCCAGATCCCATGTTCCCCAAAATTGTTTTGTTTTATCATTATGTTTTTTGTTTGGTTGTTTTTTAATACACATAGCTCATTATACAATAAAGCTTGTGGCCAAAGTTTTTCCACCGTGCCTGGCTGTCTGGTCTCATGATTATGGTACTTTCATTATTTCGTCCTGTCACTTACCTTCACCGCTTCCCTGCACTAAAACACTTCCAGGCTTATAAAACGTAGCAATATTTTCAAATGAAAATCAAGACCCTCCAACCTAAATCTGGAGGATTGGCATGTATGCTGGAATTAGCAGGTGTTGTGTCCTGGCAATGAAGAACCTCACACAGTAGTGCATATCTCTAATGCTTTTGGTGGGTGTCACCCACCACATAAGCAGTTGTTTCACCCGCGAAGCCCCTTACATACCCTTATAAGTCAATGGGTTTTCAATGGGGCACTGACAATTGGGTATAGTGTGAGTTCACCAATAATGCAGGCGCGGCTCCCTTCCCTTAAGGCGGGAATGCTGGCTAACATCCTGCCCGTACTCTATCAAGCCCCCATAAGCTCCTCAACACCTAATCGCCGGAGGGGACCGCCCTCTCACTCTAGCTCAACGCCGGTGCCTTGCGAGCTGGGAAAGTCCCGAGAGTCGGTCCCAAAGGTGTCCCCACGGTGGACATACGTAAATTCTGTAAAGACCCTTTGAAATCCAACTTTACTAATTCGAGTAAAGAGAAAACCACTTCTAAGACTGGATTGCCTCTGGATACACAGCTTCCTAACATTGGTTTGTCTAAGGGCGTGAATGAAGGGAATTTGAATCTGAATGATGTTGTAATTAACACGACTGAAATCATTGTGACCTCGAATGTATCAAAGATGAGATATGCTGGCTCTACAAACCATGTTCATGATCAGATAGCGTGTTCCTCAATAATATATTGACCACGGCGCCTCCAAGATGTGATAACATTTTGAATCCTCCCACTTGTCCTGATATTGCGATAATTGATTTAAATATAAGTAAATCAGGCTTTTCACCCAACTGTTATCAAATGACATGTCAAAAAATCTTTCAAAATCGCCCATAATGTTTTCTGATATTGACCTCGATTGTTCTGCAATTGAAATCTCATACTTTGCTCCGACCCCACGTCGGCCTCAAAGTCCCTCCTCATTACATCTTACCCAAAAACAATTGGATGGAGAAAAGAACTTAGTAAAAACAACTTTGAATGCTATGAATGTTGCGCTGCAGTCGCTATTTAAACGATTTGAAACCCTAGATGGTAACATTTCTAAACAAACAAGACAATTGGACAAACTAATTAGTCTTGGCAAACTGAATTAAGTTTGCTACTAAAACAAAAAGCGACTTTCCAGCTTCCAATTGGGAAAGTGCAGGGTTTGGCGGTGCCATCGGCGGACATTGGTACCCAAACCGCTTTAGGTGAAATAGCTGCTGTGAGTCGGGCCAATGAGTTAACAAACACAAAAACACCCATACACAACATGGCAGTTCCGCTTATTGAAGGAATCATCAAAAATGTTAATGACCAGTGCTCCCCGTCCGTTGTGGAAGGAGGGGCAGTGGATCTTCAAGCAGTGGACACAATCCCTAGGATTACTGCCTATACCATTTTTACCAAGGGTGCTACAAAGTGTCACAAGCAGCCCCCTACACAGAAATTGACAAAAAATGAAAAAGATTCGAAGAAGGACAACACTTCGAAAACTAAAATCTTTTTCCGACACTTAAATGTTCCTCCAAAAAGTGCTTTAATTGCATCAAATGCAGTATCAAAGAAATACCATCAGCTGGCAATCGCTCGCACTATTTCCAATCACTCTAATAAAAATAAGCCCGTAATACCATATGCACCTTTGGATGCTCTGGTAAATGAGGCAGCGGCGTTTGGCCCAAATCAGAACATCTTAATAAACTCCGTACAAATGAAAAAATCTTCGACCGCACTCTCTAAAAGAGGTGCTGCTTCCGAACACTCTGTAACTGAGCTGCATTGCCTAGAACTTAGACGTGCAGTTGATGCATATATGGCTGGTCACCATTTGTCTGACAAGAAAGACATTGGTCTCTCAAATAGAGAACCTAATATGGTGGAGCAGCTAAAAATACAACAAAAGCAGGCTTTGCCTTTGACTCATCAAAGCATGGCACAAGTAGCGAGCAGCGTGGTGGTGCTACCTTGCAAACATAGTGACATAGATCATAAACAACTTGCGGGGGGGCGCCACTCATCAAAATCAGCTGACTTCCTTGGAAAGAAATCGCACAGTTCTAGCAGAAGTAGCCCCAGAGCTGCTTCAATTGATACAAAACAGTGCTGAATAAAGATGTTAAGCACTCAGTTCCTCAATCAAACCCAATAGCAATGCCCTCAATGACAATACAACGAAAAACTAGCAGCCTTGCCAAAAAACAACAAGCCAATTACTCTTTGAAATTGGCTTGTAGATCCAAACCAATCATACAATATGATCTAAATCGTAGATCCATATTGTCCATCTTTTCTGATATTCCTCAATTAGAGGACATCAGCTCTAATGATATAGTACTAGTTGAATTTCCAATTAGTCAAAATCTTCATTCTGTCAGAATCTGGATGCAATCCAGAGTCATCCAAAACACTATGTGGTCAGCAAAAAAACAGCTGTTTGAAATGGGCTTTGATTTAACTGAAGAAGTTGCGCTTGATGATCAAGGCTTGGATCAATCAAAATTACAAAAGAAAAACTATCAAGCAATACACCAAAGTGTATCTGGTGGCCAGAAACTAAATAAGGAATGCAATTGCATGAGTAGACAAAATAAACTAGAACAAGAAATAACAGTTAGAGAATTTGCCCTAATTAGTTGGAATGCTAGGGGATTCTCTCATATGCTAAATAATAACAATAGCTCCCTATGTAAGTTCAATGTAATAATGTTGCAAGAAACATGGCTAACATCACCTCCAATATGGGATAAGCATGACGTGCTTTTGAACCTTGCCCAAAAAGGCCTCTGTGGAAGACCAACCTCTGGCCTGTTATTAGCCATCCAAGCAAGTGCCGACATTAGCATCAACCTTTGGGTGTCACCAAATGTTTACATGCAAATGGCTCGATTACAACTGTATGCAACAACGTATGCCATAATAAATGTGTACTGGAACCCGGTGGGAATATCAGATGAATGCTTCTTAAAAGATCTAAGCGATTTGTTAAATCTGATCACAATGGATACCACTGTTTCGAAATTTCTTATTGCAGGCGACCTGAACTTTGACTGCATAAATGATAAAGTAAGTAATAACAAAATCAGACTCGCTAAGTGGAACCAATTTGTAAAACATCACAACTTGTATAAGTTAAATGGAGCATTCAAGTTGGATACCCCCCCCGTGTGACCTGGCAGAGAGGGGCGTGTTATTCAACTATTGACGACATCTATACTAACAAGGAATTCTTTCATGCATTTACGGACTTTGAAATTGTTGAAACAACAGCCAGTGATCATAAGCAATTAACAGCCAGGTGGCTAATGCAAAGTGATGCTATCCAGTAGAGAGATACGTATCATCAAAGATATCTTACAGTAAATAACGGCTGTAACAGACTATGATGATCGGAGGAGTCTTTGGGCAACTTTCAGTCATGTTTGAATCAAGAATTATTAAGAGTTCCTTCGAGAGATTGCGCCAATTGTGTGATATATTCAGACATGATGCAGGCCTTTCAAAGTAACATGAACACAAGCTCCAGAAAACAGAGGGATCAGATGCTTTACCAAAGATCCACGTGTATGACCACAAACTGAAGTTAAGAAAAAGCTTGTATAGATCACAGAAACGAGAAGCAATGAACCAACCGATTGAGATCAGGTTGAAAAATCTAATTAACATCAGAACTAGATATAAGAACTGGCTAAAGAGTAGGCGCGCTAAACTATATCAAACAGATGGCCTGACAATGTTAAGCGCAGTGCAAAACAAGAATCTAGCCAAAACCTTGACCCTATTAAATCAAACTTGTGTGGGTTCACAAGTAATTATACAACCTAACGAAGTTGCAGAACACTCCTGGATTGACCATTTTTCTAACCTCTACAGGGTCCCAGAAGGTGGACAAAAACTAGAATCGTTATCAATCCCTGCAAATTTTGAAGTTTGATTTGGATGACATCAGACTATATATTAAAAAAGCCAGCTAATCAAGAGCTTGCGGCCCTGATGGCTTGTCCAACAAAATCTTAAAAAACCATCCGGAAATTTTGGCAAAGATATTGTTTGATATATTTTCCATCATCAACAAGACCCAAATCCTGCCCCCAATTTGAAAACACTCTATAGTAGTTCCCATTTATAAAAAGGGGGATAGGAAAGAGCCTATCAGCTATAGACCCATTGCGTTGTTGGACGCCCCTGGGAACATTTTCTCGCACATTATTCTGAGAGAGTTGAATGCCTCGTCCTCTCAATCCCATTATAAAGATCCCTTCCAGTCAGGCTTCGTTGTGGGTCTGGGTAAAATTCCGAACATTATCACATTGAACATGCTCCAATCGCACTACGCCGCCCGGAAACAAACAATATACCTTGCATTTGTTGATTTCCGGGTGGCTTTTGATTCCGTTGATCGGACTCTTTTGTACAATAAATTGGTAAAATATGATTGCCCACAATCTCTGTTGGCTTTGATTGCTCTCTTACACACAAACACAACCATGCAAGTCAGGTTATCACTGGCAGGTCAAATGTCATCCATATTCCCCACGTATAGAGGTCTAAAACAAGGGTGCATTCTTGCCTCTACAATATTCAATTTATTTCTATATGATATGGGAGTTGCATTAAGACAGATCCCAAGTGATCCGCCGAACCTAGGTAATCAAAAAATCACTTACCTGCTATATGCAGATGACCTAGTGCTGGTGTCCAAAACCCATGCAGGATTGCAGAACTTATTGAATGGTCTTGATACTTATGTAAATGAAAATCATCTGGCAATTAACACAGTCAAAACACAAATTATGGTTTGTAAACCGAAGTCTTGTACAAAGGTAAAATCATGCAAGTGGAAATTACAGAGTGTTGAACTTTTACAAGTACCCCAATATAGGTTTTTGGGAATAACGTTAACCGATGCTTTGACAATCACATTCTATGAGCCAGAATTAAGAGGCGAATTACATACCTTGGTGTCACAAGCAAAAAATATTAGTGGGGAAGTTTGGTAAATTCTCAGTAATGCATGTGTTGATCTGTCATGATGCCTACCCCCGGGGAACCAGACCAGGTCCAGCAACCCCGGAAGCAGGCATCAAGTTATTTTGAGCAAGCCCAAAAACCCTTGCTAGGGGCTGTTTGGATGCGGTCCTGGCGCCACAGGCGCCAGGCTCATAGAGTTGAGCTTACCTGATGCAGACCATGCTGCAGAGCTCTAAGCCAAATGAGGCTTGGAAGGGACTATTTTACCTAGGGACTATTTTCACTCGGGTGGGGCTGGGGAGGAATACTTACCTGGGACTACTTTGGAGGCTATTTAAAACACGCCCGAAGAGCAGCACACGCTTTGCGTTATTCTGCATCCAGCAGCGTAAAGCTCACTCTGTCTGCAAGCCTGCATCCAGTCTTCTGCCACGCCCCCCTCGAGTCTGCATCTCCTAGAAAAAGGGAGGAACAAAAGTAGAAGAGGTTAGAATAAGAGCAAAACCTTCGATCCTTACCTGAATTCCGGATCCACCGCGCCTTCGAGCTGGAAGAAAGAAGCATTTTACGTGCGCCGCCTCGCCTGCTGCAGCGCCGCGCTGACCTCACCGGCCTTCGCAGCATCCTCACGATCCACCGCATCCTTCTGCACGTTCCCGCCACACTCTGGCACCTAAGGGGAACACAAGAACAGCAAAGGTGAGCCAAGGGAATAAACAGAGGCAATAGTAACTACCCCCTTAGATTTACCTGATTACCGCCGGGGGGACTATTCCTCTTCACAAGTCGGCGCAGTCTCCATTGCATCCTCGCCGTACCCCGGCCCCTAAGGGGAACAAAAGAACAACAAGGTGAGATGAAGGGACAAACAAAGGGAACTCTTTTCACCACAATAGACTTACCTAATTTTACCGCCGGAGGCATTATTCCCCGAACTTCATCTTTTCTCTCCACACCTGAATAAGGGAACAAGCCACAGGTTACATTCTGGCCTTATTTTATTGAACTGTGTAGGAAAGGCCAAATCCTTACCTGAACTTCATCAGCTAACACGAGGAACTCTTCGCTGGGGCCAAGCTGCAAACTGCAAGGAATCGAACAAGAGTGAAAGTCAGACATGTGAACTCTTACGAACTACATACTTTTCGGAGTCAATATTGTTCTGGAACTCACCACTTCCTTTGAGCCAGTGAAGCAACTGGTTATCAATGCGCCCCTGTGCTCAATGCAAGATGGAGAGCTCATCTTTTCAAACCATCAGGTGAGACTATAAGAGGGGACATCAAAGGTGATCTGTGGGGAGAACACCGGGGGTGGGGGGATTTACGCTCAACACCACGGGTGGTTAATTCCCTTTCTCCATTTACAGAAGAATATTCCTACGGGCCAAGCAAACGAAGCTAGGTGGGCCAGTCCAGTCCGTCATCTCGGCCCTAAGTGTCACATTGGTGGAGACTGCAGCTGTCCAGTTGCGATCGACGCCTCTGTAGGAGCCAGGTGAGTGTAACATGATCTTCTATTACCAAAATGTGATCCCGATTCTGACCTATGGCACCGAAGCCTTAAAGCCAAAAGATTGCAAGTGGTGGGATAAATTGGAATCCTTGTTTTGGAAGCAAATACTGCATCTCCCTTCTTCCACCCCATTACCATTAATTCATTTTGAATTGGGGTTACTTCCCATGTACTCTTATGTAATTTGGAAATACTGTGCATTGTTGTGAAAATGTCTTTTAGGATTAGACCGTCCTAACATATTGGGTATAATGGCGAACCATTTGTTAGATCGGAATCAGCATTTTTCTCGAACATGGTGCCAATTTACTTTGAATGCGATGGCGGACGCCTCGATTGATTTGGAACTTCTTCTAACCAATCAAGGATATGCAAAATTGAAGATCCATCAATATGATTGGTGTGTGTTAGGGAGAATTCTCTGTTTAGGCTGAATTTCCTAACCTAGTGAGTCCCCCAGCAGCTTTGCTGGATTTTTGGGGTTTATTTTTTTCTCCTGCCAAGAGTGAGACTCTTTTACCCTTACTCTTGGGCATGATTTGAGTGTGTTTCTTTGACTCTAGATGTGTTTAATGGGCTATGGGGTCTTTTACTCCATAGGGCTTCATGTGTTTTTGTGATGTGTGTTACACAGCACCCTCAGTGCAGTAACACAGGGGTGTCATAGTGACCCCCCAATATAGACACCATACCCTGGGACTGACTACTGTCTCCCAGGGCATGTAAAGTCACCATTGACTTTACTAGTCTCAAATTCTGAACAGAACCAGTACAAACCATCATATTGTGGACGTACTGGCCGGGGCAATTCGATTGCCCCGGGGTCTGTTAGTCGAGGGGGCACGTCTCAGTCCCCCCTGATCGAGTTTTGGCTGGTGGCAGTGGATACTACTTTTTATATTCGACCGCGAATATATCTCTATGGGATTTCCCATTGTTCGAGGCTAGCAACTTTAATTATTTAATTCCTATAGCCTCGAACATACCGCCGGTTTATTTATTTAATATTAATTCTCTGGTTGGTATTTTTTGCCAGAACTCAGTTCTAAAATGGCGTTTGTGTTCGCTTCTGTGACTCCAACCCAAGTTGAGCCCTTTGTTCCACTTTTTGGCGGGCTTCTCCACAGAGGCCCTCCAAAGTGGTGCCACTCTGTCTGGGGTACTTAGGAGAGGTGGAGAGGGATTTAGGCACCCTGGACTGAGTTGCCTAGGCAACTCAAGTCACACTCCGTCCTGATTGTCCCAAGTGGTGAGCCGGCCGGCTCATCACTTAGCATGTTTGAGTGACAGCTAGGCTGAGTGAATGGGGGTTTTCTGCATAAAAGCAGGGCTTTGGGGACTGTAACTTTAGAAGTCGCCACAGGACCTAAGAATCCGACGAGGGAGAAGCTGAGCCGACCTGCTACGACATCACCACCGGTGGAGCCCTGCTGAACCGACTCACCACTTTTCCCAACGACAGAGGAGATCTCCGTCCCGGAGAGTCTTCTTCCTTCGACTGGTGGGGATAACCAGTCTGCTTCCTTTTTCGCTTCCTGGAGCATCTAGTGGCCGCCTTGCCTGTGCCAAGCACCCCGGCAACCGGGATACCACGTTTTACCACTACCGCGAATCAAAGGGTAGTACCTTTAACCGGAAAACTCCGCGGCTGGTTTCTTCCCTGGCAGTGCAATGACCTTCATCTTTCCTCCACGTCGAGATCTTCTCTTCCTCTGGACGACGCCGTGACTTGCACCCGCTGCCAGGAACAACTGCCCGCACTGGAGGATCCTTTCCACATAAGGTACCGTGTTCCGCCTGGCTTCCCTTGCAACCGACAGTACGGGGTAGATTTAGCCCCCGGCTTTCGAACCTGGGTTAGCCTGGGACACCCTGGCTAAACCTTTCTGAGCCTAACTAAAACCTTTCTGAACTCCCTGCAAGACTTTTTAAGCCTGTTGTCATTCTGTGATCTTGGGTGCATTTGTGCCCTGCTCTCTCCAAGAGTGGGCCCGGCCTATGGACTTTGGCTCACAAATAACTTTTGACTTTCCTGCCTTGCTTAAGAGTTCCTAAATATTAGTGTGGTGTATTTTCCTACATTCTGCCTTTTTCCCTCCCTTTGTCGTTAACTTATTGGAGTGCCATCTATAGTTAAGCGCTCACCTCTATCTGGAAATAAGTGGTGTTAACTAAGACTTGTCTGATAAGGAATAAGGGATGTATATATAATAATAGTAACTGTGTTGAGAGTGATTTACAACAATAGTGCTGGAGTGTTTCAATCAGTGTGTTTTTAAATAAATAATTATATACCTTGATACCAAAGCTCTGGTCAGTGTTTGCTTGTACTATTGTATCTGAGTGCCTATTGTGTATACTTTGCATACTGCCTAACTCTTCTTGAGGGAAGTCTGACTGCTCAGCCACAGCTACCAAGTGAATCTGTGTGGTGCAGACTGCTACCAAGTGGGTTTACTGCCAAACACCTGTAGTCTTAAATCTTTTGCAGTGGTCCCAGAGGGAACTGCACAGGTTTCTGCCTAACACTGGTGTACAGCGGTGGGATTTGTATTGAGTATACATTTTAGAGTGCTTTAAGAGACCTTAGTGCAACTAACCACAAATCTTAGCACTGAAAAGTAATCTTTCTAACATTTCAACTATGGAAAATTATAGTCAAGAGTCCCTTGCTACAAAAACTGCTGATTGTTTAAGAGTTCTCTGTAAGCATAAGAATCTCCTGACTAAAGGCAAGAAAATGGAATTGATAGAAAGGTTGTTAGCTAACCAAAGTCTGGATGATGGTTCAGAGGAACCTACCATGCCAGAAACTGTAGATAACAGTATAGAGATTGATGTTGATCAAAATGATGATAATCTGGAGGAAGAGTCAGAAGAGGAGGGTGAGGCTGCTGTGACTGCCCCCCCTAGGCCTCTGTCCGCTCTGCCAGCTGTACCTACTGGACCTTTGCCAGGTCCCACACTTAGCCCTCAATATATTGAGCTAGAGAAAATGAAACTTGAATTAGAATTCAAGAGACTGAATACTCAGGCTGAACAAAGACACCAGGAACTGAATCAAGAACTCAGGCTAAGGGAAATGGAGCTCAAGCATGAGCTAGAAATGAAGAAATTATCTGTAGACAATGCTTCTCTCTCTGACTAGAAGTTCCAGTCCTAAAAGACCCCGGATGCCTAAGGAATTGATTGGTATGTATGAGCCTAGGTTGGATGTGTTGGATTGGTTGTCTCTGTTTGAATATAATCATGGGCTCCAGAACATCACAGGAAATGACTTACTCACCTGGTTGTTCTCTAGGCTTCCCCCTGTTGCAACTGATGTGGTAATGGAGTTAGGGGAGGAGGATAAGAAGGATTATGAATGTGTGATACTAGCTTTGATAGCTAGATTTGGGAAGACCTCTTCCCAGTATCTTAAGAGGTTTATAACCCTCAAAAAGAATGATGGTACCCCTTGGGCTACCTGGGTGAGTGAAGGGTTGAAAAACGTAGAGGGATGGGTTAAGGGTTACCAAGTGAACACTTATGAAGGTATGAGAAATCTGTTTATGTTGGAGTCAATTTATGATGCCTGCTCTCCTGAGCTCAGACAGCACTTGGCTGATTCAAAGGAATTAGATTCCAGAAAACTAGCTAAGGCTGCTGACTTGTGGGTTGCCAACAGGGCCACTCACAAGGATTCTGGGGTAACTCAGAAAAAGGATGAGGGGAAACAGCCTAAAAAGGACTCCAAAGAGAATTCTAATACTGCAAATTCCAAAGAGGGCCCCAAACAAAACCATAAAGGTAAGCCATAAGGGAAGCCAAATCAGGCTAGTGTACCTTCTGGTCCCAGACCAGAAGGAGGTCAGAACAAGCCTCCATTCCAGAGAGCCTTTGGCTCTTGTTATGTTTGTAAGGCCACCGACCATGTGAAAGGAGATCCCAGATGTAAGGGTAAACCTCCAGGGATCCAGCTTGCCTCCTTAGCCTTCGCTCAAGTAGAGGAAGTCCCAATGGCAAGTGGAAACTTTCTACCGCTGGCTGATGAACCCATCGGAGTCTCAGCCAGTATTTCTTTAGTCTCTCTGGGGTTGTGGGAACAACAAAATTTAGATGTGTATAATTCTATCCCAGATAATACTAAAGAGTATTATAAGGACAGTGTCCAGGTGAATGGTCAGGAGACTCCTGCCATTAGGGACACTGGGGCCAGCATAACTGTGGTGGATGAATCATTTTTCAAGGCAGAGGATGTTGCTAAGGCACCCAAATGCCTCACCAAGTTAGCTGGAGGGCCTGTGCAGATGTGTCCCCAGTTACCAGTTCTCATCCAGTGCAATTATATGACTGTAAAGATACCTGTCAGTGTACAATGCGAGGTGCCAGGAAGGGTTCTGTTGGGTAATGACATGAACGCTCTTGGAGTTGTGTCACATACCCCCAGACCTCCTAGTAAAAGGTTACAGGAGCTCACTAAACCTGCAAGAGAGAAAACCCTGCGAGGGTCATCTCAGGAGATGATGACAGAGATCACTCCTCTCCCCTTGGAGCAACTTACTGCAGTGACTACCAGATCAGGAGCCAAGGGGCAACCCAAGACTCCAAGGAAAAATCCAGCATCAAGCACTCCAGTGCTTCCAACAAGGACTTCTCCTAGGTTGTCCAAAGTTACACCAGTAACTCCCCCTCCAGCTGAGGCTGAGAGGGTGGTTGAAACCTGTGTGGTTGAACTAGACTCTCAAGAAGAGCTAGTAGGAGGCCAAGACCTTATTGGAGATTTAGATCCAGCTGACAATCCTGAACTGCAGTCTTTACTGGCAGAAGGTGGACCCAGCAGATCAACTTTCCGTAAGGGCCAAAGAGAATGTCCAACTCTGGAAGGTCTCCGCCAACAGGCAGCTTCTCAGGCTGATGGGAAAGAGCCTGGGAAGTACAGGTTACACTGGGAAGATGGCCTCTTCTACAGTGAACCAACTGAGTCTGGACCTGGAGACTACAAGTGCCTTGTAGTACCTCAAGAAAACAGACAACAGTTCTTACAACTAGCCCATGAGATACCTTTGGCTGGTCACTTGAGTTTCAAAAAGACCAAGGAAAGGCTCTTTCTCTACTTTTATTGGCCAAAGATGGGGGCTGAAGTAGATAAGTATTGTAAGAGCTGCCATACCTGCCAGACTTCTGGTAAGGTTGGTTCCAAGAATGTGGCACCTTTAGTGCATCTCCCAGTTGTGGGAGTCCCATTTGAGAGGGTAGAGATTGACATTGTTGGTCCCCTTGATCCCCCAACCTCCTCAGGCAACAGGGTTATCCTTGTTGTAGTAGACCATGCTACTAGGTACCCTGAGGCAATTCCTATGAGGACTGTTACAGCTCCGGCTGTGGCTAAGGCCCTCCTTGATATTTTTACCAGGGTTGGGTTTCCTAAGGAAGTAATCTCTGACAGGGGGTCGAATTTAATGTCCCACTACATGAAAGCCATGTGGGAAACCTGTGGAGTTACTTACAAGTTCTCAACAGCATACCACCCTCAGACAAATGGATTGGTAGAAAGGTTTAACAGAACCATGAAGAGCATGATAGGTGCTTTAGAGGAACCCCTTAAAAGAAAGTGGGACCTTCTACTGCCATGCCTTCTCTTTGCTTATAGAGAAGTCCCTCAGGAGGTAGTAGGTTATTCTCCCTTTGAGCTTCTTTATGGCCATCCGGTCAGAGGTCCATTGGCCCTGATCAAGGAGGGGTTGGAGAGTGCTCCTTCCCCCAAGCCAGTCAGAGTGACTGACTATGTGATAGGTCTCAGACGGAGAATGTCACACATGATGGCAGAAGCAAGTGACAACTTGAAAGCTGGACAAGCTCTGGTCAAGCATTGGCATGATCAGAAGGCTAACATGGTTGAGTTCACTCAAGACCAGCTAGTTCTCGTTATGCTCCCAAAAAGGCAGAGGGCCCTGCAAAACAAATGGATGGGACCCTTCAAGGTTGTGGGAAAACTTAGAGAGGTCAACTATCTGGTGGATCTAGGCAAACCCAGGGAAGCTCCCAGAGTCTTCCACACCAACCGCCTCAAAGCCTATGTCTCTAGACCAGAAGTAGGAGCCTTGCTTCTAGCTTCATCGGAAGAGGAGGAGGAGAGTGAAGCTCTACCTGACCTCCTTAGAGGCTTACCTTTGGACGAAAAGGTTGAAGGAGTTAATCTCTCTTCAGATCTGACACCTGAGCAACAAGAAGAGTGCACATCTATGTTAAATCAGTTTGCCTCCCTGTTCTCACTTTCACCAGGCTTGACCCCTTGGGACCAGCATGATATTCTCACTGGTGACTGTCTGCCAGTCAAAAACAGAGGGTACAGAATGTCAGAACATGTCAGAACCCACATCAAAGGTGAGGTCAAGAAGATGCTTGATCTCGGGGTAATAGAGCCCTCTACTAGTCCACGGTCTAGCTCAGTTGTGTTAGTACCAAAGGCAGGATCCAAATAGTTGAGATTCTGTGTGGACTATAGAGCTCTTAATGCAGTCACCAAGACTGATGCCCACCCTTTGCCAAGGACAGATGAGTTGGTGGATAGACTTGGCTCAGCCAAGTACCTCAGCACATTTGACATTACGTCAGGCTATTGTCAAATAGCCCTGACAGACTATACCAAGGAGAAAACTGCATTTTCTACCCCAGTTGGCTTATACCAATTCAAGGTTATGCCTTTTGGACTGAAAAATGCACCTGCTACATTTCAAAGTATGGTAAACCAAGTTCTAGCTGGGATGGAGGACTTCTGCATGGCATACTTGGATGACATTGCAGTCTTCAGCCACTCCTGGGAGGAACATGTGAACCACCTAGGACATGTTTTGCAGGCTCTTGAGCAGGCCCATCTGACCATAAAGGCAAGTAAATGCCAAATTGGACAGAGTAAAGTGGTTACCTTGGGCATGAGG
The DNA here is from genome assembly GCF_040938575.1 of Ambystoma mexicanum. NCBI lineage: Eukaryota > Metazoa > Chordata > Amphibia > Caudata > Ambystomatidae > Ambystoma > Ambystoma mexicanum. Next base: position 495,677,095 of record NC_090929.1, read on the forward strand.
TAGGAGGTGGAGAAATAAGGCCTCTGCTCAGCAAGATCGAAGCTGTGCAGAATTGGACAACACCTACTACTCAAACCCAGGTGAGAGCCTTCCTAGGCCTCACTGGGTATTACAGGAATTTCATAGAGAACTATGGGACCATAGCTTCTCCACTGAATGTAATCTCCTCTCCAAAATTCCCTAAAAAGGTCAAATGGAATGAGGAGTGCAATCAGGCATTTGAAAACCTGAAGAAAGCTCTGTGCCAAGCACCAGTACTGAGAGCTCCTGACTACCACCAAACGTTCATTGTACAGACTGATGCTTCCAATGTAGGTATAGGTGCAGTCCTTAGCCAACTGGATGAGAAGGGTAGGGAGCACCCCATTTGCTTCATCAGCCGTAAGATGAAGGATCCTGAGCCAAGATGGGCAACAATTGAAAGAAAATGTTTTGCCATTGTGTGGGCACTGAAGAAGTTTAGGCCATACTTGTATGGTTCTACTTTTGTCATTCAGACTGACCACCAACCCTTGAGATGGTTGATGCAAATGAAAGGGGAAAATCCCAAACTATTGAGATGGTCAATCTGCCTTCAAGGGTTTGATTTCACCATTGAGCACAGGTCAGGGTGTCACCATCAAAATGCTGATGGACTCTCTAGGATGTATGTCATCGACTAGAGGTATGAGGTTCAACCAGGAGTGGATTAAATCCTCCTGTCCCTTAGTCTGGGGGGGGGGGTGAGTGTTAGGGAGAATTCTCTGTTTAGGCTGAATTTCCTAACCTAGTGAGTCCCCCAGCAGCTTTGCTGGATTTTTGGGGTTTATTTTTTTCTCCTGCCAAGAGTGAGACTCTTTTACCCTCACTCTTGGGCATGATTTGAGTGTGTTTCTTTGACTCTAGATGTGTTTAATGGGCTATGGGGTCTTTTACTCCATAGGGCTTCATGCGTTTTTGTGATGTGTGTTACACAGCACCCTCAGTGCAGTAACACAGGGGTGTCATAGTGACCCCCCCAATATAGACTCCATACCCTGGGACTGACTACTGTCTCCCAGGGCATGTAAAGTCACCATTGACTTTACTAGTCTCAAATTCTGAACAGAACCAGTACAAACCATCATATTGTGGACGTACTGGCCGGGGCAATTCGATTGCCCCGGGGTCTGTTAGTCGAGGGGGCACGTCTCCGTCCCCCCTGATCGAGTTTTGGCTGGTGGCAGTGGATATTACTTTTTATATTCGACCGCGAATATATCTCTGTGGGGTTTCCCATTGTTCGAGGCTACCAACTTTAATTATTTAATTCCTATAGCCTCGAACATACCGCCAGTTTATTTATTTAATATTAATTCTCTGGTTGGTATTTTTTGCCAGAACTCGGTTCTAAAGTTGAGCCCTTTGTTCCACTTTTTGGCAGGCATCTCCACAGAGGCCCTCCAAAGTGGTGCCACTCTGTCTGGGTTACTTAGGAGGGGTGGAGGGGGATTTAGGCACCCTGGACTGAGTTGCCTAGGCAACTCAAGTCGCACTCCGTCCTGATTGGCCCACGTGGTGAGCCGGCCAGCTCACCACTTAGCATGTTTGAGTGACAGCTAGGCTGAGTGAATGGGGGTTTTCTGCATAAAAGCAGGGCTTTGGGGACTGGAACTTTAGAAGTCGCCACAGGACCTAAGAATCCGATGAGGGAGAAGCTGAGCCGACCTGCTACGACGACACCACCGGTGGAGCCCTGCTGAACCGACTCACCACTTTTCCCAACGACAGAGGAGATCTCCAGCCCGGAGAGTCTTCTTCCTTAGACTGGTGGGGATAACCGGTCTGCTTCCTTTTTCGCTTCCTGGAGCATCTCGTGGCTGCCTTGCCTGTGCCAAGCACCCCGGCAACCGGGATACCACGTTTTACCACTACCGCGAATCAAAGGGTAGTACCTTTAACCGGAAAACTCTGCGGCTGGTTTCTTCCCTGGCAATGCAACAACCTTCATCTTTCCTCCACGTCGAGATCTTCTCTTCCTCTGGACGACGCTGCGACTTGCACCCGCTGCCAGGAACAACTGCCCCCGCTGGAGGATCCTTTCCACATAAGGTACCGTGTTCTGCCTGGCTTCCCTTGCAACCGACTGTACGGGGTAGATTTAGCCCCCGGCTTTCGAACCTGGGTTAGCCTGGGACACCCTGGCTAAACTTTTCTGAGCCTAACTAAAACCTTTCTGAACTCCCTGCAAGACTTTTTAAGCCTGTTGTCATTGTGTGATCTTGGGTGCATTTGTGCCCTGCTCTCTCCAAGAGTGGGCCCGGCCTATGGACTTTGGCTCACAAATAACTTTTGACTTTTCTGCCTTGCTTAAGAGTTCCTAAATATTAGTGTGGTGTATTTTCCTACATTCTGCCTTTTTCCCTCCCTTTTTCGTTAACTTATTGGAGTGCCATCTATAGTTAAGCGCTCACCTCTGTCTGGAAATAAGTGGTGTTAACTAAGACTTGTCTGCTAAGGAATAAGGGATGTATATATAATAATAGTAACTGGGCCTCATTACGACCCTGGCGGAAAGTGACTGACCGGACCGCAACAGCGTAAATAGCGTTTCCGCCATTGCACGAAGGAGCAAAGTGCGGCCAATCACGACCCATCGGGCACGAGCATTACGCCATGGCGGAATCCGAAAGGCTGCGATGGCGGAAATGACCCCAAAACGGCCCTTACCGCCGCCGTACGCTGCACCAGGTGCAATACCGCCACCCATCTTAGCGGTCACCGTAATGAGCGGTCACCGTAACGAGCGTGCACCGCAAATTACGGCCACCGTAAATATACGGAAACGGAAGTAAAAGCATGTGGCCGGAACGGGAAACAGCACGCCGCACAACTATAAAATCCGAATCCCAACACAACCATAAAAAATCCGACCCTGACACACATCCCAACCCGTTAGCAACCCCAGTTAAAAAAATAAATATGGGAAAGGTAGCCAAGAAAGCGTGTGACCGCAAGCGGCAGGTACACTTCTCCCGAGAGGAACTGACCGTGCTCACCGAGACCCTCCAGGAAAATTCCGCCGTCGTCTTCTCCAGTCAAATGACCAGGACGGCCCTTGCCAACAAGAAGGCCATATGGGCCCTGGTGGCACAGCGCGTAAGTGCGGTGGGGACAACACCCCGCACGCCACAGCAATGTCGCAAGCGGTGGGACGACCTGCGGATCCGCGTACGCAGCATACTTTCTGCGAACAGGAACATCGCCACAGCTACCGGGGGGGGTTCAGAGTCGCCCATCAAGTTGACCCCCTGGGAGGAAATCTGCGCCTCCACCATAGGAATGGAGAGCATAGAGGGAGTCGGAGGGATGGAGAAAGGAGTGCCGACATCCGGAGAATCAGGTAGGTTGGCCAAGAGAAACAATGCGAAATCCACAAACCACGAACATGTGCAGTACCATGTGACCCCATAGTGCAATACATACTTTGCCCTGACAGCGCCCTCTAAAAGTCAGAATGAACAAACAAATCAATCAAGAAGCCATAAACAACCCCTACATGTGCAGCATGCACCCCCTAACTGCAGGCAGCCAAATGAATGCATCCTCAATCCACACGAAAATGAGACCACCTCCAAGGCCCAGTCCCAAATCAGCCTCATGTACCACCCCAATGCATTTGATACGTTGCCATTCCAAATCCGACAGACCCATAACTAACGCTCGCCCCTCTTTACTCCACCACAGGGTCCGATACCAACGACGAGCTGCAGGACACCCCTACCAGCACGCCTGCAAAGAGGGCCAGGACCAACGTCCCAAGAGCCTCCACCTCAGGTGCAAGGATCAAGACACGGCAGCAGCAGGAATCAAGTGGCAGCACACTGGAGGGGACTGCAACAGGCACCCCAGCAGCCAGCAAGTCCACAACCCCAGCACCACAGGTCCCCCCAAAGAACGTATCTGATGGCACTGCCTCTGGTGGTAGCAGCACCATAGGTGACACAGCTGTCATGCCAGCATGCTCCGACACGGAAAACAGTGCTGGCGACGTAGGTACCATCCATGACCTTTCCCAATCCCCCTGCATGTTCCATCCCCTACACCATGACGAAACCACGCAGGGGCACCCTGAAGACGACGACTGGCCAACCCCCACAAGTCCTGTGCCAAGGCAACATGTGTTGAGCAGCCCCCCTGTCACACCACCGCAAATGTCCATGGCCCAGCAGAGGCAACAGTCCCTCGACCTGCTGATCGAGCAACAGCAGGAAGCGTCCACGCTACTCAAGGACCATGCAAATGAATGCGGGGGTTCCAGGGCAGCCATGGAAACATCCACCGAGACACTCAGGGCACAAATAGAGAAAAGTAGTGAGAGCCTCAGGGGAGAAATGGAGAGAAGCACCGAGAGCCTGAGAGCACAAATGGAGAAAAGCACCGAGAGCCTGAGGGGGGAACTGCATGCGACGTCCAAAGACGTTTGTGCTGAACTTGCTGCTGTGCGCCGTGTGCTCTCGGAGCTCTCACAAACCCTCAGAGACATGCATGGACGCGAGCAGGCAGAGACATCATCCGTGGCAAGTTCCGTCCAGGGCAGCCCCCAACGCAGATCTGGCAGGAACCTGCGCTCCACGGGCAGGGGTGCCCCTGATACCCGTAGAGGGGGCTTGCAATAGCGTCTACCCACGGACAGCATGCATATTTGGACACTGGTGTTGGGGGGGGAGGTAGTAGGGTGGAGGGGGTGTGTTGGGCTTCACTGGGTGGCGGGTCCATAGGGTGTATAAATCAAATCACATTAACAATACAGCACCTCATTATCATCCAATGACATGTGTGGACATTGATATTTGCGTACGAGGCCTTCATAGGCGTACAGTCCACAATGTGCCTGTACTACACACACACAGTGCCACAGGTCCCCTTTCCGTGTAATAGGCACCATGCGTGGTTGCTAGAAGCATGCATCTATGATGCTCTGTCGGATTGCACGTACATCCTGTGCCTCATGGACTCCTTGAGGTGCCTCCACATCCCCACCCTCATCATCATCATCATCTTCAGGTGCATGCAGTACAGCGTCAGGGGGCATGGGCACATTCCTACGTATGCACATGTTGTGCAGCATGACACATGCCATGACCATCTTAGAAACCTTCTCATGGCTGTACATGAGTGCCCCGCCAGACCTGCTGAGGCTGCGGAAACGAGCCTTCAGTAGGCCGAATGCCTGTTCAATGACCACACGGGTACGTGAGTGGGCATGGTTGTAGTCCTCCTCATGCTCGTTCTGTGGGTTCCGGATTGGTGTAAGGAGCCATCTCTTCAGTGGATACCCGGCATCACCTGTATGAGACGAATAAAGGGTGTCAGTGGAATGATAGTGCTAAGTAGCCCCCCCCCCCCCCTGCAAGGTCATTGACGCATCAAATGGGCCACGATGTCATGCATGGAATGAGACTCACCGAGTAGCCAGGATCTGTGCCCTGCGTGTCGCTCCATGTAGCGTGGTATTCTTGTGTTCCTCAGGACCATAGAATCATGGGTAGATCCTGGAAATCTGGCACAACAATGCGTAAATATCTTGTTGGAGTCACACACCATTTGCACATTGATTGAATGAAATTGTTTCCGGTTGCGGTACTGGACCTCCATGGCATGTGGGACAACCAATTCAACATGGGTGCAGTCGATGGCACCAATGCAACCCGGGATGCCGCCAAGTGCATGGAATCCCACTTTAGCGTTGGTAATCTCCTGGTACGTGCGTGGTAGTGTGATGTGGTCGTCGGCGTGCTTCAGGAGGGCATCGTGCACTTGGAAGAGTGTCCGTGAGAACAGTGGCTGTGAAATGCCATGCAACTGTCCCACTGTGTGCTGGTAGGTGCCTGTGGCCAGGAAGTGGAGTGCAGACACCACCTTCAGTAGGGGTGGGATGGCGGTTGGGCTATCTATCATGCTCACGAGGTCAGCATGTGTCATGTCCACAATGGCGATTATGGTGTCCCGGTCCAAACGGTAGAGGGTGTGGATCTGCTCAGCAGTGAGGTTGAACGGATCGGCTCGGAGGTGTGGGATTGCGGGCCGCCTGCGTGGTGGTAGTGGCAGTGCTTGTGGGCCTTGCTGACCCTGCCTTGCCCTCCTCCTCCTCCTTCTCCTCCGTCTCCCCTGTGCGCCCGGTTGTTGTACCTGTTGTTGTTCGTCGTCTTCTTGTAGTTGTAGCACTTGCAGTGCTATCTGGTACCCCAGGCCCAACATCGCTAGTCCTGCCGGTAGCATTTTGGAGTGGGAGTGGTTGTGGGAGGGGTTTGGGTCTGCAATATATGTGCTGTCGGCCTGTATGGCCTCCACCTGTGCTGATTGAATGAATCTGTGGCAGATGCAATCCCTTCTGGCCGAGCACGTCCCGCACGTAAGGCTGCATTTGGCCGCATGGCATCTTGGGATTTGAATCATGTATCAAATCCCGATGGCAGTGTGATGTACTTTGACTGATCTTCATGCTATGCTCCCATTGTTACACATGCTATGATTGCAGCCGCTTACATACCTGTGAAGAGTCAGTGGTATGTAGGGCTCGATCGATGGCCGACCCTCATGCAGCACAGTAACGTACTTCACCGACGGGCGTGGCGTGCCATTTGTGATTGCAGCCAGTTAGCATCATGACACACAGCCGCACTACATTGATGTAATTGTGAATGCAAGCGTTCACAGAAGCCTTTTCGACGTAATGTTGCAAGTGAGGAATTCGAAGGCCAGCATTTTGGGTTTTGAAGTAGCGGCGAGGATACGCCCACAGGTCTGGCTGGAAATGTAACGTTCTATTGTAGAATGTCCTTGGGACATGGCCCATAACGAGCAGGCAATGAATGATATGAATTGAATGGGATGCGCAACAGCGTAGTGGACGATAAGGCAGGACGTTCCCAAATCCATCTTGCTTCACAACACTACAGATCCGGCCAGGGGCACAGTGGTTTTTGCGGACTGCATTACGCACAGACGCGATGGAAGTTTCACATATTATGTGAGTGAATATTCATGCGTTTTCATTGCGGGATGAGGGAATGATGTGTGGATGCATGGACTGATGATTCCGTTTAGGGTCTGCCATGTACATGGGTTTTTTGATTCACTCCCCTTCCCCTGCGTTATGTGATGCAAGGCTGCCATAGTGGGACATACGTCTATCTGCCCTTGTCGGATCCTCCCTGTCTCGACGCGCCTTCATACACTTGTGTCTAGGCACGTTACTAATCCCATGTCATGGGTTCTATCTTGACGGACGCATGCACAGTAACCGACGTTGACAATGGTGTATTTAGCTCGATTGGTTTCGTTATGATTCGATACTGATTTAGGGGTGTGTATATTCCTTTGGAGTGGGCTAGCATGCATATGGGTGTGGATTTGGTGTGTTGAATGAAGATTGTAATGCATCATGAGTCCCGTAATGCAATCGGTTGATTTGTGTTTCTTTTGGGTGACAGGTATCTCCTGCCCTATTGCAGATGCCATCTCTACGCCACTCCTCCAGATGGTTTTTACTCTCGACTCCTGCAGCTTCGGGTGAATCAGTGGAGCACCATTTCGATCATATGGGACGATCGCCAATGGGCCACATGCCCTTACGCTGTACTGGTGGCTAGGTGCAACATTTCGGCCTTTCAGCTCGACTAGTGCCTGCCTCATGGGACGGACCTGCGGTTCTTGCCGCTTCCATGTTGCCTTTTGGAACGTTGATGTAGGCCCTGTGTGCCATGATGGTACAGGGCGTCACACAAGTGGAAGCCGGTCAATTATTGCAGATGCAGCCCTCGGTGATGATGGTTGTTTTGGTGGTATTTTGCAAATTGCTGTGGGGCCTTTGTCATTTGGATGTGCATTTAAATTGTATTCCGATATTTGTCGTGTTGCGTTGTTCTTTGCAGGTGATGTGGCGATTTTCGCTTTGTGGCGGTATGTATTGCGTGATGATCTGCATTGTGTTCCGCCTTCTGAGTTGAGTTGTGTGGTACAGTACTGGCCGCGTTTGCCTACGTAGCACAGTATGGTCACGGATAGGGGCTGCCATTGTGACTGTTTACATGATGTGCTGTTCAGGGGCGGGGGATTGGCTTTTGGCCGACTGGTGCCTGTCAGCCAGGTCGATTGGTGGAATGATGGGTTGTTCAGAATGTGGCTGGTCACAGGTGACTGTGTTTGCGTGCGTTTGTTGGAGGGGGACTGGGGTCATGTCCATTGGAATAGCTTCTGTATTGATGCCATCTGTGCCCTGCAGCTCCCATCGGCCCCTCTTGGGATGAGCCTGGCTGCTCAGTCACTCTGCCGACTTGTGTGGTACATGCTTCTGCTGATGGTTGGTTTGTTTACTGGCATGAGTACAGGGCTGGTGCAATCCCCCTCAGGATGCTGTTTTGGATGTTGCCTTGCGCTGGTGGCAAGCGATGGGGGACTACTGTTGTTTTGTGTCATGTGTTCTTGATTTTCATTTTGATGTATTGTACCTTCACATGCCTGTGCTGCGTCAGTACGGCTATGGTGACATGCCGTACATGGATGCCCACGCTTTGAGCCCCTGCATGCTTTTCTACGTTGGCATGCATGGGTGAATTGTGGATTTCACTGGTTGCATAGTGTGAGTACATTGCGCCTGCCAGGAGTTGTGCAATGAGGCCAGGGAGTGGAGTACAGGCACTCAGTGGGCCATTTACGGTTGGTTCGCGTTGCCGTATTTCTCGCCATGGCGGAATGGTACTTTACGACGTGCTTGATGGCGTTCAGTACATGTCCGCTAGGGTCAGAATTCGCGTACCGTTGCGCCATGGCGGTGATTCCGGTTTTGCAAGGCGCGCGTGCGCGTACTTGGTGCAGTTAGCGTTGCCGTTCACTGCGGTGTCGCTAATGGCATCGTACTTTACGGTGACGGGTCATGATCGCAACGAGCGGTGTTCGATGGCGGTATTGCATTTCCGCCATCATTTTTCCATTTCCGCAAGGGTCGTAATGAGGCCCACTGTGTTGAGAGTGATTTACAATAATAGTGCTGGAGTGTTTCAATCAGTGTGTTTTTAAATAAATAATTATATACCTTGATACCAAAGCTCTGGTCAGTGTTTGCTTGTACTATTGTATCTGAGTGCCTATTGTGTATACTTTGCATACTGCCTAACTCTTCTTGAGGGAAGTCTGACTGCTCAGCTACAGCTACCAAGTGAATCTGTGTGGTGCAGACTGTTACCAAGTGGGTTTACTGCCAAACACCTGTAGTCTTGAATCTTTTGCAGTGGTCCCAGAGGGAACAGCACAGGTTTCTGCCTAACAGTGTGTGAATGAATCCAAATGTTTGCACTATAAAGACTTTGACCGGAAATTGTTTGGTTATAAGCCATATCGAGAAACCGCAGACTATTTGGTTAAATTCCCTTCACCAAAGATTCGGTACAAGTATTTTCGCTTTCGTTTGAATCTATGGCCAACATTGGATGTGTTGCCCAGAAGAAAACAAATTACAAAAGACCAAAACCATTGTCGATTTTGTAAAAATGTAAGCCAAAGAGAAACTCTGAAACATTGCATAGTACACTGGCCCCAGCTGAATTTGCAACGAAAATTGTATTTTAAGAACCTAATGGGAGAGCAAAATATGAGTGTGCAAATGGACGCATGGTAACATATTTTTTTGTGCACAAAACTGGCCATGAGAGTGGCAATTGTACAGTTCTTGGATTCAATTTATCCAGAAACAGGAAGCCAAAATTGCAAATGAATTGTGCAAATTCATAGGACAGTTTAATGACTTGTGTTATTTATTTGAAGAAAATTATGATTTTATAATTTGTCCATCTGGTGGATAGAAAATTTGGTTGTTTTTATGTTTTTTAAATGTTTTAAATGTATATTGAAATGGAAAATTGCAATGTAATTGCAAAGGTTGATTTTATCAACTAAACAAATAAAAATATATATATATAAGTCAATGGGTTTTCACCCACCAAAAACAAAATAGGGTGTTTTCAGCCGCTATAGGGCCTCAAAAGGTTGAGAGCTATAGTAGTGTAGTAAGACACTTTTAATCTGCATATTGAACTATGTACAGCAAGGACAGTTGGATTCACTGTCATAGATAATTGAGTCCCCTGCACTGACTTGAGATGCTGCAGGTTCATATAGGATTGCACCTGTGAGGAGGAGGAGTTCTGTGCATGTGAATGCACTCCTCCCGGGCGCTTACTCTCTCTCTGCCTTCCGCAGCTCCTGCCGATGGTGCAGAAGAAGTCACGCGAGAGTATGGCCGGAGTTGCTCTTGCAAGATTAACGCTCCACATATCTCCTTTACTTGAGAAGCGTGATGTCCTTATTCCACCACATAATCATTGTACTTACATCAGCTTTCTTCTCACTCGCTGCGGACCGCCGCCATCAGTCACTTCGTGGGTGTGCATTCTTCATCAACCCCTTCATTGCTTTCTGTGTGTGCCATGTCACTTGGCTCCACCTGCTCTTCCCTGAGACCCCTCTCTGTCCATTGGTTCGCCAACCGGACCTGGTTCATACCTCTCACTGCTTTCCTCTCTCTCTCTTTGTGACACTTCTTATGCTTGTTTTGGGGGTGGCGCGATGCACTGCTTGTTTCCACAGTACCTTTTACAAACACTGCCACTCTCTCTAAATTCCACCTTTTACCATCTTGGGTGCAGACATGATTTGTGCCCATAGTCTTAACCCTAATAGGTTCACCTGGTCCTTGTGAGGTAGCCTGACTTTTACAATACCTCCCCCTTCTACCTCTGTTCTTTGAACTGCACTGAGGTTGTCATGCCACTTCTTCATGTGATCCTTACTTTCTTGATCCCCACACTACTTCTTCCATGTTTGATGTGTCATCCTCTCTTACTCTGTACAGCTATTGGGGCACTAACATAGATGCAGCTCTCCTGCCTCGCACCATGTAGAATGGTTACACCATGGTGGTTCCATTTAGAGGGAATCTGTGAGCAGCCACTGCCTCTTTCACTGTCTTGCGTGGGTCCATACCTGATGCCATGGCTAGCTGAATGGCTCCGTTAATGAATCAATTTGCTTTTTCCACTAGCACATTGGCTTGAGGTGATATAAAGCTCATTTGATCTGCCTTATGTTGTTGTTGCGCATACATTTGGCCATCTCAATCAACGTTGTCGGTCACTATCTCTTTGGGGAGCCCTTCGCTTTGAAACAGCAATATGTTGGAAGTAGCTTATCTCTTGAATTTTGCTATTCTTATTGTTTTATTCTAGACCTTCAGCTATGCACCATCAGACTTAGTACTGTATTCACTTCTAGCTGCAAATAAAGACTGCTACACACAGTCACAATTATGCACTTTATATAAGGAATCCCATCAGCTTGAATCAATCAATTTTGTTCCATAACTTGTGTATAGACACCAACACACATGAAACAGCTATTTTAAGGTACACATGCAAATCAACAATTACGTTGGCAAGGCATTCAAAACATATACGATTAGTTCGATTTCTGCATTCACTGGTTAATGCAAATAAAATATTTAATTTTCAACCTTCTGTGACCCTCCCCTGATGCCTTATTATTGGATGGCGTGTTATACTCTATCTCTCTGCAATAAAGGGAAAATCTCCCACCCAAAATTTGAATTCAATTTACATCATTAACCTTTTGGTACCGTAAAGGTTAATGAATGCTGCTTTGCGTCAAATCTGATACCTTACCAATTATTCTGCAAGAGGGATTTTATTTATTTATTTATCTTTTATACTCACCATCCAAATGATTTCTTGTCTCTCCGCATCTTAGATGGACCGTCCAGCTCTTTGGCTTTTTCTTCCCCCACACTCACAGGCAGTAATCTCCTTTCCTGCAGCTAGAACGGCCTTAGCTCTTCCTTGCTGGGCCTACGCCCCTGAGCCAGACCTCAAATTCTCCCAGTCACAGCCTTCAGTAAACTCCAAATTCCAGCCCAGCCGTCAGCCAGCTTGGACTCCAACCACCATGTTTATAAATCCCTTTTTTCCCTCTATTTCAACTCCCTTCATTTCTCCACGCCTCTCTATGCATTTCCTTTAAATATCCCCACCTTCTTCATATGATGTCACCTTTCACAACATCACGTGCCAGCTCTTATAATGTTCCAGCTCCTAGATCGACCCACAGCGACTTTTGAACAGAATTCCATTTAGCACAATCTCATGCTGCTCGCTGAATAATGTCACTCTTGCATCCCTTTCTTTCCCTCCTTTCATAACTTACACAAACAATGATTGTTTTTTTCAAGGCCAATCTCACTTCTGCTACTTGCTTGGCTGCTATGAATCTTTCTTTTCTTTTACGAGGAACTGTTCTTCATGTTTGATTTTACTTGGGTTTCCGAAATGCACCTATATTTTGGCACCTGCGGCTATGCTAGCATGTCCCGGTCCTAATTACATCTAACCTCACTCTACTTACTCCCCATTTTAAATGTTAATGTCAAATGTTAATGCATCCATTGCACCATTACTTTATCTCATAAAAGTCTCTAACATTGTACCCTTTTCTGCGGATGACACTGTTCAAAATATGGGGACTCTGCAGAGTGATAGCCTCTATAGTTAGAAATCATGCGCCACATTTAAGTATTTTCTTTTTTCTTTGGCTGTCACTCTAGCTGCATTGTCATGAATGTTTACTATAAGTGTCATTAACCATGTTATAATAATAAATATAGACACACCAACAATTATCAATAATTTCTCTGTACACTGCAACTCCTTCCATGCACCTATATCTTAATTTGCCAAACTCAGGTCACTTACTGTAATATTAACCGTTTGTATATTCAACTTGATTGTATGTGCTTCCTTATGTTTCAGGTGATACTCTATATGAGGATCCATAGGAAGTTTGTTTGATTGGAATAACTCTATTTTATCCACTCTTCCTTCCCATACATTTCCATCTACATAGAGCAATGTTAGTCCTTCAACCGTTATCACAGTTTCCTTAGGTACTGTTATAAAGAACACACTGTACTGCAATGGTCTTACTACAAATGATCCATGACACAGGTGTGGGACTGTATAATTCTCTACACACGTACTGACCAACCACCTATGCTTGATTAATTTGGCGTGCACTAATATCTCAGGTTTTGGATTACTCATTGGCCCCATCACATCCTTCTGTACCCCCTTGATCTTCCTGTAATCCACCTAAAGCATTTGTTGCATCAAGTATGAACAGTTTTCCAGGGCATATGTAATTTTGCTCCTTGAACTTCACACAGATATCAGATTTTGGAATTAGATACAAGCCCATCTCCCATGTTTGAAATGTTGCCATTTCAGGAGTCACAATTGATATGTATTTAGAGAGCACTTGTGTTGCAACATTAGACATTCACCTACAGTTGTACAAATTCATGAAACTAGTGCTAGCACCTGAGGGGGATAAGAGTTCTCCTGTAACCCTATGAAATTTAAACTGCTTAAGCATATGAAGTATGTGACTTACCGTAAGTCTGCTAAGAAACAATAGCAGGAGATCCATTTAAAAAGACACAACAATGAAGAAATAAGAAGCGCTGGATAATGCTTTTGCTTGGTCATCCTGGTTGCATTAACTCGAGGCTCTGAAGTCCCAATCCTAGCCTCTCAGTCCTAGTCCCAGCCTCTCAGTCCTAATGCCTAACACCCACCACCCAGTCCCTCAGTCCTAGTCAGTTTCACAGTCCTAGTCACAGCGTCAGAGTCTCACTCATAGTCCATCTCTCAGACCTAAAGAGCCCCTCAGTCCAGGTCACAGTCTCATGTCTAGGCATAGTCACACTCGTAAACCTAGTCCTAGACAGTCTCTCAGTACTAGTCCTAGTCAATGTCTCATTCCTAGCAGGGTCGGACTGGGCCATAAAAGTGTCTTGGGCGCCAATGAAAAAGTGGCCCACAATTGCAAATGGCTATTCATTCCTTTTGTGACACTGTTTTAATAGTACCCAAGGGGGAGTTTTTTGATAAAATGTGATGCAATGGAAGAAGTCCGGCCTCTCCTGGCTGGCATGCCTCAATTCCATTAAAATGGTTATCCTCCCCAAGTTCCTGTACCTATTTCAGATGCTACCGACCCAGATACCGAAGCTGTTCATTGAAGAGGTAAAGTGGGCCCTTCTCCGCTATCTCTGGGCAGGAAAATCCCATAGAATCACCTACGAAACATTGATAAGGCCCAAAGATGAGGGGGGAGTTAATTTTCCAGACCTAGAAACCTATTATAAAGCATCACAGCTGCGAGTCCTGGTTGACCATTTGGTGATGGGCCCAAAGAAACAGTTGGTGGCATTGGACAATGTGCTCTTTTCCCCGGTTACACTCGCCAAATGGATGTGGGTCCCCAAGGAACATATCCGAGGAGAATTTTGAATCATCCGGTCCTGGGGGTGCTGTGGTCCATATGGAAAAAGGGGGGTTATCTTAGATGGCTCACGACATGGCCCTCACCCCTAAGCTGCATCTGGGCTCCTCCACTCTGGGATGGAATTAACAAACCATTAGCCTTCCAACAGTGGTACGAGGTGGGTCTAAGCAGGGCGGGGCAGCTATGGGTGGATGGAGTGTTTATATCCCTGGGAGACCTGAAAGACACCCTGGGCCTCACCAACCTCTCTCCTTTCCGATACTTACAGCTTAAGGAAGCCCTTACCGAAAGCAGATGCGGAGATACTCTTAGGCGAGACTTAACAGATTTTGAGAAATTTATAATCTCATATAAGCGGACCAAGGGGTGAAATCGAAACTTTACGGTTTCTTGCTGTTCTCCGCCCCACGAGATTCCCCGTCTGCTCAGATACAATGGAAAAAAGACCTAGGTACCACCATCACCGACAGGAGATGGACCAAGATCTGTAGACAGGGCAATCGCTCCACAGCTGCGCCTCAATACCGCCATCAGGCCTTGAAACTGATTCATAGATGGCATTACCCCCCCACAGAGGATAGCTAGGATGAGAAAGGGCTATGATCCTCACTGTTGGAAGTGTCACACTGAAAGGGGGGACTATGTGCATATGTGGTGGAAGTGTCATGTGGCGCAAACCTATTGCAGTGAGGTGCTGTCTTGGATAAAGGATGTTGACGGAATCGAAAGAACTCTATCCCCCTGGCTAATGTTGTTTGGCATCGAGGTGGAGGGAGGGCCGAAGGTGGAGCACGATCACATGGTACAGGTCATGCTAGTGGCCGCCAGATCCTGTTGGGCCCAAACATGGAAGTCACCCGACCCCCCGGGGAAAGAGAATGGGTCTCCAAATTACGAGCCATATATGACATGGAGTTTCTGGCCCATCTGATCGATGAATCTAAAACTAATATCGAGGCCCTATGGCTCCCCTTCTTTGACAAATATGGGAGAGCAACCTGAGGGACATGAACACAGTAAGACAGTTTGTTAGGTCTGAACACTGCCCTCAGGTCACCCCTTCCTGGCGACTTTGGGGGCCCGATGTGGTGGAGAACCCGATTTTCAACTGGGGTGCCCTGCGTTTTGAGCGTTTGTATGTGAACTACCTCTTGCATGTAATGTGCCACAAAATTCTGTGTTGGACTCCGCTGACAATATTGTTATCCAGAGATCCATGGTGTGGAAGAGGGAGGGGGGAGGGAGGGTTGGGGGAGGAAAGGTTGTGATTGATTTTGTATGGACTCGAATGGTTCTATTGCTGTTCTGTTGATGTTGTGACCTTAAAAACTTAAATAAAACTGAATTTTCAAAAAAATGTGATGCAAATTGTGCATTTTAAAGAATATTTATTCAGCAACACTGGTCAAAACTACTAGCCGCATAGCGAAGTAACTCATCAAACTGGCCCACATTGACCAAAAAACTGTCCCACACCAGCATTTTGTGTTTTTGGTTCGTCCATGGGCCTATTGCCCTATAGGCCAGTCCGAGCCCAATTCCTAGCTAGTCCCTCATCCCTAGTCACAGTTTTATCAGTTCTAATCCAAGGCCTAGTTGCAATCTCAGACCTAGTCAGGGTATCTAAGCCCAAACCCTAGTCTGTCCTACATTCTAAGACCTAGACAGGGTATGTAAGCCCTGGCTGGTCTGTCCTAGCCAATCTGACAGACTGAGATGAGGACTGAAAACTCAGTCCTTGATCAGTACTAGCCACAGTCCCTCTGTTCTAGTGTTAGTGTAGTTTCAGTCCCTCAGTCATAGTCTGTCCTTAGTCCCAGTCACAGTGAGTCACAGGGCCTCAGTCTATCAGTTACAACCTGGCTCTCACCCCCACCCGCATCACTTCAGCTAGCTTTTCTTTTCTTCTCCGTATGTCAATTTTTCCCCTGTGTCTCTCCCCTTATCACTTTCCCCCCTTGGTTGCTCTCTTTCCCTCCCTCAGAGAGGTGTGTGGTGCTGCTCAAGATGGAAATGGCAGAAGGCAAGGTGATGTGAGAAAACAAAATTGAAAGCTGCATGGAGTTTTTGAAATGGGGTTGGATGCTGGATGTATACGATTTTTGCTCCCTTGTGCTGAAACACCCCACCCGCCACAGCATTAAAATGGGTGCATGTGGCACTTCTAAATTTTGCAAATGAGAGGCTTCTCTTGGTTGGAAGGATACAAATATAATTGTGAAACTTGCAGACAGGTTTTGAGCGGAGTAGTTGCTCCAGTTGTACCCAAGGTACATGGTAATGTATGAATGGTGCCCAATGGTTTCTCAGTCAGAAATGGGCATATGGCCCTATAGGATCTTACAACAGTTATAATTAGCATGTTTACACACCTGCGGATACCCTTTTGCGTGAGCATGGCTGGGAAACTGGTGCTGGGTCTTGAAACGGCACAGTACTCTAATCTTTCTGCATACTGTAGTTATCAACCCAGCCGTCCTACAAAGCTAAAAAGGGTATCGAATATTATTAGTATATTTTGTCTGGTCCTACTTTTGGTCCCTGAGGTAAAGAGATTGCCACTGGTACCCTATTCTGGTACCCCATTCTGGTACCCCTTTGTTCATGCCCCTGAGTAATTAGAGCTTGTATGTGTTTGTTAAAGGATAGTTCCGGGACTTTTTTTTTATTGTCCCTACGGTTCGGCCATGTGTTTTTAAGCATAAATCGGTAGATCGTAGAAAACTTTCCTATGGACCATACCCGACTTTTCTTCCATTAACGCACTCGAAATCAGCCGCCATTTTCTGATAATCCTCTCACTTGCCGCATCGCCCTGGCTCACCTGCTTTTGCGGCACTAAATCAAATCCCCCGCCCCTGAAACAGACTTTATCAAAACATTCATATTCCCCGCCTCTATCCGTGACGTGACTGAGCTGCGTAGGCAAACGCGCCCAGGCGTCTTCTACGCGACTCCACACAGAACCCGGAAATCCACACAGATGAGCTCACACAACACAGCGCGCCACAATCGGGAATATGAAACTGTACTTTTAAATTAAACTTCAAGATTGTAAATTTGGTAAAGTACATTTATTTGACATCAAATGTTTTGAGAATATTCAGCGATTTTCATTTTTATTTGCTCACGTTCCAAAAAGTTCGTTTTGAGGCACGCGATGTTCCTTTGCTGTACACAGGGTCTTAGATCATCTCACAATACAGCGCCACAATTCGGAATATGAAACTGTGGTTTAAAAGCAAACGGCAAGATTGTACATTTGGCAAAGTACATTTATTCGACATCAAATGTTTAGAGAATATTCTGGGATTTGCATTTTTCTTTGCTCTCGATCCAAAATAGTTCGTCTTGAGGCAAGCTATGTTCGTGTGCAGTACACAGGGTGTTGGTTTACGATAAAATAAGCTCTTCGGTCGCACTGATAATCGCATGGCTGTTCCAACAACGAGGCACTAGGCCACCACAACGGTCTGTATGTTGCATCTAGCCGTTAGTACCGCGTAAGGGCATACTTGTACTTGGCGATCGTCCCATAAAATGGTCAGGGTGGTAACGTTGTTCACGCGGAGAAGCAACTGGCGGTTAAAAAAACCATCCGCCGGTGTCTGGTACTCGTGACACATGCAGTAATGCATGATGTACCTGTTTGAAAAACATAAAAAATGAAATTAGTCTCACCATCAGATCTTTATTAAAATTATTCATTTTATATATTAGGTCGGGAAATTATTTCATAGCTAGGACAGTGCAACTGGGTATTATACATCAAGGGGTGGCTGTAGGATACTGAGACAGTCCCCCAGTGCAGGGGTTGACAGGGAGGCAGTGCAGGTGGAGAGTGGAAGGGCCCAGGACCGAGGTCGCAGACAGTGGACCAGTTGTAGCAGGGGAGAGGGAGAGAGAAAGCAGAAGCAAAGAGGAAGGTTTTGAGGTGCTTCCGTAAAAGGAGATGGTTCTCCTCAAGATAGTGGCGGTACAAAACAATATGCCACATAGAACGAACAAGTACAACTTAACCCGTCTTTAAAGCTACTGTATAGTAATTAAATTGCGGTATAAACTCATCTAAAGAGTTACTTACATTATATTTGCATTTTCCATTGTGTCTGTGCGTAGGGCAGCCCCGAAATACCACTCCTTCTATGCCGACGTTATTTCTTGTAATGAACGAACATGAAATGGCTTCATTATCGTTTCTTACGTTATTGCCCCACACCCCCAAAAAGAAGTCTTTCGGGATGGTCCCGGCCTGTCAAGGTCAAATAACAATACAACCTTATACTGAGTCGTGGGCCATTCCGGCACCCAAGCAAAAAATCAAAGCAGCTGACCTTCACTTTGAACGAGCGCACATTCCTATTTAGCTACATTCAGTGTAAGGCCATCTCACAGGACTTGAAATTTACACTCCATTTTTGCATTTTGTCTGTGTGCTTTGCAGCCCCAGAGAACCATAAATACGGAGACATTCTATATTTTTTGAAAAATGATTTATAATACTGTTTGGTTTAATTTAATGCGCAGATGAACAAGGTTGGATAGACACATTGCATGTACACTGAGCAATCACTTTAATTTACACATTACATAGATACACATATTCAATGGGCCTGCGACATGAGGAGACTCGAGAGAACAGACAATCAAATTACAATCATTTAAACCGTGATGTGTATTTCTCAATGAGCTCTTCTTTAGGTGGACATGGAACAGAGGCAATGTTGGGTGGCAATGCAGTTGTCCCCTGCACAGGTTCGTTCACAACTCCATTTATGTGCCTATCTAGGACGTCAACAATAAGTCTCTCAATAAACTCATATTGCATATCCTCAAACACTGGTTTGATCACCCATTGTTTACTTCTTTTAGTGAAGGCCTTATTGTAGCGAAGCGTCCCTAAAGTTCCGGTCGTCCTACTTTGTTGACGTCCAACATTATGGTTATGTGCCAAGATCGCTAGAAGAGTCCGATTTATCATGCCCTCCATGCCAAAATGCAATCGTTTTGGCCTGTACTTTAGGCACATATTGTGGAACACCTCCAAATCTCCTGTGTGGCAGAATTCCGTGAGTCCCCTCAAATCTCTTGTTATAGTTTTATCAAATACAATCTTTTCAATGGCTTTGTGAGTGGGTGATGAAGGAATCAACCACTTCTTCTTCCGTGCCTCCTCTGTGGACAAATGGCCATGTTCACAATTGTGGAAATGTTGGTTTGTGTTCCAACGGTGAACGTTTGTACAGTGTAGCATTACTGACCGCCATTTTTCCAGTAGAATTTCCAACGACCCTCCACATGTTTTTGAGTTCCACCAAAGATGGTTGCTGATTGACTTGGACCACTGTGAAATACCTTGCGTTTCTTTTTTTTTACCTGCAGCAGACATTTTTTTATTGATTGTTTTTGCAAGATGCCAAACGTCAAATTGGTGATTTATATTTTTGTACTCTTCTCTCATTGTCTTGCCAATTGAAACGTGTCTGTCCGTGGCTATCAGGTCGATCACCATTCCCCGCGATTGTAGTTCTTGCAATGATGCTACAAAGCCAACTTTCTCCATGGCCACTGAGGATGTACTTTGTGACACCTGCACGACCACCGAACTCACAATTTTCTTACTTTCCATGTCCTGAAAGTGGTAGGTGCAGTACTTGGCTGAAAATCCTGGGCTGTCGCACTGTCCATCACCGGCTAGCCTGAACCGTTTGCCCGCGAATGTACTATCAATAGACATTTTTTCCATTCTCCAAGCTTCGCTAATGGCTGGAAATAGATAATCGGTTTGGTATTTGTAGAACTGAGTTTTCGCAATGAAATGGATTCCCACAAACTGAAAGAAAGACTCTAACTTTTTAAAACTTGAACCACTAAAAAGTGCAGCCGCTGCACAAAGTAGATTGCCTGCTGGCAGTTGCCCCAGCATGGGTTGTGCAGACCATGAGAAAGGATGATATTTTGTACAGGTGGCATGTATTTTAAGGTTAGTGCCTCGAATTGCACGAGTCACATTAATCAATGGCTCCCCACATACTTCCCCACCAACCGAATGCCCACATTTCATCCGAATAATAATATCAATCAAACAACTATCGAATACAATGAATTTGGCCTCTTTCCTTATACTGTCACTCTGCATCCCAGCTGGTTCGGCCTGTAACGTTGAGGACATGTCACTCACATGAAAGGTAGAATCTATGATATCGTCTTCCGCTATGTTCAGTGATATTGATGGTGTTTCATTGTCGTACACTTCATTCTCTTCCATTGCAACATCTGTTCCTTCTCCGGCGATGGGTGAATAAGACAATTTCTTCAACTTTCTCGCGGTCTTAGTTTTTGCGGGTGTGGATTCTGTGAACTGATCTCCGACTGCATCCGAACTACCAGGAGGACATTCACTATCAATGGCTGGATGTGGTATAGCTCCGTTGTCAATCACTTCATATTCTTCCCATTGGCACGATGCATCTCCAGTCTCAAGTCCCTGCCAAAAGGTTTGACAAGCAACATCTCTCGTTCGCTTCACTGTCTGTGTAGATCTAGTTCGTACACCCACTCGCAACTAGAGGACAGATTGGAAAAGGGATGTTCAGTTTAAACACAACTTACAGTATTGAACTATTAACAGTGAAAAACAACATAATATAGTGACCAGGACACTAACCTTCTTTTGCTTTCTTTTCTTTGAAACTTTCTTGCCTCGAACTTCAACATCAGGACGCTGTTGCTCCGACTCGTGTGTGCATGTCTCCACTTCCTCTTGCGCTGCAACGACTATATTTTCATGATAAGCACATCCATCACGCACTGACGCTCCATCGACTCCCTGAAACATAGAACTTTCATTAGTATGTATAATAATATTGAAAACACAAAATGTACTTGGGGACCAATATCCACGTACATCTCAATAGCAAAACACGAATGAACGCTTTGTGTAGAACATTCAAACGACAATTATTCACGCATTGTTGATCTAGTTAGATGGAACTGTCAAGATCCATACCTCGGGCTCCTCATAGACTTCCATTGATGATATTATTGAAGATGATGCTTCAGTAACTCCCTGAAACACAGTAATTGCATTAGTATGGTTTTCTATTTTGTTAAAAAGAACATAAACTTTGTGCAGGCGTCAACGGCTCATCTAAATAGACCTGCACAAATGATCAGTTGTCTAAAATAAATAATGGATATGTAAATATGATTCCATTTGCTCGATCGTTGGAAGTGTCACCACCCAGAGATCTGCATCAACTACTAGGGGTGATGTCCTTGTAGAAGAAGCTCTGTCATCTCCCTGAAACATAGTACTTGCGTTAATAAAGATGGAAGTATAGCGGATGTAATCACGTCATATGATTTCGCTTGATCGAACTGTCAGTATCCATACCTCGAAATGCATAAGAACATCAAGGGACGATGTAACTGCGGTGCACACTTCTGCAAGCTGTTGCGCCGACCCGTAACTGCATGCTCCCCCTTCTTCTTGGACTAATGCTCCATCGACTCCCTGAAACGTAGGACTTTCATTAGTAATGAACACAATATTGAAAAAAGAAGACACATAGGAGGGCGACAACAGAAGGACATATCAATGGCTAAAAACGAAAGAAACATTGTGTGTAACAATCACGCTACAAGAATGCAAGATCTGATGATCTCCATCGAAGGAACTGTCCGGAAACGTACCTCGAGCATCTGAGTGACATCAACGGTTGTCGTCAATACGTTGGACTCCTCAGCATCTCCCTGAAAGACAGTACTTGCATTATTTTGGATAACAATAATTATAACTGAAAACAAAGACTAGAGGACGAGTACAAGGGTGTACCATTAGGTAAAATAATTACACGATAAATTAAAACTATTGATTTACATGCCTAAAAAAAGTCAGTGGCAGAATAGCCAAGTAAGATTACCCGATAGGCGCTTAAAGTGGCTGATGACTGCAATAACGACACGGATGGAGAATCTTCCGCCTTCATATTGAGTGGATACATAAATGGGGAAATTATTGTTAGCTAATGCTACACACTACCGCAAGGCCGAGAGATAAATACGTAAACTTGACTCACCAGTGGAGGGATGTGGACGAATAGAGTGGGAATAGCGGTTGAGAGCAATTTTCGCCTCGCTCGCGGTGTGTTCTTCTTTATTAGCAATGATGTGGAGTACATGTCTGAGCTAAAGTGCCTGCTGCAGATGCGGTATCGATCACCCCTCTTGTCCGCAAAGACTTCTAGGACTCTACTTTCAAGCTCAGACGGTGGATATCCGCAATATCGGACCCATTCTCTTATCTGATCTATTGTCTTAGGGAAAACATGCATTATAGTACCTTCAGATTTATTATGGGTCTTCGAAGGGCAACCGCCAATGGAACAGGCAGGCATTGTGGAAAGTTCTGAAAAGTAAAGATCAACAATTCTCTATGAATGCCAATGTAAACTCAGAACATGTGACTAGTTCCTTGCATGTACTGTCTTGAACAAAAAGAAATTGGACGCAAAATGATTATGGTACATGGCCTTACCTTGACGAACAAACAGTTAGATGCAGGGATCAGAGTACTTTCTTGTCGTACAACAGGGAGCAGTTCACCGGTTGCAAACTGAGGAGTTTCCTCGGAGTGGTCACGGAAGTTCACAGAGACGAAGAGCAGATAACCAGCACCTTCACGGGTTGACTAGCAAAGCGCAAAGAAGTGCTCATTAGAAATATGAAGTGGGTTATAAAGAATTCGAAACAGGGGTGTGTTTGTGAATGAATGACGTCTATATGTTGTGGCATTATGCGGATTGCAGGGGGCCGTCCAGCGTGAGGGGGGATGCTTGGCAGGAGACACGGGGTCTGGAGGTAGACATGGGAACAACAACCCATGCTCTATAGACCACTTTGAAGTGTACATGGTCTTTGGCACCTCTTGGCCTTTATCGCTCCCTGACAGCTCCACTTGGCAGCACAAGTACCCCGGTGCGAACTGCCTTTGATAGGGCGGGGGGTGGATTGGGGCGCTGGTCGTGCAGACAAGACACAGGAAGACTTGTGAATGGAGACACACTTATGTGGATTGCAGGGGGCCGTCCAGCGTGAGGGGGGATGCTTGGCAGGAGACACAGGGTCTGGAGGTAGACATGGGAACAACAACCCATGCTCTATAGACCACTTTGAAGTGTACATGGTCTTTGGCACCTCTTGGCCTTTATCGCTCCCTGACAGCTCCACTTGGCAGCACAAGTACCCCGGTGCGAACTGCCTTTGATAGGGCGGGGGGGTGGATTGGGGCGGTGGTCGTGCAGACAAGACTCGTTTGCCGCAGGGCCTCACCAAGGAGAGGCCATCTAACTGCATGTAAGAGGCAGGCTGCAGGATCTAGTACATGGAAGGCAGGGGGGTGACTTTATAAATACCTCACCCTCCCAGGAGAATATATGGGTGCAAAGGTTATGTGGATTGAAGGTGGGCGGCCAGCGTGAGGGAGGATGCTGGCCGGAGACATGTGGTGTGACAAGACAAGGCACAGGAAGACTATTCAATGGAGACACACTAGATTCATTTAAAAAATGAAAACAACCATTGTTAAAATATATGTTGGGTTTTATTTTAGATCTTAATTTCAATTGAACATAAATAATAAACATTACACATTGTAAAGTTCCGGTTGCAGCACATCCAGGGAAAATCCGCGGTATTGTCCACTGTCGCTTGGGAAATGTTGTCTAATGGCAAGTACCGCACAGGCAGGTATTACTTTCCGAACGCGGTGTCCGAGCCTCCCGTGAAGCCACCAAGTGAAGCAACGATAGGCCACCAGCTTGTACCACCTGTGAAAATGAAAGATGCAAACTGTATTAAAATGACAAAACTTTCTTATCATTCTGCTTTGAAAAAAATTCTATCTAGAAAATGCACAATATGGACCCAATTTACATGCATTCGAATGATATGTAGATGTAATTTTATATGTGGGAGACGACCATGACATAGTAGTGGCATCACTGACATCAAAACCAGAGTATACTTACTCGTTACTCGGATTACGCGGACGAACAGTGCCGCGAAGTTCGTGCATAAGCACCATCATCATCCTCAACACGGTCCGTGAGAGGCAGGCTTCCCTGAACTCTGGCAGCTCGGTGATGCATTGCGGACTTGGCTCGCCTTCCGAAATGTAGGCCAAGCACCCGGAATTTTCACGGCAGCAGCAGTTCTCCTCCTCAGTTGGCATTAGCTCGCACCGATTGCACGTGCACCAGGTGGAGACGCCGTCCATGCGACATGGTCCAGGCTCTTCATCCGTTGACTGGTCCTCCCAACTGCCGTCCGAATCCCCATCGTTTTCGCGTGCTTGCCTTTCCAGTAGTTCTTCCTCGGTGTACTCGGGCTCGTACATATACGGCATTATTGTAGCCATTGTGTGGTAAAGAAAGTAAAATAATTTACAGAGATGGTACAGGTGTTCACAAGGCCTAGAAGTGGCGAAGGTAGCTGACCAGAGCACAGAAACGAGTCACAGAATACTCAAAGTAACACAGAGAGAGTAATGGAATCGAAAATCTGCTGCTGTGTGTTGTGAAACGGTGTGTTTATACTTATTGAGGAAAGAGGCGTCCTGCCATTTCCATGGCGACACGTCATTAGCTGAGGCGCAGCGATTGTTGACACGAAACGTGCTTTGGCGTTGGGAAATGGGCGGTACGCGTCTGCTGATGTCAGGCTCAGGGGCGGGGGATTTGATTTAGTGCCGCAAAAGCAGGTGAGCCAGGGCGATGCGGCAAGTGAGAGGATTATCAGAAAATGGCGGCTGATTTCGAGTGCGTTAATGGACGAAAAGTCGGGTATGGTCCATAGGAAAGTTTTCTACGATCTACCGATTTATGCTTAAAAACACATGGCCGAACCGTAGGGACAATAAAAAAAAAGTCCCGGAACTATCCTTTAACATTATTGATGATGCCAAGGCAGATGGGCTACAGATCAAAACAATGTTATGGGCCTCCATAACAAGCTGTATGATCTGCAGGCTTCATGCCTCCGCTCCCAATGTAAAATGTTAGAAGTGTTTAATCAGGCAGCAGGGGGCTAACAGTTTACATAATAATAGTCTCTTAATGACCAGCCATTCAGCTTACATTTTCTTTTTGCTGGGATAGTTCTTTTTGGGGCCAACAAAAGAAATGTCTACAAATGTTAAATGCAACAAATACCCCAAACACCTAAACTATTTACTTTGACAAAGCTTGCTTTAGCCTGTGGTTTTAGTTTGTTGACTGTGTTTTAAGTACGAAATCATGGAAAACAGCCCCTATTCTGTAACTTCGGATGTTTGCACTGATTTTTAAAATGTTTTTTCCCACAAGCTCGCGAGTACCATTTTTTCCATGGTCTAGTTTCTCATTTTATTCCTCTAAACGTCATAGACTTCTTGTAAAAGACTGCCATCTGGAAATGGTGGGATAGCCTGAGATTTTTTTAAACTGTTTAAATATTAATAAATGACTAATACAATCAGGCAGGTAATCCATGTTAGAAACGGTGGCCTGCTGACCAGACACCCCTTTCCTAAACTTCAATGCAAAAAGCCAAGTGTACACATGTGGCCTGCTGCATCAGTCTCCTGACATCTGCAGAGCCTGGTCTCCAGTGGCACAGGAAAGGTCAAATGTCACATGTGCCTTCTTAACAGTTGCTGTTGACAGAAAGTCACTGCAGACAAAGGCTGAATTTAACCTCTGCTCCAAAACATGATACTTGTGGCCATTTCTGTGGCATTGGAAAATCCAAGAATAGGCCACACCTGGTTTATAGTGCACACTATTATTAAAGGCACATCACATTTTTATCATACAAATGTCAACCCTATGAGTTTAGGTCAGCTATGGCAAGGCTATGTGAATTCATGGCTAGCCTGCCTGTTTCTACTTCAACAAGTGTGACAAAAGGCAGGATGCTGTTCTTCTTTGATTCTCTGGGAAGGTGGCTAACACATGTACTCAAGCACAGGAGCTCTCACCTGGAGATCGCCTGGGAAGCAAAGAGTCACCCCCATAGCAAAGGCGTGCCTCAGACCAGGGGTTTGCATACTGAAGAGCTTTTGAAGCTGCAGGTTTAGAATAGCCAGAGTGGACAGAGAAGGCTTTTGTCATCTTGCTTTTCTATGGGGCTCTCTAACTTCTCCGTATTCTGCACCTCCTGCAAGGCACTCTGGGTATGATGCACAAAGACAAGTGTCCCTGTCACAGTGACAGGGATCGGATCTCTTAAATCAGGCTTCATTTTGTCCAATCCCCACTGCCCTTTCGCTTTTATAAGGATGGTTTATCCTACTCCTCCTTTGAGCCATTTTGGACTTTAAAAAAAAATCAGAAGAATTCATTGGACCTCTATTGGGAGTGCAGTCCATTTGAGAGTTCTCCAGTTATGAGGTGAAGATAGGGTGGTTCAGAGGTAGAGATGAGCTCTTTCCCCTAACCATCCCCAGAGAACATTGGTGCCGACTTTCTGTTGGACCAAGGCCTGCACTGGAACCAGGCTCCTCATTGGAGGTAAAGGACCATGAAGGTGCCAGCTAAACTCCCTGGACTGGGTGTGAAGAGAAAACAGGCTCAACATGACGGATAACCCATGGAATGGGACTCACAGCACTCTGAGAAGCCCAAAGCAGCTGGACTCCCGTTTTCTATGCTTTAAACTGTCCTTAAACCAATTCCAGCCGGGTTTCAAAGCATTCAAACCACTCAACACCCACAGTGCTGCCTTTGGCACTCTTATCTAACCTCAAACGTCTGCTTGCATCATTCAAACCATTTTGAAGCTGCATTGCACCAGCTGCACTCATTGCCTCTTCGGCTCAAAGAGAAGCTTATTGAGGCGGACGGCTTGAACTGCACTTGGAACTGCCAAGATCTTTTCACTGACTCGACCCGTACCGCTGGAAGCATCGGGTCACTTGCCGACTTGACCCAGCCATACCCATCATCTCGAACCAGCTCGATCATTGAACCTACTTTGGACTCTTCAAACTACACTGTTCTGATGTTGCATCGAGCTCGGCTTCGAACCCCACTGAACACTGACACACTGCATACATCAATGGGACTCCCGCACTATAACCCAGTACAACCAGCAAGAACAGAACCAAGAGTCCCAGTTTGATGCTGTCAAACTGCCAAGAATAGATTAAGATACGTTTGAGAAGCCGAGGCAAAGGAGGAATATCTTTTAATTGGGCCAGTCTCGCCTTTATGATTGTGATCACTGTTGGCTTGTAGAAGTGTGAGGCAGAGTAGTCTGTTTCGCAACTCCTCATCCCTCCACTCCTGCAGAGCAGGATTCATTTGGTCAAACTCCTTTGTATCTAGGCACTTGTTTCATGCCAGGATCAGGTAGAAAAATTACAAGTTTTATGTGCATAGAAAGGTTGCTGAACTTTTTACACTGGTGAACCTTTGATGGTGGGGCCTGCCCGAGGGGTTTATTGCCCTTAGCAACCACTCTGGCACCATGTCCAGGTTACTTATGGTTACTGGACAAACAACATTTTTCTGTGATGAAAACCCTTGAGCGTCTTTTCATAATAGAAAAATGAGCACAAAACTAAATGGCTGCCATGAAAAAAACATGGTTAGGCATGAAAAGAGTGCTGCGGGAACAGCATAAGATAAGTGGAAACACATTTGTTTTAATTTAGAAATAAAACAGGTGATGGGTACAGGATGTTGACGGGTGGGATAGTTGAGATGCGGGCATGCTTAGAACACTGTCTTGCACTGGCCATTACAGCTGCAGCTTGAGTACTCTCATTGACCGGAAGCACCAGGCTGCGGTGCTAAAGGAAGGTCGTCTGCTGTCAGCCTGAAGGATCAGATATACTGTTATCAGCATGAAACGTTTGTAGACACTTTGCTCCGAAAATAAATCAGTAGGCATGAGACAAAGCGTTCAGAATAGTATTCAGATCTAGGAACAGACAGGACAAATGGCGAAGTTGTTGGAATATTCTTAGCAGCAGAATAGATTGCGCCTTAAGGTCTACTCAACAGAGAATAGTTGGCAGACTTTCATGGTCATCAGTCAGGTGGCCTCATTCAAAGCCGTTTTTAGGGCTGGGCAAACGGGGCACGTTCCCGTGGGCCCTCACCCTTGGGGGGCACGGCCGGCCTTAGCGGCAGCAGCACCCTGGGCGAGTTGCCCATGCCCCAATACCCCCCCCCCGTGGCGTGGCTCTGGTCAGGGGGCAGCAGGATGCACCAGTTTTTTTTCTACTTCCTCGCTCCGGCGCCTCACAGGGAGCTAATCACTGGAATGGGACGCTCCTGCTGAAGCACCCTATTCCAAGGCAAACTGCCTGGCTCCCATGTAGGAGCGGGGAGGTAATCATGTGAATAGGGTGCTGATGCTTTGCTGATGCTAAGGCTGGCCCTGCTTTGAGGTGCGGGGGGCAACTGCTGCCCAACTTGGGGGTTGGGGGGTGTAGGGGTGGCACTCTTTTGGAAGGCGGGGGCACTTCATGATGTGTGGCCATGTCAAGAGGCCAGAAAACATTTTGGGTGCTTTTTTTTCTTTCTCTCATTTACATCATTTAGACACTGAAAAGAACATTTTCTTTTTGCGTGCATGCCGTCAGACACCTTTGTCACACACACAAAAAACAACCATTGGAAATGCCAACAGTTTGGGCTTGTGTAGGCATGGCAAAGGCACTTGACTGGCCACTAATGGTAGCCGTTGCACAATTGTGCAAGTACCTGGGTATCTAATATCAGTGCCTGACAAATGCCTTTCCCATGCCTCCACCAGCCCAAACTGTTGGTATTGCCAATGCCTGCTTTTACCAGGACTCCAGTGAAGGACACACATAGTGCTTATAAACTGAGTGGCTGAAGGCAGACCCGTTTGACATTTTTATTACACCAGTAGCGTGTTTACAACTCAAATTAAGTAATTAACTCTGTTTTGAAAAAACAATGGCATGCGCTTTGTGAGCAAAGTTTGATGGTATGGCTTGAATAAAGTGAAGTGAAAGAGTTCCTATGAGGAGGTGTTTTGGGTGGGGAGGGAAGAGAACGGTGAAGAAATGGCCATAGGGATCAATATAGCCATGTGCAGTCAATGGGTGGGCAAATATCCAAACACCTTCAAACTTTGTGTCCCTCCTCAGATGCGATTACTCCCTGCCTGTACTCTAATGCAATAGTTTTGGCTTATAGGTGTTTCTGCCATCTGATAGCCCAAGCTAATAAGATGACTCATTGCTCATCGGACCACGCAGCCCGGACCACACAGCAACCAATCAGTTTGCTGAATTGGACACGTGCGGCTCACTGCTGGCGCCAGAGTGAGGACAACAGCCAGGTACTAGGAAGATATAAAAAACACAAGCATTGGCAATGCTCAACAGTTTGGGCTTTTGTGTAAGCATAGGAAAGGTACTTGCCAGGCACTGCCACAGTGTTATTAACTGGCTATTGATGGTAGCAGGTGCAAAATGGTGTGAGAACCTGGGCATCTAATAGCAGTGCCTGTAAATGCCTAATGCTTATACAGAAGACAAAAAACGGTTGGCTTTGCCAATACTTGTTTCTAACACGCCTTCAGTGAAGGACACACATAGTGCTTATTAATCCAGTGGCTAAAGGTAGACCTGGTTAAGACATTTTATTTCATCAGTAGCATGTTTATTACCCCAATAAAGTCATTAAATCTCAGAAGACTACTTTGAGAAAGCACTGGCAGGTTTTTCAGGTGCAACGTTTGATGGTAAGGCTTAATTAAAGAGAGCTAAAAGAGTTCCCATGATGAGGTGTTTTGGGTGGGGAGGGGTAGGAAAAGGGTGGGAATTGCCATAGTGATTAGCATGACCATGGGCAGTCCATGGGTGCTCAAATAACCAAACAACACCTACAGGCTTTGTGTCCCTCCTCACATGCAATTTTTCCATATCTGCACTCTAATATAATAGTTTCGGCTTAGAGGTGGTGCTTAAGAAAAAAACAGTAATGATGATTGAAATGGAGGTGCTCGGATTTTCAGAAATCTCCACCACTCCTTGCAGTGCAACAATCATTTGTCACTGTTCTCTCTGCCTTCCTTGACTGCTAGGTGTGGCCATGGCTGCAAAAGCGAGTGAACGCAACTGCACAAGCATCAGCGTAAAGCACCACGAGGGCCCACACTTTGAGAGGCAGCAGGCCCTGGCTTCTATCCTGATTCCTGCCTGCCTTGGATCGGATGCTTCCCCTCCACCTGTGCGGCTGGCACACTGCAGCAGCTTGCCTGAGGCCGCTGCTCTGCCTCTGTCCTCCCTTGGAGTGTGGTGAAGCAGGTTGCTACCACTGTTACTGTTTGTCTTTCCCCCACGATCAGCACTTTCACTTTGCTGCGTGCAGCCTGCCTAACAGAGAAGGACAGCCAGCCAGGAGCCTGAGGAGCTCTTTCCAGTGATGATGATTAGGGATGTGTGGCCCAGTGTCCACACTACTGAGCTTAGCACGTAGACACTTCGATTTAAATCCTAGCTTCAGTACCTGATCAGCATGGTGTTATTCTGGACCAATCTCTGCATCCCGCTCATGTCTAAAAGTGCAATTATGTGGAAAGTGATGTGAAATTGTAACTGCCAGCTGATGTGCTGCCATGTGCTAATATTCCATCACTTCTAGGATTCTATAATTTGGTCTCCACAGTCCCAAGGCCTTTTATCCAGCAGCATACGGGAGATAGGTTGGATTTGGAATAACCTGCTCAGAGTACAAAAAATATACACAAAGTTAAAGGTAAAGGAAATGGGGCACTGAGCTCTGTAAGCTGCAGGGCACAGTTTCTGAACCATGACTGACAAAAATTACTCTTAGATTCAAAACAGTGCTTGTCTGAGGAAGAAATCCAGTTGTCACATTGGGGGAGGGAGCCTGAGGAGGGCATTGGCAGGTCCTCACTTTAGTGGAAAGTATTTCTGGTGTGGCTGTCCCTAACACCCACCCCACCCCACCCCTGAGCCTGTGATTCTACAAGGCACACACTAAGGGAGCTCCTCTATCCACAGGGTCCGCTGATAAGTGTATGGTTTCAGAAAGCAGGGATCTATAGTCTGAGAGGGCAACAATTCTGAAAGCAACTGAGTACAGTTTCCGCACAGCATGCCGCAAGAGCAAAATAATATCACAGGTGGCGGCAGTGGTATGGCACCATGGGAATGAGAACCCTGAAGCACCAGAACTGTTGTTAACGGTGCTGGCGCTCAGTGAATTTTCAGCTGGCAGGGGCCTGAACTACCAGCAAGTCAGGCCTGCCGGTTGTTCAGTGTCCCCACCGGCAGACTCCAACTGACCGGTCCAGAAAAGGTGCCAGTAACACTCGTAATGAGGCCCAATATCTCCAGTCTTGGAAGGTACACACATGTTCAAGTTTGAAAGAAATATAAATGTACTCCAACACAAACGTTCCCAATGGATAAGGTGCACAGTTCCAGGGGATGGCTCCCTTCTCCAGGTTGCTGTTCAAGATTTCTCAAGATTCCAAAAGGCACAAAACTTCATTGGAGGTTTCTTGGTTAATAACAAAAACACTTTGTATTCCAAAACAGTTTTAGATATAAGTTCCAATTATACAGGATACCTGGTGTTCTCTCCTGCCAGGTTCTTTTCCACTTCAACTTCACTTCATTCTCTGTCTTGGCTTTACCTTGTGTATTCCTGTGCCAGGACATTTTTTTTGGGTGGTTTTTTTTTTCTACAATTGCAAACTTTAGCTTTGGCCTGGTATACTCTCCTGCCAGGGCTTTCAGCGTGGTTCGCTTTACACACACACTTGCAGACTTGTGCCTGCCTGGTATACTTTCCTGCAAGGTACTACTTGAAACCATTGGGGTCTTGAAATATCAACAAAAGTTTCTCTGCGCCTATAGTGCTGTTGTCTGCCGCGTGAAGGTACGGAGGCTACCCCTTGCTCTGTTTAAATGTTCAGTAGAAAAAAGGCAAAACCTTCTTCACATAAATGGCAGCGCCATTGGTAAGTGTTTGTCAAGCTGGTCAGAAATATCCTCCTCTTCTACTGAGGACTCCGTCTCTCCCAACTCCCCCTCCTCCTCACCTCTACTTTTCCACCTGAGTGCCGGCTTCTTCTTTCCTTTGGGTCCGGGTCTCTCCTTTTTTTTAAATGTAGATAGGGGCGGCCGCAGAAGGACGCCACAGCGTCACCTTAGAGGAGGGCTGTGGGCAATCCTCCGCGGTAGCCAAATGTGGGGAAAAAGCCAGAGGCACAAAAAACCCCAATGGAGTCTCCACGGAATTCAATGTTGTTGCTGGGTTCCGGGTTGACTCTGAAGTGTATCCACGTGAGAAGTCTGGTAGATAAAAACTGACACAGGGCGATGAGACTGTGGAAAGGCGGCCCAAAGTGAGTATACCGCCAAACGGAAGACGGCTGCAGATCAAGGCACAAGAACTGAACGTAGTACAGAAGGGTCAGGAAGTAGCAATCCAGGGACAGGCGGAGGTCTGGTACACACGAGATGAGGCATGAAAACAATGGGTAAGGCCAAGCAAATCCAAAGGCAGGCCAGGAGTCGGTACACAGGAAGACGGGAAAAAGAATAACAACGGGCAAACGGACAAGACACAGGAAGGAAAGAATAACAAGAAGGAACCAGAGAAATGAAACGGATGACGGAAGGAATGGAGGGAATGGGAGACACGGGAGCGAGGGCAGCAAGGAGGATGGGAGAAAAAACAGAGAGAGAAGGGAACAACAAGGAAGGGTAGGAAGACGAGCAGGAGTGGGCACAAGCTAGGGCAGGAAGCCCAGGCAACAGCAGCAGCCGAAAACCAAGGGACGTTGCAACGCGTCCGATAGCCGGAAGTGGGGGAAGAAAACAACCGCCGTCAGACGCGTAGCAACTGAACACTAGACCTGCACACGACGCTGCAAGGAAAGTGATGGAAACTTCAATGGCAGACTATGTTTCCTTCGGTTCCAAACCCGCCATCTGCCCCAAATCGTGACAGTATGCCCCCTCCCATGACCTACAACCCCGGGTTTACCCGGATGATTCAGGTGGAACTTGCGCAACAGTATTGGGGCATTCAAATGGGATCTGGGTTCCCACGAGTTCTCAGACCAAGGGTACCCTTCCAATGTACGAGATATTCCAATCGTCCCCTGTGATACCTGGAGTCACATATCTGAGCCACCTCGTATTCTTCCTTAGAAGAATCTGGGGGCAAAGGGGTGTTTCTGGATTCGCGAGTCCACTTGTCGACCACAAACGGTTTTAACTGAGAAGTGTGAAAAACCGGGTGGACTCGGCGTAAACTCGCAGGGAGCTGGAGGCGGAATGCCACTGGGTTTATTTTGTGGGTAATTTTATAAGGACCAATGAATTTAGGGGACAACCTGGAAGGGCGTACCCATCGTGGTAAAAATTTGGTTGAAAGTAGTACTTTAGATCTGACATCCCAACCCGGAACGGGTCTACGGTGCCTATTGGCCTGGGTCTTGTTGACCTTAAGACTGTAAGGAGGCTTTCGGGACAAGGCTTGAAGATCACTCACCTTACGGGCTGATGTAAGGGCCACTAAAATAATGTTTTATAAAGTCAACAGCCTTAAAGGACCGGAGTGGATAGGTTTGAATGGAGCACACATTAGGAATTTTAGAACTAGGATGAGATCTCAAATGGGACTTCAAAGGGGACCGGAGTTTGTCAATACCCTCAAAAATTGTATTCAGTGGGATCTTGAAGAAAGAAACCTTTTCAGAGGAGAGCTTAAAAATAGATAGCACTGCTAGACACCCTTTAATTGTACCAACCTGAAACCCCAGATTAGTCAGTCTAACAAGAATGATAATACCATAGGTGTACTGCATGTAAAAGGGTCCACATTCCTATCCCTGCACAAGCTGCAGAACGTGTTCCAACGGCAGTGGTACAAGGACTTGGTTGCTGGCCTTCTGGCCAAAAGCAATATCTCCATTACGTCGTCCGGGAGGTCCCAATCCTTATATCTCAACCTCTCAGAAACCATGCGTGAAGGTTCAGTGTCTTGACCTCTGGATGGAGAACCCGCCCTTCTCTCACAAGAGAAGGTCCTCTCTTTGTGGAAGACATATTGGAGGGCAGATGGACATGCCCAGAAGGTCCAGATACCACGTCCTCCTGGCCCAGTCCAGAGCAATTAGGATCATGGATTTCTCAAACTTTCTCAACTACCTGATGACATGGGGAATGACGAGGACTGGAGGAAACTCATACAGGAGTGTAAACTCCCAGTCCACTATGAACGCGTCCCCTAGAGCTCCGCTTGGGAGAAATTCTCTGGAGCAGTACAGTTCGCATTTGTGGTTGACACTGGTCACGAACAGCTCCACTTGAGGGGTTCCCCAAAGGGTGAAGATCTCTTGAAAGACTTCCTGAGTTAGTTCCCACTTGTGGGAGACTGTGCTCTGTCTGCTTAAAGCGTCTGCTGCTGTGTTCTCCTCTTCGGCTAAGTGAACTGCTGATAGAGAGATTACTTCCTGAATTACCAAGTACCAGATCTGCACTGCTTCTCTTCACAGTGGTAGTGACCCTATGCCTCCTCTCTTGTTGAGGTAGTACATGGCTACTGTGTTGTCTGTCATTATCAGGACATTCTTTCCCGTACAGAGGGCAGAAAGGCCTTCAGCGCTAGTCTGATCCCCTTCAGCTCCAAAAGATTGATGTGTAGTTTGGACTCCGATGGAGACGATTGCTGATCGTTGGTGTGGGCTCCCCACCCCGTGAGTGAGGCATCTGTCACTACAATTATCTCTGGCCATAGTTGCCAAAAAGTTTCTAGCTTCAAAATATTTTCTTGGTAGGTCCATCACAGAAGATCTTGTGCTACTCTGCTTGGAACCCGTGGGAGGTTGGACAGTTTGCCTGAGAATTGTGATCATTGAGTCCTGAAAAACAATTGGAGGGATCTCATTGTCAGGCGAGCCTCTGGCACTAGGAAAATGCAGGATGTCATGAGGCAGAGCAACCTCAAAAAAATGGAAGGTCGGAAGACTGTGGGCAATTTGGAATTAGATGACCATCTGCAGAATGTCTTGAGCCCTCAACTCGGGTGGCGAGGCATTTCCCAAGGAAGTGTCTAGGACAGCTCTGATGAATTGGAGCCTTTGAGATGGTATCATGTGGGACTTCTTGAAGTTGAGGGAGAAGCCCAGTCTGTGGTGGGAGTGGCAGGTTATGCTGAGATGTTGCAGGGCCTGTTTGGGAGAGCGAGCCCTGAACAGCCAATCGTCCAGGTAGGGGTAGATGTGAACCGCCCCCCCCCCCCCTGTCTCCTCATACTCGTTGCCACCAGCGCCATCAACTCAGTGAAAACCCTCAGGTGCAAGTCAGCCCAAAAGGCAGAACTCAAAATTGATAATGAAACGGCCGAACTTCAGGTACTTTCTGTGCTTGAGATGGCTTGGTACATGAAATTCAGTGTCTTTGCCGTGTGGACTGCGCTAGCCTGCAATTTGAGCAGTACATTTTGTGAGCTGACCATTTAAGTATAGAGAGCCTCTGGCAGTCTGGCTGTTTACTCAAGCACTGGCATACCTGAGCCGTATACACTAACCCCAGCTCAGGTGCGCCAGAAGCACAAGATTAGATAGACATTAGATGCTGTTGACAAGCATTTGAAAGCTGTGAATCTCTGGCTGCCACTGCAACCCATATTGCTTACAGAGTCAGAAACCTCACCCCTGACAGATCTGGGCTCCCTTTAATCTGGGATCTCAGTATCAGGAGTATACATTTAAAAGTCCAGTGTCCTCTTTCCTTGAAGTTTGCTTACATGGCATCCAACAGTCGACTTCATATTTAAACAAGCCCTATTTTTCCATACCGCAAGGTTGATTTAGCTTGGTGGAAAACCTTGTCCTTCATACTCTCTTAGCCCTGATGACGACCTTAGCTGGTCGAAAAACGTGTAGGCAGCAATTTGTAATCTAAGTTTATACATCCCAAACTGAGAATTTGTTTGGAATAATTTTTTGGGTAATGTTTTGAACTTGCCAAGCATTTACAGTTATTTGTGATACGATTCCATATACCTGAAACTGAAGTTTTACTTGGGAAAGAAACTTTTCAAGGTTTCACCATATGCTTTGCATGTAAACTATTTTGGGAAACAGGGGATGTCAACTCAGGAAATGTTATAATACAGGAACTTTCTGTTGAATTGCAATATTGTTTGATTGCTTTTTACAAATAAACACAGCCACACAGGCCGACAATTATAATTACATTTTCTCTTGAGTATCCTGTTAGTAACTCAGTTGTAGAGCGCAGGAAGCAGTGGACATTCATTTTCGTGCTTACTTTATCCCATTAGGTGACATAGGGAAGTCACCAGATCCCCTGCTACTGCAGCATATCATTACTTCCTTTCATAACTTTTCTCACAAAACAAACACCAGTGTATGCACACTCCTGCTTTAATTCCCTATCCTTTAGTCTGTTACATGAAAGTAAGCATCCTGAAGGTCCAATGATACCATCCAGTCCTGAAGCTGGAGGGCCCAACGGATCTGAAAAAGTGTGACCATCTTGAACTTGTCCTTCCTGAGGAACTTGTTCAAGTCTCTTTGTCCAAGATGGTTCTCAATCCTCTGTCCTTCTTGGGAATTAAGAGGGAAGGGGAGTACAAACCCTTGTTCTTCTTCACTACAGGTACAGGCTCTATAGCACCTTTCTCTAGCAGGGTAAATATTTCCTGCATAAGAAGCGGATCTGGAACTCTGAAAGAGCTGTTCCCCGGTGGATGGTCCTGCAGCCTTTTTAGAAAGGGAAGGCAGTAATCCTGGCCCACTGTTTCCAATGCCCATGCATCTGAAGTAATACCCTGCCATTCATTCAGATGCTGTGAGAGTCTGCCTCCCACCGGGGTCTTGTGGAGGAAGGCCTCAGAGAGGTTTTGAGGCGGCTAATGCAGCGGCTGAGGGTAAAGCAGCCCCTGTCTGGGTGGTTTTAGCACCTCTTCCCCATCCACCACAGGAGAATCCTTTCTGACCTCTTTGATTCAACAGTCCTCTCCCTCTTCCAACTGAGGAGTAATGGCGAAAGGACCTGCCCCTCCAAGCTGTAGCAGTGGGGCGAGTAGGTGGCTGTCTGACTCCTGAGCCAAGGGATTTGGCTGCAGATTTGGAGCTCCGCAGCTTCTCCAGGATCTCGTCAGCATTGCTGCCAAGTAAATGAGGGCCATGAAGGGGCATGTTAAGAAGTCTGGACTGTACATCTGGTGTAAAACCAGAATGATTCCACCAGGAAACTCGGACAGTATCAGTGCTAGCCACCATTGCTCTGCTGATACTGTCCGAGACCAGTTTGGAGGGATTCTCACATCGCATCTTTCCCATCCTTGACAATGCTTAAAACCTGTCTCGTTCTTCCCCTTCGGGCATATGTTCAGCCGCCATTGCTACACAATCCCATATTATGAAAGTGAACTTGGCCAGTGCACACATGGCATTTTCTGATTAAAGGGCCATACTCCTGCATAGGAAACCTTTCTAGACCAAGCATCATAACGCTTGTCATCTCTGTCAAGGGGGGTGGTTGGGTATGCCTGTTGTCTGAGTGTAGAAGTGGCAGCTGAACTATCAAGCTTTCAGGAGTTGGATGTTTTGTTAGATAGTACGGGTCACTACTTGACGCATTGTACTTGCTGGTTATTTTTTTGTTCACAGCTGCAAGTAACTCGTGCATCTCCCAGCTGGGATAAACTCTCTTTTGCAGAGCCACATGGAATGGTAGAATAGGGTTCTCCTAAGGGCCCTTGTCTAGAATATCAGTTAGGTCATCCTGCTCAAATAGTGCTGCATGCCTGCTCCATCCTAGATATTCTATCACTTAAGACATCAATTGTCAGAGGGATCTGGCCTGCCAAACTACTTCTGGGGATGTGTCCAATCCACTTGCAGATTGCAGGGTGTCATGTAGATCCCCTAATCTTGAATCCTCAGAAATTAAGGCCTCTGGAACATTTTGTGCCCCATACTGCAATCCAAATGGACGAGATTCACCTGAAGATGGTTCATTATCCTCCAACTGAGGAAAGGGATTTGGAGGGGTGTGTATATTTTCTTGACATCCTTCGAGGATTTTGGGATTTGCGTCAACAATGGCATTGAAGTCTTCAACTCCTTCGATGGTTGTGGCATCAAAGTTTTCTTAGGACTCAACGTGGAGTCTTTCGGCGCGATTGCATCAATTGTGGCTTAGATGGAGCATTTTCCTTCGAGGAAACCTCTGAGGGTTCTCAAGGAGTTTTTTCCCGGACACCCCGGCCCAAAGGCGCACAGGTTTTGTCACACTTGTCGACACTGATAGGGTTCTTATCTTTCTTTGAGGGGGTCGAGGCCGCTTTCTCGAATACTTCGAGCATCTTTAGTCTGAACTTCTCCCACTCGGCTGGTGAGACCAATTTGCAATTTGGTCCGGCAGAAGACCGATTCTGGGCAGGAACTCGACAATGAAGATGGTGACCTATTGCACCTTTTCTTCAACCACCATGAGGAAGATGACGAGTGGCGTGAGCCACTGCATGATCGGGACCTTTTAACTTTCTTCCGACGAGGAGAGTAATTTCCCGACACGTCAGACAGGTTTGTCGAAGGGGATTTATGGGACCTACCTACAGTTAGTTTGCCTTTACGCTCTTTCATGGCCTTCGCTGTCATCGATAGGCAAGACCCACATTCCGAAGTTGAACGAGAGGATTCCAGGCACCATAGACACACCCGATGGTTGTCCATGAGGGGCATTTTCACCCCACAGTCGTGGTACTTCTTGAACCCCGATCTCAGAGAAGAGGATGCCGACGACAATGTCATTTCATTAAACAAAATGTTTCTTAGCCAAGGAACCGAAGCGTGCTGATAATCCAAA
Organism: Ambystoma mexicanum; assembly: GCF_040938575.1. Classification (NCBI taxonomy): domain Eukaryota; kingdom Metazoa; phylum Chordata; class Amphibia; order Caudata; family Ambystomatidae; genus Ambystoma; species Ambystoma mexicanum. Next base: position 495,716,378 of record NC_090929.1, read on the forward strand.
GCATTAGCTCTCGCAGAATAACGGAATTGAAGCCAACGGCCTCTGTGCGTGCTATATACCATTGATGGCGTTGACACCAAGACGCAGGCCCTCGAGGGACGTAGAGTTGACAGGCATTGACACGTAGTGCACCCTGCTGGAAAAGAAACTCTGAAGCAGCTAAACCTGGATATGGAGATATCATAAGATGAGGAATACGTGGGAGGACACAATCCATTTGAAGTGCAGTGTGCCAGGGAGGGCAGGAGAGAAGTGGAGACTGCAGTAGAGTTGGCGAGTTCCTTGCAGATTTTGAAAAGTTCTACCATATTTATAGTGGCTTCAGATGCAAAACAGGGCTTTTTCCACCTCCCATAAAAAGGTCAAAAGGGAGCGTTTTATCTCGACATGGTATGAGTCTGAGTGCTACTGGGAGCAATTGGAATAAGAAAAGAAACCTTGGGAGAATGTACATTTTTATGTTTGTTTATTCATTTATAATGCACATCAGACCCGGGGGTATCAGGGCGCAGAAATTACAGGATATGCAAGGCTTAGAAGTTACACAAGATGAACAGAGGTAGTACACGTACAGAACAAGAATCGGTCAATAAATAAACTGAAGAGAGTATACAGATATGGTACAAGAGTATAAATCACACACAAGCAGGCCTTAAAGATAGGTAGACTTGAGCCAGTTGATGTAGCGAAGTCTAAAATTCAGAAAGGGTTGATCTTCTCTAATTGGGGGTGGCAGTGAGTTCCAGAGTTGGGCCGCTTTGACAGGGAAGCTGCAGCCCCCAACCTTAGAGAGCTTAAATCTAGGGATGGTGAGGCAGTTGGTGTTGACTAGTCTCGTAGGTCTAATGGGTGTTATCTGTGGAATTTGCCCTTGAGATAGCTGGGGGCAGCGTTGTTCAGTGCTTTGTGGGTAAGGGATCCAGTTTTTAGCTGGATTGTGTTAAGGGTTGAGAGCCAATTCTTTTGACGCCTAGTCTCAGATTTATGTGATCTTCTAGCCACACCGAGGGCCGCTCTTAGGGCATTGTTTTGGAGGATTTGTATCCTCTGGTTAATCGATTTGTTGGCACCAATGTAAAGGGCATTAGAATAGTCCAGCCTAGAGAGTATGAGGGCTCTGGCCAGGATAATGCAACTGTCATCAGAGAGAAACGGTTTGCCGGTTCTAATGAGCTTACAAGTGTAAACGGTGGCAGAGGCCATGGCGTTCACTTGTTTGGTGAAGGAGAGTGGAATCGAGATAGAAACCAAGGGTCTTTACCTCCTTGGCCACTTTAACGGCATTAGTGCCAAGGACGAAGTATCTCGTCCTTGGGATTCCATCCCTGTTGCCAAGGACGAGATACCTCGTCCTTTCAGGCACTCTGTTTTGTGCGATCCCTGCAAAGCAGGGATCGCACAAAACTGTAATCCAACCCCCGGGCTATGTGAGGGGGAGGTCCCCCTTCACTGCCCGGGGGTTGGATTACCTTCAATTTCACGTTGGCGTGCGTGACACACGCCGACATGAAATTGAAAGTAAATTTCACAGCGGCAGCCATTTTCTTACCTTCTCTCTTCACAATGAGGAGACAGGGGCACATTGGTGTGCCAACCTGGCCCCGGGGTGCCCACACCTTACTGCCCCACCCACTGGGGGGCCTGTCCCACCATTTTTGGGAGCCCTCTCCCCCCACCCAAAATGGAGGGGGGTGTACCTCACACAGCCGTTTGTAGGAGGCCCAGGGAGGCCTGCATGAGGTGCCCCGCCACCCATTTGGGGTAAGGGGGAGAGGGGCCCCAAAAATGGTGGGACAGGCCCCCCAGTGGGTGGGGCAGTAAGGTTTGAGCACCCCGGGGCCAGATTGGCACACCAATGTGCCCCTCTACGCCAAGGGGAGTTGGGTTACCAAAGGAAAAAAGGGAAAATGGTGGAATGCATTTTAGGAGGGGCTGTGGGGCACCCCAAAGGGACAGGGAATTTTCTAATAGGATGGGGTGTTGACCCCCCCACCCGCAATGGAGTGGGTGCCATGTCATGCAGCCCTCCCTGGGACCAGATATATGCTCCTAGGAAGGTACGCCTTAGGCCAGGGAGGAGTGCAGGACAGCTTCCCCCTTATCTGCCCCCGGGGAGGGCTACATGAGATGTGCCACCCCTCCAATTGGGGTGGGGGTGGAGAGGTGCAGCCCTCTTCACATTAGAAAATTCCCCAGTGGTGTAGGGGGCCCATCAGCCCCGCTAAAGGGCAACCTGCCATTTTGAATTATTATCTTACAAGGAAAACACCACAGGCTTCTTTGTACAACATTTTATTGCCATTTTCTGAAAAAAAACAAATGTTCTCCTTTTTGGTCATTTTCTCTCAGCCCCCTACAGCAAACTAGGATTCCTGGGTGGCGTTACGACCGCCTACATGTGGGAAAAAAGGAGCCAAGGGATTGAATGGTAACATACCGAAATCACCAAAAAAGGCCTTGGCACTGGGGGGAAATACCCATGGCAGTTAAGGGGTTAAGACGGTAAAGCCCCAGAGGAGATATCATTTGTAAGGTAGCTCAGTTAGTAAATGCTCCAAATGCAGATTGTGCACAGGAATATGTAACACCTGTGTTCAGCACCTGGCTTAATCTTCCGGTGGGATAAAAGGCAGAGTGAATGCATTCAGCTTCCGATGCAACAGCATTTTCCAGGTCAATTGGTTCATAAAAAGTGGTGGAAAACACTATTACTGTCGCATTTCTAAATGGCCACATTTTCGTGCATTTTCTGGGTGGAATTCGGGAGCCGAGTGGACACACCAGGACCCTCTGTATTTCCCACTCCTCCAGACAAATGTGGCCTTAATGCCAGCATGGATTCTCATGCTGGAAATAAGGAAAGGGATTCCTTTGGGATCTGCTTGGAAATTAAACCTGGTAAAAGCGGACGGAATCCAGAGGAAGCCATTGTCAATTTCGCCAGCAATCACTAATTGCGCAAGGTAATTACACTCTTCCAAAGTGGAAAAGCAATGTGATTTCACCTGCCTTTTACGCTAAAAGCTTCCATTTTGTGGCGGAAAAGTAAAAATGTGCGCCAATGGAAGTGGTCCACTCCATGCAGTTTACTTTGCGCCTTGATGCTTGGGGGTTTTGCGTGATGCTCCACATGTAATAAATAAATAAATACATTTAACATGACCTCAGATACTTGGCAATTCGTGATCAGAATGAGTGAGCATGGCATGTCGCTGGTAAGAGGGTGTCCTGTGCTTCTTGAGTGCGTTGGCAAATGCCCTTAATTGCCATCTCGCGTTAAGCAGGTGCTTAAACCCATCAGTGTGGATTGCGCAATAATAAGTCGACAGAGGTATTTCAAATGGCCAATTTTGCTCTTTGGGTGACATTGTAAAAGTGGGAGAATGTTGCCCTGCATGTGCCACTTTCTCTGCAGAGTGAATTGTGCCTACCCTGAGGAAGAAGTGTGAAAAACCCACAAGGGAACTGTTCCCTGCTCTTTCTGTGTGTGTGTTCCCCACAGGGCGACAGATGCCGACTTTGTAAGTCTCAGGTGGCAAGCCTGTACCCTAGTTGATGTGGCAAAGGATTCCGGACTTCTGAGGCTGATAACATTAGTAGCATTGAGTTACATGTCACCTGACAGGTATGTGTGATAAAGTTGCAAAGCAGAGCTGTTAGTGGGCTAAAGCAGGAGGCAATGTCTGCCCACCCTCAAAGGGTACGTACAACCAAAAGTAATAGGCCCCTCCCTACATCATGGCTGTATGGGCTAGGCTCCAAACCAGGGCAAGAATGCCCGCCAATCATCCATGCCCACGAGTAGGGTAGCCCTCGTGCTTTAGGAACCCTGTTGAGCCACCTCTGTGCTTTTCAGGTGATACTAAAGTTATTTAAAGCCAGAAGTCTAAAAGGTAATCGCTTAATTGCAGCTGGAAATTAGCTCCTGGCGTGATCAAAATGTCTTAACCAAGTGTGACATCATCCCCTTCATTTATAAACAATATGTGTGTTCTCGCGTTTCTTCATCCACTGAATTACTGTTAGAAACAAAGGAAAGAGTTGTGTCTCTTGTGTAGGCATTAGGAAAGCAGTTGCCAGCCTCTGGCATAATATGCCCATGTTCTTCCAATATTGGCTAGCTGTTGCCCTCTTATGGCCAGGTAGAACCATTGTGGCAGTGACTGGCAAATGCCTTTCCCCTGCAAACAGAAAAGCGGAAATAAGAGGCCAATTCAAGACACGGAACAAATAGAAGTTAAGACAGACTGCTGCTGCCATTGCTGTGTTAGGGAGAATAGGTTGAGTGTTCAAACAAGGAGGTAGCTATTAAGCAAGCAGTGAGACAAGGGAGAGGCAAAGAAAGGCCAGAGGGGCTCTTTGAATAATGTAACAGGGCAGAGGACCCATGCTCTGCCGTCCTAGTAACATATGAGAGAATCAAATAGATCAGGCTTTGCAGAAAATGTTAAACGAGAAAGGAACAGAGTCCAGCTCTGCATTCAGAATAACAAAGGCAAAGAAAGGCTAGGCTCTGAAGCTAGCATGAGAAGTAATAAGAGGGACCAGACTCATCGTGAGAGGCTGGCCAGGCCCTCGCAGGGGCGCTAGAGGGGCAGCCTACATAGCGGGCTGCCCCTCTGGCCACCCCCTTGGGTCCACATACACCCCACCTACTAGGCATCCCCTGGGTCTGTCACATCCAGCCGCAGACCTGGGGAGTGCTTATAAGGGGGTGGGCTTGCGATCGCTCATCCTCCTTATTTGCTGTACCCCCCCCCCGGAGGACACTCAGAGCAGCAACATCACACACCTGGTCCCTCTACTCCCATAACAGGGCTTACTCAGAGTTACAAACAAGATTTCCTCTTTCTTTGAAACACCCATCTTTCCATTCCAAGACACACAAACACGTCTCCTTGCCCCACACAAAAAAAGTAGCAACTTGCAGTTGGTAGAAAAGGCTGCAACTCCTTTATTTGTCAGGAGTCCACTTACAGGTGATCTGCTTCTTAACAAGCTGGCGTCCTAGCTGTGACCCACTGGAAGTCATTTTAATTTCCTCTCTCTTACCATGAGCTCATAGTCAGATGAAAAATCCAGAAATGCAACATACAAAGACATGTTCTTTGCTGCTGCATCCTTTAATTTTCTTCGGTTTTCTTTTCTTCTTTTTTCTTGTTTTATACAGTGATATTTGTAATTTAATACGTACTGCTATTTTAATTCTAATTTTGTGAAAAGTCGAGTTCTTTGACTAAAACACAATAAATAAATAAATAAATAAATAAAGAAAAGTCCCCAAGATGTCCCCTGTCCCCCCCAGATTTTATGTGTCTCCTACGCCCCTGATTCAGTTACATAATATACCCAAGTACCACCTTCTTTTTTCTTGTACTCTCTGAATCGTTTTAAATATTGGGCAGGAGTCTTTCCAAACTTTAAAATTAGAGTTTGCTTTAACATTGCGAAATCCGCTCGCTCAGCCTTCGACATTTCCATAATGGCACTGCAGCCAGAATGGGGCAGTCTGCAGAGTAACCAGGCAATCTTATCAGCATTGTCAAATTGTTGAACTTCGCATGCATACTCAAACGTATTCAGCCAGTCCATAATGTCATTCTTTTCCTCATACACACTGAGCAGATCTTTTGGAAACCGTGGATGAGAGGAGGCCCCAGACCCATGTCCAGGACCCTTGGATCCATTTGCAACCTGAAGCTTGGCCATTTCCAACTGGTGATCCCTGTCTTTCTGTTTTTCTGCCTGTTCGATTCTTAGTTTGGTTATGTTGAAATCAAGCATCTTCTGCCTAAACAGCAGCTCTTGCTTCTTGAATTCAAGCATGGCCTCCCCATCGACACTGGCAGAGGAAACATTAGACATCTCATCCTCCCTTTCCTCGTGGTCGCGGTGGATCAGTGCAGCGGCAGAACCGTCGGTTCTACCAGTGAGAGCAGCCCCACCTTCTTTCGCACTGTCCTCAGAAGATATAGCGTCAAGCTGCGCTTCTTGCCACGCCACGATTCTTTGGATCATATCCAATTTGGTGCCTTGAGAGGAGACACCTCTCTCCGCACACATCTTTTTCAATGTTTCGGATTTAGAAGCATTTAAAGTTAACAAGGTATTTGTTTCCATACTGTTAGATAGGACTATGGCCTTTTAAAAGTTATACTCCGACAATTCACTACGTGTCCTGGTAGGAATAACTTGAAATGCCTTCGCTCGTCCGCAACACTGGATACCTTCAGTCGTATCCCACCGCTGTACACCAATTTGTTAAAACGGATTTCTGAACTCTGTCCTGGAGGGGCAGAGGTTCAGAAGGCTAGCCTAGTTTCTTGGAACAGGGTAACCTCTGGACAAGCCAGACCAATCAGGGTAGCGATCGCGGCGGTCAAGACTAGGTCTCAAGAGGGGTGAGGGTGACTGAAAGCCCGCAATGAGCACACAAAGCAAGGACACTTACAAATTACTCCAAGCAGGTGTTATATTAAAAAATATATACACATTTATTACAAGGCCTTTGTAACGTTGACCGTAGCGAGAAATCACAATAAAACTCAAGTAAACCAACACATACCAAACTAATACAATATATATACAAATACAAACGAGTCTAACGAGTTAGACGCACGAAATGTGTAGACCACCTAGATGGGGAGGAAAACAGGCAGTGTGAATAATAATTAGACCCAGTCCGCCTTCTGAGGCACCTAACTAAAAGGAAGTTCAAGCCCTACGAAGAGTGGAGCCTTGTGCTCAAAAGTACCTGCACACGCTGGTGCCAACGGGCAAAAAGGGGAGTCTCTTCGAGGGAATCAGGCAGTTTAGTTCGGTGAACAAATGAAGATGAACAGAGCTCTGCGATTCAAGCGCAGCCTCCACTGTGGGCAGAAGCAGAGCGCGAGTACGGAAAGGCGTGCTGTTAGACACAGCGGGGAAAAGCTATGGGCTCCTGCAGGAGGGCGACCAGTTCCTAGCGATGCTACTCACCGGTCCCCGATGCAAGCAGACCCAGGCTTCTCCGCGTCAGTTTCAGTGCAGGTTCAGATACGAGCAGGGGACGTCTCGTCGTCGTGTAGATTCCGCAGCAGCAGAAGTTGAGTTGAGGAGGTCTCAAACGCAGTGAACCCGCAAAGTTTGTTGCCACAGCAGGGCAACGGAGCGGCCGTGTGTATTTTAACCAAATGTACACTACTCACTTCAGACCTGGGAATGCCAAGTGCACGAATCGTGTGAGAGTGACAAGGACTCGTAATACAACACAACCTGACGGCGGTTACAGAGCAAGACTCCTGGGTAGGCTGGTCAGTCTGCTGGATGGCCCAGAGACAGTTCCGAAGGCTTACGTGCAGGAGATGGTGAAGATGCCGAGAATAGTTGTTCCCACTATTCCAAGGGTCGAAGTACCAGTACAGGCCTTCTCGTTCGATCCGGGGTAGAAAAGGTTTCGCAAGGCGACAGCAGTGCAGAGGAGCAGTCCTTCAGCAGGTCACCAGCGATTCCTCGGTTCAGCCTCGTGGTTGCAGGATACTTGGCTCCTGTATTCCTTTGTTCGTGAGAACTCAGGAGATCGACATGGTAGTGGTGTTTCCAGCCCTCTCTTATCCACGGTTCCCTTCGCACCAAAACGGAGGGGACCCAATGGGAGATCTGCTCACAAAACACTCACACCATACGTGGACCTATCACGGACCACGGAGGTCCCAGGCGTTCACACCACCCTAGACTCTCAGGCACCCAGGATGTGTATTGGGACCAGACATCCCAGCCCACATCCTGGAGGCACACACAAGGCCTGTAGAAGCCCGCAAAAGCATCTGTGTTTCGCGGGAAAGTACATGCCCAAATAAGGAAGGCCCCAGTCGGCTTGACCTGGGGGAAGGTGAAGGGGGCAAGACGGTCAGCGGACAGGACAAAGAGCCTCGTGGTCTGGCCATTTTGGGAGTCAGGCCACCATTTTGGGCTAAGCGCGAGAAACGCGCTTAAACGCCAAAAGGAGCTCAAAAACACAAAGAAACGATCGCTGCCACCAGTCCCGTCCGTGATTCACTTGCACCGTTCATTTACAATCCAAAGAGAGTATCTAGGGCCTGTAGAAGACTAGAGACCCAAGAGAGCAGTAACTTAGCTTACAGTGCCCTCTTGTGCCATGTTGCGCGAAAGCTGCAACATGATAAAGAAACTACGGAAAACAAGGTTTCCCGGTACTGACTGTCTTAAGGGCATGTCAGTTTCCATGTAAGAATGGAGCGAAAGCCCAGAGGAGTGCGGCAGAAGGCTGCACTTCTCTGGCAAAGTCTAGATCATGGTGAAAACAACAGCAAAAAGTTTAGGGGTTGCCACATGGAAGGAAAATTACCCACAATTAAGAAATCTTTCCTAACAATTGACAATATCGAAGTACTTTTGGCTACGTTGAATCGTGAACTGTCGGACTGTGTGATTTTCGGCAACAGGCCCCGGTGTCTTCCGACCCTGGCTCCGGCCCCTTGACTTTTGAACTCCTGTCTCTGAGTGCTTCTTGATTCTGCCTGCCTAACCAAAATATTGCCTATGATTTTTGCTCCAACTCCCTCTGGGTATCTCAGGTGCTAAGTGTGTTTTTCCACCGGTAGCATTTCATGTCACCGATACGTGTTTAGTTAGTAGACCGAATTGTCAAAAAGGGATCGCAATTGTATTTGCGGTAACGTGTTTTGTTCGTAACACCGGTCCATTCAAACACAGGGTACTTACCTTGAGACTTACTGTACAAAGTGAATTGGTTAGTTGTAGTACATTTAACGTGTGGTTTTTATTTGAGTTTAATAGAAGTGTTGTGTTTATAACAAATGGTTTAAAAATAAATGTACTTATATTTGTTACCTGAAACCTTGAGTCAGTGTTTGCTTGAGTCACAGTAATTGTGATCCCTTTATGTAATCTCTGCTACTGCTCATATACTCTTGAGATAAGCCTGCCTGCTCCGCCACTGCTACCACTCTGACATAGTAGTACAGGCTTGTACCAAAGGTAAAACTTGTATTGCTGTTACGCTCACCTGGTTCCCACGGGGGCGTCGACCGGAACTGGGCCGCTGTTGTTTCCACCAGCGTGACGTGTAGCGCCGAGATGACTGACTGGACTGGCCTGCTCAGCCTAGTTTGTCTGGCTCACAAGAATATTCTTCTGCAAAGGAGAAGAGGAATTAACCACCCGTGGAATTGAGTGTCAACCCACCTTCCCCACTCCCGTTGTCTTCCCACAGATCACTCTTGATGTCCCCTCCTTAGTCTCACCTGATGGTTTGGAAGGATGAGCTCTCCATCCTGCGTCGACCGCAGAGGCGCATTGATGACCAGTTACTTCACTGGCGTAGAGGAATTGGTGAGTTCCAGTATTGACTCTAAAGTCCAATTGTTCATAAGAGTTCAAATGTCTGATCTTCACTCTGTCCGATTCCTTGCAGGTTGCCGATTAATCCACTCGAAGATTTCCAAATGGCAATTGGTAAGATTCAGGTAAGTCTATTGTGGTTTTCCCCTTAGGGGCCGGGGTACGGCGATGAAGCAGAGTTGACTGTGCTGACACGAGATGAGGTGAGACCCCCGTGGTAAATCAGATAAGTTTTGTGGGGGGTAACTGGTATTGTCTTTGCTTTCTCCCCTTAGGGGCTGGGGTACGGCGATGAAGCAGAGTTGACTGCGCCGACCCGAGATGAGGTGAGTACCTCCCGTGGTAAATCAGGTAAATCCTTGGGGGTAGCTTGTATAGCCTAGAGCATGGGTGCACAACATACGGCCCGCGGGCCAGTTGCGGCCCGCCATGCCCTTTTGACCGGCCCGCGAGGCACAAAGACTTTCCTAATGGAGGGCGGCCCGCGGCCGCCCTCCATTAGGAAAGTCTTTGTTGTCTTCCGGGCCAGTGAAAACACTGGCCCTCATTGGCTCAGCACACACACGCATCACGTCGCTCCTACGAGCCACGTAATGCATGTGTGCTGCACCAATGGAGGGCCAGCACTACGGCTGGCGTGGTCCATAAGGCTTGATGCCGGAAGGCATTTCAGCCTTTGACCACGCCAGTCGTAGTGCGATTCCAGCGTTCCAGCTTACCTGCCGCTTACCTGCCTGCCTTCCAGCACGTCTCCGGTAAGTGGTCTGTTTGTGTTTGTGTGTCGGGTTTGTTTTGCTTTATGTTTGTGTGTGTATGTTGCGGGGGGGTGTGTGTCGGATGTGTATGAATGTTTGTATTTGAATGTATTTTGTGTGTATGTTGAGATGCGGGGGTGGGGGGGTGTGTCGGATGTGTATGAATGTTTGTGTTTGAATGTATTTTGTGTGTATGTTGAGATGCGGGGGTGGGGGGGTGTGTCGGATGTGTATGAATGTTTGTATTTGAATGTATTTTGTGTGTAAGTTGAGATGCGGGGATGGGGGGTGTCGGATGTGTATGAATGTTTCTGTTTGAATGTATTTTGTGTGTATGTTGAGATGCGGGGGTGGGGGGGTGTGTCGGATGTGTATGAATGTTTGTATTTGAATGTATTTTGTGTGTATGTTGAGATGCAGGGGTGGGGGGTGTGTCGGATGTGTATGAATGTTTGTATTTGAATGTATTTTGTGTGTATGTTGAGATGTGGGGGGGTGTGTGTATGTTTGTATTTGAATGTATTTTGTGTGTATGTTGAGATGCGGGGGTGGGGGGGTGTCGGATGTGTGTCGGATGTGTATGAATGTTTTGATTTGAATGTTTTTTGTGTGCTGAGTTGGGGGGTGGGGGTTCGGGTCTGTATGGGTGCTTGTTTGAGAGTTTGCTGATTTGGGGGGGTGAGGGGTTCAGGTCTGTATGGGTGCATGTTTGTGTGTGTGCTGAGTTGGGGGGGTGGGGGGTTCGGGTCTGTATGGGTGCATGCTTGAGTGTGTGTGTGCTGAGTTGGGGGTGGGGGTTTGGAGTTGGGGGGGTGGGGGGTTCGGGTCTGTATGGGTGCATGTTTGTATGTGTGCTGAGTTGGGGGTTGGGGGGTTCGGGTCTGTATGGGTGCATGTTTGTGTGTGTGCTGAGTTGGGGGGTGGGGTGTTCGGGTCTGTATGGGTGCATGTTTGTGTGCTGGGGTGGGGGGCTCGGGTCTGTATGGGTGCATGTTTGTGTGTGTGCTGAGTTGAGGGGTGGGGGTTCGGGTCTGTATTGGTGCATGTTTGTGGGTGTGCTGAGTTGGGGGGTTTGGTTGGGGGTGAGGGGGCCATGGGGCATAGTGTTTGGTTGGGGGTGAGGGGGCCATGGGGCATAATGTTTGGTTGGGGGTGAGGGGGCCATGGGGCATAGTGTTTGGTTGGGGGTGAGGGACATGGGGCATAGTGTTTGGTTGGGGGTGAGGGACATGGGGCATAGTGTTTGGTTGGGGGTGAGGGGGCCATGGGGCATAGTGTTTGGTTGGGGGTGAGGGACATGGGGCATAGTGTTTGGTTGGGGGCGAGGGATATGGGGCATAGTGTTTGGTTGGGGGTGAGGGAGCCATGGGGCATAATGTTTGGTTGGGGGTGAGGGGGCCATGGGGCATAATGTTTGGTTGGGGGTAAGGGGGCCATGGGGCATAGTGTTTGGTTGGGGGTGAGGGGGCCATGGGGCATAGTGTTTGGTTGGGGGTGAGGGGGCCATGGGGCATAATGTTTGGTTGGGGGTGAGGGGGCCATGGGGCATAGTGTTTGGTTGGGGGTGAGGGACATGGGGCATAGTGTTTGGTTGGGGTCAGGGGGCCATGGGGCATAGTGTTTGGTTGGGGTGAGGGGGCCATGGGGCATAGTGTTTGGTTGGGGGTGAGGGACATGGGGCATAGTGTTTGGTTGGGGGTGAGGGGGCCATGGGGCATAGTGTTTGGTTGGGGGTGAGGGACATGGGGCATAGTGTTTGGTTGGGGGCGAGGGACATGGGGCATAGTGTTTGGTTGGGGGTGAGGGGGCCATGGGGCATAATGTTTGGTTGGGGGTGAGGGGGCCATGGGGCATAATGTTTGGTTGGGGGTGAGGGACATGGGGCATAGTGTTTGGTTGGGGGTGAGGGACATGGGGCATAGTGTTTGGTTGGGGGTGAGGGGGCCATGGGGCATAGTGTTTGGTTGGGGTGAGGGGGCCATGGGGCATAGTGTTTGGTTGGGGGTGAGGGGGCCATGGGGCATAGTGTTTGGTTGGGGGTGAGGGACATGGGGCATAGTATTTGGTTGGCGGTGAGGGACATGGGGCATAGTGTTTGGTTGGGGGTGAGGGGGCCATGGGGCATAGTGTTTGGTTGGGGGTGAGGGGGCCATGGGGCATAGTGTTTGGTTGGGGGTGAGGGACATGGGGCATAGTGTTTGGTTGGGGGTGAGGGACATGGGGCATAGTGTTTGGTTGGGGGTGAGGGGGACATGGGGCATAGTGTTTGGTTGGGGGTGAGGGACATGGGGCATAGTGTTTGGTTGGGAGTGAGGGGGACATGGGGCATAGTGTTTGGTTGGGGTGAGGGGGACATGGGGCATAATGTTTGGTTGGGGGTGAGGGGGCCATGGGGCATAGTGTTTGGTTGGGGGTGAGGGGGCCATGGGGCATAGTGTTTGGTTGGGGGTGAGGGGGCCATGGGGCATAGTGTTTGGTTGGGGGTGAGGGACATGGGGCATAGTGTTGGGTTGGGGTGAGGGGGCCATGGGGCATAGTGTATCTAGGGTCAATAAAATATATATAAGTTAATTAAACAGGCGAGATACAATAACTAAATAGAAATAAATTATAACAATGGAAAATGTGCAGTACAAAATGTAAGTTTGAAATGCAAATAAAAATCGTTACCCCTCAAAAACATTCTTTTTCCATGTGTTTAGTACAAATTGGGGGTTTAAAAAGCCTCCTGCCACGCCCCGCCTACCGCCCCGCCCACATTTACTTTTCGGCCCACTATAGCCCTCATGTAAGGTACTTTCGGCCCTCTGTCAAAATCAGTTGTGCACCCCTGGCCTAGAGAGTCCCCTTGCTCACCTTGCTGTCTTTGCCTCCTTAGGAGTCGGAGGGCGGCCGCGAGATGGAGAAAGCGTGATGGAATGCTGAAGTACCGCCAAGCAGGTGAGTTCAGCGCGGCGCCGTAGGAATGCGAAGCGATGCTTCAAAGACTTCTGTCTTTCAGCTCCGTGGCGAAATGGATCAGGATTCAGGTAAGGATTAAAGTTAAAACTCCTGTTCTAACCTTTATCCTTCTTTTCTTCTTGTTTCAGGAGTCCCAGGACTGAAGCGGGTGTGGCTGAAGACTGGAGCTGCTGAAAACACGGTGAGCGTTACGCTGCAGCAAGCAGAATAACACGAAGCACGTGTGGCTGTCCGGGCGTGGTTTAAATAGCCTTGGAAGAAGATCCAGGTAAGTATTCTTCCACAGCCCCACCCAAGTAACAAAATAGTCCCTTCAGTAAAATAGTCCCTCCTAAGCCTCATTTGGCTTGAGCCTTCATGCAGCATGGTCTGCCTCAGGTAAGTTATCAATAATGAGCCTGGCGCCCATGGCGCCAGGACTGCCTTTATCTTTATGAGCCTGGCGCCATAGGCGCCAGGACTACACCCAAACAGCCCCTAACTGGGGCTTTTGGGCATGCTCCAAGTGGCATGATGCCTGCTTCCGGGGCTGCTGGGCCTGGTCTGGTCTTCCGGGGGCAGGCATCATGACAATTGCCACCTGTAGTCTTAATTGTGTGTAGTGGTCCCAAAGGGCACTGCACTTCTGCCTAACACTGGTGTACAGCGGTAAGGATTTGGAAGTAGAGTGATTGCACTTAGAGTGCTGCTGTTGCTTGGGTTCAACTAACCACAAGGCTAACACCACTAATTCTAATTAACTAAAAATCATGTCAAATATGGAAAACTACACTGAAGAGAGTCTTTTACTCTATACTGCTGAGGTTCTGAGAACCATGTGTAGGGATAAGAATATCTCTGGTAAAGGAAAAAAATCTGAACTGGTTGCAAAGTTAATGGGAAAAAGTCTGGAGAGTGGGTCAGAAGGACCTACCCCTCCAACAAATGTGGATTTTGATGTTTCTGATTCTGAGAGTGTTAATTGTGAAGAAGTAGAAGAGTCCTTGCTAGGAAACCCTGCAACTCCCTTACCTGCTCAGAATGAACAACCCCTGTCTGTCTCCACAGGGACCCCCACAAGTCCTACACTTACTCCTGAATGTATTGCACTTGAGAAAATGAGACTTGAATTGGAAGTGAAACGTATTGATGCACAAACTGCCATGAAACATCAAGAGTTAAAGCTCAGAGAAATGGAGCTGAACCATGAACTAGAAATAAAGAAACTGTCTCTAGAAAATGCTTCTCTCCCAGAGTCTTCTAGGTCTTCCAGCCCTAAGAGACCCTGTATGCCAAAGGAAATGATTGGTATGTATAATACTAAACTTGATATTTTGGATTGGTTAGCAATGTTTGAGTACAATCATGGGATTCAAAGTATCTCAGGGAATCAGTTGATTCCTTGGCTTTTCTCTAGGCTCCCCCCTGTTGCTGATGCTGTAATGGAGTTGGGGGAGGAGGATAAACAGGATTATGAGTGTGTGAAAGTAGCATTAATAGCTAGGTTTGGGAAGACCCCTTCCCAGTATCTTAAGAGGTTTAGAACCACCAAAAAACATGATGGTACCCCTTAGGCTACCTGGGTGTGTGAATGTTTGAAAAACTTAGATGGTTGGGTTAAGGGTTACAAAGTGAACACTTATGAAGGTTTGAGGAATCTTGTAATGTTGGAGTCTATTTTTGATGTCTGCTCTCCTGAGTTTAGACAGCACTTGGCTGATTCAAATGAGATAGATCCTAAGAAGCTAGCTAAGGCTGCTGACTTATGGGTTGCCAACAGGGCCACTCACAAGGATTCTGGGGCTACTCAGAAGAAGGATGAGGAGAAGCAGCCAAAGAAAGACAACAAAGAGAATTCCAATAATTCCAATCCAAAAGAGGGCCCCAAACATAACCAGGGTAAGTCACAAGGTAAACCGAATCAGGCTAGTGTACCACCTGGTTCCACACCAGATGGAGGCCAGGGCAAACCCCCATTCCAGAGAGCATTTGGGAAATGCTTTGTTTGTGGGTTGCATGGCCATGTGAAAGGAGATCCCAAGTGTAAGGGTAAACCTTTAGGGATCAACATATCTCCTTAGCCTTCTCCCAGGTGAATGAAGTACCTATGAACAGTGGACACTTTCAGCTACTAGCTGATGAGCCCATGAGAGTCGCAGCTAGTGTTTCTTTAGTGTCCTTGGGTCTTTGGGAACAACAGAACTTAGATGTCTATAACTCAATCCCAGATAATACTAAAGCGTATTATAAAGATAGTGTTCTTGTGAATGGTCAGGAGACCCCTGCCATTAGAGACACTGGAGCCAGCATAACTGTGGTTGATGAATGTTTGTTCAAAGTGGAGGATGTTGCTAAGGCACCCAAACACTTAACCAAGTTAGCTGGAGGCCCTGTGCAAATGGTTCCCCAGTTACCAGCTCTCATCCAGTGTAATGACATGACTGTCAGAATACCTTTAAGTGTGCAGAATAACGTACCTGGGAGGGTCCTGTTGGGTAATGACCTCAAAACTCTTGGAGTTGTGTCCAGCAACCCCAGGCCCCCCAGCAGAAGGAAGCAGGAGCTCACAAGGTCTGCATGGGAGAGAACCTTAAGAGGCTCTCCTGGGGACATGATAGAGGAAGCTATCACCCCAAGTCCACAGGACTTACTTACTGCCATTGCAGGGCAAGAAAAAACTAAGGGGAAACCTAAGTCTGCGAGAAAGAAAACAGCAAGCACTCCTGTGCCCGGAAGGACATCTCCGAGATTGTCCAAAGTCACCCCTGTGACTCCCACACCAGCTGAGGCTGCGCGTGAGGTTCAACCCTGTATGGTCAAACTAGATACTGAGGAATCAGATCTAGAAGAGGATCTTACCTTGGTAGGAGATCTTGACCCTGTTGACCATCCTGAGCTTCAGTCTTTACTGGCAGAAGGTGGACCCAACAGAGAAGATTTCAGTAAAGGACAAAGAGAGTGTCCTACCTTGGAAGGTCTTCGCCAACAGGCAGCTTCTCAGCTCAATGGGACTGAGCCTGGGAAGTATAAATTGCACTGGGAAGATGGCCTCTTCTACAGTGAACCAACTGAGTCAACCCCTGGAGACTACAAAAGACTTGTGGTACCTCTAGCGAACCGACTCCAGTTTCTGCAGTTAGCCCATGAGGTACCTTTGGCTGGTCATTTAAGTTTTAAGAAGACCAAAGAAAGACTATCTCTGCCCTTCTGCTGGCCTAAGATGGGTACAGAAGTAGACAAATTCTGCAGAAGCTGCCACACTTGCCAAACCTCTGGCAAGAGTGGATCCAAGAATGTGGCACCCTTAGTGCCTCTCCCAGTGGTGGGAATTCCTTTTGAGAGGGTTGGGATTGACATTGTCGGTCCCCTTGACCCTCCCACAACTTCAGGCAACAGGTTTATCCTGGTTGTAGTGGACCATGCCACTAGATTTCCTGAAGCCATACCTATGAGGACTGTTACAGCTCCGGCTGTGGCTAAAGCCCTACTTGGTATTTTTACAGAGTAGGTTTTCCTAAGGAGGTGATATCTGACAGGGGATCACATTTTATGTCCCACTACATGCAAACCATGTGGAAAACCTGTGGAGTCACCTACAAGTTCTCAACTGCTACCACCCCCAAACCAATGGACTGGTAGAGAGGTTTAACAGAACTATGAAGAACATGATAGGTGCTTTAGAAGAACCCCTTAGAAGAAAGTGTGACCTTCTACTGCCATGCCTTCTCATTGCATATAGAGAAGTCCCTTAGGAGGGAGTAGGATTTAGTCCCTGCAAACTTCTCTATGGCCATCCAGTCTGAGGTCCATTGGCCCTGATTAAGGAGGGGTTGGAGAGTGCTCCTTCTCCCAAGCCAGTCAGAGTGACTGACTATGTGATAGGTCTCCGGAGGAGAATGTCACACATGATGGCAGAGGCAAGTGATAACTTGAGGGCTGGTCAAGCTCTGGTCAAGCATTGGCATGACCAGAAGGCTAATATGGTTGAGTTTACTCAAGACCAGCTTGTTCTTGTTATGGTCCCCACAAGGCAGAGGGCCTTGCAGGACAAATGGATAGGACCCTTCAAGGTTGTGGGTACACTTGGAGAGGTGAACTATCTGGTGGACTTAGGCAATCCTAAGGAGGCTCCAAGAGTCTTTCACACCGACCGTTTAAAGGCTTATGTCTCCAGACCTGACATAGGAGCTTTGCTTCTAGCTTCAGCTCAGGAGGAGGAGGAGAGTGAACCTCTGCCTGACCTCCTCAGAGGCTTACCTTTAGATGAGCAAGTGGAAGGAGTTAATCTCTCTTCCAGTCTCACATATGACCAACAGGATGAGTGCAAGTTACTGTTAAATCAGTTTGCCTCCCTGTTCTCACTTTCACCAGGCTTGACCCCTTGGGGCCAACATGACATACACACTGGTGACTGTTTGCCTGTCAAAAGCAGGGGGTACAGAACGTCAGACAATGTCAGAACCCGCATAAGCAATGAGGTCAACAAGATGCTTGAACTCGGGGTAGTAGAACCCTCTACTAGCCCATGGTCTAGCCCAGTTGTGCTTGTACCAAAGGCAGGATCCAAAGAATTGAGATTCTGTGTGGACTATAGAGCTCTAAATGCAGTCACCACGACTGATGCCCATCGTTTGCTTAGGACAGATGAGCTGGTGGACAAACTTGGTGCAGCCAAGTACCTCAGCACATTTGACCTAAAGTCAGGCTATTGGCAAATAGCCCTGACAGACCATGCCAAGGAGAAAACTGCATTCTCCACCCCAGCTGGCCTCTACCAATTCAAGGTAATGCCTTCTGGATTAAAGAATGCACCTGCTACATTTCAGAGGATGGTCAATCAAGTTCTGAATGGGATGGAGGACTTCTGCATGGCATACTTGGATGACATTGCAGTGTTCAGCCCGACATGGAAAGAACATATTGAACACCTAGGTTATGTATTGCAGGCTCTTGAACAGGCCCATCTGACCATCAAGGCAAGCAAATGTCAAATTGGTCAGAGTTCAGTGGTCTACCTTGGACATGAGGTAGGCGGAGGTGAAATAAGGCCATTGCCTAGCAAAGTACAAGCTGTACAAAACTGGGCCACCCCTACTACTCAAACCCAAGTGAGAGCCTTCCTAGGTCTCACTGGGTATTATAGGAACTTCATAGAGAACTATGGGACCATAGCTTCTCCCTTGAATGTCATCTCCTCTCCCAAACTTCCTAAAAAGGTCAGGTGGAGTGCAATCAAGCCTTTGAAGGTCTAAAGAAAGCCCTTTGTCAAGCTCCAGTCCTAAGAACTCCTGACTATCACCAACCCTTCACTGTACAAACTGATGCTTCTAATGTAGGTCTAGGTGCAGTCCTTAGTCAACTGGATGAGAAAGGTAGGGAACACCCCATTTGTTTCATCAGCAGGAAGTTAAAGGATCCTGAGACAAGCTGGGCAACAATAGAAAGAGAATGCTTTGCTATTGTGTGGGCACTAAAGGGGTTTAGACCATACTTGTATGGATCTACCTTCACCATTCAGACTGACCACCAACCCTTGAGATGGCTGGTGCAAATAAAAGGGGAAAACCCAAAATTACTCAGATGGTCAATCTGCCTACATGGATTTGATTTTTCCATTGAACACAGAGCAGGAAGTCACCACCAAAATGCTGATGGTCTCTCTAGGATGTTTGTAACCGACTAGAGGTATGAGGTCTATCCAGGAGTGGATTAAATCCTCCTGTCCCTTAGTCTGGGGGGCAAGTGTTAGGGAGAATTCTCATCTATGGCTAATTTCCCTCACCTAGTGAGTCCCCCAGCAGCTTTGCTGGACTTCTGGAGTTTATTTTTTTCCACTTGGCAAGAGTGAGAGCTTTTCCCCCACTCTTACCTGTGTTTTGCTGTGTTTCTACCTGTTTTTGTGATTATGGACTCTGAAGTACATCACTTCAGTAGCCCTCTTCTTTTTGTATGTCACACAGCACCTTCAGTGCCGTGGCACAGGGTTGTCTTTGAGACTTCCCTCGACTCCATTTCTGAGGCGACTACCATCCCCCAAGAAAGGGTAAAGTTACCATTAACTTTACTTAGTCAATCTATCACAGATCCAGTACACCCCATCTTCCATGGAGTACTGGAAAGGGTTAACTCCTATCCCTTTTTATCTGTACCTCCTAGACCATTGTTTCACTCTTTTAACATTTAGACTTGGCTGGTGGCAGTGGTATCTACCGCGATTATATTAGATAAACGTGTTACTGTTCTTGGCTATTATATTAGCCTCGAACAGAAACCTGCTTGACCAAATCGTCTTTCTTTTGTCCCTGGTTGGGTTTATTCGCCATTCCGTTTTGTTAAAGTCCTTCTTGTGTTTTACTTTGCGCGGCAAACTAGGTTCACCTTCTTTGTTCACCGTCTTTTGGCAGGCTTTCTGCTCAGAATCCCTCCGCCAGGCTCCTGGGTGTCTAGGTGGGCTGAATGTGAGGGAGGGGTGTAGTCACCCCCTGCACAGGGTATCCTAGGAAACCCAAGTTGCACTTTGTCATGATTTGCCAGGGTAGTTGTCCGGGCTGGACAACCCCCTTCTGGGTGATTGACAGCCAGGCTGTGTGAATGGTGTTTTTTCGCATAAAAGGCAGGTCTCTTGGGCTAGAAGTCAGAGAGTCGCCACTGGAACTACAAGGAACCAAAGAGAAGCGGAGAGAACGATGGCTGCTGCAACTACACAGTCCCGTCGAAGCCCTGCTGCAGTCCTGAGCTATCTTCCCTTCAACGACTTAGAGAAGATCCAGTCCGGAGTCTTCTTCCCTTGAGCTTGGTGGGGACAACCAACTCATCTTCTACAGCCAGAAGATCCTCTTCCTTGGTCGAAATCGCTGCACACTGCCGTAGTGGTCCGGATAGCCAACTGAAGAGCCTCTACTGTTTTTAAGAAGCGCACCTTTTATTCCTCGGTGCTGCTGCCGGCTTCATCCCTGTGTGGTGCAGACCCCCTTCAGACGTCCTCCTTCACAACAAAGCTACAGGAATCGTGGGTCTGCGGGAAACCAACAGGAACAACTGCCAGGGCACCAGCTACACCATTGGAACAAGGTACTGTGTTCTCCTTGAGGAAACTGAGTGAATCCCTTTTTTTCATTTTCCAAGGCTTGCCCTTGTCTTCCCTCCTTCTTATAACTTTTGCTTCCGAACATTGACAATATCGAAGTACTTTTGGCTATGTTGAATCGTGAACTGTCTGACTGCGTGATCTTTGGCAACAGGCCCCAGTGTCTTCCGACCCTGGCTCCGGCCCCTTGACTTTTGAACTCCTGTCTCTGAGTGTTTCTTGATTCTGCCTGCCTAACCAAAATATTGCCTATGATTTTCGCCTCCAGCTCCCTCTGGGTATGTCAGGTGCTAAGTGTGTTTTTGCCCAGGTAGCATTTCATGTCACGGATACGCGTTTAGTTAGTAGACCGAACTGTCAAAAAGTGATCGCAATTGTATTTGCGGTAATGTGTTTTGTTCGTAACACCGGTCATTCAAACACAGGGTACTTACCTTGAGACTTACTGTACAAAGTGAATTGGTTAGTTGTATATTTAACGTGTGGTTTTTATTTGAGTTTAATAGAAGTGTTGTGTTTATAACGAATGGTTTAAAAATAAATGTACTTATATTTTTTACGTGAAACCTTGAGTCATCTTTGCTTGAGTCACAGTAATTGTGGTCCCTTTGTGTAATCTCTGCTACTGCTCATATACTCTTGAGATAAGCCTGGCTGCTCCGCCACTGCTACCACTCTGACATAGTAGTACAGGCTTGTACCAAAGGTAAAACTTGTATTGCCACCTGTAGTCTTAATTGTGTGTAGTGGTCCCTAAGGGCACTGCACAGGATTCTGCCTAACAATGATAGATCTCAGCGTTTGTGCAGGAAAGGTTGTAGGGAGCATTAGGTATCACTTACCCTAGAGGGACATGGGTAGGCCAGTCAGCTCCTCGCGCACCAGTGCGCTAAGAGGTGCATTACCAGGGCCTTGTATGTGGGCCTTAGGTGGGTGGCCGGCTACGCCTGCGGGCTCACAATGTGATCTTTTTGCGGTTCAGATGGCCAATCAGAGTGGCCTTGTGCCTGAAAACGGGAAGTCAGGCAAGGTTCTGCACCCAGGCGAAGCGGGCAGTCATTTTGGTAGGCTGTAGTAATGAAAGATACGGCAGGCACATCTATGGTTCAGAAAGCGCCATTGAGATCACATCCACAATGGTTGTTGGGTGTAGAATACATTTGTGTGTGGGCAGATCACAGGAGCACTTCTGTGCAATATCTGGGCAAAGATGAATTAAGCGGGAATTTTCCAGCAGCACACTCTTGGCAGCATGTAGAGTCCAGATGGGCTTACCTTTGGGGTGGTGGCAGGATGGCTTCTTCGGCGGCCCGCAATTCCGATGCGGCAGGTCCCGCACTCATGGTGGCGATGTCAGGGCAAGGAGAGCAAGTGATCATGGTCAGCCGCCTAGCCCAGGAAAGTTTGTTTTGCCCATTTTTGGATGTCTTTTTTAACTGTGGCCCATAATGGGGTGAAGTTAGCTTGGTATAGATCCTCAAATGTTTTCGTGAAGGTAACCCCCAAATATCGAATGTCATTGTGCCTGTGCCTTATACCCCAGCTGGTGAATGAGCTATCCGGAGGAGGTGCCTTGCCTAGCAGAGGCAGAACATCTGTTTTGTTTACGTTGATGCAAAAGCCTGAATAGGACCCATATTCCTTGATTGTCGCAAGGAGAGCCGGGATGGACTGGGTCGGATGGGACAGGTACACCAACATATCGTCTGTGAATAAAACCAGTTTATATTCCTTCCCAAACTTAGTAAGTCCGCTGATTGCAGCGTTCTTCCACATCCTTTGGGCGAGTGGCTCCATGACCAATGCAAATATTAGGGGCGAAAGTGGACATCCCAGCCTGGTCCCTCAACAAAGGGTGAAGGGGCGAGACGCTATGCCGTTGACTTCTACCCTTGCCTTTGTGTGTCGTTATAAGGCCTGTGTACCTCTTATCCAATGCACACCCAGGCCTGCCTTTTGGAATACTGCCAACATAAATGGCCACTCGACCCGGTCAAATGCCTTTTCAACATTGACCGAGATCAGGGTAGGATCTTTGTCTTGAGTGGTTAGTGACGCAATTAGATCTTATGTTTTGCGAATATTGTCGGACCCCTGCCGCCCGTTTTAACTATGTTATGCTCTTGTGCTGCGTCTATGAATATATAATGAATCCGGGTAAACGTGCAGTGCAGGGGGGAATGAAACGTGTATGCTCTGGTACATGGGTGTTGTGCCTATAAAAAGTTGTCTTGAAGGAGGGCTTGAAAAAACTCTTTCACTGGTGGTGGTGTCGCTCCCTCTCTATAATATCCAATCCAACATGGGATCCAACAACATATTAAAGTCCCCGCCACAGATTAACACTGACGTTTTCCACCCGTCCAAGAAGGCCAAGAGCTCTCTACTGAAGGGGATCTGGTGACTGTTTGGAGCATATACCAAACACAATGTTACCGCTTCAGACCGAATGACCCATTGATCGCTAGGTACCTCCCATCAACATTCTTATGGATTTGAGCGATTTGCACGCCCAGTGATGCTCGATATAGCACACCCATGCCCCCTTTTTCTGGTCCCGATGCCAACACTGCCCCCGACCCAGCTACCTTCCTTTGATGTTAGTTAAACTCTTCTCCTTTCCGGAATTTTGTCTCTTGTCTAAATGATGTCCAAACCTGATAGTTTGAATGCCCTGGCTAACAGGGATTGCTTCTGGGGAGAGTTCAGGCCCTTCACGTTGAGGGACCCGAACCGAACTACGTCAGCTACCATTGTTTCATCCCTCAAATATTGCCATGCATTTCCACATTTCAGACTTTGATACCTGCCTTTCCACCTCTAGGGTCGCTATTTGTTTGCCAGCCTTCCCTCTGTTCTTTTGTGTCAGCTTTGTCAGAAGACTCCCAAGTTATATGCCAGTGCGTGCAATGCTGAAGTGTCCCGTGCCTTGCCTTATTCCTCTCGTCCCTTTTAAAATTACCCCTGTTCCCCCCTCAAGCTGTAAAAGGAGAAACCCTGGTGTTCCCCCTGTAATGGGAGACGCCTAAAGGAAAACATAGGGGCGCACTGTGGGAGACTCCTTGGAACCCACAACAGGATTAACTACTGAATAACACACATTTTGCTGGCGATGTAACTTACTGTCCATCATCGAGTGCTTAGAATACAAGATGCGGGCAATCTGCTTTCTGAAGATGGGGAGTGCCCTGGCCCAGCCTGAAAGCTAAAATACAAACATATCCCTAAATACTGAGGGGCTGTGTGATTCTCGATGTTCATCGAGGGCTAGGTAGCCTGCTTGCCGTGTCCGACAGTCCATTCTTTCTTGGTCGAGGCGTGTTTAACCGCTTGAACCTTTTGGTCCCATTGGTGCACCCTCTTCCGGACATGGGGCCCTTTGGTTTCCTGGGAGCTTCGGAGGATGGGTGTGCCTCCATCTCTGCACCGTTTGCCCCGGCCGTCAGGCCCTGCAGTACGCTGTTGGCCTCATCGGCAGAGACAATTCGATAGTCCTCATTGCCATGTTCAAAAAACAGTACGAAGGGGAACCCCATCTGTAGTGAATTCTTTGCTCCCGCAGCCAAGTGGTTAGTAGGCGACAGTCTTTTCTTTTGGCCAATGTGACCGCTGATAAGACTTGGAAAATGTTTATGCGAGAGCCCTCAGTCAATATGATCTCTCTGTCTTGCCTGTGTCACGATCTCCATTTTATGGCTAAAATGATGATACTTTGCCAGGACTGATCTTGGGCCATTAGGGGGTCAGGCTACCCGATGCACTCTGTCAAACTCCAATTCTGGCGAAAGGGGGGTGTCAAACATGGAGCCCACCAGAGATTTCACCTTTCTCTCCAAGCTCAGTTGTGTGTCGTTTGGCATCTCCTTCAAGCCCTGCATGCAAATATTGGACCTTCTCTCGCGATTTTCCAGGTCATCCACTTTAGCTGCTAGGTCCAGGTTTTTTTGCTCCAGATCTTGGAAGCGTCCTGCTGCTCTCATCTCAAGTAAGTCGGTGGATTGCTGATAGTTCTCCAATGCCTTGTCCTCCATCTTGTCGACTCATCTGCAGGGCCGTCACTGGTGTTGCCAAGCTGTTCTTCATCGATCTTATTTCCTCCAGGAGCAGGCGAATGCCCACTTTTGTAGCTGTGTCCTGATCTCCCCCTGAAATTATTGGTGGGTCTGGGGTGGCGGTGACTCCATTTCTGGATTTGTGCGACAGAACCCCTGTCTTTAGCGTAGCCCCTTGGTTGGTCACCTTGGGTGCCTGGTGAGGTTCGGCAGGGTCTCTCTGCGTTGAGAGCCCGGCTCACTCTCCTCTCCCTCTGCCACGGCCCACAGCTAGTTCTCGGCGCCCTGTCGGTCTGGTCAGGCGGAGTGTTACATAGGCCCCGGGTGCCCCACAGTGTGCTTGGTGAACTGGCCTTGCTTAACGTCCTGGGCATGTGTTGCAGTTTCCTGCTTACAAGAGGAGCGTGGTGGTGCACTGACCTGCGGTTGGGAGCTCACCTTATTGCGAGGGCAGATTGCAGCTCATATCTCTGCACCGGGTGAAGGCCAATGAGGGCTGATTCCCACTGTAAAATCATGCCTGCTGGTGTGTTGCCTTTCATTGGGTGTCAATAGCAGTTTTTGTAGTGACGCTAGAGTC